>NW_023596297.1:13333452-13466259 GCF_011947565.3 Pollicipes pollicipes | reverse complement strand
GAGTTCGGCAAGTTTTGCCGAACATGTGACAGCAAAGACGCAACATAAGAAGTTCAAGTTTTCCCGATGCGAAGCATCCTTTAATCGATTAATATGCTATGACACATTCAATAACATTGTCAGCAAAATAATTTGGATTAAGTACTGTACCACTAATGTTTATAATTAAGCTATACTACAAACGTTCCGAGCGGTTGAAATCCCGCAGCTTACAGCGCTGGGTGGCGCAGTCAATGTCATCTTTGCCTCTTGTACGCGAGAAAGACGTGACTCCCACCGTCGATGCCACCAGTGGCTCTACACGGTGGCTTTGCTTTGCTGAGGATCTGTTATAACCGTCCTCCTGCCGTCTAACGTCGTGTGTACCAGGCGCGCCGCGCCGTTGTCAGTCCGACCCGCCCCCGTGTTCGATGACGCTGGCTCTCCTCGTGCTGTCTCCTTGCCGACACCGGACTCCGCCCGACGTCTCCCTCCGCATCTCCCCAACAACGCCGGCCTGCCTTCGTGAAGTGCAGCTTCATGGCGTTCCCTGCCTCCCATGTCACCTGTCCTAAGACAGCGTGCTCGTGGCTAACGCCTGCCGGCCGGCTTTGTAGACTTGTGTCGTTGCAGCGGACCACAAGTCGCCCGGGCTGCGCTTATCTTTATGGCCCGGGTTGTTGAGAAGTCCGCTCCAGCTTGATCCTTCTGTATGGTGCCGTTTGGATGTACATGCCGACTTGTTTGGATATATGTCTGCACTAGGGTGGCGGTCTCACTATGTTGTCCAGGCTTAAGTGCACGCTGCTTTTAAAGTTCCTGCTAGTTGTGGTGAAGTCATCTGCTGTGCTAAAGCGCACATCTCCATTTTTTTCTCTCTCTCTCTCCCTCTCTCTCTCTCTCTCTCTCTCTCTCTCTCTCTCTTCCCCTCTATACATTTTACATTAAAAAACATACATGGCAATATTGATATCCAGTAGTAAGGCAGTCAAGTAGATGGACCGATTCATTATGTGCTGAAGAACTTAACCCCATCTTAATTCATCGTGTACGATCCTTGTGCTTAGAAGGGCATCCACGTCTCGACTGGAGTGAAGGTGGACGTAGATGTACCGACTCAAACTGAATTTCAGACAGGAAGAGCCAATGAGCTTTATATTTTTATGAGCTAATATTTTGCAACCCTGCAACTAAATGACAGCAGTCCGGCTTAAACGAAGCTGGGGTGACATGTTCCCCTAACCTCGCCCCACCACAGGTTAGCACGATGTACGTAATAGTGACACCTAAAGTCAGGAGTGTAATTCCGCCAAGCCAGTTGCGGGATGTGACAGGCAAAAACCACTATGCCTTTCCACAGATGAACCAAGTTTATTGAAGGTGAGGCTGAGTATGGGGCTGAAGAAAAGTGAGGATCAGCAGCAGAAGCGGGTCCTCTCCTGCCTGCTGGGGTGCCTGTGCTAGTAGCTAACTCTATGATAGGCTAGATATAACCAGAGGTAGTACGGTGATGGCCGCGTTAACGCAGGCTATTTCATCAATATAAATAGGTTTTAAAGTGATGTTAAAGTTCGAGGTATTAGAACTCCGCGCCAAACTGACACTTAATCAGTGTATGTACATTTTTACCTAAATTTAAGAAGAGACAGACACGTCTTATCTACGATCGCTCCAGACGCGCGGCGTACCTTCGGCAACGTAAGTTGCTGCAATCCCAGATGGAGAGGGCCAGATTGCTGGCACATGGAGTACAGCTAGATTTCAAACATTCTACATTGCGAAAGCGTCAGTAGTATTGCGCTAGGTTTGATCGAACCAAAAGCAAGTTATCCAGCGGTGAAGATATTAATAGCGTCATTTTTACTGCTGTCTTACCTTGACAAATTAGCCCGCTAAGGCTCGACCGTATCTAGAAGAACTGTGGACTAGCAATCATAAACTCCCATGTGTAGAACTTACACACTGATCTGTGAGAGATACGGAGATTCGAGGTTTGATAAGCAGACCGGCTTATTTCGTTGCATAAATACCATCCTTCTGAGACATTCTTTTTTATTCCCATTTTTATCGAAGCGAATTCCGTCCTTAGCTCAGCGGTCAGAGTAAATGAATGTGTGGTGGGCGATGCGCAGTTTATTACGACGCCGAGGTCCATCCGACTATGCGGTCGTCTCGCTAAATCGCTCTCACTAAGATTCAACGGAATCTTGATACAACTGATAAATGACACACAATGTCCTCATGCCCACTCGGAGGGTGCTACATTCAGTGCAGGGTTATCTTTGCCATTGTTCCCTTGCTCCGTGTCACCCACGTGAAGTGGTGCTTCCGCTACCTTCTCTACTTTTTGAAACAGGTGCTGAATGCGCTCCAGCGAAAGGCCTTTCGTCTCGGGTAAGCAGAATGTGGCATAGACCACTTGCAGGCCACTCACTGCCATATGCAAGAGGAAGACGCCACCGAAACCGATCAGCTCCGTCAGCGGCGAGAACGTCTTGACGAACATGAACAGCATGGTGTTCATCATGCCCATAAGGATGTTCGCGCAGAAGGTTCGCGTGCGGTTCGGCAGGAGTTCGTTAACGTAGGTGAGCGCGATGGGGGCGATAATGCATGCAAAAGAATACTGCGTGAGTGTCGCGCCGACCAGCACGACCCAGCCCAGTGTTTGCTGCAGAGCCTCGGGCAAGTAGAAGAAGACGGCAATTGTGGCGCATCCCAGCCCGGAGAGCGAGCCGCTGACGCGCAGCAGTGGCAAACGGCCGAAACGCTTCGATGACGAAGCTGGTCGGGACGGAAAAGATGGCGGCCACGGCAAGCGGCAGCATTGCGCTTTGGTAGTCGTTGAGCGGCAGGTTCACCGGCTGCAGGATGTACGAGGGTGATGTAGTTGATGCCGATGCCACCACTCCAGATAAATATGACGAGCTGACCGAATGCCAGCAGGAGCGGCATGAGCGTCTCCCGTTGGAGGATGAGCTTCCAAAGCGGCAAGGAAACACCGTCGACGTCCAGATGCCGCAGCGAGTCCTGTATGTTGCGAACCTCCGAGTCAGCGTCAGCTTCCGTCCCATGGAAGAAGCGAATTGCACGCAGGGCCCTCCTCCTCCGAGTGTCCGTGCGAGAGCAAGCCACTTGGGCGAGTTGTGAATGAAGTACAGGCCAGCGAGACAAATGCCGGCAGGCAAGAACCCGGCGCCGATGTGGAATGTCGTCCAGTGCACGTATTGTGCAATAAGGAGTCCGATCGCCTGGCTGGCGAACACCATCGTGTTCAGAATAGCTGTGTAAAGCGTGCGCCTGTTCGGCGGCACGATTTCGGACACGTAGCCTCGTACGGTGGTCTCCGACATGCCAAGCATGATAAACATCACCAGTCGGCCGAGCAGCACCAGCGGGAAGCTCTGGCCCAGCGCGACCACCAGAGAAGCCAGCGCGTAGAGCGGCTGCGAGAACATCAGCAGGCGTCGGGCGCCCAGCACAGGCGCGACGGGCATGGCGAGCATGCAGCCGGCCATGGCGCCCAGCGGGCAGGAGGCGATCGCCCAGTTGAGCTGGTTGTCGGCCATGAAGCGGTTCGTGTCCTGGGGCACCTGAACCACCAGGATGCTGTGCAGGGCGACGTTGAGGCCCATGCCCGTCAGGACCTGCCCGGTAATCAGGGTGGCCAGCAGCTGCGAAAAGAAGAGCCCCTTGAGTTTTACCATCTCTTTCGTGCATGCTAGATTTTTAGTGCCAACGATTGAATCCAGAATATCATGAGTGATGAAGAACGAGCGTAACCATGATGTACCATCAAGACCAGAAGGCAATTTTTAAGGAGACTGTTTTGCATTTGTATGAGGTTTTGCGCTGAAATAGCCATCTTGGAAATCACTCGGTGCAGTTCACAGCCGTGCCATTCTCAAGGTCTAAAACTCCTACTTTCTGAGCTACACGCCCGCAAAGATGTGTGGGCTATTTCATGCAGACCAAGTTTCAGTCACGAGTCACGTTTTGTGCTGCATTATATAAAAGTTGGACACGGGTGCTAGTGGTTACGGAAATAAGGCTTGCAATGAATTAACTTCAAAACAGCGTCATTACCGAGTATGTGAATATAAGCAAACACCTTAAACGCGCAGATAAATGTTAAGAGCACTACGAGAAAGGGCCAAAACACTATAAAAGCACGATACTGCTTGGTTCAGCAACACCTCGAGCACCGCCACGGCCACATCTCGAAATTTAAGTACCACAAGTGAGTGATGGGGTGGCAATTTCGCACGGTCAGTTTGGCAGCATTTCGGCCAAGGCTTTCCAATGTAATTGTCCGCGTCACTCAGGTGCTCTTAGTTTCTGAGATCTTAAAGAGGATCCTGGGGGCGACGAGCGGAGAGTAAAGGTGGATAATGCTACCGTACTGCGAGGGTTCATCTTAGCGTTTAATGTTTGAGCACAAAGGATCGCCTCTCTGTCATTACGCGTGCCAAACGATCCGATCATTTTATATTTGTCAGTTATCTTTAGGCTATAATGTGGTCATAATTTTCCCCGTGATCTCCATATTTTCTGAACTACTTCGATTCTGAACAGAATTCCTTTGATATCTGCTGTTAACCTCTTGGCTCAGGCGGAGAGGGGAGATATATTTCCTTTACACGCACACAACCCCCCCCCCCCCCCAATCCCTCTGCTACGTTCCTGTATTTAGGCATCTACGGATATTGATGTGCAAGGGTGTCGCTTTACATGGGCACTGACCGTCGGCCAGTTGTTTGACTTTTTCTCTTCCTGCTTAGCTGCTTTGGAGGCCTCTTCTTGTTTCTTCTCCATTTTCAGCATCCCTGGCAGCTGTCGGTGGTGGTCGTCGCCAACAGCGCTAAGAGCCGCACGGTCCGCTGTCGGTGGTGGTCGCGAAAAGCGCCATGAACCGCAAGGCCATGTCTTTTCTAGCCCGTGAACAGAGGCGTGTCCAGGGGAAAACAGACATAAAATGGTCAATTAGCATATGTGTATTCCAACGCAAACGCTGTTGCATGTCTGTGCGTCCTCTCTTGTGGCTGGATTTGACGCAGGCCCAACAAAGTACAATGCTGCGTGCGCCTCTGGTTGGGAAACTTTTCGTGACTGGACCTAATGTGCGCGGGTAACCGTGACGGTGCGTTCCAACCCCCAACCCGGGTGCTGAACCCCCGTCACTGTTGGCCTGATTTGGGTCTGCGCTCGGACAACGCTGTGTGACATTACATGCTGTTCGATGCGCGCAACATTCAGAGTTCGCATGACGCACGCGTGTTGCGGCGCAACGACAGAAGCAATACCTTCGACCACTTATGTCGCTGGTTGATTGGCGTTCTCGAGACTGACGTGAACGGTACGGCGTGAGTAAAACCCTCGTGAGCAGCACAGAAATGAAATATCTTGGAGTTAATTACTGCGCGTTTATCGCCACCCCACCCCGCAACCCATCACTGCGCAGCACGTTTGCCGCCGGGTCCTCGGTACCCCACCGTGCCACTCGCTCCACCGAAGCTGGATGGCTGGAGCTGTCAAAATAGCGGCTGGCGTGCTCACAGAGGCGCTTTCGGTACCGACCGTTGTCCTCGTGGAATGGACTGCCGGTCGGTGGGACAAGCGTCGTTCACTGTCCGCCTTTGAGCGTGCCGTGAGAGACGTGAACAGTTGGGCGGAGGTTTGAGATGTGATCTTGTCGCTGATGCACATTCGTACTTGCGTGTCATTTTTGTCTTAGCATGCCTGCAATGTTTGCAGTCGTGTACATTGTGTTTCTAACACTTTTAACAATAATCGCGTACTTGGTTTTGTATTTGACCGTAAAAGTATCATGCGAAAGACTTCCTTTTATTTTTTGACGATATGTACTGGATGCAAATCCGGAAGTCATTCGATGGACAGATTTTAGATCACATACAAGCATACATACGTACAGCGAACGAACCTGGTATTAAATTATATGTCAACAAAACCTACTGTGCTCATACTGTTCGAAGGTATACTGAACACCGATTCTAAAAATCTACAGCAAATAGTGTCTTGGAAGGACGCAGCGCAGCGTCCGCAATAACACATTTTGCTCCATTGTCCCATCTGAGACCAGTTTTCCACTTGATGACGTCATGAGAAGTGGTGGCCGCTTTGCGGAGGCTCTGTGATTGTTCAGAGGTTCAAAGGTCTGGTAAAGTTCTCACCGTACCGTCACTGGTGGCACCTGAAGCCTGCGAAATAGGTTTTTTTCCTTTTCATAAATTCACACCAGTATTTGCTATGCGTGTTGTATATTTTTCACCACAGTTTGATTATAAATCAATGCAGTGTTTTGCAGAAATTTCGTATTACTAAAACGGCGTAGGGTTAACTCTGCTAGCGGCTTTTTTGACGCACCGGAGCGTGCTAGTACGTAACGCATTATCACATAACAAACAAGTGCACGATGTCCTCGTCCTCCGTTTACAATTGTCTGCTGCTGAAAACGATTCGTTGGAGGTTAAGTCTCACTGCAGTCTGGACTATGCAGCTGTTAGTGACTCTGAAGTTCACAGATGTGTTGAAAGCATCAAATGGTGAATGGATGTTTCACGTTACCGCAAACCATGAAGAATTTCAATATTTTGCGAATGTGTTGCATCAGACTAGCTTTCAATAATTCATGGTGTCACAGCAAATTGCAAATTGCAGCTGTGGTAATATTTCGAATAGCAGGGGTTTGATGGGCTTGGGATGTTGTTCTTTAAAATCAGCAATTGCGGGTGGGTAATGTTCGATCTGATGAACAGCCTCAACCAAAAATGAATGCTTAACAGTCTGGTAAGCATTGTGGCTTATGGTGGCCTGGTATGGCTTGGTCATATTAGGCTATAAGTAACCATACTAATTGGGGAACTAACTCATCCTGGTGTGAAGTCACAGCTAGCTTAATCACTGTCTCATTTCGCTCACTTGAAACATTTACGTTCGACGTTGCCACTAACTTTGCATTGGGATTTGTCCTCACATTTACGTTGTCTGCAGATATCTGCCCGGGTCTCAATGTTGGTTGCTGGCTCACACTTCAAACAAGGCCCTAGATCTGTTTTTACTTTTTCATAGCTCTAGATCCCTGATTTTGGGTCGTCCTGTCACAAATACTAGTGCATGGCTCCCGAATCCTAGTTATAATTTGTAAACACCTGGCCTTGGTTCCTGGTTTTCATTTATTTTTCGCAACCTACGATCTGAGTTCTTGGTTACAATTAGTTCCTCACAAACAGCAGACCCTCTTTTCCGGTTTCCATTAATGCACTAAAAAACCTTCGATCCCACATTCTGTTTGTCCCTGGTACATTTGTAACCACCAGAGCTCTGGACAACAACCTCCACCCCATCTCTACTCGCTTCACGCCCACCTGGGCGTGATGTGACTGTGGAGTGAGCGTGGTGAATACGTACTGATTTCTAACAGTAGTTCCAGGTACGGTCCTGGTTTTTGTTGATGCGTTGGACTTTGTGCCGCGTCTTGGTGGCTGCTGGACCCCGTTATTTCCAGATTGGCTGTGGGTCTTTGCGGGATCTTGGGCCGTTTTCCATGATAAATATTTGCTGTTAAATGACTTCAAGCTGAGCCTTGGTTCTTGCTAGCTTCCTCTGCATGTTTCAGCCCGAGTATTGGTTCTTGCTGGATCTGTCAGTTTCGTTTGAAAACTGCATCCTGGCCTTAGCTGGTCCCACAAGCTCAATTCAGCGCTTACTCATGAATCTTGCTGCATCTCCGAATTCACTCATCTAACCAATCATAGACTTATAAAGATACCGGAGCACTGCCCCCCAGCTCCCCCTGGCTCCTCAGACACCAGAGATCCTATCTACGTTTTTACTTTAAAACACTCACGATATATTCCCCTGAGACTTTCTGATCTTTGGGTGCGATTGTAAAGCATTCTGACGAGATATCGTCGTTAAAAAACCTAGCGGGTAGTTCGAGCAGCGCGCGCGAAATATGTACGAGAGATGTGCGTGTTACAACTGACGCCACAAACAGGCGCTCATTTGGGCCAGACTGGAGAGGGCTTTTTCATCCACCTTGTTGCTTGTTGTGTTGTTGAAAAAAACTTGTTGCACCGATAGACATCATGGCAACTGCTCATGTTCTCTCGCCAAGCACGACCGGTGGCCCACCGGAGCCCTACCACGAGCTTGCAATAAAGGCACACCACTGGCACCCTGTCGTCGTCGCTGCCCCCGGCTTGCCGGTGATTGTCAACAGGCGGCTTCGTGAGGCCCAGCAGATGGCTGCAAGAATCATGGCATGCTTCTGTCGCTAACGCGGAGAAGATAAGATCGTGCGACACTCCGCTCCGAGAGCGCAGCTTAGATGCGCCCTGCGACACGACCCATGACATTTGAATGGACTTGCAAATGGGGTGCCGCATCGCCTAGCACCTTTATAGAAGGCGGCTCAGTTCTGACGCTCGAGAAGCGGCTTGTCCTTGCTTATTCCGGACACTGTCGTCTGCAAGTTAGGTGCTGGTGTTCGCAACAAGCCCGATGCACTTGGCGTTCGGAGGATATCATCATTCTGAAGCACTCGGAATACATTTTCACACTGCACAACGCAGCGCGGTTATTAAGCATTTCCAGAGTCATGAACGTGGCGAATATTATTGTCAATCTTGATTCAATCGTTGTTATATTTGCAACTTGGACTTACTTACAGCCTCTAAAGTTGTCAAAATTGTAATGGTTGTCCTCCTGGCGACTCACAATCGCTTCATGTATTTTGCCTTTCTTTTTAAAAATCAACCCAAAACTTTTGAACGGATCTATTTCTGGAATCAAAGCTCAACCTAGGCAGTGCCTTTTGAGTGGGCCCTGACCTGTACTATTCCATCACGCAGTTCTACGCCAACGGGAGAATTAAGTGGCGTAATTATAACGTGCCGCAATGCTTGACACGGTCCGTCCTGCCTTCTGACGTCAACTGACCTTTAGTGTGGCCGCTGCCACCGACGAAGGCCATACCTGTCAAGGACAAATGACGAGCGAGGATGTAGGAACTAGCGTTACTCTGCCCACTCTGCCGCAGTGTGTCACATCACTCGCCGGCAATCGCACCCAGCGTGCAGGATCTGCTGGACTGCAGGAGCGTGGCGACGTTGCACAGATGAAATTGTTCGGCCTTATCTCAGGGCTGAAAACCGAAGCGATGTTTGGAAGTTTTTAGAAAGCACCGTACACACCCACACCCACATCCACACATGCCACACCCTCCCATACACCCACACCCATACACGTACCCACACCCACACTCACCCACCCACACCCACACCCACCCACACCCACCCACACCCACACCCACCCAAACGCACACACACACACACACACACACACACACACACACACACACACACACACACACACACAACACACACACACACACACACACACACACACACACACACACACACACACACACACCACACACACACACACACCACACACACACACACACACACACACGCACACACACACACACACACACACACACACGCAAGCACCACACACACACATGTACGCGCGTACCCACATGCACACGCACACGCATACGCACACGCACACGCACACGCACACGCACACGCACACACACGCACACACACATACACACACACACACACACACACATATATATATATATATATATATATATATATATATATATATATATATATATATGTATAGAGCTGTATGTACATTACAAATCACAGCTAACCCAGCATTGATGATCTCCTTGGATGTTTTTTCGGTAAGTCTGATGAGAGTTTTCTATTCCTTTCGATGTTCGCTTTAAAACGGCCCGAAAGTTCATGATGCAAGGAAGATATTTATTACCATATTTTAGGGCCTGGCATTAGTTATATTTCTCTATTTTTTCCTGCCTTGGTCATTTTCTGGAAGGACGGCTCTAGACAAAGTCAACAAAATGCATTTTTGTAAAATTCGAGCCTTCTCGTGACTGATCTAGCATTGATCTCATGCCTACATAAATCAGTTTGTAATGGCGGCGCAGCGCCCACATACCACATGCATGTCACACTTTAGACATAAGTACTTACCCATTAAATATACTCATAACTGACCGGCAATAGCGTTCATCCGCGACACGCAAAACTCTTACTCTTCTTGTGCTCTCTTCCCTAATGGTAGCCACCCGTATAGATGGAGGGTTGTAGGTGCATTGGTCTGTTTGCTAATGAAAGAGTCCGTTTTGCTAAAGCGATTAGTCTTCGTCTCTGTGTAGTGTGCGATGATTTTTGTGTTTTTGTTAAGCATGATATATATATATATATATATATATATATATATATATGCATATATACGCACACATATATATTCATAAATATATGTATATATTTGCCTATGTATATATACATATATGTATATATATATATGCATATAATACTCCGGTAAGCTCACGCTGCTGAGAAACAGCGATCGCCTAATTATGCAATCGTGGCAGTTGTATGGCATATAACAAGTACCGTGGTATTTTCCACTGCTTAATAAGTCAATATTTTTCAATCCTTTAGTCATACAGCAGGCGTTCATGACCTACTTAACATGTCTGTATGCTATCATTTGGAAAAATTCCACTTTCTACATGACCACTCGTACACCGCCCATGATCGTACAAGTCTCCAAAAAGAAGGAACACCGCCAAGGCATACCAAACTGAGCAGTTGCGCGATTACACAATATCCACGTGCAACAGACTGTCTACAAACCTCATTGCAGTAGAGCTCATGCAAAAAATTGGGGGGGGGGGGCACACTGTCAACAGTTAAAATGCTCTCAGCTTATAACGCCTCCGGAGTTCACAATGTCAACAGTTTATAATGTTCACAGTTCACAACGCACACAGTCCATAGCGTCCCTACGTCCATACTTCATAATATCCACACATCCTGACGTCCACAAAATAGTTTTGCCTGCTTCGGCCAGGATGAGAATTTCGCTTTTGTGAGACGAATGCCTCGCTAAGCGTCGTGATGCCATTTGCTCCGATATGGTATACCGTCCAGCAATATTGTTGCTAAGTGAATCATCCATGACCTCCCGAGGGCGTACTGATTGCTGTAGGCATAAAAGCGCCTCTCCTGACAAAAATGTGCTCCACATTTTGCACACCCACTGTCACAAATTAACAGAAGTTTTCTTACCATGCCGCCAGGTACCTTCTGCTGATAACATAATTTGGCAAGCGCAACGTAGGCATTCAACACAGAAGTGGCATACGTAAAGAATGAGGAAGAATGATGTGTGGACACATCAACAAAACGGAGCAGGACAAGGCCGAGGCAGGAAGATGCAGAATAAAAGGGTTAATTGATCATGAGCAGCTGGGATTGTTCTTTATTCTGTTTTGCTGTCTGGTAAGCATTCTCCTTAGTCTCACACCCTAGATGCATGCTACACTCAGCTCAGCTGAGTGAAGCATACATCGCTCAGCTCAGCAGGTTTGCAGGTTGGGGCATTGGTACACGATTAATCACGTATTTGTATGCTAAAAAGTCAACTGGAGGAAGATTTTCATTTACAGTAGGTACTGTGCCGGTCCAGAAACTTGAAAAGCGGAGGTAGCGTGCCACGAAAAGTAGTGGAGACAAACACTCACTCACAAAATATACCATTACCGATTCCGCCACGCGCAAGCGCTTACGCTGCCACTGGCAGTCGGAGTGCATTTTGGAACGCGCGCAGCTACGCAAACGCACACCAATTTCGACTGCTTTGCGAGCGGCAGTCACCAAGTCTTCACATTGGCAGTCGCATTTCATCCTGGCTAGTCCAGAATGAAGCGCAATGAAGTCACATGTCAGGTGGTGCGCGAAACCAGCTGCGCACCAGCGCGAGGCCCACCAGTGGCGGGTGCGCGGTACGCAGGTGCACCGAAAGAACGAGACTGAGAGACTCATAACCGAAATAAAGACTTGGATTTTTAAGCATGAACACTGCCTGAAAGGTGGTCGAGTAGGTCAGCTGGCCTGATGCCGTATGGGGTTGATCAGGACCCCTGCTCTTCCCAGAATAACAGCGTGGTCCAAGTAGGCCGACCGACAGGTGGCGGCGGCGCGTTTTCTGGCGTACGGCTGCTGCGTGACACAGGTCCAGCTCGCGCGGCACCCGGTGTCCACGCCCTACGGTCGCCGGCCTTGATGCCGTCCCGTCCCCACGAGCGGCCGGCCGTTCACCCGAGTGCTGGCCTGTGGGGCGGGCCGGACCGGCGGCCCGTCCGATGTGAATACTGCCGCCCAAACATCGCGACTGGTCCGGCAGTTCGGCGGAGGTCCTTCGATTCCGTCCAGTGGCGGATCCAGAGGAGGGGGGGGGGGGGTCATGAGGCTATGGCTTCCTTCCCGTGGACCGAAGGGGCACCAAAATCCCATGGTGTAACGGCACCAAAATCCTCGTTTCAAATCTCCACAATCTTTTTCAAGAGGTACCAATGTTTCAGGGACCCCAAAAATGACCACAAATCTTTATTTTCAAGCGGCACCATATCCAAAGGCCACAATAAAGGTGTGGCACCCACCCTGACGAAATCTTGGATTGCCCCCGTTGGCCAGAGGGCACCAAAACCTTCACTTTGGGGCTTCACGCCATTTAGTTTCGAGAGGCACCAAATCAAAACCGGCCATTTCAATGAGGCCATCACCATCATTTTAACAGGAACCAAAAGTCAGAGGCATCACATTTTGTGCGCCTTTCATATCGGCGAAATTTCTGATCAGTCGGTTTGACGATGGAGCAGCAAAAGCCTTCATTTCACAGCATCAGAACCTTTATTTTCCAGCGGCACCCAACTTCAGGGTCATCAAAAGGGACTCTAAACCTTGATTTTTAAGACAGAAATTTCCAAGGGACGCCGAAATGCGTGTGCCTCTCCGTAGACAAAATCCGGTATCGGCCCGTTCGGCGAGAGGCACCAAAACCTTTCCATTTCGGGGCACCATAACAGATATATTCTAGCGCCACCAAACCCAGGCGGGCGAATTAAAGGGCCCCGAAAGTTTCTTTCCAGAGGCACCGAAATCCAGGGACACCACGATTTCTTTATTTTCCAATGTCATGAAATGTTGAATCGACCCCTTCGGTGAAGAGACACTAAAAACCTTCATTTCAGGGCAGCATGACCGTTATTTTCAAGTGGCTCCCAATTACGCGGGGGGGGCACCACAAAGGGACCGTAATATTTATTTGTAAGTGACAACAAATACCAGGGACACCAAAGATTGTCCCATAATTTGATTATTCACGAGGAACCAAATTCCGAGGGCACCCTTTCAACGGGCACACTTAGAGGCTTGGGGGGGGGAGAGGCGCCGTAGCCCACCCCCGTACCCCCGTACCCGTACCCAGTACCAGGATTCTTTTTCTACTTACGCCAGTTGATTCTGTACAACGTTAGAAGTGTCACTGTTCGATTTTCAGTTTCATTCCGGTCATTTTCTCCCGCCCTTTGACCACCGCCATGTTGATGAAATACCGACGCCGCGCGATCCACTGAGGCAGCATCGCTCGGCGTCGGTGTTTTTTCCCCTGACGGCGAACGCACACGCTCAATAAAGTAATTTATGATATTTCCTTCTCTGATGGACTCCGAAAAGGAATGAACCCTCCAGGAGAACAAGGGCTTGGCATATCAATGCAATTATTGCCCTGTTTCGATACATGCTGGCATTCAATCCATGGAAGCCTCAAAGTGTTTGAGAAAACCAGAAAGCTTGGTAACGCCCCTGGCTATTGGCGTTTAAGAGAAAGGTACAAATGTACCATTGTAGGATGGAAGCCGCCTGCTGTTTACTGGATCCAGTTCCTTAATTTCTGTTTAATGTCAGCAGACTTGCTTTAAATTCGTTATTGATTGCATCTTCTGGCAGCTTTTATTCCTCTTTCAGTCAAATAAGCTGATCAAAATAACTCCTTAAAATAAAGTGAGCATAATCCGGCCAACCATTCTGGCGACACACTGTTAAATGATTACAAGGTACTAATTTGAAAATAAAGTGACCCGAAATTCGGGGACTTTTTGTAAGGGTTGGGAATGAGCACCAAATTCCAGGGGGCACCACAATGAAGCATGGCTTCTCCTGACGACATTCTGGACCCGCCCCTGGTTCCGCTTGAGACAGGCCGCAGATCGATAGATGATTGAGCTACGTCGGACGACCTTCTGACTGAGCTTCTATTTTCCACAGAGCACGATTAATACGATTGAGATAACGTATTGCGCAATTATTTTTGGATTGATTGAGCGTCGGTGTTACCACATTTCTAACACCGCGGGGGACAGATCAAGACTGAAGGTGTTGGGTTCTAGAGGACATATGTCGTGAAAATGACATTTTGAGCTGAAAAATCTATAAAATATTTTACTCGCAAACTTGGGGAGGAGAGATTCCACATATTGATATTCAGTACACATAAAGAATGGGGCAAAAACCACATTTTCCGTTCCCCCAAATCTCCATAGAGGTCCCGCCGTCACTAGGCATGGCATGACAACCAGCAGACAGGAGATGGAGGATAGGAGACAACAGGACAGGACAACCGGACTGGTCAACAAGACTGGTTAGCAACATGGACAGGATGAGAGAGGACGAGGAACAGCATGACATGGAAGAAGGTAAAAACACAAGGCAATAGATTAAAGGGTAGAACAGAAAACAAGGTAATTCACAACGGGGCTGGGGATGATATGACATGAACAGGACAGAAAAGGGGAGGAGAGCACAACACGGCACAGTACAGCACATCACAATGCATTTTTGATGATAGGCAAACAGTAATTCGTTAAAATATATCAGGACATATGCTTCGTTCAGCCTTTCTTTTAAATTTTCACCATTCCGTTCCTCTCCATAACTCATGTTGTGAAACTACGCCCTTGTCAGGTCATCTGCATCCAGCGGCATCATGATTGTTGTGACGTGTTGTGACGTACGATAAACACACCCAAACACAAATGCAAATGTCTCAAACATGAGGTTTATTGTGCGCAGAACGACGGGCATCCCATGGCCACCGATGGGTTCAGACTAGCGCCAGGTCGTCGACCTGCGGCAGTCGAGGGGTAGAAGGAGGCACAGCATGCAACTACGGATTCCGGAGCGGAAATTCGCGGGGACGAGAACTGGAGGGGGGGGGGGGGAGGGGCCGGCGAAGCTAAATCGGGCTAAATCGCGCGGAGAAACCTACCTGGACCTACCTACTTATGAGTTGGCGTTACTTGGAGTATTTGTGGTTATTTGCTGATGTTCAGCCCTTCTCGCCAACTATTTTTTTGAAACAAGCATTCATGGTGTTAGCAAGCTTATTTTTTATCACCCTACTAGGAGTCAGTACGTGCTATATTGCCTCTACTGTCGTCATTGTTTCGCACCATGATTGATCACGATAGGCAACAAAAAAAGAAGAACGCCTTGCATGTAACAGCATGTAGTTTGAGGGTATTCGGTGGTGGTAATCTGACCAAAGGTGCACATCTGCAAGCACATTCAGCTTGATTGTATAACTTGCCCACCTCGGCCAGCATGGTTACCTCTTGATCTTCGAGCTGACTTCAGAAACTCTTATGGCTACGCCGCCACCCCGTTATTCTATCGTTACCGTTCGTCACGTTCTATCGCTCCGCACCCTCTCTCGTTCGTCACGTTCTATCGCTCCGCACCCTCTCTCGTTCGTCACGTTCTATCGTCACCAGTATTTAAAATGAGAATAAGGTTATTATTCTGTGACACAAATTGAAATGGCAAAACTATTCAGTTTTTGTATCAACGATGCTTCACACATCAGAAACGCTGCCGGTTCACTGCGGGCAACAGTCATTCAATCAAATATGCACGAGGCTACCACCAACTATCTCCGCAGTCACCAGCCGGTCAGAGCGTCGCACACGGTCCCCGTCAGAGGGCAGAGGGCGGCAGTGCTAAAGTGACCGGCTCGAAAGGGAGACGTGTAGCGACTCGCGCGTAGCTAACTTCAGATGGCCGGCACTATGAAACAGGTAACCTGATTAACGGTGATTGGCAGTGTGTGTCGTGCGTGGGTGGCGGGTTGTTTTCTTTTGGGAGCTGGCCTGCCTTCAGTGTGTCGTGCTCACCACCTGGAGAAAGTTTGGAGCTTTTTGCTTGGCGCTCTGAAAGACGCCGGAAGTATGTGTGCTTGTCAAAAGATATGTAGGTTGACCTTTATGTGTTCTCTATAGTCTCACCTCTAGCAAAGTACTCACAAGGTGTGTTTCATGTCCTGGGACCATCTGTCGACTTAATGAATTAATATTGAACTTAGAGTAAGTTGACGGTGGTTGCGACACGGCGGCCAGTTGGCGATTTCATTCAATAATGCGGTACATACAACGTTGCTCTTTCTGTGTGCCTTTCTTGCATTTCTAAACGACCGTGCGTATAAAAAATGCGTCCGAAGTTTTTAAGGTTTAGACCATTACCCATGACGGGCGGCATAGTGGAAGCTCCTCACTTCCTTGAAACAATCGAACTGTTTTTTTTTCTGTAGATTCGGCGTACATTTTTAGTACATCTCAAACAGTTGGAAGATCTCCTGGCCGCGTGCCTACAAATGGCATGTATTTAGAGCGATGATCACTAAGCCCGAAGGCAAGCAATGAGGCAGGAATGCGTTGGCAGGCAGGAGTGAAAAGTCGTGGTAGATTGGTGCCGGTTTCAATTCTTACATACGTGTACTTGTTTTGAGTCTTACAAGCCTAACTTGTCGTCGGTCCAAATCAAGTCGATGTACCTCGCTCTGTGGGGATGGACGACCTCCTAACCCTCCCCCGACGAGGAGGCTTGGTACCCCCACACCCAGACGTTTTTTCTTGAATAGCTCGGCAGCAATAAAATGCATCATGATTTTTCCCGTAGCTCACTTATGACAGTTTTACCCGTCCTATCGATTTTTCAGCACTCGTTGTAAAATGGGGCATGACCTACAACCGATTTTTCAAGGTCATGCCAGTCGGGTTTCGCGCCAAATTAACCATACAGTTCACATCTTAGCAACTCGAGTTTGTTAATCATTTGTTTTGCAAATGCAACCAATCTTGGCGTTAGTGATATGAAGCCATATTGTTTTTTTCGGGGTGAATGGGTCATGCCCTCAGAGATCAAACTAAGTCGGACATATCTGCCCATTCTTTTAGACGGAAATTATGGCGTTAAGAAATGGAAACGTGTTTTGCTACGATCAAGTCATTTGGCTAAGATAAATGTAAGATAGATAACTACCGCTTTGGGTACTTTGCGTCGTGGTTGGTGCAAAAGTAACTTTATTGACGACTGTTCATCTTTCAACACGCTTTGCCTATGGGTGCTTGTGTGCAATTAACATTGGCCCTCCAAAGGCTCCCAAGGTTATAACCTTTCTGATTAATGCTTATGTGCAGTACCTGGGTTTCATCGCCTCTAACTATAATTGTAATTGCGATATATGACTGGTGCAGGTCAATTGCATTGTTCAGAATTGGTCTTCATTGCGTAACCTCTGTTTTACGATTGATTTGGAACTCATAGTAGGACTCTGTGACGTCGTTTAAACTGGCTCAGGTCTTCTAACTGATTTCACACACAATTCATCCGCCCAAGTTAGTAAGTGTTGCGCCAAATGTCGTTTATTTCGCCGTCGTTACGTGGATAAATATCATATCACGAATGCAGGAAATATTTGGGCTCACAATCAGGTTTGGCACAGACCTGTCAGGAGCAAAATGCATGCAATCCAAATTATTCTTAAGTGTGATGTTGTTAGAGATGTCATTGTCGTTTATCCAATAATCGTAGCACACCGAATCTGCATTGAATAGCAGTGCAAAAGTACTGTGCCCAACTACCCAGCTTGGCCTCAGATCACAAAATGACCGAAAAGCGAAAGCGAGTCCAGTTGGGCAGCCTAGACAATGATAATTCCACCGGTATTTTCTCCGTCATCTCACCCTGATCAGCATGGCGGCTGCCAGCAGTGGGGCCATATACCATGCACTCAAATGGACATTTCAGCTCAGAATGGCCTGATATTTCCAGAACCGGAAAACAGCAAAGAATGCAGGGGTGCCTTCGGAGTTGATTTGCGTTGTAAGGCTGGAAACTATATCGGCTTAGAACATTTCGTCTCATTTTCAACATGGCCTGTATGGCGTCATCATGGTGACCTGGATGGTCACCGTTTGACCTCAAAGCCAAAACACGGATATATTTAGATGGCTTAGCCGCCAGGCAACAAGCTGTTTGTTATACCGCTAGCCATCGGTCTTAATTCAAATGTGGGTAGTGGGATAGCGGAAGGGGGGGGGGGGGGGCTTTCAGGCTCATCACCTCGTTCGGCGAGGGCGTGCAAATCGGCCCATCGTGCGCGGACTTGAATTGGGATATGGTCTAGCGCCAGGGGATTCGTACTATGCAGTCGCTTACTTATGATGCGCTGGTTGCTGACGCAAAACTGCTGACGCGTAATAATCAAGTTGACACATTTGGAACGACAGCTTGCTAATGCTGAAACAGATCGCTGGGCTATCACGCCATCTTTGCAGGTCTGCCTAAAATGGTTTAGATCCACATGTAGATTCTCGCAGTTTTCTGCTTCTTTGTACTGATTTAGTGCAATCTTTCAATCAGCATTCTAGCTATGTCACACACACACACACACACACACACACACACACACACACACACACACACACACACACACACACACACACACACACACACACACACACACACACACCACACACACACACACACACACACACACACACACACACACACACACACACACACACACACACACACACACACACACACACACACACACACACACACACACACACACACACACACACACACACACACACACACACACACACACACACACACACACACACACACACACACGCACACACACACACATCGATCTAAGCTATTAATACGTCTATATTCCATGAATACATGGATTGATGTGACGGTCTGCCTGCCAGGGTCAGTCAGATACCTGGCACATTGCATTGCATTGCATTGCACGGCCAGTGTGCTGTTATCCCATCTCTTTTGTGTTTGCTGAACTCGCCTCTTGAGTAATTTTTTATTCTTTATTTACTGCTGAGAAGGGAACGATCGAACGGCATTATGCCATTTTAGGCCTTCATGTTCGAAATCTCTCGAAATCTCACCGAAAGCTGAAGGCGCTTCTGCGCAAAATGCTTCCTTTGCTTCCTCCAGCTTCACTTGCGCGAATATTTTCCTATGAATTCATTCATCGCACCATGGTGATGACGTACGTGCAAGAGAATGTTGTTTTACACTTCCTTTCGCAAGGCCAGAAGGAGCCTTTTTCACCAAACGTATCAAATGTTCTTGCTGATGATAACGAGTGCAAAAAAATATTAAGGTGTCGAAGAAGTCGCCATATGTAATATATATATTATATATATATATATATATATATATATATATATATATATATATTTATTTATTTAATTTATTAATATAATATATATGTATATGTTATATTATCTGATCTATTATATATCTATATATATAATATAATATATATATACATATACATGCATATAAATATATATATATATATATATGTGTGTGTGTGTAATATGTGTATATATATACATGTACATATATTTGCTCCTCTCTCTCTCTCTCTCTCTCTCTCTCTCTCTCTCTCTCCTCCTCTCTCTCTCCTCTCTCCCTCTCTCTCTCTCTCTCTCTCTCTCTCTCTCTCTCTCCTCCTCTCTCCTCTCTCTCTCTCTCTCTCTCCTCTCTCTCTCTCTCTCTCCTCTCTCTTCTCTCCTCTCCTCTCTCTCTCGCTCTCTCTCCTCTCTCTCTCTCTCTCTCTCTCTCGCCTCTCTCTCTCTCCTCTCTCCTCTCTCCTCTCCCTCTCTCCTCTCTCTCCTCTCTCTCATCTCTCTCCTCTCTCTCTCTCTCTCTCCCGTCTCCTCTCTCTCTCTCTCTCTCTCTCCTCTCTCTCTCTCTCTCTCTCTCTCTCTCTCTCTCTCTCTCTCACTCCTCTCTCTCTCTCTCTCCTCTCTCTCTCTCTCTCTCTCCTCTCTCTCTCTCTCTCTCTCGCTCTCTCTCTCTCCTCTCTCTCTCTCTCTCTCTCTCTCTCTCTCTCTCGTCTCTCTACTCTCTCCTCTTTCCGCCGCATTCCGCTGCAGCAATAACGAGAGAAACGTGGGTGAATTTGTTTCAGATTTCCTAGGCTATTTTTCCAGTAAAAGACGTTCCTAACTGACCGGGAGCCATGACCTTCGTTCCGTTCGCAGCTGGCGGCGACGCTTATCGTCGGGCAAGTCCTGTGGGCATGGGCCTTACCGTTGGCCTGCACAGCATCACCCTCATCCAGGTGCCTCAGGACGAGACCGCTTCATGGACGAAGACCAGCTCAACTGGACCATCGCGCTGACGGCCCTGGCAGCCTGATCGGCGCCTGCCTGGCCTTGCCCGTCGCCCCAGCGCTCGGGGCCAGGAGAACTGCTGATGCTGACGCAGGCCCATCCACGCGCTAGGCTTCGCTCTCGGCCAGCCTTGGAAAGCACTTTGGCTGGGTGGTGTTGGGAAGGGGTCTCATGTGCATCTCGATCGGGATGTCAGAGGGCACCGCGCGGGCCTACGTGTCTGAGATCGTGCCCCCAAACAGGCGCACACTGTACACGGCCCTCTTGAATGGGATCGTGTTTGCCAGCCAGGCGTTCAGCGTTGGCATCGCTCGTTACGTGCACTGGCGGACCATGTTCGCCATCGCGGGCTTTGTTCCCCCTGTTGTATGCCTATCAGCGCTGTACTTCATCCCCAACTCGCCCAAGTGGCTGCTGTCGCACGGACACCCGGAGGAGGAGGCCCTGCGCGCGGTCCATTTCTTCCACGGAAAGGATGCCGATGCCGAAGCGGAAGTCCACAGCATTCAAGCCTCCCTTAAGCAAACCCATGTCGACGGCGTCTCCCTCCCCATGCGCCAGCTGATTCTGCGACGGGAGACGCTGTGGCCTTTGTTACTTATCACGGTCGAACTGTTTATGTACGTCTGGAGTGGCGGCATGGCGATCGCTGCCATCCTACCGCTTGTCTTGAATAGTGTGAACCTGCCTCTGGACGAGTACCAGAGGGCAGTGATGCCGGCGGCTCTGTCTGCCATATTGTGCCTGCCGACCAGCTTCGTCATCGAGCGTTTTGGCCGTTTGCCACTGCTGCGCGTCAGTGGCGCGATCTCCGCGCTAGGATGTACCGCGATCGTCAGCTTTTCCTACTTGCCCGAGGCGCTGCAGCTGACGCAGGGCTGGCTAGCGCTGCTGGGCGCCGTGCTCTTGCAGCTCACATTTTCGTGCATTGTTTTGCCCATCGCTTACACCTACGTTAACGAACTGCTCCCGAATCGCACACGAACCTTGTGCGCCAATGTCACAATGGGCACAATGTATATAGACCTCTTTATTTTCTTCAAGGTGTTTCCCATGCTCGTTAGTTCAATTGGCCTCGGGGGTGTCTTCATTATCCATCTATTGGTTAGTGTTTCACAGATTGTCTTCGCCACGTTTTGCCTTCCTGAAACGAAGGATCTTTCGCTGGAACAGATTCAGAAACTGTTTCAAACGACAAAGAGTACGTCGGGGACAGCATCGAATGCAGGCGATGCCAAAACGGGCCAGGCTGGTGAGCAGGATCTCGCACTAACATAATCAAGACCACCAAGTATATGGCTTGACAGCACGTCGTGTTTAAGAAGTTTGGCTTAACCTACTGCACGGTGTAAACCCACGAAGGCCCTAAATAACGCTTCGTAAACTCTAAATCAAGACGGGAACATTCACATTCAGCAACATGCCAGTTGCAACGTAGTACAGAGCTTGGCGTCACAGATTGTGGTGTGCTCGAAGTTTGGTTCGCCTACTGCACCGTGGAAACCTACAGAGCTCTGAAATAAAGCTGCTATAACTTCAACCCAAGACTGTAGGCACCAATTATTAACAAGATACCAGTTGCCATGCTGCCCAAACAGTCTGTCACCAGGGGTGTAGTTTTGTAACATATAATAGTGAGCATAGTACGTTTAAACATTCCCTCAAACTACGCCCAACACCGTGGTTTCTCGCCGAAGAATCCAATGCTGCGTATTGCGTACTCGTGTTTTCACCTTTTCGTGTGGTGTTCTTGCATATTTGTCCATGACTTCAAGATGTTTAATTGTACACGCATTCTCAGTTATAGCGCCATTCGTAAGCAATTCGATTACGAGTCTGGTTTCAGTGATAAGTATAGCTCTTATCTTATGTAGTACACGACGTGATTCGTGTTGGAATCTTGCGTAGCTTGCGCAACATTGGTTAAGAGCCAACTGACGGCCGTCATATCTGGGAATCCTCCTCACGAACGCCGGATGTGAATGACTCAACAGTTCAGCATTTCCTGGTCTTGAACGCCACATTGCCAGTGGACTGGTCCATCTTCGCGGGCGTTTAGCCCGGAAAATAAGGGTTTTAGGTCTTAAGACTGGCAGGGCTGTAAATTACACCAAATGGTCTTCAGGATGGCCATTTTAGTTCAAAACCCCATACACATGTGGGACACCATGAAGGACTCGCCGTAACACATCACTATACTTGTCAATGTGTGCTTGCTGCCAGTATCCCTATGGAAACTTGTTGGGATTGGGGTGTTCATCGGACGCTTGCAAAAAAGCCGCCGGTATATACAAACATAGAAATTTGGGCATGGGTGTGTAGCATAACAGCAGCTTGTCAGCGGTGAGTCAGGGCGAGGGTTAAACTCTCGATTGGCGTCCAGACATATGACTGGTGTACCCTGATCACTGGTATAGACGCCAACAATACTGACAAGCGCCAGTCTCAAATTCGTTTGATGATGCCAAATGACTGGGCTTAAAATGACAATGGTTGGACAAGATGCTGGTGGAATCATGGCCCTCAGCGATTCTTTTAGCCCCCAAATTACACTTGCCAAGCCAGCAGATATTTACATCCGACCGTCGATCAATATTCATGACTGTCACGATTTAGCTAAACATCGGCAGACTAATAAAAACTTGGCCCATGCATCTCGAACCACGAAAAGTTGGACATACAGAACGTCGCAAGATGCTATGTGCCCAAACACAACGTTTTTAAAAGCTTGGGCACTCGTCTAAAAGTACACATTCTGAACTCCGACGAAACGGTTTGTTCTGATTGACCTTGAACTTCAACCTAAAATGTTCCGGGTGGTTGCGCATGCTCACCATACCTTTTAAGGTTTTGAAACGCGCAGGCTTAACGCTGTTAGCCTGCCACTTGTTAGCTGGATCGTGAGAGTCCTGCATATTGATGTACAGCTTGATACCAAACTGCTGCTGGTTTGACAGGCGTCCCAAAACTTGGCCTAGGCTGGGTCAGGCTTGCCACAACGGCCAAGTTCTCGGTGCGCTGCCAAGTCATGCTTCTAATGGAGTAATTAAAAGTGAAATGTTGCCGAATTATTATCATGGATGTTTATCATGGGTGTGAACATTATTTGGCGTCATATGCCTCCTGTACATGTCAAGTTCGGGTCAGCTGTCATCACTGAAAGCAGTACTGTTAAAAACCTTGGTGTGGTGATGGCCAGAAACCTCACATTTGTACTGCACATAGATCAGCTTGTTGCCAGGTCGACGGGCGCTCTGATGGCCCTGTCCCATGTCAAGCATGTACTCCCAAGAGACACCCTCGTTCGCATTGTCGGAGCTCTAATTCTTTCCTCCATTAGATACTGTATAACACTGCATGGTACTCTCGGAGCCAGCTAGCTCCATCGCGTGCAAAAACTCGTGAACTTCTGTGCGCGGGTTGTGAGCGGAGGGAGAAGGTGTGACCATATATCGGATGTTGTCACGGATCTACGATGGCTTAGTGCTGATCTGCTCGTCAGATATCATATGTTGTGCCCGCTCAAAAAAGTCTTACTCACGAGCCAGCCACCAGATATAGCCGCGATGTTCACACGTGCTGAGCACACTCATGAAACGCGACAGGTTAACCAGCTGAGGCGCCCCCGAGCGGCGAGCAACTCTGGCACTCGCCGATTTACCTACCGAGCATCGGATTTGTTTAACTGCCTGCCGCCCGACTTGCGCAATGTTCAGAGTCTAGGCCGCTTCAAGCGCCAACTTATGGAGTTTCTACTGAGTGAGGCGAATGTTGGCACATAAATGGGTGCGTGTGTGAGTTCGATTGTGTGTGATGCCACAATGTGAATGCAACAGTGTGATTCACCGAGATGATCCCTTGACCGATGTGTGATGTGTTAGGCTATTTTTACTAGGTTTCACATTGTCTCTTTTATGCCCGTTGTTATCAATGATGACGTGTAACTTCTAAAAAGCCACTGGATCTTGTGGAAAGTTACGAAATATATGGGCATATGGACATGGTCAGGCTTGCCACAACGGCAAAGTTCTCGGCGCGCTGTCCAAGTCATGCTTCTATTGGAGTAACTAAAAGTAAAATGCTGCCGAATTATTATCATGGATGTTCCTGCTATCATCAAAATTTCAGCGCCTAGCGCAAATGTCGATGTTTGCCTGAGTCCAGATGAGTGCAGGATATTACATCAATTTAAAATGTAGCGTAAAACGACGTTTGTTTACCATCTGAAATAATGATTTTTAAAAAAAAAATGTTATACCAAGCTTCAAGACTGGTTATGTGGTGTCCGAAGTGTCTGAAAAGAGGTGCCGCTGCTGTATAATTAATGCGTACCCTTTTCGCCAGCAGCGGCAGTTTCGGGCCGACCGACCTAGCTCCTCACTGTTCTGCTGGTTGGATGGAGGGCGGGGGGGGGGGGGACTGATCAGGTTCCACATCCCGGCACGCTTCCTGGATTTGGTGAGGGCGTTTCTGGGACGCGTGGTCCTGACGCGTGGAAGGCAAGCGACACTTTCCCGGCAACATCGTGCTACTAACAGTTGGCCTGGACGCAGAGGCTCTGGTGCATCTCTGTGTGTCTCTATGCGGACAGCACGACACCTTGCTTGTGCACTGCTGCGACCCTTCTGGTATTATTACTGCTTCCTCCGTCCCCGGCATTTTGTAAATATATCATTAACTGGTATCCCGTTTTGTATCGGTATCGTATTTCTTTTTCGCATATGCTTTATATCCGATACATCGCAAAATATGCACTGAAATTATTAGCTTGCTCGCGATTGTGACCTTTCTGCATATGGTAGTCTAGGTAACCAGTACAGTGACAGAATGTTTTGAAACATTTAGACTAAAATGGTAGACAATAAGGCCAACGATTAGCCCCGGTGACCAAACAAAAAGGAAAGGCATTCGCTTGCAAGATGTTAAGATATTTTAAACCCTGCAAGCACAGCTTGCATTCCAGACGCAGAACGCTTCGAGAAGCGAGATGTAAGTATCTGGGAAAACCGGATAAGTATCATGAGTCCACGAAAAACACAAGCGTCATCTATAAACCAGGATTTGGCATCAGTGACGACACCTACGTTGGCGTTGCAACGCCTGTTCAAAGTGATTTGCAATTCAAAGCTAAGGCAATGAGCTTCAAAAGCACACCTGGCCTACGAGAAAACGCACGTTTTGCCTGATGTCAAAAGCGTTTCAGACGTCTGTAACTTCTCAATCTACTCAAAGGCTGTCTCTGAAAAAGGCCCTTTCCTATGGGCCTACAATGCTGTGGCTTGCCCAGGCACCCCGTAGTGACGTCACGACGGGGTTGCCAGATAAACTTTGAGGAGCCGCGGCCGTCTCCGATCTAGTGATATTAGATGCCTTTGCCCGCTTCAACATCTTAAAATGTGGAGCACTCCCTTACAATCTTAGCTGAAAACCAAACGCTCGGGTTCTAGCAGAACTGCTCTTCCTCTACGCAAGTCACGCTGTAAGGTTCTATTTCTGGCTTCCGCGAAATAAAAGGGTAATGAAATAAAGCAGTGCAAGTCTCCCCTCGCAGGAAGGTGCCCACTGGATCGTTCTGCGGATGGCATTAAAACGCACATTACGCATTAAAATGGACTGGTTAAGACATCTTGCAGAAATGTGGATTAGCACTGGACGACAATTTGCGTGTGCCAAGGCCCGTGAGTGCTGCCGCATGCGTGTACTAGTGGTCAGGTAAGCTCTAGCTTAAAGCCCATTTTACTCTTATCCGTCCTGGAGGTCCACCATTTGTTAATATTGAAATTAAGTCTTAAAACTGAGCTAAATCTTATAAAAATGTTGCAACATTCGTAATATATTAAGAATCAATTTGACCAATGGTAGGTCAAAGTTAGGCCGTGGCTGTCAGCGGAGGCAGCTTGTAGGTAATCGTTCAAACTGATGCGACAACGGAGTGTTAGATAAATCGATACATTTCTGAAGTAGTTTCTTGGGCAATAAAACAACTGAGTTTAACATCACAACCAATTGTATTGAACTTGAGTCAGGTATGAAGGTCAGGCCGAAGTAAAAGTCAACCTGTATGTTTGCTCGACATTTGGCTGTATATAATAGTTCCTGAAGCTCATTTCGAGATAACTTATGACAGTGACGGCAACAGACATCTTCCATTAACTTCTTACAGGTCAGAGTAGGTCATTAGCCTAAAAGGACCCAGGAGGTCAACATTTTGTTTTTAGGACCGTACAGTCTGGGGTAACCTTTCACGCATATTCAGATCAGAAATCAAAGCAATCTCGTAAAATGATGTTCACCATGACTTTCTAAAGGTCAAACAAGATCACAAAACTTAAATGAACATCAGTTACCTTTTTCTCATAGTAGGTATTTAAGTTCAATGCGGTTGCAAGACAAGGTCTGGGAGCATTTTTGAACACAAATCTGTAGTCTGACCATAGAGGCCACCCCACCCTGTGCATTGAGTATCTCGAGCTCTCTTACTTTTTTAGATCTCAGTGGGTCAAATTGGCCCCGAACCGAGCGAAGGGCATTGAATCGGCCATCCGGCCGCGTGTTAAAGGAACTCTCCCACACATATACACAACGTATGGACCGCTGCGCACAGAAGAGCTTCTCTGCTATCTGCCTGCCGATAACATTCCTGCTGAGATACAGCCGTGGCAAGTTGCCTTTCAGCTATCGCAGTTGAGAGAAAACGTGGCTGCGCCCACTAGATAACTTCCAGTGCGGCTACTAAAGGATTTTCTGTGGAACTTTCCGTACCACTTACTCATATTTTCAACCGGTCATTGCGTGGAGGGTGCGTGCTGTCGGTGTGGAAGAGAGCAACAATCACCCCGTGCCAAAGAAAACATCACCCACGTTGCCAGGAGATCTGCGACCGCTAAGCCTCACACCAACTTTTAGCAAGGTTTTGGAAAAAATCATTGCTCCGCACATTCTGGCGGATATAAGAGCAAGCATAGATAAGCACCAATACGGAAATATGAAAGATGCCTCAACGTCACAGTATTTAATTAGGTTGTTGCATGATTTGCTGACGGAGTTATACGAAACAGACAAATTGTTTTCAGGTTTCTGCCATAATTAGCATATATATTTGAGCAGCTAGTAAATATGAGGGGCAAGCGGCCAAGATCAAATAACGTGAAGGGAGCGTTCCACATTTCAAAATATTGAGGCAAGCATCAGATATGATGGAAAGGCTCAATCGCCACTATTTTAACTGTTTGGAGTGTTTCGGCTTCGGAACACATGTCAAAGGCATACTTTGGTAAACCATCAAAAACTGTATTTGATATTAATAACGCTAGGAAGCTAAATCGTACCACCAACAGGATATTATAAGCAAATACATGTTATGAACTTTTTGGCTCTTAACACGCGCTCAGGTGGGGGTCAAATTGACCCCCCTTCAGAGTTTTCTGGAATGGTTTCTGAACGGCACGGTGAAGCTGCGCCAAATTTTCCATAGCTGTAGACAATTAAATGGCAAATATGTGGTATCCAAGCATTAGATGTAGATTGTAAGGCTGCTGATCTATGGCAGGTCAAAGTCAGGCCATAGATTCAGTTAAGTCAGTTTCTAGGCAATCGTTCGGTCTGATGGAACAACGGAGTGTCAGGCAAAGTCGTACATCTATGAGGTACATTCTTAGGAAACACAAGAATTGAATAACAAAATTATATTGACCTATGGTCAGGTAGGAATGTCAGACCAAGGTAAAAACCAATCTGTTTTATCATTCTGGGGCTTGCTGTATGGGGGTAGTTTCTGGTGCTCATTTCGAATGTATTGTTAACAGGAACCGCATTAGACATCTCCCATGGACTTCTTAAAGGTCTGAATAGGTCACTGACCTAAAATGATCCGGGTCAACATTTTGTTTTTAGGAACATACTGCCTCGCACTTTCTTTGTCGCTTCTTCAAATGCAAAACTCAAGGCAGCCTTGCATGATTTTGTTCATCATGACCTGCGAAAGGTTAAACAAGGTCACTGAACTTAAGTGACCAAGTGAACTTTTGCCTTTGAACAGGCATCTAGGTTCTGGAGACACTTTGGAGACAAACTTGGAGTTTGACCTTGTTTAACCTTATTTGAACTTTACCTAGGATCCTCGAAATTTGACCAAAGTCAGTTTACGTGCAGGCCAAAACATCCTGTGGACTTAACGTCTCTGGTCCTCTTAGTTTCTGAGATCCCAGCGGGTTTAAATTGACCGAAGCGAAGGGCATCTAACCGGCCACTCGGTCGCGTGGTAAGTCGTTTATGGCATATTGAGTCCAAATTCTGCGGTCAACATTTCCGAACAGCACTAGACTTCTTTCTTCTTTTAGCAACCCCAGATGTCCTGCCGTGTATGGCGCGCGCACGGCGATGTTTACCAATCTGAAATTCTGTGCTCTTTTGAGTTTTTGTTTAATTTCGTACCCTGCGTGTAAGTAGTTAATGAAGACATTCCTGATGTTAAAACAGTTCTGTTTATTACTTGATGGCAGGTTTTTCCAAAACATTGCATAATGTTACGGACAGGACAACATCTGTAGCTTGCGTAGAGGTATCGCTAAATACCGCAATCAGAAGTTGTCATCGTTTATCGGTGCAAAGCTTTGATGTCATGTGGACATCAATGGACACACACACACACACGCACGCACGCACGCACGCACGCCCGCACGCATGCACGCATGCACACACACACACGCACGCACGCACACACGCACGCACGCACGCACGCACACACACACACGCACCACCACACACACACACACACACACACACACCACACCACACACACACACACACACACAACACACCACACACACAACACACACACACACACACACACACACACACACACTCGTGTGTGTATGTTGTTTGTGGTGTTTGTGGTGTGGTGTTGTGTGTGGTGTGGTGTCTCTCTCTCTTTCTCTCTCCCTCTCTCTATCTCTCTCTACTCTCTCTCTCTCTCTCTCTCTCTCTCTCTCTCTCTCTCTCTCCCTCTCTCTCTCTCTCTCTCTCTCTCTACTCTCTCTCTCTCTCTCTCTCTCTCTCTCTCTCTCTCTCTCTCCTCTCTCTCCTTCCGTTTCCGAGCTGGCAGCTATTGCAAGACGTGATAAGATTAAACGATAGGGCGATTTAAACAGCCCTTTTATGCCATGGGCCCTCGAACGGTGAGTTGGTACCGCAGCGCCTTTTGGTACATCTTAGCAGAATCTTTTCTTTTAGGCATGTTTGATTAAAAATAGGCGTTGCCTCAGTATTAACGAGCATTTTATGCATCGTTCTAGTTTCATAGCTTTTGACTTAGCACAATCGTTTAGATCAAAGATAAATCGTGCAAATCACTCATATGCTCACCAATTTGTACATCCTTACGTTCGAGATCCTATCTCATCGTCGGTGAAATCTAAATGGCACAAACATCATAACTTATTTTAGGGATGAAGATTGCATGTTTCTCTCTGGAAATCATTTCTTAGTACCGACAACACAAATGAAGCATGGCTAACTGAAGTCAGACAAAACCCTATTGTTGCTTTGATACTTACAAGATACACCAATGAGTGGTGATTTCATTACGGGTATACACATTTATGTTATGTGTATGATTTCATACACAATATGTTATGTGTATGAAAGTACTAATAAACAGAGTTTTGCCGGAATTTGTTGGAAATATGCATTGTGTAATAAATAGCATTTAATTATTACCTTCACCAAAAATTTGGAGTTTCTTGGTCATGACCTTCGGGTAAATCAAGGTCAAAACAGGTCAAACTACAGATTGGTGTTCAAAGTGTCCCCATACCTTATCATGCAACCGGCTTGAACCTACTTGCCTATTCTAAGAAAAAGGTTACTGGTGCTCAAGATAGATCGGTGCCCCTGTCTGACTTTAAAGGACAAACAAGGACACTGGCCTACGATGAACGCCAGTTCATAGGTTTCTTGGTCATGATTTTCGGGTGAGGTCAAAAGCGGCCAAAACCCAAGGTTATGGTGAACCCAACGGTTTTGTTGAGCATATAATTAAGACATTGTTTTGGGTTTGGAATTTTAATAAGCGTCAAGAATCACGCTAGATGGTAAGTTCCTAAAATCTGATTTAGGTCATTTTAGGTCCATGACTCATTTCTATATATCGGAGAAACCGCCATTCAGTTGCTTACTACAACAAAATTTGGCTCGGTTACACCGCGCCCTTTAGAATTGATTCCGACTGAACCTGCAGAGGTGCAAATCGACCCCCATCCCAGTGGGTGCTAAATGCGCTCTATGCCTATCACTGTTATAATTTTAAGCATCCGAAGTTGTACGCATGATGGCAAATAATTGTGTTTTTTAAGTGCGAATCTTGTCGTGCTACATTCATGTTTACCATCACCCATTGTGCAATTCCCATAAATTGTTTGCCTTCTACATGTTTGCAAATTGGATGTCGTGCTGTATAAAATTCCCATATCACACGTGTTTTTAAACAGTGAATGAACAGTTTTTAACGTGTCGCGAACTGCGTTTTTTAGATAAGCAATTCTGTCTTTTCAGGTGTCGCCCATTACTACCCTTTCCTAAACATGTCAACGGTGATGAAGATGACTGCAATGCTGGTCGCTTGCCGTCCCACTGCGATGTTCTCTTTGAAAATGTGGTATTCAAATTCTGCTCTGGGCTTAAAATGCGAGCTTTTTGTTGGCTTCCGTAGAGCGCAGGTAAAAAGCCAACTTTTGCTGAAAGCCACGCTATGCGCATGCCATTCCTGTGGCACTCAGGCTTGGCAACTCTCTTGGCAACAGAACTGTGGGAGGAGCGTGGGCGGAGCCGACTCGTCCCCACCCAACCGTCATTCGTGTTGACTGCCCGTTGTCCGTGTCGACAACACGACCCTCCCCTTGGCATATATCGGCCGACCCGGGCTGCCCAGGCCCATTGGTGGCGCTGCGTCGAGCCCAAGCACCTCTCGGCCGACCTCCGACCCGGCAGAGCGCCCGCGGCGACGGCGGTAGCTGTGGCGGCATGGGTCTGAAGTCGCCTCACGCCCTCGGGCGCCTGGCAACGAGCGTCCTCCTGATCTTGAGCTGGAGCGGCGCGGCGGCAAAAATGCCGCCAGGCTTGACGATGATGATGATGGAAGCAGACTTCCTGCCGTCCAGTGAAGGTGTCATGATAGACCCGGCCAACGCCATTGTCACCCTCACCGAGCTCGATCAGTGTAAGTTGATGTAGGGAAGAGTCGAATACCAGCGGAACTCGCGGAGTCGACCAAGTATTCTTGCTTGCGGAAGTAGACCATGATCAGTGAAAGTCGTACCACTATTCTCACCCGTTTTTTCACATTTGAGGTTGCACGAACAGGCAGCAGCACCAGTCCCCGGTCGCATGCCTGGAGCGTGTTGCTCGTGTTGAACGTGAATGCTCGGAGGAAAACCTACATAGATCCCAGACTTAGGTTATGACGGCTGGGGAATGCTTTTCATTTCAAGTTGTGCTTTGTCAGTGTACTAGTCATGATTTTGTCACTATGTGATTTTGATCAAAGTTGAAGCTCTGGGCACTTATATGTAGCTTGGTCCTGTTGCCAGCCAGATGGGCCATTGCTAGGTGCTCAGCCAGACAATTTGGATAGAAAAAGTACAAAGCACAACCGTTTATCTCGAAGTTGAGTATAACAACTTTCTCAACAAGTTTTACTCGTGGGAGGTAAATAAGTTATCACCTTTTTAGCATGATGTGAGCCGAGTGACGGACGTACATGTTCAATTGGACCGTTTTCATATATATTTCTTTATTCAGTAAATTTGGGAACATGCGCCACGCTACGCTAAAAGGCGCGTGACCAGAACTGCCGATCTTCACACATCCTTCGCATTCATCAGTCATTTCACAAGCATATTGGGGTATTACCCTCTAGCAGGTCCTCGGGCCTACGCAACGAACTGTAGAAGAAGAGTTGTAGTTCAGCGATGCACACGATGTGAGGTAGAGCATAACTGATATGTGCCCAGATACTCAGCATGTCATCATCCCATCTCCTTCTCAGGCGGCTGCCGTTTGCGCTGCCTTATCTCCTTGGAGTGCCTCAGCTTTAGCTTCCACATCGCCTCCAGCAACTGCACCCTCCATCGTGTTGTCGGCAGCGCCAACACCGTGGAACACCCGCGCCGGCTATGCCTTCCGTGTTCGTGAACAAACGGGTGAGAGCCGCCTGCCGTCCCTCATCGGAGTTTAGACGAACATATTTTCTATGCTTTTTCAGGCCAGTGTCACTTCGTATCTGTTCTGCTCTGTGATTGCCCGTGAGTAACAATGCGCGAAAATAAGCAAATCAGGCATAGCCAAGCCATACATGCATGAAGATGATGTACGCGGACGCTACCTTAGCTTGACAGCGACAAAAGCAGGGCAGGATGTCTGTGGCGGAAAACACACCATACTAACTAAAGTGTAAGTATCAAGATGTTTTCGTCACCATTTCGGATGTACCCGTATTTATCAGCATCACGATTGCTGCTGTTACGATGGCTAAGATAACAGCCTTTAAATTATCCAGGGAACAAGGCAATGTTAAAATAACAAGCATCAGAGGCGTTTGGATCTTGATGTCACGGTTTGATCCTCAGGTCAGATGTCGCTTACTGATATCCAAAATTCGTCGAAAGTAACAACTTCGAATCCCCGTAGTCACCCGTGACAGTGCAGACAACCAGCTCCACTTCATGACTGTTTTATCACAAGATAACAGTTTTACCTTCAGGGCAGGTGAAAATTCCCGGTACCTAAAGCTCATCAACAACAAAACTATGAATCGACGTTACTGCCTCGTGTATAAAACACAATGAGCTTCTTTCCGACTCGAACGTTTCATCTTGAGGCGACGGTTTGACTTGCAGGCTAATCCCAAGTCTCAGCCAAAGACTCAGCACACACTTCGAACTCGAGAAACTTTCCAGTCGCACTATCATGCAAAGCATACAATGAGCTCCATTCCAAGATCATCTGTTTTAATCTCAATGTCACGGTTTGACCTCCGGTTCAGGTGAACTTAACTGAGACCCAGAGACCCACTGCAGAAAGTAATTCCCATTTGTTGCAGCAACTCTGACCCGGAGGTTGCATAGAGTTTCTAGCGAGCTCCGCTTCACCAACTGGGTGTTTTATTTGGTTGGCACGATTTGACATCAAGCTCAATTTCATTCATCCGTTAACATTCAAAAACATCAAAACAAAAAACGGCAAAGTGACATAGCTACCCTGTGATGTAAAGCGCACAACCAGCTCTATACTACAGTTGAGTGCGTATTTTTAACGCTATGGTTTAACCTCCAGGTCAATTCAAAATCATCAGGTAACCAAAAGGGATCAATATATCTGGCTTTACTTAGATATCATGATGATATCTGGGTAATGCTGATGCTGATGATGCCGATACAATATAAGAATATATATATATATATATATATATATATATATATACACAAATTGCACGATCAAAAAAAATCCACGACAGACTGTTTTAATAGCAATGCCACGGTTTAACCTCCGAATCGAAGCAAATTTTGTGGTACACATGAACACAATAGCTCCAACTTCACTACGACTGCAGAATTTATGCAACGGCCGCTGTTTGACCTCTAGGTCAGGTCCAGCCTTCAGGCACCTCAAAACACATCTGCGTTGAAATTCGTGAATCTACTTCATTACATTGCGGTGTTGAAAGCATGCCTGAGCATGCCGTAAAATCCGGTCTAAGACGTGCCTATACTATCCAAAGATCGCGTGTTACGTCAATGACAGCTCTCACTAATTTAAAAAGTATAGCTATAGCCTGCAGGTCAGAACGATGTTTCAGTATCCAAAACCCATCCATAACGAAGAGAACGAATCTACGAAGTATCTATCTTCTAAATCATACAATGAACTATATTTTACGACCTATACTTTTATAATGAACTATATCTTATGAGCTATATTTTACTATTATTTTGGAGAGTTTCTTCCAAGGCCGATTTAGCCCGCAGGTCTTGTTCCAAAAACAAGCCACTATTCTGAGGTGCAATGAGCACCCACGATGCAACGCTACATCGCTAAATGTTGTCCATAAACGGTCTGCGGGCAGAACCAGACCATGTGTCGCCTCTCACACGGCTACGGCTGTCTCTGAGTTGACGTGCCTGGTGACAAGGCGCCGGCCAGGGTTTTATTAGTCACGTGTCGCCAGTCGGGGACTATCCCTATGGTGGGATAATCCCCGACTGGGGACTATCCCTATCCGCTCCATCCATAGTCGACTGTTGACGTGTATCGTTTTCGAAAAGTACCTAACGTGCTACAATAACGTATTTTGGTTGATGCGTTGCTTGTTACTCTTTAGAACACGTTACTAATTATTTCGAATTCGTGTTTCTTTGCGCACTGTCTTGTGTGGTTGTGATCCAGTATGATAAAGCGATTGGTTATTTCCTTCATTTGTGATGAGATTATGAAGCAAAAAATATCTCTCCTGTCGGCGTTTAGTGTAGCTCATAACCTCTACTACCTCAGAAGGTTACGCAACATATCTTACCGCTGAGTTGTGCTACTTTGACTAACCAGTTTCTTGGGAAGGACCAGGCGAAAGTGAACGCGGTTTCTTGGCTAAAAACATCTACATTTAATAGAATGAATTCCCAGTTTTAAAAAAGTGGTTCACGTTTGTATGGCGTTTGAACGGAAAAAGCCACCTGGAAGATCATTCAATGCAGTTCACAGCCCTGCCCTTCCTAAGACCTAAACCCCTCTAGTTTCTGAGCTACACATCCGCGAAGATGTGCAGACTGTGTAGGGATGACCATTTCAAGGTCACTCAGGCGTCCGTGACGCCATAGTAACTTGATCTAAATTCTGTCATTCTACAACCCATGCGGCAATCAAGGCCAATACAAAATTGTCGAGTCATTCATGTCTGGCGTTCGGGAGCATGATTTCCAGATATAACGGCCCTCAAACGTCTCCCAATCGATGGTATGGATGGATGGGTGGGTAATGGATGGATGGATAATGGATGGGTACGATATCAGCCAAACAATGACATGTTAAGGATGCTTACTAAGCAGAGACATTCTGTTCACTAGAGCAATCTTTGCCACTAAAAAGCGTACCAATAGTCATAAGTGAGCTCATTTGATCTTACCTCATTCTTGCTTCAATATTTTCATATGTGGAGCTTTTCCTTTAAAAGCGGACGAAGCAAGGCTATCTAACGGGTCGAAGTAAAAACGCACTCGGTTTCAGGCAAAGTTCAAAAAGATAGCCACGTACCGAGTAGACATTCCTACCATAGGCTGTTGATTTGTAATTTTTCAGTGGGTATTAAGAGAAAAAAAGGCAACTACATCGCAACCGTAATATAGATCACCGCTGCCACCTCCAAGCGGCTCCAAGAACCCCCGAGCAGGGGAGGGAGACGCGTCGTCCGTGTGACGGACTGTATGGCACCTCTCCATTAACGTCAGATCGTGCTGCAAACTCTAGCGAGTGGGGTCTCTGCTGTGTCATGGGAGCTAGTCTTCTCCGAGCTGTAAGGCCTTTAATGCCCTGCTTAGCTGTGGACAAAGTTGGATCTCGTGATCTATTGTTCGTTGTGAAAGCTCAAATACAGAATGCCATTTTACAGTATAGCTTTTACCTAAGGCACTTGGGTTATGTTGAGCTCCGCGAACAGTTCGCGCCCATCGCACTGTCGAATTGTCATCGATCCCATATTTCGGCTGGCATTGATCTTGATGTAAGGGTACGACCTTGAGCCATGTGTCGCAATCATCGGCCAGAGGCAGGCGATGGGTCATGATCTCGTTACTAATTTTACATTATCTGTTTTTCAAAGTTTAAGTATGTTTGAAAATTTGTTTGGTCTCTCCCGCCTGTAAGCCGTTTAATCAGACAAGTTGAGGCAATATTACGAAACACATACTTTGCAATTTTAAAAGAAAATGATGCATTGGCTTAGATCGGATGGCACGAAGTCTTAATCGCGGTTTAGTACGACTTCTTAACGTGGAGTGAGATGAGGGTGAGATAAAGAGTGGTGCACATAATTCGAACATTTTTCGTATGTTCAAAATAATGCAGATGTGCAGCTGCTCTTTCCGGGATCTTATTCGTCAGCAAATGGTAGTTGGAAAGCAGGTTGCAAGGCCAGCCAAGTCCCTGTAGACACTACCAAACGAATGGAATGTTAGAAAATGCAACCCAAAACGTCATGATCACCATTTGGAGACAGGTATCACCGAATTTCATCTTCGGAATAGGAGGAGCATGTCAGGTTTACTCTCGAAAATGCATGGAAAATTACTGGACAAGTTCATGCAAAGCAGTTTGGCCTTGTTCAATGCGGCGTACTTCCCAAAGCTGACAAATATGGGACACCCTTTCCTGAATTGCATGATCTTTTCAGATAACGAAAAAACATGCTTTATTATAAAAAACATGTTTCAGACCGTTTACAAAGTATGTTTATGGCAGGAGATATGTCCCAACTGAAACAGCACAGTGTCAGGTGCGAATGTCTCACTTAAAGCGACCTGCGCATCGGTCAAGTGGTGTCAGGGCCCTAACCATTGTTCAAAATGTCAATCGTTATGCTGTCAATCTTTCATCAATCTTCACTGTGTGGGATGCACTGCGCATTCCATGTAACCCGCTACGCTGCGCAAGATCTCTTGCTGGGCCCACCACTGGCACGGTCTTGTGCCCAACCGGTATCCAGCATTTCTGCCATATGGGGCCAAGCGGGATTCCAACTGGAGCCTGGCGCCTGCGCAGACCACATCAGTACCCTGATATTCTACCAACATGCGCCCAGCTGATGCCCAGCTATTCCGCTGGCGGACAAAACTGGCTGTGACTAGGCCGCGGCACATCACACAAACGTTACAAAGGCCATCTGGGGCCGTGCTGGGCATCCTGTCACCGCCCACCCAGTCTTCCCGTCTGAGGCCCGACTGGAGTCACGGTAAAATGCTGGCTGGGCCGACGTGGGCGAGCTCATCGGGCATTGAGCGAGCGAGCATCGAGTATACGCACACAAGCATAATCGCGTGGTTGCTGTACAGCTAACTCAACTGGCAACGTTTTTTCTGGTGGGAGTTTCATTTGCCACATGTCCAAACTGAAGCGGGTGAGGGTGACTCTCCCTTCAGAGGTACAACAGCTTGGGACAGTGTTTCCCAGAATTACAGTTGGCCCGCATTGCGGATGTTTTGAAACGAGGGAGACATTCTCAACAGGAGGGCGTCTGCCTACGCGTATTTGAGGACCATGTTCTGAAATGGTGCGTGCTGAGCGGTAATATTTTGTTTGCCACTAGCCCAAATGCATATGTTTTGTCGATGAAATGTTGATATGATGGTATTGAGAACATGCATATAAGCCAGTTGTGATAGCCATATACATTTTGGACGCTTTATTCTTGTTAAAATACTCATGAACATACGGCACGGAGAGCCACCATTAGGGCGGGGAGTACAGGAACGCTGAGTATTTTGCGTTTTGCGGATAGGCGTTGTTACCTCTCCGTTATCTGTATATGTAATGCGTATATGCTTTCGTCTGTTTTGTGATAGTTATATAAAATGTTTGCGCTATACCGGTGTTACAAAAACTGATGTATGTAGGCATGTTATTTGTGTTAGAACAGTCATGAGAGTCCTTGAAATCTGCACAGATCCGATTATACCGACTTGGTCTAAAACCATCACTCTGGAAAATGTCTAATGAAGGATGAAACGTTGGGATATGTAAGTAACACCAAGCCATGCAATATTGAAATGTATATCTCATTTGTATCATGAGCTTTGGTGCTATTTTAAACAAACATCGAGAAAAAGCACAAGCTGCCGTCGGATTTATCGAGAAAACACCCAAAAAGATCATCAATACACAGGGCGCTGTGACCTTGAGTAGCAAAACATGTGTAAAGAATAATCTGCTTCTTAAGATTACAATCAGAGAGAGAGAGAGAGAGAGAGAGAGAGAGAGAGAGAGAGAGAGAGAGAGAGAGAGAGATATATATATATATATATATATATATATATATTCAGGTCTGCAAGAGATAGCTCGGAATGGTCAAGCTCCAGATGACGGGGGTCGCTGCAATTTTTTAGAGGCCTCCAGCACATCAGGTTTGAAATCGGGACGCTCCAACGCTCTGTTGTACGTTCCGGGAGGTGCAAACGGGCAAACCTGCAATGGTCTAAATGTACACAATCAGGTCAATGACCATATCTGACCGTGGTGCTATAAGATGTCCGGAATTCGTGCGCTGTTGCATTGCCAATATTGCTGGCAAGTGTCACGTTGGACCTCATTTTGATCTGACATGTTCTTGTAGAAGCCGTCTCAGCCATTGATTTGGTAGGTCCAGGATCGGTATGTCTCCGGGTGCGCTGGATATCATGAGCAATAAAAACCTAGGAATTTAGTGAAGGGAGCGAAGGCGGCTCTGCGGCTATGCCAGCAAGAGTCTACCGGGACTGATCCGCCCCTCTCCGTCAGTTCAGGGCTTTGAGCTTTCAATTCACTGCCAACTCCTTAGCTTGCAAACGAATTTACCGTCTTTTTGTCTGCTCTGCCGGCTGTCGCGTTACAGTTACCGAACTTCACATTAGCCCTCTGCCGACAATCAGTTACATCACATGCAGAGATAACATGGCCAACCTGCCTACCTTCTCACTCCTATTCCCTCACTGGCGGCCGGCCAGCTGGTACTCCACAGACTGCGCTGCGCTAACACCCCCGACCGTCACCCGACACCGGGGTCATCTATGGCCTTCCCGTGCCCTGAAGCCCGCGCCGCGGCCTGCCGACAGAGTGCGGAGGAGAGCTGCATGGCGACGCTGGCCAGCTCACCTCGCCCGGCTACCCGGCTCGGTACGACGCCGACCTGACCTGCACCTGGGTCATCACCGGGCCCAGGAGCATCACCCTGCGCGTCTGGAACTTTTCGCTGGGGATGTCCGACACGGTGGAGGTCTGGTGAGTACATGATACGGCGCCGTGTTTTTATCTGCGGTGCGGTGGAGGGTATGTTTGGTCAGTGGTTGCGATGAAGACCTAACGGGTGCGAGGCGCGACACTGAGCTTGTATCATACGGCATCAACATAGTTGATGTTGGAACATGGCTGATAATCATGGAACATGGTTATGGTGTTTAACTTGCGCTGAACATCACAACCACTCGGGCGATCACGACCAAAACTAGAGGGCGGTGCTCCAGTGGAATACCAATGCGCCGCTCTTTTCGATACGACACAACACAGAACCGTTAACTTACAAATAATGTGCCCTTTTTGAAAATGTCGACTGGCATGGGAAATCAAACCACCACGGTAGCTGACCGCACGGCCGATCAGAATCAATTGCTACCGAAGCTGCCACTCATTCTTAACAATCATGCAGTCAACTGAATGAATTGTGCGGGGTTTTGGATTGAAATGGCCAGTTTGAAGATCATTCGGCGCAGTTCATGGCCCTGCCCTTCTGAAGACCAAAAACCCTGTAGTTACTGAGCTGCCCCCCCCCCCCCCCCCCCCCGTAGATGTACATACCATTTCGTGCAAACTATTTTAAGGCTACTCAGGCATGCATGACGCCGTTGCAATAACATTAAAATCCTGCTTCCCCGCTGGCCATGCGGCGATCAAGCCCAAGAAGAAAATTATTGGGGAGCCGTTCCGATCTGGCGTTCGTGAGCACGATTTCCAGATATGGTGGGGGTCAATTGGCTCTCAATGTTGAACAAGCTGTGCAAGTTTCTATCATGACTGCCTATTGCTCGTTTGGATTAGAGCTCTTTCTGCCAGTAATGACCATTTCAGGACTATGGATGAAGGAGAATGGGTAACGATGGGTCAGGACCACATGCGCCTGAGGTCCAACCACCGGGCCTTAGCCCACGCAGGGGCTCACACCTCTACGGTATGCGCTTGGCGTCCGGTTCGAGTTCCCCCTCCAAGGAGCCTCTAGGCCCACCCATGACTGGCGCATGCAGCCTGCCCCGGACAAGCGGGGAACGGTTAGGATGCATGATAAAGCAAGAAAGATGATGAAGGGCTCAGATGCTAGTCATGAATCACGTTTTGTGCTAGGTCATGTACGAAGTTGGACATAGTCGCCAGTCATTATGGAACTAAGACTAAAAAAGAATAGCGCCATAACCGAGTATGTGAATACGAACAAACATCTTAAATTTGCGGATAAATATACAAGAACACCACGAGAAAATATCAGAGCGCAAGCAAACAACACAAGACAAAACTCTTTAGCACTGCAAACATTTTCAGCACCGCCACGGTCATCACTGGGGAGATTCAAATATTACAAATAAGTGCTAAGGTGGCAATTTTTCACGACTCGTTTGGTAGCACCTCAACACCGTGCAAATGTTCCATGGCACAATAAAGAATTACGTATTGAGGAGCATGCTTTGTAAAAATATATTTGTTGTCTAGAGCATTCCCTTCCGCTTAAAAGCATACCAATATTTATAAGTTAGCTCAGTTGATCACATCTGGTGCTTGCTTCAATATCTTCAAATGTGGAACATGCTCTATGGGACTTGAATTGCCGTTCTTCTCTACGGCGTGTCGATTAGAACAGAAGTGAGTTGGGCAGATGCAAGGCTTTTCTTAAAAACGGATGTTTTGCCAAAACATCCGTTTTGCAGGAAGCATCATGTTAATAATGAAAGATCATGTTAATTTTGGGCGAGCATATTTTTTCATTTACAAAGGGGGCGGCTACACCTGGCCATCTCAGCATTTCTGAACGGGAATATTGTTCCCGTTCCAAAAATGTTCCATATTTGAATATATTAAAAAAACATCAGATTTGATGAAATAAGCTTGCTCCGAATTGTTGATAACTATTGATATTGATAAATATTCGAATTTTCGAAGCTGAAGGGTTGCAGTCGCACCTTTCTCTAATACACTGAAAGGAGAATTCTGTGCACAATTTACCGTTATATGCTTTGGTCATGTGTGGTGTATTTATGACCATATTTACAAGAAAAGAGCATTCACAAGATGTGCGGCTATTTCACATTCGTTTACACGCAGGTTTTCCACACAAAATAATGAAATCGATAAAACAAATGCATTTCAGTTAAAGTCGAACAAAACATGACATTCCTGCACACATTATTTAAGAACGTGGTTAACAACCTTTCCCCAAGTACGCCTAGCCAGACGCCCTCCTGCTGAAAAACATTTTCCCCGCTCGTTAAAAACAAGCAAAAAAACTGACGGGATTGACCCATTTGAAGAATCCAGAAGCCGCCAAAAGATACAGTTCTGCCCATATTTTGAGTTCATTGCAGTGAAGGAACCATACGTTAGATAATTGCGTAGAACAAGCCGACGGCGCTTTTTATTGTGTAATGGTTCAGTGGACATTTTCTAAGCCTATAGCAGCCAGGGGCTGCTCCGGCTTTTTCTGGATTGTACAAAGCTTTGTGAACGTAGGTGAAAGTGAACATAGCTTGTAGATTGAAAAAGCTCATACATTTGCATTGATATGACCAACCCATGCTCCTTCGGAAATGTTCGACCTTTGTTCAGAATCGAGAAGTGGAAAATGTCATATCAGTTTCGATTTTGTGCATTTGCAAATCTTGAAACAAATCCCCGACGCCCGGCGCTGCAGTCTCTGTAGGCCGCGCGGCATTAGACCGTGGTAAACACGAGATGGTCAATGGGCAAACGAACATGATAACGTTTTTGAAATAAGTATATTGCACGCTTAAAAGGTAATCCAGGCGCATGTTTCATATGTGCATTTTTAGATTTACAAGAGGAACAGATTAATGTAACGGAACGAATTAGCACTGCACAGCGACATTTGGAAACGTGCTGACGAACGCCAGATATGAACAGCTCAAAAATTACATTTTGCTTGACCTTAAACGCCGCATGGCCAGTGGAATGGCAGGATTTGAATAACGTTGTCATGGCGCCCTGGATGTCTGGGTGGCCTTGAAATAGTCGCAGGAAATGGTCTGCAGATCTTTGAGAGCATGTAGCTTCGAAATTAGAGCGTTAAAGGCCTTAAAAAGGCACGCTATGAACTGCGCCGAGTGTTCTTCAAAACGGTTGTTTCAGCTTGAAACCCCACACAAAAGTGGAACACTCCCACGATAATTGGTGTCCATTTTTAACGTTTTCATGACTGTTTGATGAAAAAATCAATTTGTTTTTAGTTTGAAACTGGAAAAGTCAGTTCATGCTTCACAAAGAAATCTGCATAACCATAACCTTATTAAATTTGAAAACGCTGCCGTTCCCGAGCCCGAACGAAATAAATCGACGCGACATTAGCACCGTGATGCTGTCGTGTAACGGGGAAGTACCACCAACGGTCAGCTGCATGACCGCCAAGCGCCGCCACCTATCGATGATTGGATGTGATGTCCTGCGCGTTACGACGCAACGGGGCTGATACAGTTTAACAAGTTGCACGACCATTACAAACATACGCTGGTTAATTATTGGTGTCCTTTCTGACAGGTGTTTAATGTGAAGCACGCCCTCGAAGGACGAACATTTTCGGCGCGTGCTCTAGGTTTCGCTGTCCCAATGAGTAAGAAAACCAGACGCTCGAAGACCACGGGGGCTGCGACTCTGATCAGAGCTAACCGACGCTGCTACAGGGATGGCGGCTCCGACCAATCACCGTCGCTAGGGAACTTCAAGTTCTGGTCCATACCGACGCTGATTGGTCCGTCCAGTGGACACCAGCTGACCGTTCGCTTCGTCTCGGGTGCATATAGCTTTGCCGGCAATGGCTTCGACTTCACCTGGGCTGAGACAAGGACCTACGGTGAGCCCAGATGCAGCAGCAAAAATGGTCCATGCAGCTACAGAGTATGTGACGATAGCGTCGCTGAGAACGTAAAGATAGTTATATTGTTATTCGTGGCGTGAAGTGATGATACCATGCATCGTAGTTTTATACAGATCACCTTGTTAGTTCAGAAACGGCGTACTCTGTACATTAGTTACAGAACACCATATACTCGGATTGAAGTTTTAATAGTTTCATAATTAAGGTAACCGATTCGGTCCGAGGCTCTTCAATGAGTGGATTGCTGGGATCAGAGCCCACACTAAGCATTGCTTGTTGCGGGAGCCCCGATCCCATCACCTGATCATGACATTCCAGGTCCACAGCAAAATGTAGTGGCGAAAGTTTAGGGTGGCGCAGTGCTCAGCACGGTCCGTTCTGTTCTTCGACGCCACCTGGCCTAAGCGCGGTCGCTGCCACCGGCTGCGTGCCATCCCAGGCAAGGTCAAATAGCGGGCATCTTAAGCGCCTGGAACCAAACCCGCCACGAGTGAGTGGATCGGATGACAGGGTCTTTAACCAACTGAGACATTTGGACGGACGAAATTTAAGCTTGTGAATCTTTACTCGATGACTTTGTTGCTAGTGCCTTCGCCATTCATAGCTCCGGCTGCTTGGAAAAGCTGAATTCACTATGTCCAATTGTATTTGCCACAATGACTTAAATTCTTGAATGTTCCTCATGCCCAAAGATTGGGATAATACACGACAACGTTTCCAATGACTTCCACATCAATCCCTCTGTAATCTGAAATGAAATTGTATGGTGGTCTTATGTCGTAGAGGCGTTGGGCGAATCTTGTGCCTCTCCGAGCAATGGCCAACGAGTTATAGCCTAGGGAATTTGCTGTAGCCCACGTTGCAGGAATATATTTTGTGGCCACTTTTTCCAGCCACATGATCCAAATCGGTCAAACTTATACGATAACATCGATTAACTGACCGTGATGCAACTTTCACATTTCAACTATTAAGCTCTTATTTTTGACCTCGTGACCTTGTGTTCTCCTCTTACATGACTTACCTTCACATGAGCAAATCAAAAGTTGTGATTTTAACCCAAGCCCAGTAAGTTTTGTCTGTTTACACGATTGGGATGCTTACGCCTTTAATACGTGCCCTTTTAAGCTTCTAAACAGCAGGTGTAAATGACGCTGGAAATGGCACATCCGTACACCTTTGGAACAGAAAAAGATTTTGAGGTGCAGTAAAGGACATTCCATTGGATTCTGAGCGCGCATCTGAGCGAGCGATTCTGAGCGCGCATTTTGCCGCAATGTTTGTGATGCTAGGTCAAAGTTTTGGTCAAATTAGAGATCAAATGGATATAATTGGATGATATTTGCAATTTGCTCCCGTGATTACATTTACGTTATATATATATATATATATATATATATATATTATTTTATTATATTATATATATTATAATTATATATATATTATATTATATTAATTATATATATATATATAAAATTAAATTAACTAATCGCGTATTGCGCATTTGACCATCGACTTTATAGTGCATTGTACAAAACGATATGTCACAATGGCGCGCGTGCTGCTGAACCGTCCTATACCGGAACTTTTCTTTTATAATTCGGAGAAATCCTGTTTTAATGGATGAATAAGTTTACGCACAGTGGTGCAAGTAACTGTGACACAAAGGAAACGGGATGATCCAGCGTCAGAGACCGGCGATGACCGAGTTTTTACAGCGTGATCGGACATACACACAACTGATATGCTTCTGATGAGTCTGACAATTCCTAAAACACACTTTCCATCGGTCAGAAGCTGTTCGACAGGACATTTTTGGTTGATGGAACCGAGGCCGCATTGATGAAGCCGTTGGCTTCATATTTAGCTGCATCGCCTCGCGTAAAATTAGTGCCGTTATATAATGACTGAAACCAAAGCTCTGCGATGCCAAGTCCTGGGATAAGACTAGCAGTACGCGCCGTGGTGGCACAGCGTTTTGTAGATCAGGCGACGTTCGCGCATTTCATATTTCAGGAAAAAACTTGAAGTGTTAAAAATTTGACTTTGTGGTCATTTTTGCCGGCATATGAAGATGAATCGCTGGAAACGTGGCTGGCATAGCTCGGCAATTTTGGTCTTCTCCAGAACTGGCTTCTTGGAAACGGAGGAAGGATCAAGGCAAGCAGGAACTCCACGGCTTCAGAGTCAGCTGCGTGCGAAGTGCACGCTATCCCGCTGATATGCTTATCGGCATCCAGGACTTCTCGCAGGTTGAAAATCATGTCTTTTCTGTGAGTACGAATATGTGTGCAAGATAAAAAAGATGTAGGAATGCAGCAAATACCAATGCAGAATACAATAGCATTATTGCCATGATTATGCAATTGTGATTCCTCGCAGATCCCAATTCGGGGGAACGCATGCTGCTGCATGTTTTGGTGGTGATGGCGTCCACTGCCAATTATGTTAATAATAGCATCGAAAATGACGTAAGACATAATCGTGTAATTTTCTGTGCAGTGCAGAATTGGCGTCAGGAATTGATTAAGAGCGGATTTCATGCATTCGTATGATTTTCAAAGTCATTCTTAAGTCGGAAGGCAGTGCCTCCACTTGCCATTCTGTGTGTGTTTTGTTAGCAAATGCTTCCCTACACATATTAAAAATCCCAGAAACATCGGATAGCTTCCTATGTTTTTGACCTTTGACTATCCCGAATCCAGAAATACTAGGGACACGTTTATGGTAACAAGACACGTGCAGAGGATGCCTCATTAGCTGCTCAAAATTTAGGCGCGGTTGCACGACATGCTGAGGAGGAACCCTCAGAAAACCTTAACGAGCACCCCCATCAGGGCGAGGTTCACTAAGAAGATGTGAGAGATACAGAAAGCAATACACAACAACTAGTTGCGCAAAAACCATGCCAATCATCTGAGCAGAAATGTACATTTTGAGTGTTACAGCCACAACACCGTGCCCTGTGCCACAGTTCAAACCATATGTCCTTTAAGATCAGATCCGTGCTTAGTTCCTTGTATTCAAAATCTCAGTTAGCTGTTTGGTATATGCTTTCCTGTTGAAATGTAAATTTCATGCCTAGTCAGTTTCTGAATGGCCATATGAATATGATTGTGCCTGGCTTAAGATTGCGCTACATAAGTTTTCCCGCGTCAAACTTTGCCAATATTTGATTGCTTATTCTACTGGCCGTTCAGGTAAAGGTGGAATATATTGTTCCTACAGCTGTATTGTTTTACCAGAGCTGATATGGCCTGAGCTCAAATGATGTTTAGCGAGATGTTGAATTTGAAATTCAACGACAATTTCTTTGGACATAATCTTTAGACAGCTCTGGCCAGTTCATTAATAACCACAGATTAATGAGAATTTGAAAGTGGATTACATTCAAAATTAGATCCAAACTGACATGTCAACCATATCTATAATTTGTATCCACTTCAGGTCCGATGGGCTTAGCCGTGTTGCTGAACATTCCAAAATAAACATAAAAATATTGCGTCTGAGCTCATCTGTCTTGCACCAGTGTGTTGGTTTGAAGTGATGGTGTTACCTAACATACGGGTCTTCTCTACAAGCACCACATTTAAAATGTAGTTGTCAGTAAAATGCTTGTAACACTCACATAAGTTATAAAGTGCAGCCGCAAGGAACATACAATATACATAAGAGCATTTCAGTGGCCTTTTCGTCGCTCCATCGAGACAAGGTGAGCAAACAAATGTATTTATGTTTTGGTCACAAGCCTTTGCCGAGACAGTGCACGAATAAGATGCCGGCAACTCCCATCTGATTTTTCAAACTTTGGTTTAGACAAGTCCAATGTTAGCGGGTTACCAGCTCTGGGGAGACCATACAGGCAGTAATTGTCAGGCATGACTCACATCAGGGCATGAATCACATCAGGGCATTAATCACACTCACAGAAGCGGCCGTAACGAGCGCTCCGCGGTAAAGTCTAGTCACTAACTGCTTATACAAATGTATGATAAATAAGTCAACGACCAGATCCTTACGTGCAAGGTTCACCATGATGATTTGCCCAGCTTTTCGACATTTTTGCTCAACTTTCCTGGTTGACATCTGGTGGTCTGACGAGGCACACTTCTACCTTCACGGAGAAGTCAACGGCTTAAAGTACAGATTTGTCAAGTGAAAACCCACCAGAAGAGGTTCTGCAGGTTACCTTACACTCACTTAACTGTAGATCGTGCCGTGTCACAAGGGAATAACACACAGCCTTTGTCTTCGAAGATTGCGCCGAAGGAACTACGGTGATAAACTTTTATCATTCCCTTATCTTGCTACAACGCTCCCAGCGGCTTGCAATGCCAAGTGTGTCGACATTATCAGCTCTTAGCAGTTCCACCAAAATGACGCAACGGTACGCGCTCCGCGAGCGGCGCTGGCCTGGCTCCCAGAGCAGGTGGGAGGTCGCCTGGCATACCGGCTTGCCACCGCTAAATGGCCTGCGCATTGGTCCGATACGCCCCCCCCCCCCCCTCCCCCCAAACTGAATTTGCATCTGCGGGGGTACCTCGAGAGGGTCACGCACGTAAAAAACCGCGGGCAATTAGACCGGCTTAAGCGGACGATCAATATTGTGGTAGGCGGGATATCATCGTACACACGCGCTCGCGTGGCCAGCCAGTCGGAGGGGCGTGTCACAATGTATGTTGTATCGACATGAGGAAACTGAAGTCACACACCGCGGGCATGCCGGTCAGCGTATCCTGATACCACCACTACGACTAATCGAGCTGTGCTGTAATCTGAAGATTATTGTCTGATATTAACATTTGGGTGCCTGACAACGGCAGCCGTGTTTTCTTCATTCCAGGATAGTAGGGGTGTCTTTTATGGATACTATGAAGCAATCGACCACACCATGATCTTGCAATATCCCGCTAAACTTCAACATAACAGAAACACTGCTAGAATTTCAATTTTCCAGCCATTGGGGTTTCCCTAAGATGCTGTCAGTCGTTGCAGCTGCCAGAGTTGCAAGTTTTCTTTTAATTTTTGAATTTTTTGTCCGACAGGGATGTAGTGAATGGGGGAGCCAGAATAGGCTGACAACCATTACTTTTGAAAAACGGCGTTAACCCTTTCAAGATAGCGCCAATGTTGAGTATGCATTTGTTGAAAACAAATAGCAAAAAATAGATCTCGGCTCCCAAACTGGGAGAACTTCCAGTATCTCAGCTGTATGATGTCAACAAACCGTGAATTGAGATCATTATATCATACCTGATACTGAATTCAATATCTTCAAATGTGGAGCATTCCCTTTAAAGCGTGTGGTCGCGTGAGCGCCAAATCAGTGAGTCCATACCTAACGGGTCCATGATTGTATGTCAGTAAATTTGTACACGTTACGCTCTAAACTTGTATATATTTTTGCATGTTATGAACAATCGTAGGAGTTATGGACAAAACAAATGTGGTAGATACTTAGCACCCAGTGTAAATGCAGAATTTGCACAAAGCATACTGACTTCATATCCATGTAAGTGCAATAAGTATTAAATATGCGAAAACAGTGCCGCTATGTTTTGGATGGCAATCTTTCGTCGGGTGATTACTGCTAGTTGGTCGTAAGTCACGTGATGAGCGATTGTGTTACGAAGTACAGTGACATCATTTTGGCATATTTACCATTTTTGTGTTTACATAAGTCTGGAGACAAGATATTTGTACCTGATTAAGTACGAATCAGCCCAAGGAAGGGTTATAGCTTATAGGAGAAATACAAGCAGAACTCCTCAGCCTAAATGAAAACCGCCTTTGATACATGAGTGACTTACAAATAGTTTGAAAGCCAATCCGGTTAGGTAATTTTACTAACAAGCATATTTATATCTCAAGTATAGGATAAGATTTGTGACGTAAACGACATTCGAATTGTCATGACAGTATAGCAATGACAACTTGTCGCCTTAATTTTGGGCTGGGAGGGCGTTAGGATGCAATGCAGCACAGCCAACACCAGAAGCATCGTAAAAATATGCTGTCACAATGCGGTCTCATGCTTATTGCACCAAAATAGTTCTCGTACAGCCCTCGTACTTTGCAGCCTCACGCGCCAGCGTCTCGTTCGGTATCTGACAGATTGCACGTGCAGGCGCGCAATACTCTGGCGGCATAGCTACAGCGATGGACCCGAACTGAATGTGCCATACCTGCCGACTGTCGCCGAGCTGGCGCTGAAGTGTGGCCCGTGTCGCAGGGGCTTGACAGCCTGAAGTGTGGGCGGATGGAGCAGTATCCGCAGCTGCAGCTGACGCTCACCGACCGCATCAGTGTCCCCACGTCTTCGAACTCGGTGAGAACTCTACGCCCCCACAGACAAAAGGCTAGCCGCTGCACTCTCACCGGTGTGGAAACATGCCCATGCAGGAACACGCCACCGCGCATGCGGCCAGCGCCAACGTCCGTGTCCATGCTGCATTCGGTCCAGCCTTGCTTTGGCGGCCTGTTGGCTTAAAATAGCAGCCTCTCAGCTCGTGTAGCGACGTCAGTGGTGGTATGATCCGGCCTTATCAATCGGGGACGTGCTGTTCGTGTGAGACACCCTACCGCGTTAAAAACGGTCGTATTGACTCGCCGGTTTGATGTCATACACGCTGCTTATGTAGCTGTAAGTCAGCAAATGGGCGCAAAACTGCCTGATTGCACAGGGTCGATCGACTGTGTACTTAACTCCGCCTCCCCCTCAAAGCAGAGCTGGTAGCCAGATAATGGCTCGACCGTCCACTGCGTCCGGACGCGCCCCCCGGACACACCGTCCGGACACACCGTCCGGACGCACCGTCCGGACGCGCCCCTCGGACACAGCGTCCGGTGTCTCGCTCATCACTGTCTGCCATCATTATGAAGAATATCAGGCCTGATCAGACAATCATTGCTGGCCACCAGCGTGCTTGCTAGCACAAGGCCTCTGTCCTAGTCTGACCACTCACCCCTGACGCGACCTTGCTGCCAGGCGGAGAACCTGTGTCCGGTCGGAGAGGTGGTGGTGGAGCTGTACAGCTCGTTCAGCGCCTTCAGTGATCTCACCAAGTTTCGCTGTGCCACGGTTCAGGGCGGGCCGTTTGTGGACGAGGACCACTGTCGCTATGTCACGATCGACAACAAGTTCTCCTTCTCCACCAACAGGAGTGCCTCATCCAGGTGAGAGCTCGTATAGCGCGCGAGCTGTGGACGGGTCGGCGCGGCTTGGGGATAGATGCAAGCTGGCGACTCTGTTCTGCATGACGCTGAGTACGGGTGACGTCTGCATTGCACGGGATTGCCACAGGCGAGGTCAGCATGGTGTGCTGGGGAGGCAGCATTACCACAGGGCATTGTCAACGGCAGGATGCAGGATCAGATGTCAAATTGATCTTCCCCAGCGCCCTCGCCGATTCGAGCAGGGCGAGACAGATTTTCTTTATCAAGCAGGCTTATCTCACTCCGCAAAAGAAGTCCAGTACTTAACGTGATGACGCATGGATCGCTCGATAATTTGCTGGCACCGTTCCCCTTGCTCGCCCGGCTCGCACTGCTTCAGCACGGAGATGCAGTTTGGTGGGTATCGGCGGTGCTGCGCCCATCCTTCTCCCACCAGCTTCCACGCAGATGGCAACACCCGGGTGGTACGGGTCTAGTCAACTAAATGCGGAGGGAACCACTCCCTACCACGGCATTGGTGGCAGTCAGGCATTGACGAGCATCTAAAATTATGCGGGTCCTCAAAAGAACACTAACCCGAATAGCCGTCTTCAGACGCTCATGTGCCGACAAACAAAGCGAACCCATATGACACGTTTATTGTGTTCAGAGCAAGGAAAATTCGCAAAACTACGCTATCACGGCACGCGGAACAGTGCTTCAATATGTTGCGCACCATCACCAAGCCAGAACGGAAATTTCGACGACAGAAGTGGGTTTTCTCGTGATAAATGTTGTTACTTACGTACTTACTTACAAGCTGCCTTTGCAGCCGGGCATATGTCAGAAGTTTTAACCGTTCCAAAACGCCCTTGCGCAGCTGCGACAACATATACAACACATCGCGTTCCTTACAGGGGCGGCGCTAGGCAGCTGCGACAGGTTAGGCAAACTGCTGCGGGGAAAAAAGACTGAGACCATGATGCATAGTCTTCCCATCTTTCTGGCATCCGGTTTCGAAGAGGAGACCTTGTTTTAGCAACACTAAAGCGAGGTCTAAAATAAGGAACACACTAAAACAAGGAACGCGGCAAATATACTGCCCGCGCGAGCGGTAGTCGGAAATCACGATCAGTCGATCACGTGCGGTAGTGATGTCACTAACATTTACGGAGCTCAAAACATCATCAATATTTCCTTGAAATGTACACAACCACATGCTTACCAATAAACTCAAGATTAAGCGCCTGTATAAATATGATTGTGCTACGATGCATGGTTTCGTGAATGTTGACCTGTGAAACTGAAATAGTAACCCTGTGCCAGCTGCCTGCTCCCCTGGGTGGGGGTTTTAGAGGCCTTCTCCTGCCTTAGACCCGTCCGTTGCCGCACAGTCGACAGGGTAAGCTTGCACCTCACCCAATTTCTTCCCCGCCGATCACAAGCCACAAACCAGTGGCCGCAGATCCTTCCTGCTATGAGAAGACGCTGTTTTTAATTACTTTAAATAAGGGACCACTGAATTTTGAATTTGGTTCGGACCCGGTACTCATACCGAGGACCGAGGTCTCAGGGAGCGGTTCCTGTTAACTGGTGCTGAAAACACCTTGGATGAACTCTGGTTCAGACCCGGTACTCAGAGCCAGGACCGAGGTCTCAGGGAGCGGTTCCTCTCGACTGGTGCTGTTGACGCGCTGTTCGCTGATGAGCGCTGATTGACGCGACTGTTGGCCTGGTGCTGTTGACGCGCTAATCGCTGATTGACGCGGCTTTTGACCTGGTGCTATTGACGCGCTGTTCACTGATGAGCGCTGATTGGCGCGACTGTTTGCCTAGTGCTGTTGGTGCACTGTTCACTGATGGGCGCCGATTGACGCGACTGTTGGCCTGGTGCTGTTGACGCGCTGTTCGCTGATGAGCGCTGATTGACGCGGGCGACTGCTGTTCCGTCCGTCTGCAGGTGGCCAGTGGAGTGCAAGGACGACGAAGTCGTAACGGGCATCTCTTACATGGCCGGCCACGTCCCTCCGTTCGAGGCGATCCGGTGCTGTGTGCTGACGATGGGTTAGCGGCCGCGCTCGTGCGGCGCCCCGCGCGCCCCCCCCCCCCTCCCTCCTTACCCCCACCCCCACTCGCCGCGCGAGGGCAGCCGGGCGGCGCCGCTGCCGGACACCACGTCGCAGGAAGCCCGGGCGTGAAGTGGAAATGTGGAGGAAGTTGTAGAACTCCGGATCGGCGTTCTGCCGAGATACGCATTGCACAAGCATGTTGCACACGCCGCTGACTGTGCGCGTCGTTGTTTACTAAAAGTTAAGGTGGACCCAGGGGCGTATGTTCGCAAAATGAGTTGGGGGGCTGAACGGTGAAAAATAAACCAGCCTGCCCCGAAATATTCCACCAAACAGGATTTCTCGCCAGCTTTTACCCACTTCTTTCCAAAGTTGACGGCCAGAAGCCTAAGTTGGACGGGAGAGCTGAAGCCCGTGAACTGAATAGGCAACTACACCCCTGGGTGGTGCCGTGGGTTGCCTATCGCCCCCCCCCCCCCCCCCATGGCCGATGGGATACCCTGTGTGATGCGCTGCTCGTTCTCCACCGTGACACCGTAGCTCAGTTAAAACTGTCGTAATCACAGCTGAATTTTGGAATTGTGGCCATCAACAGTATGTGTTGGTGTCCTTGCTATAATCGCCAGGAGAAAATATGACGCTAATGGCGCACCAGAGCACCTCTTAATAGTATTATTAATTACCGTCTCATGAACACTGCAGCCGCACCACGGTAACCAGGTGACTTCAAACCTCAAAAATTTGAGAGGGAGAGAGAGAGAGAGGGCTCACGAACGCCAGATACAAATGCCACGAACATTATATTTTTATTGACCTTGACGTATTCGCCGCATGACGTATAGAATGGCAGGATTGAAATGACGTTATAATGACCTCATGGATGCCAAGGTGACTTTGAAATACTCTCCCTGATACACCCTTCCCGATTTTCTCGGGCATGTAGTCCAGAAACCAGGCGGGTTTAAGTCTTAAGAAGGGCAGGATTGTGAACAGCACCGAAGGGTCCTCATGATAGTTTTTCAGTCCAAAACCCTATACAAATGTGTAAGGCTCCCTTCAAGGTTGAATTTTTCCATACGTCGCGATAGCGTCAGTGACAAGCTTTTACAGGTGGCAGCCTAGCCCCCTGGTCCTCTATCATTCAACTCATGCGCCTATACCGACCGGTGTGTGATATACGGGCCTGCACGTTGGTGTTCATACGCGCATATGCTTCTGCTCAGGCCTCTTCGCAAAATATGGCACGCCGTGCTCAACAGTACGTATATGGGCGGATGTGACTGGTATTTGCACTGGCTCAGTCTGGTTGTGCGCCTCAACAAAGCACGTTTACACGTCACTCAGGTCCCCGTATAATTCAACGTAATTGGGTGCCACAGGGTGGAGCTATCAGCACAGTCAAAGGCACCACCTTGCCAGAACGGGGTTTGAAATGTGTGTTCAACGTCGCCTTATACGCTCAATGTGTTGACTTTCCTCGTTCCCGCCGCAATAAAAGCATATTGAGTACCGATTCACGTGTTTTCTTTCTCAGCGCGTGATTTTATATTGTGGGAACTAGCGCGTGTGAACATCGGCCGCCCCTCCCGCACAGCACCTGCAGATTAGAGCTGTGCTGACTTAACACTAAGAGGCAAACGCGGGCAACGCTGAGCCGGCATGTCAAGGCCATTTGGGGGTCAAATTTGACGAACAAATAAGAAAGTTATCGTCTCACATGATAGGCTTACTTTGTATAAAACAAAGGGAGCATGCATACGTCGTCACGAACTCGGCGTGAAATTTGTGCGTCACGCCACAGCACACATTCGGCGTATTGGCTTTCCGATATTGCACCACGGTACACAAATATTGATGAGGGGTGCCCGCATTTTGTTTCCCACAGCCATAATCTTATGACCGTGTTACACCATGAAATTCAAAGCTCAAACCTTTCGCTTTGCAAGATTTGTTGATCAATAGACAGCCCCGGTTAATGTCAGGCAGGCTGCTCATTTCTATGTTAAATTGGACGACTGAAGATGCCAAATTGATCAGGCAAAATATTCGTTTTGGTTTATTTCCATTGGAGGGAGCGTTTTTGGTCCATGTGGAAAGTTTCAGACCCTGACGGACGGGAGCCATTTTCACCGGATCATTGGCGATAGAGTCGTTAGACACCCATAGCCATTAGGGCCTAACTCGAGCAAGCCAGAGTAAGAAAAGCGGATGCAACAAAAAATCCAGTAATGTCCATTCTGACCGCCTGTGGTCAATCAGACACCTTCTATGTCAGGTTGAACTTGGTTAATGGGGTTACGAAGCCACAAAATACACTTTTTCAGTTATATATATATATATATATATATATATATATATATATATATATATGTGTGTGTGTGTGTGTGTGTGTGTGTGTGTGTGTGTGTGTGTGTGTGTGTGTGTGTGTGTGTGTGTGTGTGTGTGTGTGTGTGTGGTGTGTGTGTGTGTGTGTGTGTGTGTGGTGTGTGTGTGTGTGTGTGTGTGTGTGTGTGTGTGTGTGTGTGTGTGTGTGTGTGTGTGTGTGTGTGTGTGTGTGTGTGTGTGTGTGTGTGTGTGTGTGTGTGTGTGTGTGTGTGTGTGTGTGTGTGTGTGTGTGTGTGTGTGTGTGTGTGTGTGTGTGTGTGTGTGTGTGTGTGTGTGTGTGTGTGTGTGTGTGTGTGTGTGTGTGTGTGTGTGTGTGTGTGTGTGTGTGTGTGTGTGTGTGTGTGTGTGTGTGTGTGTGTGTGTGTGTGTGTGTGTGTGTGTGTGTGTGTGTGTGTGTGTGTGTGTGTGTGTGTGTGTGTGTGTGTGTGTGTGTGTGTGTGTGTGTGTGTGTGTGTGTATGTATGTATGTAATACGCATGAAAACCGAAACGACCGAAGGACCGAAATCGAAAGCAAAAAAACGACACCGAACGACCGAAAGCTGGAACACTACGTAGCTCCATTCAAGGTCCCAGGAGAGCAAATCAACTGATAACTGACTGTCTCAAACCCACCTGCGGCCAGCCACATCCAAGGGACAAAGGCAAGCGCCGCCACGCACGCACAGCTTCCGTCCACCGTTGCGCTCTGCGAGGGACCGAAGTCGTCAGTATGACCTTAGTCACGCTGACTTGTTGGGAATACTGAGAAAATCTCACGCGGCCATTATCACGGAAGAATGTTTCCAATCGAAAGTGTCAAAATTCGCTAGTTTTAAATATTGGTGATTGGTGCCGCTGCTGCCACACTTCCATGCAGACTAGTGCTCGGCGCGTGACTTATTTCGCATAGGCCAAATTTTGTTGCCAACCATTTGCGGACCAATTAGTCAAGAATGTGAAACGCTAGTCCGGTTTGTAAAGGATGCAAGCGTAATGCATTCCTTGGATGTACCTGTTATCTTAATATATTCTACATAAGCGGGATCTCCAATGAACCGCGCTGACCCAGACCTTCTCCCTCTCGCACCCCTGTCCCAGTCCACAAAAGCTCAGACACAAATTTGGCCAACGAGTAATTGCGTCAACACTCAAGCCTGCAAAAACGTATCGTAAACACCACTGCCGCGCTGACGTGCAGTAATAAATCAATCCCGGGGAACGCGCACAACTGCGTGTTTGTTGCTGCCAAAATAGCTTAATGAGTGCTGCGTATCAAATGAAAGTACACAGCTCTGAACCAGTCTGAAATCACAATCTCTTTTGCCGCTCTTAGCAGACATCACTCGGCACGGCAATCACGTCCCATCGCAGAATGAGCAACCGGAATGCAACTGCACGTCTTTGTGTATTGCAGATGTGACGCCAATGCCGTATAGCTCACTTAAACGGCCAGGTCAACAAGATGAGGCCGTCATCACTATGCCGCGTGAGAATCACGAAGTGAGCTAACAGAGCTCTATGTGCGCCAATGATAAAGTTCTCGTGGTGTGACTGGAGCTAATCACGCGCTGTTCCAGAACAGCACCAAACTTTCTCGACACGAAACAAATACTAGAGGATATTTGCGATTATCAACATGCGTATACATCCACACAAAAGGCAACACATTCCCCATGCATGTGACCGGATCGTTATACACCAGCGAAACAATTTGGCCAGCAATTCAACACAACTTGGTGATCCGGTTGGACAAACACAGCAGCCTATGTTCGTCTCATAAATCGGAAGCACGAGCAACTCCACGAACTGGATAACAGCCCCGACAGCCGACAATTGCCACAGCGTGTGATGAATTGAAGCCTCGCTCTTCCATTGAGGTGTCACATCGTAGCTCGCATAGGTAGGTATGCATATCGTAATGGATTTAACAATTTCAGTCGGCAAGGAGGCACGCGGGCAAGGTTTTCACCTGTTTCGGCCGAGCGTCAATGCTTTACGCTCACAGCGAGGACAAAACATGAAGACAAACGGGTCTACTTCTCATGTCACCGTAACAATGTGCTTCAGGTTAATCCAGCAACGTTGTCTGCACGAATGCTTGAAAATAGTTTGTGTCAAGTTAACCAATCTCAGCTGACCACGTCGATGCGCAGCGCAATTTTCGCCCGCGATACATTACTCGCACGATATGTAAACCGCCGACTTTTCACTGCCTGGGATTTCTCGCATATCTGTGAACTCCACCTGAAAGCAAAGGCGATGTGAGGTTCCGAGCGGAAAATCACAGTTATGCACTCCAACGGCAATGAATTTACGAAAAAGAGTAAGAAATAAATGTATGAGAGTTGACTTGATACGAACCTGTCTGACCTGGTGATCCGCCTGGCAACTGACCTGGTGATCCGCCTGGTGACTGACCTGGTGATCCGTCTGGCAACTGACCTGGCGATAGCCGAGCTTGGCGCAGACCTGGCGCGAGCGCTCCTCTCTCCACACCCGCTCCGGGACGGCCATCCAGCGGCCGTGCATACGCACCACCAGGAAACCCTCGGAGTCGCAGCGAGGAGACCTGCGGGGGCAGACAGGCGGGGCTGAGCTGCGCAGAGACCCGCACCACTCAGGCCACACGTGGGCGACACCACCGACCAGAATACGGCCAAACCACCGCTGTGCTGAGCAGTGCAGTGGCCAGTGCTTGCAGTGGATGCTCGCATGAAGCATCCACTGCAACTAACCACCACTAGACGTGCGCCAATGGTGGAAAGGCACTTGATAGTGCTATAGTGTCCGGACTGAAAGTGAGGTTGGCGTATTTTGATGTCATTCGAAGCCCCAGCCCGACGACAGTTTAAATAACACCAATGAAAATGACATGTCAAAAGTGTCACACGCGTGATTGCAAAAAAAGTGTCAAGCGTCATGCAGTCGTACTGGAGGCATGTATGAGCGATCATTCGTGCAAATGCTGTTGGCCTTATGCTGGGGCTGGAATGCAAGAGCGGGGACAGCAGCCCCGGCTTGAAAATGATTCGGGTTACAGACAGCAATGCGTGCCATGTGCTGTTTGCGGTGAGCTTGAAGAATGCCATTAGATTGGAAGTTAAGCAGCTGGAGGGTGGGTTCCATGCTAACCTATGTTTTTGTTTGAACGGGACCTAACGGAAAAGAGCCTGAGGCTCCGATGCGGGATAATAAGCCGGTCGCGCATGGCCAATATTTTTCGAGAAAAGACCTCGCTGGAGTTTAAGTGTTCATAGAATATCTGTGCACCCACAAAGGCTGCTTACCTGTGGTACACATACCAAATACGGAAAACATTTCCTGAGTGAGCTTTGGTGCGGCAGGCTATACCAAGAACGAGTGGGAACGAGTCCTGCTGCACTGAGCGTAGGTTCATTCGTCGTAGAGCACAGTCGCACTGTGAAGAGCACTGTCACACACGGGAGCGGGACAAAGTGCCTTTTCACCCGAAGCCATTTAGAGATACGGATGACAAGGAACGTATCAGGATGATAGATTGAACAGAAATGAAGGCATCATAAATGTGGTCAAGGTGTGGTCGGAGAAAGGAATATATCTCCAGATTTCTGTTTTCACAGAGCGCTCTGAATGTGTGTGCAACATGATTCATTGTAAACACATTGCTTGAGCCATCAATGATACATTCCTTTCGTTTGTCGCTTGCCACAACCGGGATCGATCATTTGCTGCGTATGATTTAATTACACCATGCCATTGGCAGCGCTTTACCTCACGATAAAACGTGGGAAGTGTGATCGGATCCTGCGCGTAGCCGCCAAATGCGCTCAGATTCCCCGTGACTTCAACAACTGCACCTGCACGACGTCGACGCCACTAGCGCCGCTTCTCCGCGCGAAGCAACTGACCCCAGCAGGGTCTCGCTGACGTTGAAGCTCGGCCTGCCCTGGTGATCGGGCACGCTGGCGGGCAGCTGTATCAGCAGGCATACGCAGTGCTCCTCGTCCTCTCCGCCGGCGCACTGGTAGCTGACGTCACACACCTCCGAGCGCGGGATCAGGCTGACTTCGGGGTTCCTGCGGGCGCGGCCGATGACGTCAGGCCCGATGGGCGGAGACGTCGCGCGAAGGGCCGAACGGCCAGCGCGTAAAAGACGATACATGACATCACTAGGGCGCAGGTCGCGAACCGTGAAGCCGGGCGGCAGGCACGCGACAGACGAGACATGACGTCACAAAGGTGCACAACCCGGGGCGAGTGATACCACAGGCGCCCGAGGCGGGGCACGTGGCCGGCGGGAGCGGTGGGCAGAAGAGACTCCGCGCTCCGCACTAGCCGGGAGGCCGTTGGTGGCTGAGATGTGACTCACGATATTCTGCATCCGATAAGAACGAAGGGCACAAAGCCAAGTTTGCGCAAATTAAGCACCTCGGCAGTGCATACATGCAACACGACGAGAAAGTAATCATTAATACAAAACATGAATTCACAAAGACAGGTGGGGAGTAAATATTCCGGTCAAGCACATTTCAAGACAACAAAACCCGGCTAACAGTGTCACTGCAGTGTCCCATCATTCAGTGTTCCCATTCAGAGACGACAGTCAGGATGGAGGGGGGGGGGGGGGGAGGGGCGGCGGGCAGATGGTCGCATCAGACCGACCGACGCCACATACCGGTAGCAGCGGAATCTGTCCGTTTCGTATCTGCAGCCAAACTCGTCATCGCCCGTTATGCAGTCGACATTCTGGTCGCAGATGAGCTCCGGCGCCGCCAGCCTGGTAAAAAGGTGGCGCTGCACACCTCCAGAGAGCTAATTGCGTTCACATGTTCACGCATAGTTGCATAGATTTTTTTCAAAACCTGCATCTACTTTTTGACTGTCGTCACGACACTGCGTGCTCGGTGATCTATTACACGCGCACTGGAAATACGCGCGCCAGGTCAATTTTAGTGGGGGAAATGCAGACCAAGGTCACATACATTGAAATGCATCAAGTGTGTGTTAAGCGACTGTTTTTCATTCATCTCCATATTGAACGGAAGATATAGCATAATGCTTCACCGCAGAGGTGGATCCAATCACAACATAAGCCAAAGCTCAGAGTTAGTTGACTTCAGGTCTTGTATGCATCGAAATAGTTATTACGTGCTATACTGAAGCAGAGAATAGGGAAGTGATTTGCAAACAATAGTTGAATAATAGTAGTGCTACATGGTGCGAATGCGGTTTCACAAATACAGAGCCAATGAAGCACATACATAGTTGTTTGGGATTCGATGGCATCTTGGCGCGCGGACAGTTACTCAATATTAAGCTTCACGCTGCCGACTGTCGCTCAAGCGAAATAAATTATAAATAAATTATAAAATGCATGTATTTTCACTTGTATAGCAACTGAAAACTGATATCATATATATATATATATATATATATATATATATATATATATATATATATCAAAAAGCTCAGACACATTTCAGTCAGTGAAATCCATTTATATTGACCTAAATAGCGTTACGTGATCTTACCAGCCATCCTACATACAACTGTGTTTTTACGCCTCGGACCATCTTCTATGAACGACACACGGGACCTATTTCCGGTGACTATATCGGACCGTCTTACTTAGATACTTTCCGTGAATTCCACCAACATTTTTCCGTAAGACAGTCTTGTATTGGCAAATTAAAATATAATAATCCTTGGCACCGAGAAAGTAGCTTGAGGTGGCCAGAATTGGGGGAGAAATCAGGTCTGGGAGGAAGCTGGTCAACCTTGATGGGCGAGTTCCTTCAACTGATTCTACAAAAGTGACGCCCCTGCATGGGCTCAAGGTACACATGCTCAATGGGACCACTTAGAAGACGACCATAATGACTAAGAACTTGGTAAGCTATTTAATGAAAACTAGAGCAGTATCTGGTACTTGTTAAATTTCGAAATACTTCCGGCGCTCTTGTCAGCATCCAGCCAAACGCGGACTAAAAATCATGGTATTATGTGATTCGGAATCCCATCTTCTTGTTCACAGATTAATCGGATTGCGGAATCGAATCCAGCAAGTCAGCAATAGTGAATCAAACCAATCTCATTCACATATTCAAACTGTCTGAAGGGCACAGAACTACCAAAAGTGAAGGCAAGGGAAAGGGGATGAGGAAAGACCGGAGATGGAGACACCTCTCACCGGAGGAAGCCGCGGCAGGTGCAGATGTCGGGCTCATCGGCGCCGTTGAGGCAGCCGGCGCGGCCGTCGCAGTAGGCGCGGTAAGGTCGGCAGGTGCCGCTCTCCGCGCACATGATCTGGCCATCCGCGCAGTCTGCCGCGCCACGGCGACGGTCATCGTCCCGCCAAGGTCACAATAGGCCATAGAAGTCCACTGAATAGTGTGACATGTTACAGCAGTCACAGAAAGATGCTGAAAAACGGCGTTACAGCACGCCACTGTATGTCAAGCTCCTTGCACGCCGTGTGGCCTGAGAGGTAGACAGGGATCCTTTTCCCCGAGACGTTACCGAATGAGGTTTGTCAATGATGTGTAATAATGAACACCGTGTAGAGAAAAAAATGCATGCAAACATGTATTGACGTCATTTGTTCATTTGTGTTGTCATTCATACCAGTGAAGGTGCCACTTTTATGGCTGCAGGCCCGCAATGTGCGGTTAAAACAACTTAATTGGTAGCTCTGATACGTACCAGCTGGCAATGGTCCTCAGTAGAATTTACCGTCTGCATGACCATGGTGGTCTAAACTGCGGTTGTACGGGATGAACCGCTTCATTACTGGAAAACTTGGCTTCAGGCTATTTTGATGTCCATTTTGCATCTTGGATCTCAACTACTTCAAAAGATGATTACTTAAAGTTCATAAAATGAAGGCCAGGGGGGGTTGCCGACTCAGAATGACATAAATCAGTATTTTGCCTTGGGAAGCATACCGCATAGTCCAACCTTGTTAGACATTTTTTGAACCAAACGTAATGACCTAGAAAGCTTAAAATTTGGCACAAGTGAGTTTATCTAAATTCCTGCCTGCTCTGTACGTTATGTGTCTCGCAATCTTGGTGTTCCAGATATTGGCTGGTAAAACTGACCTCTTACCCGAGCGTGGCGCGTTTAACCGGCCGCCTGGACGCGTTTTGCCAGCAAACTCTACCAAAAACCACCTCCCTGCCATATTTATGGACGATCCAGTTACGATAACCACTGGACGCTGGTGCGGTTCCGCTGGAGAGTAATACTAACCACACTGGCCGCTGGGAGTGATGCAAGATGTGACGTTGAAATCACAGTCCACCTCGTCCGAGCCATCGTCGCAGTCGGGCGCGCCGTTACACACCTGCACGTGCGCATGGGATCATTATCAAGCTTCGCGTACTGCACAACGGTGCACATGCACACCAACGCTACGTGGCCTGGAAGAGTTATTGCAAGCCTGCACAAGGGAGACGGGTTGATCGCAGTGTGTTTGCTTATTATTGTGGCACACTTACACACCCACAAAGCTACTGTTTTGTGGTCAGGTATACGCTACAGCTCTTCACAAGTCATGTGGTTAGGGGTTCAGGCTTATGGCCCACCGGATTCAGCATATTATCGGCACGTCCTCAAAAGATTCAGACCGGATGGGAGGATCTTAAACGCTGGGTCGGACGCAGCAGAAGTGAGGCCAAGGTCGTGTGTGCAGCCGTGTGTGCATTCAATGCACTCGCAATGTGCTCTACGCAATGCGGTTAGCTTTAAGCAACCAGTTGGCTGCGTCATGTCACGTCACGTCACGTCATCACACGTCACGTGACTTCACTACACATCACGTCATGTCATTATACGTCACGTCACGTCACTACACGTCACGTCACAACACGTCGCGTCACCACACGTCACGTCACGCCGCCACACATCACGTCACATCACCGCACGTCATGTCACGTCACTTGACTACACGTCACGTCACGTCAATACACGTCACGTCACTCAATGTCATGTCATGTCACCACACGTCACGCCACTTCACGTCACCACACGTCACGTCACGTACTGTTGGTCACGTTGGTCACTGTTGGTACTGTACGTCACGTACGTCACGTACTGTCGGGCTCATGTTTTGCCAGGCATTCTGACTTGACAGCATGTCAAGCCGAATGTGTGAACGGTGGACTGATTTGCAAACCTGGGGGCGTAAACATCGCCACTTAAATTGTAGGTGACTTGTTCGAATCAGCTTCTGGACGAGGCCAATTCAAAAGGCATACCGGTTCAAATCAATGGCAAAGCTCGCAGCCGTCCGCCGTACACAGTGCAATTGACATACGCGAATATTCGATCACACCCATGGAAACAGAGAGACAGGCCGAGGTAAGACCCTGCGTGCTGGTTTCGTTATCGCCGTTGTTTTCGTTGTTCTTTGGTATGTTGTTAAATGTGCTGGGTGCAGCCCGTTTCCCAGCGGCTAGGCGTCGGCTGGCCGTCAGGCATCGCCCAGCCGCTGTTTCCGCCTACGCAGTCAGCCGTCAAGACGGCACCGGGCGTCACGTGACCGCGTCAGTGGCGTAAGCAGGGGTCACCGGGGCACGTGCCTGAGATCTCAAAATCAGTCACATGGCCTCTTATACCGACTAACCCCCCCCCCCCCCCCGCCCCCGGGACAACGCGGGCCTCTATTTCGGCCAGAGGCCGCCAACACCGAACAGTCTGCTGCGTATCAGTCTGAGCCCCGGGGGCCCACTTCCCAAGCAGGGACGAAGCTGGGCTCGCGATCTGCATTGGTTGGGGCCACTGAAGCAATAATGAACCCCTGTGTTGGCCAGGGGCCTACATAGCCACCAGGGTACTGTGTCGGCAATGGGCTCAGAGTCGACCAGGGGAATATTTGCCTAACAGAGACAGGGACAGGACCCCGCACACTTCTTCCTCGCCTGCCCGCCCCGCAATCCATTGCAACCGCTGTGTGAGGCCCGAAAATGTTTACAAAATGCGTGTGGTTTCAGATAGCGTCTAGTCGCGAACGTCTTTGAACGTGCAACGCGCCCACATTGGAGGCGTGTGCCGATCCCAGCTCGGCCCCGGTGTCGAATGCGCCACCTTCGCCGCACTCTGACCTTGGTTGGGTGGATGCACTGCCCCAAGGTGCACCGGTGACCCGAGCACGGAGGTTCGGCGATCGCCACTGATGGGGTACAGCTGCCGATGGCACAAGGCAAGACAAGATAGATAAGATTGACAAAATAAGATAGACAAAATAAGACAACACAGGGCAGGAATGACGAGACAGATGGTGCATCGGGGAACAGGGGACCGATCAGCAACTATGGAGGAGGATACAGCACGACACTGGTACATGTAAGGACGAACAGAGCACAAACAGACTTCGTCAAGATATAGTAAAAATTTCCACTATGATGGATAGAAAAAGTCATTACTTGTTTTCTGGTTTAGTCAGAATAGTTTTGGACATTTTCAGCAGGATCTCTTTGAGCAACTTTTTAAATTAAATGAGACCGAGCTAAAAATCTCCACCCAAAACAGCAAGAAGGGGCTTGCTTGCGAGACGCCCTCCGCGCCCTCCCCCCCCCCCCGCGCCCGTCACCCAGACGTCTGACCGCGGCAGGCCAGGCCGCTGCACCTGTCCAGCAGCTCATCCCGGAACAGCTGGCCCAGCTCCGGCGGCGCCGTCAGCGAGATGTTGAGGCAGTCGAGCCGCCGGCGCAGGTGAGTGGCCGACAGGCGGCGCCACCGGCGCTTCCGGCCGAAGCAGTGCGGACCGTGCTCGCGGAACACGGCAGCCGCCCGCCAGAGCAAGTCGACCCCCCGGCACAGCAACGCTCCCGACCAGTCGCCGGCACTCTGGAAGTGGAAAGGGACGGAAGGCGGTGGTCATGGAAATGTAACATTGGGTTCAGGTCACCGAGACAGACAGGGGAACGATAGGGCGGCAGAGGTGGATGCATCCGCCGATAAGAGCTCGGCAAAGGTTGTAAGGAAAGGCACAGACGGTTACGGTAGAGTCAAGGAGGTCATAGAAGAAGAGTTCGAAGAGGTCGCATAAGAGGTCATAGTCACACAAGAGGTCAGGGTCACGCGGGATGTGAGAGGAGTGAGACACTATGGGGAATGATAGGCAAGTTATCAGGGAGGCTTCAGACTGGCATGGGTCAGATTAGCCACTTTTTGCCATAAAGATTACTTTTAAGCCATCGAATGCAAACGCAAATATGAATAAAAATTATATATATATATATATATTTAATAACACACACACACAAAATATGACAATAAAATGGATTTTTGTTCTATATCGTCGTTTAACCGCGTCTCCTGGTATATTGAAGATCGATAACTCGGTGTCAGAACACTTGAACTCATCATGCCGAACACAGGGAGGGAAGGTAGTTTTTTATTCATTCCCCTAGCTCCTAACTTTGGGAATAAAGTCGGTCGAATCCGGGGAGATCCATTGATTGGCATTTTGAAGGCAAGTTGCGTCGTTTTCCCCTGCTCTGCCCCTCCCCCTTCCTTTCCAATTCACTTTGCAAAACCACACCCCGGTCAAATTACTAGAAGCTACCACAGAAGGCCCAAGGGTCCCTGTGTGGTCCGAAAATCCCCTTGATGGTCTGGAGGGGGAAATCTTCGAAAGGCAAGAGGGCTCTCAGCAGTTATGTGGCCCCCATAAGCGACCAGTGTGTTTCTGGTGCCCAGAAATCGCCCGTCAATGGACCAGAAAGGCACGGAGATACCCAATGGGAGCGTACTGAGTATCTGGAAGGAGCAATTTGATACTGTCCAAGTTTCTTTTCTGCCAAAAAAACCCTTTTGGAGTTTTTATCACTCAGTCCACTCACTTTTCTTTGATCTGCGTGAGGCGAATTGGGCTCTTCTAAAGGGTCCTTGGATCCCCGACCCACCTCTAGTTTTCTGGTTTTCCAAAGCCGGAGGCCCGGCCCTCACCCATCGCCCCCCCCCCCCCCCCTCCCGCCCAAAGGATTTCCAGGCAACGTCATAGAGGGGTACAGAGGTACAGAGGAGGTCGCAAGCAGGTCACAGGAAGGTCACCGGTCGGTCACATGGAAAATCGCACGGGGAGGCTATACGAGATAAAACGATGGAGGCCGCTGGCTATTCCAAAAAGAATGCAGCTGAGTCACAAAAATAGCACCATGGATCAAGTATTTGACTTGGCAGCACCCCACAGATGACATCAGGCACAAGGCCTAGCCTGCGACTGCCGGGGTCACCTGGCAGCGTGCTGTGGGCGCCGGCAGGGTGCAGACCATATCCTCGGGGCACACGGGGTCGAGGCGGAGCTTCACACCCTGCACTGCGCCACCACCCCAGCCGACAGCGAAGCAGTAGTCCACGTGCCTCAGAGCAGAGCTCCTGCCGGCAGTCACACGACACTTCGCCCTCAGGGTGTAGGAGGAGAGCAGCGCAGGGGCTATGGTCGGTCGCCCTGGGGCGCGCGTAATATCTCAGCCATGGCTGCAAGAAGAGCCGTCACCAAAGACTGCTAGCACAGGCGATGTTGGCTACCAGACAGAAAACGCAGTTACCTGTCGTTTGAGGTGCGTATCGAGACGTCTTGACTGCAAAACGACGAGGAATAAGCAGATCCAGTAAGTTCATGTTCCTTGCGTGTAGCTATACACTGAAAATATGCCTACTGCGTGCGATAATATCTCTTGTATGTCATTGTTCTCATACTACGGAAACAACATATGTCACGGAGCAAAAAACAGCTGTACCGGACACATGGCCCTCGCCGGGAACGAAACCCCAACCTGCCGCCCGCCGGGCTAACCCGCCACTGACCCGTCCTCGGGCGGCAGGCAGGCCGGGTAGGCGTGCTCGCCCAGCGCCAGCGGCCGGCTCAGGTGAAGCAGCGTGACGTCACCGTCGCGGGAGCGGAAGTCGACGCGCACCGTCTGGTGGGCGGGCGTGGCGAACAGCTGCCGCCGGTGCTCGCCCGCCCGCACGGCGACGTAGTCGGACGAGGGGCTGAGAAAGGTGAGGATGCATTACACATTACCCCTTACACATGCAGGTGCATTGATGACAGCTGCGCAGAATGGGCTGTTCCCTGTGCAGTCAGGTATGCTTTAGCGCAGATTTATCACAGATAAAGCTTATGCACCTAGCATCATTTTAAAACGTTGGCTTTGCATAGCACGTTAAGGCAAAACGTACTCCAACGTACGTACGTACAACGTACAGGCAAACACCGCGTTCAAAATAGCTCTACTGGTGTCCAAATGTGAGCCTGTAACCCCAAAAAGATCCAAAGATCCGATCCCATGATCATTTCACGGTAGAACTCAATGGTGTCCTGGACCCAACCATGGGACCCAGTCACACATCTGCCAGCGTCTAAGTGTTTGATCTTGATCACGCCGTGTGACGCCAAACGTATACACGAGATACCCCCACACCAGGTGATGCTAAACGTGTGCTTGAGACCCATGCACACCGGGTTTTACCAAAACGTATACCTGAGACCCATACATATCAGGTGACGCCAAATACCAATAACACTTCGGTGTATAAGCTGAAAAGCAAGCAATTCAAGCGCTGTCGCGTAAGTTGTTCGGGATTATGCATTTGTGTTCACAACACCTCCATAAATGAATATCCTGCACAATTAACAACGAGTAAGGCCTAGCTTTGGTATTTTTGTTATGATGAATCACTCGCGATGAGCCTTATGGAATGATTGTATCGAGGTATGGGAAGAATGCGCGTGTCGGCTGCGTTACCTGATAAGGTCAACCGCCTCGGATGACGTCATCACCCAGCTGGGGCTGATGAGAGTCGCTCCGGTCACCACGGCACCGTCCACGTATACGGTGACGTACATGGGCCATACCCCGGAGCCTGCCGACAGTCCGGGTCACCTGGGACGCGGGTCACGCACTGGGGCGCGGGGTCACGCACCGGGACGCGGGGTCACGCACCGGGACGCGGGGTCACGCACTGGGGCGCGGGGTGGCACTGGGGCGCGGGGTGGCACTGGGGCGCGGGGTGGCACTGGGGCGCAGGGTGGCACTGGGGCGCAGGGTCACGCACCGGGACGCGGGGTCACGCACTGGGGCGCGGGGTGGCACTGGGGCGCAGGGTGGCACTGGGGCGCAGGGTGGCACTGAGGCGCAGGGTGGCACTGAGGCGTAACACTTGGGTACGGTGCACGCACTGTGGTACGGAGTAAGACGTTGGGGCGTAGGGTTACATACTGTGGCGCGGGACAACGCACAGGGGTGTGGAGCTTACGCGCTGGGGTACGGGGTTCATGAACTGGGGCGCGGGGTGCAGATAGCATATTGGACTGACGGGCACACGCTGGGGTACGACGCTCACACGTTCGGGTACAGGGTCCAGTGCCGCAACATAGTCACAGTACCTCTTCGCGTAAAGGACACAAATCGTGTTTTGGGACCGTGAAACGCGTTGTTGGGCCAAACATCTGCGAGATTCACACTGACGTAAGTGGCACACGTCGGGGCACGAGGCACATTTTTAGGCGTGTGGTTCACACATCAGAAAGGGGTCACCACCTGGCCCTTAGATGAGAGGCAAACGCTAAGATGTGAAGAAGTCACTGGTTACTTGACTGGTGACTATTGACCCGACAAACATTATGCCAATGACGCCAGCGGGCCAGAGCGTGCTGCACCACTGGCGCCCGGCCAGGGAGTGTGGTACCACAGACGCCTGGCCAGGAGGTGAGGCACTACTGAAGCCGGGCCAGGGCGTGCGGCACCACTGAAGCCGGGTCAGGGAGTGTGGCACAACCGACGCCTGGCCAGGGAGTGGGGCACCACCGACGCCTGGCCGGGGAGTGGGGCACCATCGACGCCTGGCCAGGGAGTGTGGCACCACCGACGCCGGGCGAGAGCGTGCTACACCGCTGGCGCCCGGCCAGGGAGTATGGCACCACCGACGCCTGGCCAGGGGGCGTGGCACCACTGACCGGAGGTGGGACCGGGCGTGTCGCGGAGCTGTTTGAGCGCCGGCCGGTGACCGCAGCTCGGCTCCGCCGCCGGGCCGCAGGTGAGGTCGACGGCGGTGCAGGCGGCGCGGCCAGTGGCCAGCTGGTGACACAGCAACACAGCTGGACGCCACAGAGAGCCACACGATCGACAGCCGCCGGAGGACGTACAAACCATTGCATATTTGTTTCAGGATGGACTGCCCGCAATGGGCCGAACGGTCCACAACGCTTGATTACGTAAACAGTTGCGTGGAATTGACGATAAAACTCGAAATAATTTTTGGATACTTTTCGGAACAATGCAAACTATTGGTAGTAAATTTCTATTATTTCTAGCACGCTACATGTAAATCTTGATATGTTTAATGTATGTTTCACATTATAATTTACTTAACAAATATTCTAGCACGTGATGTTGACGTTCCGAGAAAATGGTTTCATGTCATGTCATTTCATTTCATTTCATTCATTTCCAGTCATGATAACCGCTATGGCATCGCCATTCCACCCCACTTGCCTTTTGGCCGTTTAGCAAGTGGTTGAGGTGGACCAACGGGTGGTCAAGCGTGCGCGGCATCAGATGCTCCTTGACGGTCATGCCGGGCGCCACCCGTCCATCGTCCTGGAGCTCCTCGCAGGTGTACAGCTCCTCCCCGAGCGGGTACACGGGCGTACGGTCCCCGTCATCGGCGGAGACGAAGCGCTCGTTCAGCACCACCCTGCGGCCACACGGTGGCCGGGGTTACGGCGAGCCGAGAACGGACGCCAGACTGGTCAGGAACCCGGCCGGTGCTGGAGGCGGCACACGACAGCCATTTACAGAGCAACACCATTGGAAGCACATGACGCACCTCACCGCATACACGTCCCTCGCGCAGATGAAATTGGGTCGTAATAGAAAATTAGGTCAGAAATATTCCTCTACACCTCTCCTCTACAATACACCTCTTGTTCATGCACGAGGCTATTGGTTCCATGGTGGGAATCCATCCACAGCAAACACACAGCTAGACTGCTGACGTTGCTTGACAACTTACCGACATACGGGTTACCGACATACGTGTTTGATGTATCACAGACATGTCGTGTAACACGCAACATCAAATGTATTACGAATCGACACCCCGTCCCCCGATGCACAACAAGCTTGCTTTGATCCGTTGCAAAGCAAGCTTTGATCCGTTGACAGGGGTGCCGACGGGCGTTTGATCAGAACGGAAGCCGGATCTGCCCCAAAGCTATTTAGTGCATTCTTCATGCGTAGTTTATAACATTACCTTGACGTGATTTTGTATGCTAGTCTTGTCAGTTGTCATGCTTGAAACCGACCACTTTCGTTTCTCTCTCTATTTGCATATGTTAAGTGTCTCGGTATTACATAGCAGGGAGTGCCGCGCCTTCTCAGTTTTCCATTCCTAATTTGGGTGTCAAAGTGCGATTTTTTGCGCCGTGGCGGACGGGCTGGCACACCTGGTCACCCGTTTCTGGGTGCCGTGAGGGAATCATCTGTTGCAAAAGCAAATTTTGACCTGCAAACAACTTTGATCAACGTTTGCCACGGCACGCCCTGCTGGAAGATCTTCCGTCCGGTATTATTCTGGAAGATGCTCTGTCCAGTATTATATATCCATTTGTCTGTCTTCTGATCTTACGTCCTTCTGTCCGGGCAAGATCGCTATGTACCGACGTTCCCGGCTCTGTCAGGGTACGTCTGGCGGTGGCGTCACGGATCCAGAGCTCACTGTTGATGCAGGTAGATCGCGAGCTCACCCCTGGTGCAGGTAGATCGAGAGCTCACCGTTGGTGCAGGTAGATCTCGAGCTCGCCCTTTGTGCAGGTAGATCCGGAACTCACCGTTGGTGCAGGTAGATCGCGAGCTCACCCCTGGTGCAGGTAGATCGCGAGCTCACCCCTGGTGCAGGTAGATCGCGAGCTCACCACTGGTGCAGGTAGATCGAGAGCTCACCCCTGGTGCAGGTAGTTGCAGAGGATGTCAGAGTATTTGCTCATCCAGCTGTCAGGATCGGCGCAGATTGGGGACCACGCGGCGCCCGAGTGGAAGCTGGAAGAAGCGCAGCGTTAACCTGAATGGAAGGCTTGGGGAATTGCTTTCAGCAAGGTAGCGAGATGCGGAGCGAGATAGGTAGGTAGGTATACAAGGGAGCGAGACACTACACATATTTTCAATGAATTGGCCAGCGACCACTGTCTCTAGCTATCTTAGTATCGATCGTGCAATGCCAGGTCAGCGGTAAAATTTGGGGACGAACGTTAACGTGCCACTATGTTCGGCACGATCCGTTCTGCCCTCTGACGTCATCTTTCAGCGTAGCCTCCAGCACCGGTTGCAGGCCATCCCAGCCAAGGGCAGCTTGCGAGTGCATATGGCGACCCGAAACCACCCCACCCCGGATAGGTGGATTGGAAGGCAGGAGCTTTAACCAACTGAGCTGTATGGACGGACATGAATCTGTTTTCCGATGAATGCTGTTCGAAATCCAAAGCACTGACGAATACTTTATCATGGACCTGTCAAGAATGGCTGTGGAAGCTTCGAGTTGAACAAGAATTGTGTCATGCACCAACGGCATAACTTGTTAACAGCGTCAGTGACTACAATGGGCTAAGAAAGAAACAATCACTCGTGCCCAGAATACATTGAACGCGCACTGAAAAACCGGTGAACAAGGCGGTGAAAACCTATATCTTCCTTAACCTACATCTCTACAATGAACGATAGTCTGATGTCATGTGACAGACAATTAACATTATCATGTCCTAATAGCGGCATGCCATCGAGTAACACGACGTCACTTGAGCCAACAGAGTTGACAAATAAAGCAAGCAAAGTAACAAAGATGTCAGCTTTACACTTACGAGATTAGACATCACCTTTGTCGTCACCAATATGTCACCCCATAGCAGGAAGAAAATTTGTGCAGCGCTTATCTGGTCTTGGTTCTTCATGCGGATGAAGTAGAGGCGTCATTAAGAAAAGAGTCCTGTGCGAGTCGCGAATCGCAACTCCACTGTTATTGCGCTCTCTCGTTATGTCATATGACACGTTGTTAACACGGAAACAGCCGTTGCTAACGGTTCCTGTCAACCGTTAGACGCTAGCCGTTGATGTTCACAGCCACCTCCAATGAGACAGCGTTTCACAATGAGCTGTTCTGCCGTTTCCTTCCACGGCCTCCGTCGGCAGTAGCTGTGCGCTGGCTACCCACTCTGATTTGATGGCCACCAGCCCGCGCAGTCGGTTCAGCGGCCGGCCCATCCTGTCCAGCTCGATCGTGTCCGTGTCGCTGCCAACCAGGGCAACTGCAGAGCGAAACAAATCACGTGAAAGGCCGGTGTGACCGTTTGTCGGGTACAAATATCTGCTCGCTGCCTAGCTTTGCCAGTCAGTCGAACGTAAGTCCGGCGAGAGCTATTATTTTCAAACAATAAGTGATGATGTTGGAAATGCTGAGCATTCACGATAAATGAACGGTCCAGTTATAGCATTGGTGTTATGTGGTTCATATCCTTACATTTGGGTGTTGAACAGTAGAATATTTTATTCAGAAATGCAGATAAATTTCAAAGTTACAAAGATACCATTCTCCACCACAATCACGCCTCCCAATGAAGTCGCACCTCTTGCCACAGTCCACCCCTTTGCACAATAACACCTCTCACCACACTCATCGTCTCTCATCACACTCACCGTGCCCGTCAGCAGGCCCGCCTGTCACTAATCGTGCATTTTACTAATCACGTGGTCAGGTGTCTGACCCCAGTCGCCATCAGCTGCGGTCATGATTTACCACATTTGCACATTTATCGCCAGTCACTCCTCTCACCAGCTCGTCAGTTCTCTCACCAGTCACGCCCTTCCCCCGGCCCTCTCACCGCAGTCATACGTCTCACCACGGCCAGCCCGCTCCGCAGTCATTTGTCTCACCGCAGTCCGCCTCGTCCTCGCCATATTCACAGTCGATGTCGCGATCACAGCACCAGCGCCTGGGAATCGTCCGCTGGCTGTGCCGGCAGTAATAGTCGTCCGGGTTCCGGGGACCTGCGGGGTGGTGGTGCTTAGCAGTACTCAGCGATACCCGTGTGCCAGTAACACAAAACACTAACACGCCAGCCGGGTGATATGCAATACTTTAACCGCCCGCATTGCCACGAAGTTCATATGCGCCCGGGTGGCCGGTTAATATCCTTCGTTTGGGTAAGGGTCAATTTGACCCCCTGAGATCTCAAACACTAAGATGGCTAGAGACGTCAAGTGCACAGGGTGGACTGGTCTGTACGTGAGCTAACTTGTGTCAAAATTTGATGCTGCTAGGTCACGACCTTGGGGTCAAATAAAGTCAAACAAGGTCAAACTCCGGATAGGTGTCTCAAGTGCCCTCAAACCTGCTCATGTAACCACCGCGAAGCTAGATACCGGGCCCTAAGCATAAGGCAAATGAGGTCAGTGACCTTGTTGACCTTCAGAAGGTCAAAATGACCAAACCAACTACGAGATTGCTCCTGTTTTCCCATTCGAATAAGCGTTAGGTATTACGTTGGTCGGATGTTGCTAAAACACAATGTTGCCCCGGTTCATTTCAGGCTAGTGATCTACGCAGATCTTTCAAAAGTCCATGGATCATGTCTGCTGCGGCTCCTGCCATAATCAAATCCTGAAATGATCACCAGACACTATCGCCTAAAACCAAGCCCTCCAGTAAAAAAGCAAGCTAGCTTTGACTTTGCTCTGGCCTTCAGAACTGATATTAGGTCAATATAGTTAATTATAAATTAATTTGGTCTACTACCTATCTTATGTATGGCCTCGTGTAACACTCCGTTGTTGCATTACATTGGGCGTTTCCCTAGAAATGACCTTCGCTGACAACCAGGACCTGGCTGGCCTGCCATAAGTCAGTGACCTTACTAGGTACATGCAATTTTTTAAATCGAAAGATTTGCTATTCAATTCTTGAAAGCTGTGTAAAGTTAAGTGCAGCTGCGCCGCCGAAAGGCCGAAAACTATGGCCGAAAATTAGTCTGGAAAAGCTATCGGGGGGGGGGGGGTCGAGTTCACCCCCACCCGAGCGCGTGCTGAAACCAGCCACCCAATGGCGGTGTTTTACAACCTATAAGGCCACTAGCAGGCACCCCCTCCACCCCACCACCACCAGGAACCTTCACATGAGGGAACTTTCCCCAGGGTGTTCGCCAGCACGCTCGGTGGCCCGTCGTGGCGCTGTCGGCGGGGATCACGCGGTCACGCCAGTGACCGCGAGGGGGGAGGCTCACAGCAGAACTCTTCGTCGGACGTGTCTGCCAGGTCCACCTCATGGTCACACAGCCGGTCCTGCTCATGTCGGACCAGGTAGTCGAGCGGGGTGCAGGAGGCTTCGTCCGAGAAGTCGCCGCATTGCGGGCGCAGGTCGCAGCGCTGGGATTCCGGCACACAGTGGGGCAGGCTGTGGACAGCGTGGCCAAAACAACGGTGAATGACTGGTAGCTGCACGACCTAAGCAGGTTAAGACTACGGCACACAGGGGGCAGGCTGCGGACAGTGCGGCCAAAATAACGGTGGATGACAGATGACTGCAGGGATCTGTCTTACTCAGACGTCTTTCTGGTTTCTAACGCTGGTTGCTGGTTTCAACTTGCCCTAAAAGCGAAGCCATTTTTCTGGATTCCTCAGTTTGTTTTGCAACTACGGCTTCCAGTTTTTGGATTCAATTGGTTCTTTTACGGGCGCCGGACCCCGGTTCCTAGTCCTCGTTGGTCCTTTCCCAAGCATGAGGTACTAGTTCCTGGCTTCCACTCGTTTTTACGCAACATACCCGGTGTATGGTCAGATCGGTTTTTCACATACACCGGGCCATGGTCCTGGTTATTACCGTTTTTTCACAAACACCTGGCCCTGGTTCATGGTTTTCACCGACCCACTCACAATGATTAGCGCCTCATTTTTATTTTCATTGGCTTCTCACAAACAACAAGTCTTGGTGCTGGGTTTCCCATTAGTTCACTCACAAGGGACAAACTTCCGGAGTGGTTAACGTATTTGGCTCCCACGTGGGGGCTCCGGTTCGAACCTCGGCTGTGCCATGGGCCCTAAGCGTTCCCGTCGTCTCTGCAGGCACCTGACACTCCATGACAGGCTGCGACGACGAGCGTCGCGTTCACTGGGACAAATTTACTCACAAAGCACCAGATCCTGCTCCCTGGTTCTAATCGGTGTGTTCTTCGTCTTCGATTGGTTTTGCCCGCCCAGAACACTTGCATGAAAGTACACTCAATGGATAAGCATTGGTTCGACTGCAATTCGAACAAGGATCGTGGTCCTTGCTGGTTTTCGAAGTCTGTACTTGTTTGGGTTTTCATGGATCATCAGCGTAATACCAGGCTGGATCCTAGTCCTGCTAGATCTCTGACTGCATCACTGGCTGGGTAGCAGTTTTTTGCTGAATCTCTCAGCCTAGTGTTACGCTGGACTCTGACTCCTGTTGTCTCTCTCTGCAAAACTCAGTGCTGGATCCCGTTTTGGCTACCTTTAATCTCATTGCAACCCCATCCACTGAGTTTTTGCTGGAGTTCGGCTTAATGTCAGCCTAGGGCATGAGTATCGGCTGGACTTCGCTGAACGCCGGTGCAGTTCCGGAGTTTTAGCTGGACTCCGGCTCAGTGGCAGCTTGGTTCCGAGGTTCTCCCTAGTTCCGGAACCAGACACCATTTCTTCACGAAAACTTTGAGACCTAGGCACATGTCTGGTTCAATCGTAACATTCTGCTTTAGTAAATCAGGCAAGGCAAGAAAGCCCAGGCATGTTCCACCTAGTGTGTTGGATTACCTGATACATTTAAACTCGTCGTCCGCACATAGGGCTGCCGCCGAGCCGTTGGAGACAGCGGGGGGTGTTGCGCCGGCCGCGGATGTCGGCCGGGGAGTCGGCACGTCCGGCGGGCCGAAAACCTCATCGGCGCCTGAAACCAAGTCTGGTTTTACACTAGGCTGTGTACCTCGCACTCAAGAGACCCAAATGTTGTCCAAAACTTAAGAACGCACCACTGATCCAGTTGGCGCGAAAGCCTCAGTGCCTGTCGGGAGATCGCGGCGGATAAGACACACCGACAAGATAGCTCCGATCAGATAATTCACACAGCGTTGTCCATAAGGTGTTGGGAGACAGAAGTTCACGTTCGAATCGGTGTTCCATCACCAAATAGTTGATTTGACCAGGGATTGTTCAGTGCAGTTACTCGACGCGCGAAGCTATTTCATCTCGGGTCGTTCGGTGCGAGGCACATCGCCCGATGTGCCCGTGCAGTTATGCCAGGCCGTGTGCCTCGCTGTGACTCGCGGAGTGGGGGCTGTTAAGTGGCACGGTATCCTTTTCCAACACTGACAAAACAAAGCAGGGACCCTACTGCGTGGCACAGATGCATACGGAAGTAAAAACCACACTTGTCGCTCGGGATTGGACGGAAGCCCGACGGTCGCCGGACAGGTGGCGCTAGTCACGACGCTGGGCGGTCCCCTCGTGTCCAGCTGTCGGTGGAAGATCGTCACAGACGGCACCGGGCCGGCAGGCCCACCTCCTCACCGTCTGCGGTGGCCGAGGATATAGTGGCGTTGGACACGGGCGGGCTGGCCGGCGTCGACACGGGCAAGATCTCCTCGCCGCCTGGTCCGCAGAATCTGCCGGTTGGAGTCATGCTAGCCGTCGTGCAGAAACAGCAGCCGTCTTCACGACGGCTTTCCGCAAACCACTTTCAAATCATTTCAAATATTTCGATGACCTTTACGATATCGCCACAACCACATGGCGAGGCGTAACGTCACAACCACATGTCGTCACATGGCGAGGCCAGTGTCGAATAAGTTTAACATAGCGGTGATGCATCCATTGTACTTTTTCGACACTCTCCCACGCCCTGTCATGTCACTTAGTTTTGTCATCCTGAAAGGCATCATAATTTTTAGCGGCATTGTTTTTTTCTGCCGATCATTAACGGTGAATAAAATTTTTCAAATCAACACGGAATGCTGGTTTTCAAGCACATGTGTCATTTACTAGGTCAGTGGGTCATGAGCTCAATGACCAAACACCATCTTGGCTAAAATAAGATCAGTCCTATACTACTACATGATGTGCCAAAATTGTTGGTAGTGCCGCTCCCTGCACCGGGAAGCCAAAACTGCGACTGTTCGCTGCCAATCATGAAAGTTAGACTCATCTGGAATGCCACCAAATGGGCTTAAGGTGTCATGCTAACATAGTTGGATTCCTTAGACTTATAGACCGTCCATTTATTGCTGTTTTGTAGACTAGCTCAGTAAGGGACCACCCATCATCTGGACCATACTTCGGCTTTCCTCTCCCTGGCCCCTCCCCGTCCATCTCAGCCCAGTTCGTCGGCCCGCCCCCCCCCCCCCCCCCCGACCTCCCCCCCCCCCCTGGCTGGCCATCACCTTTCATCCTCGGCGCCCAGGCAGTCCACTTGCTGGTTGCACAACTGGGACTCGGTCAGGCACATGCCGCCTCTCAGGTGGCACAGTCGCGTCGGGCAGCGCTGCTTCGGAAACCGGTCGGCGCCGGCAGTGTCCACGGCTGGCGAGCGGCCAGACGTGCTGTCAGGTCACCCAAACAGCACACTCTTCTGCCGGAGGCGCTCTTGGATGAAGCGCATGCCAAGAACTGGATGAACAGCTTAAATATAGCGCAATGTTTCTCTAACATTCTGCGCGCGCCCGAATCAGTACCCACGGGTTCACAAATTTATTGCATAAATAACATTCGGCATGGTAATCACGGCGGTGAATCTTGTTTCCCCACATATTAAAAGCTATGGCCTAAAGATATCGCCGGCGATCAGAAGTCCAGTAGTCAGTGAAACTGTATCCATGCGATTTTGCTGAAATGCATACCATTAAACGGAGTGCTCTACAGTTCCATGGGGTTTTGAACTGAAGTAGCCATCTTGAAGATCACTCGGTACGGTTTACAGCCCTTCGTTCTTAAAGCCCAGGCTCCTCTAGTTTCTGAGGTTTACGCCCGCGGAGATGGGAGCCTAGAGTACGTCAAGGTCACTTTGGCATGCATGACGATATAGTAATGCCATTCGAATAAAATAATTTCATAAGCCACGCGGCGACCACTCCAATAAAAATATATTGATAGAATCGCTTATAACTGGCGTTTGGGAGCACGATTCCCAGATATAACTGAAGTCAATTGGCTAAAATCACACACTCTCGCACAGCATCTCCGGGCGTGGCTCGCAAGTACAGCCCGTACCATCTGACCCGCATGACTTGCTACTTGGTGCAAATATTTTCGTCAACATTTCACTGATGTTAATGTCCAGTGCCCGCTCAAACTACACGAGGCCACCCCTCAATTGCAAATATTTTCCTTCACGATGTTTGCGTTGGGCAAGATTTTGTTTACTGATACCGAGTCAACATTTTGATTGTCACCAAGTTCTAAAAAATTGGTACCGACAGCCTCCGTCGTGAAGTAATCAGTTGGTAGCCCGTCACTAACCGGGACACCCTGCTGCCTGGGACACCCTGTCACTCTTGTACTCTACAGCAATGGCTGACTTTTGAACGACCATCAATTGCATGCAGTAATCAACAAAGCATCGTGAGATACGCTCCATCTCCAAGCCGTCTGAAAACTGATGCTAGGGTACAACTCTGCAGACATAAAACAGCAATCCAAGATGACAAACGACCACACTGAGTCATCCCGACGATGTTCTTTACCGATTAAACCTCAAGCATACCAAACATAACGTAGCCGGCGACACGAAAGATCAGACCCGTGCCCCCCCCCTCCCCCCCGCGCCAATTGCACCTGTGAACCGGTCGATCCAGTGCCGAAAGTAGGAGACCCGCGTGTACACGCCCGGGGAGTTACGCAGCGCGCAGCCGCGCCCGTGGGACACGATGCCGTGCTGCTTCCACCGGCCGTCTGCCGACCTGGCGGCGCCAAACATCGCGTGACATGCCATGCAAGGTCACATTAGGTCACACGATGTTGCAAGGTCATCATAGGCTGCAAGAATTTAAGCCGAGGTTGTGGCACGTCTTACATTCTAAACCAGTTTATTAAGCCCAGCTGTTGCAACAATGGCGGATGCTGCAGATTTTCCCCGGTTTCACAGACCGTAATGAGGCGGAGGAATTTTTCACTAGGCCTCGCACAATTTCGCAAAGCTTTCCTGGTCAGTAACACTGTTGGCAAACAGAAACGCACAAAACTTCACCGAAAATATCCTGACATGCCGTCGTCTCATAACAACACCGAGCAGTAAGCCGTTAACGGCTGGGCGTCGACCCCAGGTGGCGTTGACCGATCAGGGTGACCTAGGCTGGCGACGGCCGGCCCATGGGGTGTGAGGACTAAGACGGTACAAAGTGATGCGCTTTTGTAGGCTCCGGGATCTGTGTGTACTGTTGAAAATCTCACGGCACTTATCAACCGTTAACCCGCTGAACACCGATGAACCGAACACCCAACAACGCTTAAGGCCGCTTAACACCGACCCGCAGTCTCACGGTCTTGCCGTTGGATTGGAACTGACGCTATCGTGGAGTTGGAAACAGTGCGGCTGCAAGACCACGAACTTGCAACATTGCGAGTGCGTAATAACGAGGGGGGGGGGTACAAATCGGTGGGGAGGCGCGACCCTGGTGGGGGTACGGACGTGGCGGCAGCGAGCCTTACCTGCAGAGCAGGGGCCCGCCGCTGTCGCCCTGACAGGAGTCCTTGCCGCCCTCCAGGGGCCCGGCGCAGATCTCGATGGTGATGTTGTCGTAGCGTTCGGGGCAGTAGGACAGCACCGGCAGCTCCACCTCCATCATGTCATCGACTGCACCCCAGGACAGATGGCAATCATCAGGGGCACCGAACATCAGCGTGGCGCAATCCCTGAGCATCCAATGTGCAAACAGAAGCTGAGTGACACATTTGCGATCTCATAAATGTCCTTTTAGTTGCTCCTGGCCTGTTTATTAACGCTTGTAACAGCGACGGTCATTAGTGTTACCGCTCACCGCTGTGAAGGAAAACCAGCCGTGAAAGTCTCGAATAGTGGAAGCCGAACCTAAACTTTCCATTCACACGGCAGACACACGGCAGCCACGCGGCAGACACGCGGCAGATACGCCGCAGACACGTCGCAGACACGCGGCAGACACATGGCATTTCACAGCGAACGTTCGCATGCAGCAAAGACAGACACTTCTATAGAACAAAATATGAGATGAGGCTTAGTGAGCACCATTCTGTCGCTAATGCCTGACTATAGTCACCTACACCCAGGATATCCCTGGCTGGTCTGGTCCACAATCACCTGCCGTCTTTCATCTCAGGGCATGTGATGGGGTTTCTTGATATCCAAGGAATCGCTACAGCTAAATCCCCGTTGCCCCCTACGGTTCAGACGATGACTTGGCATCACCCAAAATAGCTGTTCGAATGCCATTCATCCACCATGCTCCTCTGGCGTGGGTGCGCTGCGGCTTCGTGCATTGTGCACATTGCCTCGCCGCGTGCATCACCCGGAGGAGTCTGCCACCATGTGGAGTGCGCCACCTACCCTCCGGCCTGTCCCAGCTGACCTGGTTGGCCGTCACTCACCTTTGGTGCCGTTCCTATCGACAGTCACCTACCCTCGGGGCCGCCCTGATCGACTTGGCCCCAGCCGACCACCGTGCAGCGCGTGCCCGGCGCCAGGACGTCGGTGGCCTCGGGCAGGCAGGCGGGCGCGCTCCACTGGGTCAGCGCCAGCGGCCGCGACAGCCGCACCAACGCTAGGTCGTTCGAGTAGATCCGCCTGCGGCCCCGGCATGACGAAGCCATAACGAGACGCGGTGACGTGGAAGCCATGCAGAGAAAGCCGTGACAATGAAAGCATTGCTGGGTCTTGGTGCGGTGATCGCAATGTTCTAATATACACACTTTTATCACGCAAACGATTGTATTTTTAAGTAGTGGTCATCAGCTTGCAGCGTAAGAGAGCGTCAGTGCCGCGTCCTTAAATAAAGATCCCATTGCATTCCGATTATGTGTCATGTACAATCAACACTGAAAAGACCACCGCCTTAAACCGTGCTACCACGCAAGAAAGTGTTGCAAGAGGGTAAGACAATTCAACACACACTCCAAGGTTTCTTGTCGTCTGTCTCCTTCCAAGGGGCGTAATAATGCAAAGAGGATCGTTGTTTTATGAGTTAGTTGTCAACTAACAGATATCAACCTTCATTGCACGGTGAGGAGCTTGCTGCATTTCTATCACGGATAAACACAGCTTATACTGTTAATTTGGACTATATAGGCAATGTTTATTGATAACGTCGTTTAGCCAATACCGCCTAGTATATCAAACACTGACAACTGTCGATGTAATACGTATGTCTTAAGGCCTTGTTTTGCTGATAAGAAAGCGTCGTTTTAGCCTGATCCGGTACCTGTTGTAGTCCGGATGGATGATGATGTGACTTGCGAAGCGAGACTGTTCGTATGGAGCGAAGCTCTGCCTGCGAAGCATGCCAGCCTGAATCTCGTACCGGTATCTCTCGAACCTGAAAACACCAACGTTCTCAGCGACTCAGTCATGAAAATCTTGTAAAGTTTGTAAGCACGATGGCAGATATCAGAATGTTGATGCTTACAGCTTTCGCTCATCGAAACGCTGCTGCCCTCCATCGACAGCTGGAGGATGACAGTGGAGCGCTTTCACCACGCCAAGCGATTTCACAACTGAAAGCAGAGTCCTCTCCTCTCATAATGGTGTCCCCACCATCCAAAGCATTGGTCTTAGTCTTGACCACCAGGAGCAGCTCGCTGCCTTTGAAACATGGCAATGTTCTCGTCCATGGAAACGGTGTTCGTAGTGACTGAAACACGTTTTTCATCCCCACGGGCAGAGCTCCCACCACTGCAAGGAGTGTATCTGGCTCCCGAGCTCGTGTTTCCGACCCCTGAGCAGCAAATTCTCAATCCGGAAGCGCTGTGTGCCTGCATCTTAAGCCGGGAAGTTCTCACATCGAAGCGATGTTTCACCAAGGCTCAAAGTAATGAGCCCCCCCCCCCCCCTCTGTTCCCGCAACCGCGTGCTATTACTCCTCCACGCAGTGTTCTTAGCGCCCGGAGCTATGTACTACCACTCCTCTGCGCAGTGTTCTCAGCGTCCGGAGCTGCATGCTTTCACACTTTAACGCGGTGTTCTCAGCGCCGGAGCCATCTGCTTTCACCCCTTGTCGTAGTGATCTCAGCCTGTGACAGCGATGGGTGCCCACCTCTGGAAGCAGTGGGCGGCCGACAACACCCAGCGGGCGGTGAGCACGCTGCCGCCGCAGCTGAACACGCCGTCCCTGTAGATGGCCACCAGCCAGGGCCAGCGGCCGGGCGCGCTGCGAGCGCCGCCCACGATCCGACCGTCGTGGTCGCGTGCCGCCGGCCCCGGCGGCCGCTCGCCGCGGTGCCCCCGCCTCACGACCGGCTGGAACACCTCCACGTCCTCCGGTATGTCCGCGGGCGGCGGCGGCAGCCTCGGCGGCGGCGGCGGAGTCTGCAGGTCGAAGTCGGCCGCGTCGAAGGTCAGCTCTTGCCCCACGGTCAGACGGGTCTCAGCGGCGGCCAACCACTCCGGCTGTGGGAGGAGGGCGTGACAGGCCGCGGAATCCGAGTTTGTGTTCATTGGCAAGCCATCCCTGCTCACCGCTACATTTGGCCCCACATGATCTCGCCGTCGCTTGGATTCGCGAAGGTCACGGGCCGTGTTAATGTAAATTATGTTACCACTTCACACCTTCGTCATTTCTTGTCTCTCACGCGAGCCAATGTGTAGGACGTGCATGCATGTGTTGGCCAAAAGTATGTACACACACAGAGCCGAGAATGCGTCCCGGCGGACCGCTTTACCACCCTTATGTCATTGCACATGCTTGAGAACGAGGATTATGCCAGCAAACTGCATAACTGTGCTAGCGGCGAAAGCCCTTAAGGATTATGAGAAAAGTTGGTATCCAAACAGTTTCTTTCCGTGCAAGGCCATGGGACTAGTTTCTCTTTGCCAAAGTTGCGGGGGTCGCCCCCTCTGCCATCAACCCCCTTTGTAATCCATGGACCTTTTTCGCATGAAGTCAGAACTTCTAAAAGCGATTCACAACTTATCTTGTCAAAGTTGCATTTTGATGCTCTTAACTGATCAGGAAATGCTCCATTCTCCAAGAACAATGGGGGATGACCCCTGTTCTTACGACGATTTGATGTGGGCACATCTCCAAAAGTACATCCTGGCCTAGTCAACTAAATATTAAGATCGCTGCGCCAGTGAGCTATTTGATGGTCTGGTCTGTTACCCGAATGCGTTTGACAGAAGGCTGCCTGAGACAATGCATATAGCTTGGTAGTCTAGTGCCACGCTTTCTGCATGGATGCTGAAAATTGTTGCGTGATGCAATCCCACGAGTAACGACAGTACTCGGATCGGTGTCACGTAAAGTATGTACAATCCCACGATCAACGACAGTACTCGGATCGGTGTCATGTAAGGTATGTACAATCCCACGATCAACGACAGTGCTCGGATCAGTGTCACGTAAAGTATGTATAGCTGTTCGGAAAATTATATATATATATATATATATATATATAATAAATATATAAATACACACATATATGTATAATATATAATAATTACTGTCTTGGCAGAATATCTTCCTTTTAGCATGTTCCATTGAAAGCGGCTGCCGATTCCGCATTAATAGACTCCTTGGCGTTTCGTTTGACGGCCAGAGCTCTGGGCGTAGCAGTATCGATGAGACAAAAGATTATTCAAACAAAATCACTTGCATGATCGTCTACCTCTGTACATTCTAACGTTTTGAGACCTTATCTCATGGTTGGAGGACTAAAAATGGCATAAGTGGTAAGTTTTGAGCGTTGTGAGGACGAAAGTTGTGTATTGCTAACAGTTGTGTTGCGTATTTGTGCATATGTGTGTACCATAGTGGTGATCGATAGCTGCGGTCACTTTGCTGACAAAAAGTGATTGTGGCCGCCAAAAACTCATGGCTTAGAGGCATGCATTAAGAACGACAAAAACTGCTCGGGATTTGTTTTCGGTAGCGTCTTTCTGAGAGCAGTTCACGAACTTTCAGTGTCTTTCTGCAACAATTTTTTTATTTACACTGTCAAGTTTCTGCAAATATTTTGTTGCGATAAAAGTAAGCCTTGGCGTAAATTATGAGGAAATTATGGATATTTTACTTGGTTTAGATTTATTTAGATCGAGAAGCTGCTTTTCTGAGTCAGCATTATCTACCCGCGGGTCGCAACCGGACAAAAAAACTTGTAAGCTTTTCCAACGGTTTAATCCCTAAGGGTTTCATCAGTTTGAAACTACTGGGCACATGACCAAGGCGCGTGTTGTCAACGGCGATAGTTGTTTTTTAGATCCAAATCAAGAAAAACGAGATGGGATTCCAGAGCCCGTCCGTGACGCGGGAGTTATTGAAAGGCCCCTCACATCAGGATCATCTAAGGGCCGTTGGTAAGGCCTCAGCGTGAGCGCTTCAGCCTGATTCGTGACCTTTGTGAGCTGGCTGACCTGGCTGCGCGGCTCCCGTGACCTGCCGGAGGTCTGCTGCCCCGCGCTGTGGCCACACTCTGGCGGCGGGCACTTGACGAACACGGCCGAGCCGGTCCGGCACCCGGCCACCTCGGAGAACGTCCCGCCCAGCTCGGCGAACGGTCCGTCGTAGCCCGGCCGGTACGTGCGCGGCCCGGACGAAGCCGTGCCGCTGCGGCAAAGAACAGCGCTGAGGGCATTGGCCGGGGCACTGTGGTGGCACTGCAGCCACGTGGGGCACTCGCGCAAAGGTGATCACTAGAGCAGCGAAGGCGTGCTAGGTTACTGGTGATCACTGAAACGCCGTGGGATGACTCGGTCACTGCAGACTGCGGTACTGGAGCGTAGCGGGAACATGCTGTCATTGCGTGCTTTGGGACTGCCCCCCCCCCCCCCCCTCCTCCATCCAGATGGCTGGGACTTTCAGTATCGTAAAATAAAGTTTTAGGCATACAGATTGTGCAAAAAAGTTGGATTGGCTTGCACATCAATGTTTACGGATCCATCCACGACTGAGTGTTAATGGCAGCACACCAAGAGGCAAACGTGCGCAACGCAACGGCGTGCCTTACAGGTGATGGTGCAAGGCTGCGGAGCAGCTCTTTCCCCGAGCGGACAAGACATGGTGGGCGACATTTCACCGGATGCAGTGCGCCGCACTAAACTTGGCAATGCAGTCCTTTAGCAAGGCGACCCAGGGCATTGTCGTAACAATACATACGCAACTACAGACATTTGGAAAACGACCGTGCTCACATTCACTGCATCGCATTGGTTTTTCCAGATAAGTGGCCTACAATCTGCTGCAGCGTCAACCATCCAGTGTTTCTACCTCAGGCAAAACAATTGCGATGCCTATCAAGCTGTCGCACGAGCCATGTTCCCGTAGCATTGGAAACAACATATGTTTGGCGTTTGAGATATTAAAGGCAGTTGCCAACGCACCTCATGAAATTCGTATGGATCACATGCTTGTTAAAAACTGACGTGATTTTATTCGGTATTAATCCCGTAAATTCTTTTCCGAAATGGACACAATACTCACATGGTGTACCTCCCGACAATCTGCTCGCAAACTTCAATGGCGTAGAGCTGCATGTCTTGGCCGTTGTAGCATACAGGAAGCCATTTGCCGGATATTTGACGATGCATGAATCCGTAGTTGACCACCAGGGGGTACACCTGCAAGGATGTGGATAGGGACATGTGTGCATGGAAACGGATGCAAGTAAACAGGCGTCACACATCACGCTCCATTCAAAAATACAAGCGAGTTCAAGAAAACAGGGATCACGTATCACGCATCAATTATGCATGCAAACGATTTCAATTACACAGGCATCACATCACAGGCACGTGTAAGGCATCACTCATACATGTGAACGATTTGAAGGTAGCACGCATCACATGTCAAGGCATATTGCCCGTGGTGATTTTCCACCCAGGCAGGAAGATAAGTAAATCTGTTCTTATAAAGTGCCGGCGACCAAGCCCAAACGTACATGGCTAGTCATGGTTGATTATGAGAGCGTGATACATGCCCCGATGTGTGATGCGTGCAAGCTCAAATCGTCATCTTTCTTATGAGTAAATATCACGTGCATTAAACATGGTATTTCATAAGCGTTCTCTTCAGGAATGTGGCATATATGAACGATGCTATCGCCCCCCCCCCCCCCCCCTCCTGAGAGCTTCCCTTTAGCCCTAATACCAGCGAATCCCCCGGCATAAATTTGAGTGTCAGCCAGTCTCCCCCGAAATCCAATTCTGGCGAATCTCACGGTTTTTTGGTAACGACCCCTACTGCAATGCCGTGGCCATATGTGTATCCTGCCATCGCACGCCCCCTACGCCTGGCGACCGACAGATATTGCCAAAAACCCGTTGGTTGCACCTTAAGCGCACTATCTATAGTGTTATCAACGTAATCATGTGTGCACGCAGCTTATGATGTGATGTGATGTGACATGCAACATGACGAAACCATGTGACGTCAACGGCAGCTGCGACATCACATCAGGCGTGTTGCACATATTGCGTGTTTGGGCGCGATATCACCTGTTGAATGTGGTGCCGACTGCCTGAATATGGCGTCACGTGCCAGAGCGTGACGTTGCACACTTCGACGGGACATGACATCCTTAACTGTGACGTCACATTACGGTGCGTTGCAGTGCAACGTCACATGTCGATTGTGACGGCTAACCGTCACCTGTCGAGGCGTGACGTCACTGCTGAGATGGAGGCAGGCCTGCTCATCTCGGCCGTTGGTACAGTCCTCCTTGCCGTCACAGCGCAGTCGGCGTGGCACGCAGCGTCCCCCCAGCTCTGGATGGGACGAGCACGAGAACTCGTCCACGGCGCAGCCTGCCGGCCGGATCAGGTCAGAGTCAGGTCAGAGCCAGGTCAGGGCCAGGTCAGGGCCAGGTCAGGGCCAGGTCAGGGCCAGGTCAGGGCCAGGTCAGGGCCAGGTCAGAGCCAGGTCAGAGCCAGGTCAGAGTCAGGTCAGAGCCAGGTCAGAGCCAGGTCAGAGCCAGGTCAGAGCCAGGTCAGAGCCAGGTCAGATCCAGGTCAGGGCCAGGTCAGAGCGAGGTCCAGGTCAGGTCAGAGCTTGGGCTACCGCTCAGGTCATAGCTAAGTGGTCGGGTAGCACGCACGTCAGGTCTCGGACAAGGTTTCAGATCATACCGCTGATCAATGGCCAGATCACCAGTTGGGCTATCATTTCAGCCACGGATGAGGTCGGCAGTAAGACATCGGTTGGTCTTCAGTTCGTGGGTTAGGTGACGGCTCAGATAACGGGTTCCGTGGAAAGTTACGCAACAGGCTGACACCCGTTATTTCACGTGCAAGGTCAAGATCAAGGTTCACGGGAAATATCGTGGGTAGTTGATGGGGAAGGTCATCAGAAGGTCATGAGTTAGGCCATCAGTTAGGTCAAACACTCAGTTACAGATTCGGACATGGGCTGGGTGACAGGCTATATCACAAGTTGCCATCGGTGAGGTTCAGTGGAGCCGTTTTTTTGTATTTTTATAAATATATGATAATCCCAGAAGCAAAATTATGGGTTTCGCTATTCCTCATTTCGTGGGCGAAATCGACGTATAACCTAAATCAACTATGCAGCGTCAAAAAACGCATTCTTTTACCCATTGATTTCGTGAGACCTTACAATAAACACATGAATAAGACAGTAGCATTAGCCTTATTCCTCGGGAAAAAAACATGAGAATAAAGAATCTTTGTTATTGCAACAACCGTCTACACCAACGAAGTCCGGTCGGCTAGCCAAAACCCTTAAATTAATCTTAACACGCTCTCGGGTGGGGGTCAAATTGACCCCTCAAAGGTTTTTCCGCGATGGTTTCAGAACGGCGAGACGTAGCCGCCCAAATGTCTAAAATGGACATCTAAAGGTTGTCACCACAATTTAACATGGAACAAACAAGACGTCAAAAGGAATCCAAACTCAAGCCACTAGCCACAAGGGAGCCAGCCGAGGACACCGTGCTCTCCACACAGACCACGCTTGGTGTGCATATCACAGGGAGGGAAGGAATTCGCCACCCACCGTCGCATGCAGACTCGTCGCTCTCGTCGGGGCAATCGAAGTAACCATCGCACTGCAGACTGGGCGCCAGCCGGTCTGCGCATGCGCAGTTCCGCTCGTCCGAAATGTCGGCGCATTCGACGACGCTGTCGCAGCGCACGGCGCACAGGTTCGGTTGGCCGGGGCAGACCATGGAGCGCGGGCCGAAGCAGGAGGCGCCTGCAGCAGGCGGTCTGAGTGGGCACCACTGAGGGGCTGACGGCGCTCAGCAGCGGGGAGCCACGCAACAGCACCTGACCGAATGGGGCGCGACGCAGACACCGCGGCGTTGAAGAAGAGACCTCGCAGGTAAATATGCAGCTGAAAATGGGATCTGTGCATGACAAAAGCCCACAAAACGCAACACGGCAATTTCAGGGCTGGAGCACCGGAAGTCCCGCAAAAGTGTGGTAAAAAAGGCATACAACACTGATTTACGCAACGCCAGAACGGGTGCAGCCAGTGGCATGTTTGACAGCATTACTAATGAACTTCTCTTCAAAGCGACACTCACCCCTCCGGCTTTTAGGCGCCACCACGTCGCCCAACATCTGCGCTGGCGGGCGCAAGTGCAGCGGCAGCCAATCGGGCTCCGAGCTGTAAGCCACAGCGGCAACCGGCAGTCCGGGCAGGTGCAGCCCATCGTCCTTGACAGCAACAGGCCCATCGATGGTAGCCGGCCGACCGATGCTGGGGGACAGCTCCGGGCCGGCCAGGAGCCGAGTGACCTCAGGCCCGCGCCGTTCTGTGTCCCGCTCCGTGCGCTCCGTGCCTCCTGCCGCCGGGCTGGTCGTCGCGTTACTCGGCGGCTGTTGCTGATTGGCTTCCGGGGCATCGTCGAAGGTTTGATTGGCTGTGCGGTTGTGGGCATGGCTCTGATTGGCTGTAAATGCATCGCTATGTTTCCCACTGGTTGACGGCGCATCGCCGCGTTTTTGATCGGCTATTAGTATGGCATCGCGGTTCTCATTGGCGGCTGGCGAGTGAGACCGCCGCTGGTCGGCCGTCGCCTGCGGAAGTAGCCAGGGCGGTCTGCTGGACATCAGAGGGATGTCAGTGTCGCCGGGCACCCAGCCGCCCACCGGCCGGTGGTCGACGCCAGTCGTGGTCCGCTCGCTGGTCCCCCCGGTGGTCACCTCGGGCGCGTACAGCGGACCCCCGGCGGTCGCGGAGGTCGCGCCGCCCGCGCGCTGGTTAGCCACTGCTTCGCGACCACTTGTGGCTACCTTCAACGCATCGTCAACCATTTGGTGCGTCGTCGGTCCTCCAGTTGCAATCGGTGACTTGTCAGCAGTCGTTTTGTGCGTCTCCGGGCTCTCAGTGGTCGTCGCGGCGGACGGGAGCGGGAAGTGTACCACTTGGTCGGTAGATGGCAGTGGCGATGTGTCGCCAGGTGGCGGGTTGATGGCAGCGCCGGTTTTCAGGTGCTCGGCGTCAGTCGTCGAGGTTCGGTGAGACGCGCTTTTTCGTTTTACTGGAATGCCATATCAACATCAGGCTCGAAGCTAAATCGTACCGCACGCTTTCACCCATCTCCGGACTAAACGATCCCTAAACTCGAAGTAATTCGATGCAAATGGTCTGAATTTAGTCAGAACTACACAGCAACTGGACAACCTCACATACGGAATCCAAATCCACTGTATATGACATGTAAATGAGACATCATAACAGAGGAAAGCACCTTCACCCCGTGCTGCTTCACTTAAAGGCCGTTTTTAATGTCACATTTTCGGCAAGGCGAGTCACTGGCATGAGTGTCACTTTGTATTCTTTCAGGGGCCTGATTCTAATCCCCCCTCGTGCTGAATTGAGCCTGCTCAGTGCCTCTGACCACACACTCCACCCCCATCCCTATTCGTATGGACAAAAGAGAGAACACCGGGCCAATAAAATGCAGCAAGTGTCGAATTGGTGGTACGCGAGGAACCTTAACGCATTACTGGTAATGACAACATCACCATCACACATCACCACCAGATCGGTTTAAAATGGAAGTTCATCCTTTGAATTCTTCTTTTTTACCCGACCATTTTTTTAACCTTCGTCTTTCCATCAAGGACGCAAATTAAAGTGGGTGAATTCCGGGGAGAAATCAGGATTTGGGGGCACGTTAGCTCAACTTCATTGGCTCAGCCCCCAAACCGATTTTAAAAAGGGACACCCCTGTGAACCATTTCAAAACGAAACTATCTGTCTCTGAGCATCGCACCACCACTCACATTCTGTGACGAGAACGCCAACACAGATGGCCACCAGCACGAGCGTGGCCAACAGGATGAGCAGGCCGCAGCAGATGCGGCGATTGCGTTCAGCCTGCCGAGCGTTTTCAGACACCAGCGACTGGTTGCCCTCTCGCTCCTCTGCCAGTCAGCAGAGGTCAGCAGAGGTCAGCAAGAGTCGTCCTGCTGCCCAGAGTGCGAACAGAACTCGACCGTCATATCTCTTTCCACCTGGCCGTGAGCGCTCGGAAAAGTCTGTCATTGCAAGTAAGATAGCAGACTTGCGTCGCGTTGCTCGACGGGCGGGGTTCAGGTGATATATGCCAGCCTTACATTCTCTCGCATCATCTTTGCTCTTATAGTGTGGATATGATTAATTGAAAGTGTTTTCCCACGTACGTTTTAACTATCATGTATTGGGGACACATCGTGGAGATTGTGCTGTGCTATCACGTATTGACGTGGACACGATATAGCCCAACGAATGAAAAAGAGAGGCCAAGAGAGGCCAAGAGAGGTTAAGGGAGATCAGCAGAGCTTGGTAGAGTTCTGCAGAGCTCAGAAGTGGTTTAAAGTGGTCAGTAGAGTTCGGAAGAGTCCAGCAAAGGTGGGCAATGGTCAGTAGACGTCATCAGATCTCATCAAGATTCGACAGAGGTCGGCAAAAGTTTACAGAGATTAACAAAGATTAACAGAATTCAGCAGAGTTCAGAGGAGTTCTGTAGAGTTCGGCAGAAGTCATAAGAGGTCATCAGAGGCCAGTGAAGGTCGGAAGAGGCTGGAAGGGGTCGGAGGAGGCCAGCATAGGCCGGCCTAGGTCGGTACAGGTCGGCATATGTCATAAAACTAGCTAAGGCTGGCAGAGATCGGCAGAAGTATGCAGAGATGAAAAGAGAAGTTAGTGGTCAGATCAGGTCAGGCAATGCCGGGGATGCTCTGGCAAAGTAAACACGCCGCAGAATGTGCGGAGTGGTCCGTAAGGATCAGACAAGACCATCTCAGTGTTAGAACAGGTGTCCAGGAGTGTTAGAAGAGGCAGTATGGTGTAAGGCGAGTCAATCGAGAAGGAAAGATGCAACAAAAATAATCAGAGCTCAACAGACGTAAACAGACATCAGCAGAGATCAGCACGACTTGCATGGCGACCACTCACCAGGCTGTGCTGAGCGGGAAGTTCTGCTCACGCTCCGCCTCCTGCCCGGTGGCATGATCAGATGCTGGCCCGTCACAGGGTGAGGCGTCATCTGGAACCTGTGGTGTCATTTGGTCATGGTGGAGTCATCTGCAGCTGTCATTTTACGATATTGGGACAAATGTGGAATCTTAGGTATAGTGTGATGACTAGAGTTATCTGAAATCTGATGCGCATTTTGATGCTGGGGTCATCTCGAATCTGGGCTACAGTCTGAGTTCCAGATGGTCAGATGTGTGGACCGGACTCATGCGAGTCCAGTGATTTCCCGCTTCCACACCAGCCGGCGATCACTGACCTTGCTTTCTTCTCAGACTTGGCCTGGACAAACACGTCCGAGCCGGGGGTGGACCCGTCCGCGACAGAGGGTACGCTTGCCGACCGGTCGGTTGCCAGGGACTGACATACCCTGCGGGCGCACCAGGGTCACCAGACCAGACTCCCCAGCGACCACGGCGCGCGCGCACAGACGTAACGCGCACAGACGTGCCTTCAGGCAGCTTGCGTCTGGTTTAACAACCACAATGGCACACGGATTCCTGAGCGCCGAGCCATACATGAGAGTATGCACTCGTTTAAAGGCGTATTGGCTGAAATGCACGCACATTTGCATATACGTCAAGAAAACTACAGGAAAACAGACACATCCACACTTATGCGAACCACCTACAGACCCTGACGCGTGAGCGGATGTTCAGCGGACACGCAAATAGAGAAGAAGCCGAGCCGATGGCAGACAGGCCTTTGTACACAGATACGAGCACGGAGAAACACACGGGCAGTGGGGCCCGACGGAAGCCTACCAGCGAGGGTGCACACGCCGCTGTCCTGAGTCGGGTTCTGAGGTGGCGCCACCAGAGACGTTACTGCGAGCCTGCGAATGGCGGGCGAGGGTTTACCAGCTGGCAAGCTGAGCTGTGGCACGGCGGCTGGCGACCAGAGACGACGGGCACCAGATGGAAAAAATAGACGCCGCGAGCAGGTTGCCATGCCCGATGAGGCGCAGTTCACGCGGTCTTCTTAGTGCACTACCGTTTGTCGCAAATTAAGGCGCACCAAATATCGTTGGGCAGATCAGGCAGGGCCGCTGCCAGCGGCGCCGAGGTCGGCCTGCACTCACCGCGCCCAGCTGGCGCCGCTCCGCCCGCTGGACGTGGTAGCTGCCGCTGGAGCCACGGCTGGGCGACTCGATAAGCGGCATGACCGCCCCGCGCAGCGGCCGGCTAAGACTGCTGCAGAGACGGTCCGACGCGGCCCCGCAGCCCGGGGCCAGGCTGGGTCACGTGACCAGACGCCTTGGCCCGAGGTCAGGCGCCAGGTCGCCGCCGAGGAGCCCTCCCCTCTCTCAGCTGGCCACCAGCAATGCGCGGGCGTGCAAGGTGTGCGCAGGGGTCCATGGCGAGTGCATGGATCATTTGTCGGAAGAGCTGTGGCGGAGTCTGGAGAACAACGGCACATATAGGCGCGTGTATGGATGCTGTCTTGACCCAGGGACGATCCCAAGGGGAGCAACGAGCAGGGGCGGCGCCACAGATTCTGAGTTAGGGGTAGCATTTTCCAGGGGGCCTCCTAAACAAAAAGGGCCTCTTTAAAGGGAGCCTATAGGGCAGCGTTGTATTCAAGGGGGGGGGGGGGCCGCCGTGAGCACGTGGTCCGTTATTAACTCATTACGTGTATCATCAGTAGGGTACAACAGCGGCGGTTTTTGAGGCACACTGCACGGCGATCTACGATCTGAGGGGACAATGGGCGACAATCGACGATACCGCGCAACGCGCGCGGCGGGCCAGCATTGTTGTACTAGCACGCGCTCGGATAGGAGTCAAATTGACCCCCGGAAGGTCTTTCCGGGGTGATTACCGAACGGCGCAGTGTAGCCGTGCCAACTTTTGCATAGCTGTACAAAATTGAATAGCGGATCTTGCATCTGGCATCAAAAATTTAGGTGTACCTTGTAAGGCTACTGGCCTATGGCAGGTCAAAGCCAGGTCATGGTTTCAGCGAAGGCAATTTCTAGGGAATCGTTCAGTTTGATCTAACAACGGGGTGTTAGACGAGGCCATACATCTCTAAGATACTTTCATAGTTAACACAACAGTTTAATGAACAAATTACATTGACCTAAGGTCAGGTATGAAGGTCAGACCAGAGTCAAAACCAACCTGCTTTATTGCTCCAGGGATTGCTGTATGGGATAGTTTCTCGTGCTCATTTTGAACTCATTGATAACAGACACCGTATTACACACCTTTCATGAGCTTCTTAAATGTCAGAATAGGTCACTGACCTAAAATGACCCAGTTCAACACTGTGTTTTAGGAACATGCTGCCTAGCTTAATCTTTGTTGCTTATTCAAATGCAAAACTCAACGCAGTTTTGTATGATTTTAGTCACCATGACTTTCAAAACGTCAAGAAAAGCCACTGACCTTAAATGAGCACGTGACCTTTTGCTCAGAACAGTTATCTAGACTCAATGGGCCCTTTGGAGACTAAACTGGAGCTTGACCTTGTTTGGCCTGATTTGACCCAAAGGTCATGACCTAGGAGCCTCAAACTTTGACCTAAGTAGGTCCACGTACAGGTCAACACACCCTGTAAGTTGGGTGTTTCTAGCTCTCTTGGGGTCAAATTGACTCCCTCGAGCAAAGGGTATCCAGCCGGCCGCCCGAGCGGTTTTAACAGAGCCATGCATCACACATATCTGGCCAAAGCACATAGAGCTATATGCCGTCGTTCTCAGAATCGAACAAGAAACATGAAAATTTAGGTTTCGTGTCACTAGGTGGCATGGCCTCGTACATGCAAGCATATAAAGCTGAAAAGTCGTTTTTTGGAAAACGACAAGATTAACTGTACAGGACGGTGTTTAAATCTGGTCTAGATGAGGTGAAATCCTTTTCACGCATGTGAAACTTGGAAGTCCGATTTGTATGTGATTGACGATCTATGACCTCGTTCTGGGGATCATTTCAGTGGTATTTTGCAAATGTACTTACCATTAGGTTTATATATGTGTATATATATATATATATGTATATATATATGTATATATATATATATATATATATATATATATATATATATACATATGTATATATACATATTCATATACGTGCATCAAAGATGCATTGTACATTTGCTGTGGTGGTGTGATCGGTGGTTGCAGACAGCAGCCCGTTGAAAGCGCTTTTGACCGGGTTGGGACATTGAAGGTATACAATTTCCGGCCAGTTGACGCTATGACCCGCTAGGCTTGCGACCTCGTCGATAACTAATACTCAAATGCGGTCCAAATGGTGCATAGCATGACCAGATGGTACATGACCATGACCTTGGAAATGGCTCAAATTGTACATGGCACATGCCGCTCGTTGTTAATTTTTTCTCAGATGCATGTCTTATGTAAGCTTGCATAACGTCGATAGGGTTAAGCTAGAAAAAAGGGTTCAGCCACCGGGCTGTTGTTATCAGAATCACATCTAGTCGATATCGATTCGAAAGCCAAGCCTTACCGCTGAAATTCTGAGGAAGAATGGATTCCTGTTGAGATGTAACAAAGCACAAGCTTCGTAATTTTCAAACGCGACTGAGGACCTATTGCTTCTCATCGCGTAAGGAAGCGCGCGAGAAAACATCATGTGGAACTGATGTACTTTCTAAGCAGCATGTGTGTTTCTGTGTTTCTGCATTTGTGTTACAAGGGTGCGGATAGTGCCATGGTTAGCGCGTCTGTGTTAGCCGCTTACACATATGGGGAACCAGGCGTACGGGGTTCGATTCTCTGCGGTATCCGCAGTTCCGGCCGGGGCGAGAGGCAGGCGATTCCATATGGCCTCAGCAGCTGAGAGCGTCGTTAAAACCCAGTGACGGCATCTGTGTTAGCAAATAAAATACATTCAGATTCAATGGGACAATTTGCATTGTGATGATTTACACCCACTCGTATGGCGGTTTATTTTTGGCGGAGATGTAGACGGTTGCCTGCATTCACTACAGGCACCGCCGGCTCCTAGAGCGCCCCCCTCCCCTCCCCCAGCTCATGCTGCGCCAGGTGAGGCCAGGGGTCCACGATCTTATCACGACCGGCGAGGCGCAGGACAGTCCAGTTGACCACGTGCAACCGGTCACCTGCGCGGAAGCTAGGCCCACGGACAAACACCGGCGCCGTTGCGACGTGCCTGAGGGATTACGCAGTGTCTGCGCCCATCGGTGGGCAGCCCGCCTGCCAAGACATTGTCTTTTGACGAGGAGGAGACGTTGACCATTTCAACTTGACCGCCATCAGCGGTGTGCAGCATGCCTGAGAGTCGCTGCACTGTTTGCTGCCGTTTCCATGAGGGCATGGACGGCCGGCACCGCGGCGTCCAACAGGGGTGCAGCCCGCGGAGGGACGACAGATGTGACGTGTGGCCACAGCGTATCTTTACGTATACCGCTGGAGGAAGCGGCCCGACCAGGGTGACTCGCTGATGCGTGCCTGCCGACTCCCGCAGAAGCACTGCTGCATGGTGCTGCCCCGGGTGGAGACACAGTGACTATTCTGCTTGGCCTACAACCAGGATTTACCCTTTATGTGAAAAGGAATTATTCACCTCCCCATTCCTACCCCAACCGGTCGTCGTGGTTGTAACGCGTTGTAACGCCTGCTGCGGCGTCATCGTTCGTGGTGCGGTACTGAGATTTTGTCGATATTTCGAAATTACGAATCATTCAGTAAAGTGTACTCGGGTTAGCGGAACGCGTTTCCCATCCCGGCAGTGGGGGCCATAGCAAAACGAAATCAACAGAATTTGACTTGGCAACAGGGCGGGGAAGCGTAGTGACAAATACGAATCAAGGCGTACATCTCCGAGCTGGCGCGAATACCACGGATTCGGCGCTTTTTTTTAAATATTTTGTTTTCAGGACTGGTATTAGATCTCGGCATCACGGCCTCATCAAGACGTAAAATAACCAACACTGTGTTGGCCAAGGCACCGTCTACGAATCAGGAATCTACCCCAATACTCTAGGACCCGCTGAGACGCCTACGCTGTCAGTGCCAGTGCTCGTCTATTGGCCCGCCCCTCAGCACACACCCTTAGAATGGTATGAATGCATTGTTTCTGAATATCGTGTGCCTGCACATAGTAGGAACTACATCGCATCATCCCAGGTGATCTGACTCGCAACAATAATTAGATAACTACCCTGCAGATGCACATGTGTCTTTCTTAAGCTCATGTATGCGCTTGACAAATACTTATTATCCCCTAGGACATTCTAAATACAAAGACTAACTTCGCGAGGGCCATTTCTAACGCATTCTGGGTCTGATGGCGCTCTCGCCCAGGTATGAATTTCTTTAGCAAGTTTGTCACCCGAGACTAAAACATTCAGTGCTGGTTAGGTTGTGGTCCTCCTTTCTCCATCTCAACATCATCTTTCCTTTAGTATGAATCACCTGTGCTCACTTTGAACATTGTCGTGTAGCCAAAGTCAACCCGCCCAGCATCAGTGCCTCCAAAGCGACCTTTTCAAGGAACATATGGAGCGAAGCATTGTCTCCCAGTCTGTAACGCAAACTGCATAACATACAATGTAATTAAGTCCTAATCATGTCTGCTGTAATGTGGGGCCGCTCATTTCTTGCCATGACATGGCACGTAAGCCCGCATTAGAAAGGGTGGATCGATCCCCTGCAGCGCGGCGTTGATGACGACTCACTGACGGCGCGATGCAGGAGAATCGATGCGTCTACAGCCGGGCCGTGAGGGCCAAGCCCTGACAACCGGAGACTCGCCGCAGGGAAAACATCTGCCACCTGTCTCCGCCCGCCGGCCCAGCCCAGACAGATCCCGGGACGTGCCCGCACACGGGACACACGGCAGCCGCAGCCAGGCTGCTGCCAGGCTTTTCGCGTCGTGCCATGAACGATCGGCGGCAGTCGGCTGGCTGCAGCCATGTCTCAGGCCATGGTAACCGGTTCCAGCCGGTGTTATCCAGCTCGCTCGCGCGATCGATGCGTCCAGCCTTCCCCTGTCCAAGTTCGCCAGCACGCGCCGTCTCACCGCATCCCGGCGATGCAGAGGTCTTAGATCGACGCACCCGGCCACCGCGATCGTGAAATACTAGCCGCGGCAAAACCACTTGGAGCTTGTGAGCGCTGGGTAGCCAACTGCAACTGCAGCCAGGCTGTAAAGGCCGAAATAATGATCGTGATCTTGGCCGAGGACGTCCTTCTCCGAGCTTCAAACGCGAAATTTTGGTTGGTGCAGATTATCGCCGTGCTCCGCTCAGCACGCCTTCCGCTGCGTACGGAAGGCGTGCTGAATGATTTGACGAATGAGTGTTGGCCGTGTGCCAAACGTACAAGTATGCGTCTTCTCGCGGTGGAAACTGGCCAGCAGAAATTTCATAGCACAACTGCTCCGTGCAGAGGCATCGCCATCGCTACCTTCTGTTGTGTAGGCGAGGAACCGAAATATGGGTGGTGCTTGGCTCCGTGGACCCGCAGCGACATGTTGAGCATGTCGCAACGGACCATTCGAAGCTTAGAAGATATATTCACATTCATGCAATGTTAAGAGACGTTGGGCAAATTGCATGGTCGTTCATGGGCTATACCACGTAGGAGGAGAGGAAGGGGACAAGTGGTCTTAAAAAGGGAATGCTCCGCATGGAAACATGCTGAAGCAAATATTAGGCATTTTGAGATAAGCTCACTTATAACTATTGATATACTTATAAGTGGTAAACGCTGCTCTAGATAATTAAGTTTACCTGTTAAGTAAACACGCTTCTCAACATGTCATTGTTTGATCATGTCATCATATCCCGCAGAGCATTGATTCGGAACCAATTTGTGGCTGTTTTATCTGGAAATCGTGCTCACGAATGCCGGATATTAACGACTCGACTTTTATATTTTTCTGGGCTTCGATGGCGGTATGGCCAATAAAATAGCGATATTTGAATAACGTTGCTAAGGCGTCACGGTTACCTGGGTGACCTTGAGATATCCTTCCAAAAATCGCCTGCATATGTTCGCAGGCGTGTGGCTAACAAACTAGAAGGGTTTAGGTCTTAGAGATGGGCAGGGCTGTGAACTGCACCAAATGATCTTCAAGATAGCCTTTTCATTCCAAAATTTCATGCACAAGTGAAACACTCTCTGTGAAGTCCTGTGGAACGAAACATTACGTCTGCGGTTTGTGAAACGATGCCTTAAACTTGCAAACACGCAGCCCCCAGTTTTTGACGGCGACGGAGCCTTCGGTGTCCACGTAGACCTGATACCACGAAAAATTGGTGTTGGTAGCTCAGCCAGAACTCTCCCGTGATTGTGGCTGCTCGATTCGTTCGTGTGCTTATCACTCTACATAGTCCTCCGTCTCTTGGCAAATGGCCTGCTCAGGTGGCCACTTTTACCGACTTTGCCAGCGGCCCACGCTGCCGAAGATGCCTCACCCACCACTAACGCTCGAACTTACCGCATTGCGCAGCAAGCCACGGGGCGCTGGATCGCTTCGGCGTGTTTCGAAGACGGCCGGTCAAGAGTCGCTGACCGAGCCAGGCGATACAATAAACGATTAAACAATAAATCTAACAATAAATATAACAATAAATAAATAATAAACATGTGTCTCTGCCCGCGTTCCATCTTTTCAATACGTCTAATTGCTAAGAGACTGCTTCACCCCGGATTCATTATCAAGCTAATGCTGCCGCTGTCAACATTATCGGAGGTTCGCCGTTGTTTCAGTCGGAGATCCATCTGCGTGAGCCCGTATACGGACGAGCATGATCACGGCCCGCACCTTCCGACTCCCGCTTCGGATCGTTCATAGCTAATAATCACGTCCCCAAAGGAAAGATTTTGACGCAACATGCCTAGCAAAATACTGACGTCACTTGAAAGTCCATTTTGATGCATGGCAACTGGAGTGGGACAAAGTAGTTGTTCTAGGGCGCCATACAAGACAACAGGCCAGAAAACTGTGGGATCGTGAGGCGGATTGCTTGGGTACTGGGGCCTCAGGGACCCCAGCCTCAACAAGTACGTTGAGCAGCTTAATGACGCATAGCTTTGACCGAAATGCAGGGCACTCACAATTCTCTTAGCTCGCTGGACCTTGACAGGATTGACAGGCAAACATTTAGTGGAATACAAAAATGTTTTGGAAACTCATTTTGAAACAATGGCTGATTTGGGGAAACCCCAAACAGCTACAAAATTACCCAACCGGCGACAACGGTAAAAAGCCAATACACCAAAGTCGGTTGGTGTATTTCTGGTGACCAGTGCTTGCGGCACTACAGCTCTGCACCGAGCCGGGGGCTGCGGACAGATACAAGAGCAGGCACCAAACAAAATAACGGCGTCGCTGGGACGCTGGTCTGCTGCGCCGCCGGCGCGAGCGAGCCCGGCGGCGTGGCACAGATTGGCGGTGACGCGTCACAAAACATCCTTCCAACACCGGCACCGGAACTGGCATGCGACTGCAAGACACGGTCACTGCTAGCGCGAGACAGACCAACACAAGGCAGGGTGATCGACGGCGACCGCGCCGGGAGGACGAGCCTCCACCGAGTCTTCCAAGGCGCGCTAGATCAACGTGAACGTCCTGAAGAGAAAAACGTCACCGCGCCCATCACAATTCACGTTACGGTCCCGTCACCACCTCACTCCGCCGCCGGTGCCCGCCACACGCAGCCTTAAGTTCAGAAGCGGAGCTTGGACGGGGCACGCGTGTCGGACGAGGAAGTCGGCCGACACCGTTGAAACGACCATGAGTGCCGGATGAAGAACGGGGCGAAGCGGCGCAGCGCCCACCCAGGACAGTTTTAGTAGCCGTCCGGCAATGCGACTGACCGCGGGGAGTACCCACCAAACACGCCCAGCTGGCACTGGCAGTCTGGGACCACTGATCGTGTTGTCCACGAATGCCACTAAGTGGACAAATATGCTGATGATAAACACGGTATCAACGCACCCGTAAGCATCGATGACGAACGACATTCGAAGGCCTTTAATCCCCTTCCAAGCGCACAGGCAGGTACAGCACCAGCGCCACCCTGGCATCACCCTTCTGCGTCGCTCGCCGCTCAGTAGAACCGCGGCTCTTGGTCAGGCGCTAGCGACGCCGCGTCCTCGTCCGACGAGGACGCGTTAACCCGGTCGGCGCGCGTCCGGTCGGGCAGCAGCGGCGCCGTGGATGATTCGGCCGCGTCCGTGTCGCTGTCGGTGGCCGGCTCGCCCGACAGCTGACGGCGGCGCGCCTCCGGCATGGCCGGCAACCGCGGCAACGTCGGCGGCGTCGGCGGCGAGGCCTCTCCCGGCGTGGCGGCCGGCACCGGCGCCGCCGACATCGCGCGCCTCGCCGCGTCCGGCTGGTCCGGCGCCAGCCGCGCCCCGGGCTCCTCCGCTGGCGCGGTGGACGGCCACGCCTCCGCGGCAGGCGCCGACAGGCGGACCGGGTCCGGGGCCGCCGGCTCCACCTGCAGGGACGGTGGCGGGGCGGCGCCGGCGGCAGGCAGTGGCATGGTATGCACATCCAGCACCTTCTCCTCCAACCCGTCATCATCAGGGTCGCTGGACGACATGTCATGGCCGGCCAGCGCGTCGGGGCCGGCCGGTGCGTCGGGGCCGGCCGGTGCGTCGAGGCTGGCCGGTGCGTCGAGGCCGGCCGGTGCGTCGAGGCTGGCTGGCGCGTCAAGGCCGGCTGGCGTGTCGACGCCGGCCGGAGCGTCGACGCCTGCCGGCATGGCGAGGCGGGCCGGCGCGCTGGTAGTGTCGATCGGCGGTAGATCCGGCTCCAGCGGAGGCCGCGGCGGCTGCAGCGCGCCCGCCGAATGCGCTGTGAACTGCGCGCGCCGCGTGGCGTCCGCCTCGTCGCCGGCCGTCTCGGCGGGCTGCGCCGGCTCCGCGGGCTGCGCCGTCTCCGCGGGCTGCGCCGCCTCCGCGGGCTGCGCCGGCTCGGCAGGCTCGTCCGGCGCTGCCGTGGGACTGTCGGCCCTGGGGGTGAGCAGTCGGTCAGCGAGGCGGTCAGTGGCTGCTTTGTGATGAGGTGCAGCTGACGCACCGGCTGGGAGACGACCGACAGCCCCAGATTGAGCGATACTCCAGCCAGGAACTAGTCCTGTCCTGCATTGTCCTGGATACTGGATTCTTTAACGCCGTCATATTCTTTGCACGATGTGTACAGCGAGGCGAATCCAAACCATGTAAATACAATCTTAAAGAGAAAGCAATGCTTTCGTACTACTTCGGCCTGTGCTCATTTTTTGTTGTTGGATTATTTATGAGTCAAGTATTTAGTGATCCACTGCTGCTTTGTAAGGACTCGGACGGGTTACAGGTTAAACTTAGTTGGTCACGAAGGTGCCAGCAATACCGAGTTTCCGGGTGTATTGTATTGTTACTATTGTGCTGACCAGCCGCCCGGCCCACACACTGACCATGCAAGGATGGCATGACAGGTATACAGGATCAAACGCAAGGCCTGAGTGCTAGGAATGGTCAAAGATACGCAAAACCCGACCATAGTGTCACGTCAAAGACATTAGGTCTGGCTGTCACATGACGGCCGACAGCACTTGAACGACAATTAGTGAAAGTTGCACGACGCGTTTGGCTGTCAGAAGGAACAGTGCCCAAACATTTTCAATACGCATAAAGAACTATCAAGTAAGCGACTAGTGGTAATACACAAAATAACATGACTAACGGCAGCCCATGGCGGCCTTTGTAATGCCGAGCCGAGCACTCCGAGTAAATGCCGAGCACTCACATTCAAAATACTATGAATCAATTAGCAAATTGACACTGACCAGTGTTTCGAAAAGACTAATCCATTCGGAGCCCGGACCGTGCCGAACTTATCCTGGTTGGTTCGCCATACCTGATTAGCAAGGCGCAGACCGCTCGCAACACCGCTCGCTCATTAATGACCAACATGCAGTGACACTGATTACAGTTGAGACGACTTTTATCAGCCGTTAGGACTCTTTAATAAACTATATGCGTGTAAGGTACGCGCGCTGTCTGGCTGTTGACAGGTCAATGTCTGGTTAAGTTACCAAATGCTTGCTAGTCCCACTCATGTCCTGCCAGTCTGAGGCTGGTGAACTCATGCGCTAGCCAGGCCAATGGGTCTGTTGTACCAGCGTCACAGACAGTATGTAATCGCCACCCACGTTCCAGCTAAAAGAAAAACTATCAACCGAAGTCTACGCACTAAACACGTGTTCAGTGTATGCTCAAAATACAACTCAATGGCTGTAACGGATGCGGGGATGCAAGTTTCAGGCCCGATAGACCGGAGCCGGGTCCACACAGGGTCCGTGTCAGCGTACAAGTCCTAGTCCAACGACGTCGCCGCCGACCAATCACCGACGGCGAGCGTAAACCGAACCACCCAGTCTTGTGTTTTTTACCAATCACCGCCCAGAGGCGCCGGCGACGGTCGCCGACGGATGCAAGGGTGTTTATGACACAGTGGGGACTGGTCCCTATGATTGGCAAATAAACTATTCTAAACACACAAACATTTCCTTGGACAACGAGGTAGGCGCATTGGGACATGAGAACACAAATGAAACGCTATCGCGGTCGACAAGCATTCCCTTCTTCCTATACACGCAATGCACGCAAACGGACGAGGAAACAGCACTACTCAGGTAAAAAGATGCTGGGTCGGTTCACAGGGTTGATGAAAATGCACCCATGTTACAGTGCAAAAATGTCCGGATATCAATGAGGAGATGCGGGAGAGAACTACGGAAAACCTAAGGAATGTAAATTCTGAGAGCTTAATTCGGTTCTGAGGCCTCCGCTTACCCGCCTGCGTCCTGCGACGCCGACGTCCTAAGGAACGGAATATCAACACAGGTAAGCAGCGCATTGACGACCCAAAAATAACACCGAAGGACATTTGCAAGCCCGACAAATGCCACACAAACGCATCAGAGCAGATATGACGCTAAGTGTTTGATCAGTATCGTTATTGAGCTAAGTGGAGCATTATTCCGACCACCACCACGGGTGGCACGGTCAGGCTTCTCAAGAAATATCCCATGACCAAGCAATGCTCTCTCGGCAACTAAGGATCGTCGTCAATAAACTGAACAGACCTCTAAGTAACAAAAGTTCATCGAGTGCGGGCAGATCAACAGCTTACAGACTATAACTCCAATCCTTGACGAAACGGCCACAAGTCAAACCCCAATCAAGTGTCGGCACTGCTCGCACATTTCATCACGCAGAAGTAGCCCTTAGGGACGGCGAGAAAAAAACAGCAGCGCTCCGCGGGCTCCCGCGGCCGCCGCACTTGAGCGGCCGCCCCGGTGACGCCGGTCAGCGCGTCATCCGACGATCACGCGGCGGCGCCGCGCCACTGAGGCTCACCGGGCCTGGACGACGCCGCCGGCCGCCTCGATGATGGTGGTTAGGAGCTGACTGAGCAGGGACTGCTGTCCCTCGGCAGGTGCCTTCTCATCCCCTGCGGCGACCGCGCCAACGGTCAAGAGCCGAACACTCACGGCAGCGGAGGAGCACGGACTGGCGCAACAAACGCCGATGCAGAACACACCAGACGGGAGCACGCGAGAGATGACACCGCAGGGTGGAGACAGAGTCGCACCCCACTCGGCCAGACCAGACCAGACCAGGCCAGATAAGACGTCAGCGGGCCGACATCTGGTGCGCAGGCTGGCGTGCCACACACCTGGCTGGAAGCTGGTGCTGAGCACATCAGCCAGGCTGACGGGAGAGGTCACATTCACGGGCGGCGGAGCCAGCGCGGCCGGGTCCTGCCCGACAGCACCGTTCGGCAAGACGTCAACCTGCAGACAGCACCGCCGGCGAGGCGTCAGCACAGAGAGTGAGGGCGGCACAGCGCGCGAGCCCGGCGTCGCGGGAGCAGCCATTCACGTGGGCGGCAGGAGCGTGAGGGCGGCACAGGGCGTGAGGGCGGCACAGGGCGTGAGGGCGGCACAGCGCGCGAGCCCGGCGTCGCGGGAGCAGCCATTCACGCGGGCGGCACAGGGCGTGAGGGCGGCACAGGGCGTGAGGACGGCACAGGGCGTGAGAGCGGCACAGGGCGTGAGGGCGGCACAGCGCGCGGGCCCGGCGCCGCGGGAGCAGCCATTCACGCGGGCGGCACAGGGCGTGAGGGCGGCGCAGGGTGAGCTTGCAAAGCCTCACCAGACAAACGAGTAACGAACTCACGTAAATGAAGCGTTAAACGAATGTGAACAGCCTACGCATACAACTGTACCCACGAGTGAGTGTGGTTGTATTTCCAGTGCCCACTCGTTTAACGGCATGGCAACGTAAAAACAACACGTTCTCGGCTGGTGATTGTTTAGGTGCTTGCACATCTACACAATCGCCGCGCGCATGTCGCAGCTTGCGTGTAGGGCTGTCCATCCGTGCACCACATCTCGCACGTGTGGGGCGCCCAGCGCTCCGCGTCCATCACCGCAAAACGCGCGGTAGGGACTCACCAGCTCCGTCTCGTCCTCGCCCTCCTCATCCACGGTGGTGATCATGAAGTTGTAGTCGCCCGGAACGAACTTGGGCCCGGACTTTCCCTCGCTGCCAGGGGTGCCCGGCCGCACGAACGCATCGCCGATGGAGGAGCGGTGCACCGACAAGTCCGAGCCCGCGGCGCTCGACTTTCGGTCGATCCCTGGCGGCAGCAGCTGCACCACGCTCTCGAGCGAGGCACTGCCGGCGCGGCCCGCGACCAGGCTGTCGCTGCCGCCGACGCCGACACTGCTAACGGCGCCGACGCCGACGCCGCTACCGCTGCCGACGCCGACACCGCTACCGCCGCCACCGCCGACGCCGACACCACTACCGCCGCCGACGCTGCCACGGCCGCCGACGCCGCTACCGCCGACACCGGTGTCGACGCCGCTGGCCACGGCGCTCGGCAGGTCCAGATCCGACATCATAAATATCTCGTCCGGCTGCGGGAGCCACACAGCGTCAGAGGCCGAGATGGCGTCCGGGCAACACACGACAGGCCAAGCCTACATACCAGACGAAGGTCTGGTAAAGCAAGGATGGGAGGGGGGACAGCACGGCCGAATCGGTATCGTGGCAATGGGTCTTGGTGGGGGGGGGGGGGGGGGGAGGGGAAGCATTTACTCCGGCTCCAGTCTGGAAAACTCACATCTCTACGCAGGTGTATGGAAAAAAACGCCTGTCGAAGACGGTCGCTCCCCCACCGACTACCTACTGTCCCAGGTACTCGGTCAGGTCGGCGCGCCGGCTGCACCGAGAGAACTTCTGAACATGTGGTTACGGGAAGGGTATGTGCCATGTATGCATTGCACGTGCAATAGACGGCAAGAGCACACGGCCATAAGCCCGAGCACGGTCGTCGTACGCTCCCTCAGTCCGCCGTCCCCGCCCACAGACTCTCAGACCGTGTCCGCGTCCGGCGCCGCAACGCTCAGCCTTTACATCCGCAACATCGCCTGGGCGGCCGGACCGACCTCGGCGCCCGGCGCCGGCGACTGCGGCGGCTGCGTCTGCTTCGAGTCGGTCGAGGTGCGACTGACGGCGCGCACGATGCTGGACGACCGCGGCCCGCCCGGGACGCCACTCGGCACGTCTGAGGACGCGCAGACACGGTCGGTGACAGAGGCGTCACTGGCATGAGAGTGTCGAGCGCTTATGGTGCCGGTCAGGGAGCACACAACTGGTCGGAGATAACGTGCTGAGAAGCGAGTGGTCCGAGGTTAAGTTGTGGAAGCGTGACTGTCGCGCTCCCAGACTAGCTGACGTCAGCATGCCCGCAGCCATGCCACTTACATACTTCTTAGAGTCCATGAGCACTTAACGTGAGCCGTGTGGGAAGAAGCGACTCGAAAACAATTCCACGGCGGGTAGTCACCATACGCAGGCGTCCAACGCAACTTTGTGTCGGAAAAGTCATTACAAGTTCCACCGGCCACGTTGGCACACACCTGACACCAACAACGAAGGTGCCAGCAGCGAGCGATTAGTTCAGCCCCGCCGCCTCGGGCGGGTGGGGGTGGGAGTAGGGTGGGGAGAGGGAAGGGGGGGGACTCACCTCGCACTCGGCTGCTGAACTTGTTCACCAAACCCATCACGGAGCGCTTGATGGAACCGGACACGAGCGGCCCCGAGGCACGCGAGTCGATGGAGGCAGGGATCGAGCCGACCACGGTGCGCGGCAGCAGCTCTTGCGTCTCGCTCGAGGCGCCCGGCCGGATCTCCACGGCAGAGGTGACTACTGGCGGAACGGTGTCGCCCGGCAGAGAGCCCTGCGGCACCAACTCTGTCAGCTCTGGCCCAACGCCTTGGAGGACAGAGGCCTTGGATAGAACAGCCGCCATTTCTTTAGCATGCGAGCGGGCATTGCGCTAGTGAGACAGCCCATGTGTGCACCGCTAGTGATTAAAGCACTACCAACTTGAAGAAAAATTGCGGTAACCCTCGTCGTCTGTCTGGGATGTTTTGAGCTACAACGCACCCCATTGCCGCTCGAACCACAGCACGGATTACCAGCTCGATGGCGGGAAGTCTGCCTGGGGCGGCCGGTGAAGTGGAAGCCACTCAGTGCCGCAGCCGGCCCGAGCCCGCCGCCGCCACCCTCACCTGCGCCATCTCCACGTCGTTGGGCATGCCCATCAGCTCCACCTGCTTCACATCCAGGTCTTGCACGCTCTGCGTCACGGGGTCCGGCAACGAGATCTGCGTGTTCTTCACCTGGAGCGGGCCGAAGACGGTCACTTTGGATCTTACGTGGGGCCCGGGCTCGAATCCGGTTGCGCCACGGTCGCTTGGCCGGCGTTCCTCGAAAATAACGCGACGAGGTGCGATGCGCTTCATTTCAAAACACAAACGCTGGCGGGGGAGTACTAATCCATTCACATTAGTTAGACTTCGGGCAGGCCGAGTCCAGTTCGTGAGGCGCCATCGGACACCTTTAAGTCAACTTTAAGTTCCAACACAGGAAACTGAACGCAATGCTAGATTGACTACCTTGGAGTTGGTTCCGTGGTAGCACCGAAAAAAAACATAAACTTCTCTCAAAATCACAGCCGCAGCGTCCGCAAGAAGAGAGGGATGGCTCAGTGGCTATCCTGTGGTTTCCTCGAGCAACTTCAAACTGCCACGAGTGCAATACTAAAACCTCGCCGGCGGAGTTTACGGCGCTGCGCGTAATATGGCTGGCTCCTGAAAAGTTTGGGGCCCTTTTGCGCTTTTGGACCTATAGCCTCTTCGTCGAAGTTACATTGGCAGCGCTTTAAGACAAATGTACCTTTATCGTACTAAATGGTCCAATAACCGCTGAGATTTATTTAAGCGATTTTCTACCACATTCTTGACGAGTCGATACAATAATGGCGACGAGACCTCCATATCCATGGCCCATGAAGAGCATCACCACCGCCACCGTCCAGCTGAACATTGCATCTCGGCGGCGATTCCTGCCTCGCGCGCCGGGCCCATGTGCAATTTGGAGAAGGCCGCAGGAGACGGCGTCAGCGCTCCGGCGTCCGCCCGGTCATCACTGCCTTCGCAAAAAGGTGCGGGCCCCACCCTTCGAGGTGACCCGAGTTCAAATCAACCCACACCAGCTGACTCCCGTGGCCCGGAGCAATGGGCGACCCCCAGCGGATGCCCACACAAATACAAGTTACATTGGTTACACCATCGTAGCAAATATGTATCCATCATTTTCATCGACCCAACTCAAACAAAAACCAGGATATGCATATGACTAACAAATGTGCATCCGCCATACCAACAGACGCACGTCAAATAAAAACAAGGACGACACGCCACATAACCAAGCAAATTCAGCGTAGATCTCTACCGAACGAAAAATCCCAGGGAGTAAATCTGAAGTCGCTCCATACAGGCCCCACCCGCGTCGCACCTCAGTCGATCGAACACCAAACGGCGTTATGCAAACGGGGACCAAGGTCACCGCCATCGGGCACACTTCTCTCGACCCGAAATCAGAGCAAGCTGCAACGGCGTGACCAAGGCGCAAACCAGCGAGCGGACCACTAGCTGAGAGCGCGGCAGGAGGCGTGCGACAACCTGACCCTGCCCACATCACGTGTCAAGGAAGCAAGCGAGGCGCCTGACGCCCGCACGCCTTGTCCAGATGAAGCGGCACCGGGCCGGGCAGGGCCGAGTCGGCTGAGCGCTCCCGCCGCCGTCGCCAGCCCGCCGTCGGCGCCACCAACACCGCGACAGTTGCCGCCGCCGCGGCCCGGACGGGACTCACCTCGACCTGCGCGGCGCTGCCCTGCGGCGGGTCGCGCCGGTACTGCTCGGACGCCACCGTGTAGGGCAGCTCGGCCGGGATCACGTCCTCCCAATACTGGTCCCGCACCAGGTCCGGGTGATCCTCGTGCATCTCGTCCACGATGATGTACGACACCTGGCGGCGGCGCCAGGGGTCCGTGAGGAGCGTCGCGACGGCAGGCGCGGCGCGCGTGACACGGCGGCACCTGCAGACGTCGCCGTGTGATGCTGACAACACAGAGTTGTCGCCGGCCCCGGTTGATGCCGCGCGCCGGCGCATCACGGCTGAGAGATGCAGCGCATGGTCAGCTGTCACCCAGGACTCACCTACGACGCGGCTGGCACGCAATCGATCCAGTTAAGCCGTGCATGCAGCACCACAACAGGCGATGACATACGGTTTTCCAGAACTCGCGAGCTGAGCCCAATGTCAAACTGATGCAAAACGACCAGTGGCCATGTGTGACAGGTAGACATTCTGTAAAGCTGAATAGGCCACTGGCTATGCCAAGTCACCGTCGATGACACTTGGCAAGGAATAGAACGAAAATGGGGGGGGGGGGGGGGGAACAAATCAAGTCTGAGACCTCGCTGTCGTGAACGTGATATCAGTGCGTACCGGGTCCGAGACCTCGTTTTCGAGAACGTGACATCAGTGAACACCGGGTCTCGGACCACGCTGTCGCGAGCGTGACAGCAGTGAACACCGGGTCTCAGACCACACTGTCGTGAACGTCACATCAGTGCGCACCGGGTCTGAAACCACGCTACAGTGAACATGACGTCAGTGCTCTCCGGTCTCATGCAGCGCCGGCGGCACGAGAGGGGCACAGCAGCGGCGCCATGAACCGGCCATCAGTGAGGACAAGACAGGCCGGCCAGACGCCGCGAGCTCTGACGGAGCGGCCAATGTGACGCGACGGCCGCTGACGTGACAACGCCGTGACGCGGTTTCTGTTAGCACTGTCGTAATATTCGTGACAATAGTTGCGCATTTTAGACAGCATGCTTGGCGCATGCCTTACGCGTGCCCAAAACCGTAAGAGCTGCAAGTTGCGCTGTCTGTGACGCATGACACGCCGCCTCTTCATCCGTGATCAGTTTTATAGTTGCACTAACCTGGTCACCAATCAGCCTACTGCGCCGACGTTGACCCGGTTACGGAAAAAAAGATTACATGCGTCAAATATTTCGCATTGCTTAACAGAATATTTGTCGATCGGGTCGCTGCTCATACCAGAAGGCACACAATCCCTTGGGGGGGGGGGGGGGGGGGTATGACGGCATCGATGACATCATAACGCAATATTTTTGTCGTCCGGATCGCTCCGAATATACCCTGGATTGGTATGAGCATGTGCCAGCGAATTTAATCCATTTACGTGTAGAGATATTTATCATTACAATAAAGAAAGATAATTAATGTCCCGTTAAAGTGTGCGTCCCCAGCTATTTGTGACGTCATCTCCCGATTGCGCTTCGCCAGACGTACTTGCAAATTTCGGTCGATCATCCAGTTGATCTCGAAATCGTCGTCGTCGTCGCCGAAGGGATTGAAGAGCGTCTCCGCCACTCGGAGCCAGCCCATGTAGAAAAAGAACTGGAAAAGGCAGCAGCGGATACACAACTCGAAACCGGGACGCAGCGTCTCTGGCGCGCCATGCCCAGCTGTCTCCCGGGGTGCACTGCAACGACGGAGCAGCCGGCGCGTTCATGCCGGTTCCCACGGACTGCGCGCGTCAGCGGCATCTCCCCCCGGCGCACTAACCACCGTCTCCCAGGCGTCATGCATTGCTGAAACAACATCTGCCCACCGATCGCTGTGACAAGATCCGAATCTGTTTGTGACCCAGATCATTTCTCTCCGTCTTCAACGCAAACAATGATCGAAAGTAGCGCCCTTATCGACAGCGGTCCGTCAGAGGCAGCCGGTCCTCGCTGCGTCATAACCAAAAACTACGGTGCACACCACATCGGGTCGCCAGTGCACGGCGTACAGTATACATGAGCACCCGGAACCAACATTCTGTTGCATCTGTTTGCTGCGAGATGAATGCTCACAAAACCAGGCACGCTCCTCACCGGTGCCTCTGTTTGTTCTGTCAACCATTTGCCATTTACAGATTACAATGACTGTTGAGATCAGCCACGATTGATATAAATGCTATCGTTCGTATCAGTGTACACACATGCAGTTAAAAAATATCAGACGCATACACTAGCGACAGCAGGCGCATTACCTGCAGGAATGTGAATATAGGGACGTACAGGTCGATGGAGTCTGTGGTGTCCACGAACTGCCGACCCATCAGCTCCGCCATGAAGAAAGTATACACGGCCAGCGTGACAGTCTGGGGGTGGAGGACATGTCCAGCATCAGCGTCACTGCCACCGGCCACCGTCAACATCTCTACTGCCGCCCATCATCAGCATCACGGCCACCGCCCAACATAAACATCACTGTCACCAGGACCAGGCGCCAGGTCACGTTCACCCGCCGACCTTTCACAACGAACTCGAAGACAAGGGCATTCCCGTTGCAGCCCGCGATGGATGCCACTTGCCCAAGGGGACACTGACTGCAGGCGTACACTGCGGCGTCCATCGTCGCTACACACCACAAACGTCATCACTGAGCACGCGTCCGCCTACACCAAAGATGCATGAATACGCAGCGGACAGAGGGGAAGCCGGATCATCGAACGGAGCGCTTTTCAACGCAGCCCGGCGCGACCACATATCTCGCTGGCGGGCGAGGGCGGCGAACCACACTCTCGACTGCGCCCTGGTGCAGCGGTACATGATCCGCCGGCGGTGCTGAATAGCGGCGCTGGCGGTCACCGGGTCAGGGCGGGCGGGACGCCAGGACGGCATCTAAGCGCGATCAATACCGCGCGGTCGCGGGCCCTCCGGACGAGGGTCACACGGCCGGGTCACGTTTCTGGGGACGGCTGCACCCCTGGGCGCCGCAGTATCACCGTGTCCGGCGACGGTCCATGAAGCTGAGGTCAGGCACACATCGGCTTGTGTTGTATAGCGTAGATGCATCGTGCAATGTGAAATTAAACGTTTGAGCTGTTCCGGGCGCGCACATCGGACGTCCAACCTTTCAGCAAACCTGAATGAGTCGTGAAGAAACACACACCAAACTCAATGTACCACGAGCAGCGGCGTATTCAAAGGAGGTGGGGCACCGGCGGCACGTGCCCATCCTTACCCTGATTAAGTTCTTACATGCGCTAAAATGCACGTAACTAAATGACCAAAGTTAAAAAGCGACGGAGACACGAACAAATAATCAGACTGAAGACGTGCCACGTTATAAAACAGATTGAAAGCGTGCCACGTTATAAAACAGAGCAAACAACGCACGTCTACGGCGCGCTAACACGTTTATTTTCATCAGTCAAAAATGGGGAGTTGTGATACCCTGGGACATAGCACAAGGGGAGGGGGGCGTGTGCTTTACTCCCTGAGCTAAGACGTTTGCATTAGTCACTGGGACATTTTGCAGGGAAATGGTCCAAATATACAGGATTCGGACACGTAGCATTAATCCAAAGACGTTTCCTGTTGGTCAGCGTGCACGATTCTCCGGGGATCCCGCTCCCGACAAGGTCCCCGGCGACAGCCTAGTGGGGCTGGCCATGGCAGCGAGCCGTTGCAATGCGATACGAGAACACTAATCCGCAATGCGACGGGATCGGGTCTGAACCGGTTTCAGGCGGTTCGGCGCTGACGTGAGCAATCTCCGGCCTACCCCTGCATTATTGGCCTGCCAGGAACATGGCAAACAAGGGATTAACATCATACTTGCAGAACACGTTTGACTGTGGCGACGATAACACCCGGCGATCTTCTGCAACATTCTGAAAGCAAACGCTTGATGTGGCTCTCGTGGCTCTCTTCTGCTGTGTGCTGAAAATACATCAGGAATGGCATGCACCCGTTAACGACTCGGTCATGGCATAGGGCGCACACGGTGCAATATTTTATGACGGACGGCAAGGAGCCCCCAAATGTATTCCCCCATCACGTGCACTAATTAACTCGTCCGTGACACGTCCACGCCGTCGAAAGGAATCCCCATTAGCCGTCCTATGCCGGTGTTAAACCGGATATATCAACAGAACCAATGACCAACAGCAAAGCTATTCCAATGTACACCAAACACGTCGGCCGCCACCTATAGCGTATCCTCCTCACGAAAATGAACGATCTACATTCAAGCGCACATTTCAAAAAATGCTGTGATGCCTCTGGAACCTGCGAACCGAAACGATTTTATCGACGCATGGAAGCCCCTTGCGACAGACTATATCGCGTCGCCGGTTGTGGAATATTGGTGATGTCAGATCTGATGCGTCGTGCGTCGTATCTCGCCAAAATAGAACCACACTACCGATTCACTTCATGCGTCAGACGTGTTCATGCTAAATCTGCCGCTCCTCAGGCCCTTTCACGAAACGTGCATTTGTCTATGCATCTATGCTTCCAACAAATAAGTGAAACGCGGACCAAGACTCCTAGCAGTGCAGGGTGCTAATGCATCTAGCCCATTTTGGCGGTTTCGAAACAGTGTTTGCTTATTTGTTTACGCACGTAGCTAACGCCGATTCTCATTGGATACTAACCAGACATGCATGCAAGATAAGCGAAGAGGGCGTGGAGCGCTTGCCCCACCACACAACGACGAGAAGAGCTTCAATGTCTCGGCGTGCAAAGCCTCCGTAGCTTTGCTTGTTCAGTCTGAGCGCTCGCCTTCTGCCCTGGACTGGGAGACTGAGTGTCGCGGCTGGCGGCCCGCGGTCCGGACCCCCGCGCCAACTGGTACCTGTGATTCAGACCGCTCGTATGGCAACCTCAGGAGGCCGCCGCACCCTGCCAGCTCCGTCCCTGACGGCGTTCAGCTGTACCCAGCATTTGCTGCAACCGGACCGACGCATCAGCAGCGTTCATCACTGTCCGAGCGGAGGCCATCAGGGGCCAGCCGGCGGGTGCGGGCTCGGCGGACGAGAACCACGCCGGGAGACGACAGCCCGCCGACGTGGTCTCTCGTCTCCGTCGTCCGTCTCCGTCTCCGTCTCCGTCTCCGTCTCCGTCTCCGTCTTCCGTCTCCGTCCTCCGTCTCCGTCTCCGTCTCCGTCTCCGTCTCCGTCCTCCGTCTCCGCTCCGCTCTCTCTCTCTCTCCTCTCCGTTCCTCTCTCTCTCTCTCTCGCTCTCCTCTCTCTCTCTCTCTCTCTCTCTCTCTCTCTCTCTCGACTGCTGAGTACGAGCTTAACACGCACAGATGGGGGGGGGGAAAGAAGAAAAGGGGAGGGCGGTTGAATAAATAACCTTCACTCGGGTGGAGTGGGGGTGGGGGTGGGTCAATAGACGCCCCTGAGACCTCAGAAAATGAGAGCTAGATGGTCATATGCACAGGGTATGTTGGACCGCGCGTGAATTCACTTGTCTCAAAATTTCAGGTTTCTGGGTCATGACCTTCGGGTCAAATAAGGTCTAAAAGTCAAATTTCAGATTAGTAACCAAGGTGCCCGCCCCCCCCCCCCCCCCCCACCCATACCTTCTCATGCAACCGCTGCGAACCTAGATGCCTATTCTGAGCAAAAGGTGACTAGTGCCCATTTAAGGTCAGTGACGTTGTGTGACCTTCCGAAGGTCATGGTGACCCAAAACATACAAGACTGCTCTGATTTTTGCATTGGAATAAGCGTCAAAGTTTACGCTAGGCAGTATGTTTTTAACACAAAATGTTGACCTGAACTATTTTCGGTCAGCGACCAATTTCCTCCAGAAAATTGTGTTCGCTCAGTCCATGACCTGACTTTGACCTGCCGTAGGTCAATGGCTTTACATGGTATATCTACATTTTTTTATACCAAACCACCTGCTATTCAACTGTCCACAGCTATGCAAAATTTTCGCACGGCTACGCCGCGCCGTTCGAAAAACATTCTGCAACCATTTTTCCGGGGATTCACATTTATTCTCCACCCGAGCGCATGTTATGAGTCCAGGTGCATTTGTATCCTTAACCGATGGTGTACGGCGACGTGGCTGGACTTAGAACCTGATTTGCCGACAGATTTTGGAGAAATTCCGACCTTGCAACATAAGCACAGATTCACCAACACTCAAAGCAGGGCGCGTTCATAAACGAGGCAAATGAGTGCGTCTTGTGATCAATATTTGTTCATTGACTTTGACCACGGGTACTGCTTCCAATTACCCTGTGCCATAGCGACTTGAGCCAACCCGCTCCGAACTATTGTCCGCTTTCCGTGCACTCAGGTGTGGAACAAAGGGGAGCGAGCACCGAGGAGCGGCAAGGGACGCAACCAGCATCGGACCTGCAGAGCCCGCCAGCTGCCATCAAAATCGTTCTAAAAATATTGTGTTGGCAAGGATGGGAGCCATCTCACACCCATGGCGTTCTTCAAGCACCTTTAATTCGAAAGAGGGTGCCAATTCAGCGTTATTAAACAAACAGCACACGAAAGCTCGCACATCAGCCGTGCCGAGTACCAGGCGCCAGGCACCAGGCGCCAGGCGCCAAGCGCCAAGCGCAGCCAGACTCGGAGTCTCCATGCTATGTCAACGGGGCTCCTGGCGCGGAAGTGCCGCCCGCGTGCCCGGCCGGCCATTCCCACCCTCGGCCGGGCGCCAGCCGCAGGTGATACAGGATAGTGCTGTGCGCGTGCCATGCGCGAGGCGAGCGGAGGCGCCAGCCATCGCCGCGACTACAGGTGGGGTGCGGTGGGGCCCGACGTCCCTCCGGCGCCCGCCAGCTGCGCCAAATGTACAGCTGACCCTACTCCTTGCAGCGTGCAACCATGCTTTCCGGGCCAAGGCCACGCAGCTACGCAAGATTTGAGGGCCGCTCCGAGCATACCTGACCGAAATCTGCCCGCCTGCGTGGCAGACGAACGCCAAGTGTCATAACCCATCCAACCCAGTGCAGCCTGGGCTGGCACATGGGCTGTTCCAAGTCGTGTCCGTTCTATGCCACGATATTTTGCATCCTCTCGGCGCTTGATTAAGTTGTCTCGGTCACGCCATTTCGCAAGCCCATCACCCACCGAAATGGTAATGCCTTATAACCTTTGTTAAGATGACGGGCAACTTAATCTTGTTCGCGTTCCTGAGCCCGTCCCAGGATGTGACGAATGGCTATCCCTTTCGTACACAGCCCCCCCCCCCCCCCCCCCCCCCCTACTACCACCACCGCCAGAGATCAGCACCCTGACGGGACCCCGGCAGCCTGATTGGCGAACAAGCGGCAGCCAAAGCCGGCCGGGTGCGCGCCTCTGCCCAGATATCGTTCATTCTGAGGCGCGAGATCCACCGCCTGGTGCAGCCGACGTTCTCGCAAATCAAATGCGGCTACATGGAGCAGAAAGTGTCCCGCGAACGCGCATCATGATGCAGTTTCAGCCGGGCATGGGACGAAACGGATAGTGGTTGGGGGCGCGCACGGCTCCCACGTGGCCGCTCCCACGCGCACGCTCCCACGTGGCCATCATCCGACTTACGGCTGAATATTTCCCCGACGAAAGAAAGGCGAAATCGACAGGACTCTCTAAGCGCCTACATGTATCCACTGTCGTCGCCAGAGGTACAGAAAGCACAGCGCGACGAGGCGAGCTGACCGATCTATTTCAAAAGCAAACATATCGGGCGGAATTCTGCTGGTTGCTGCAGTCAAGTAGAATCCGTCAGCACCATGGCAATGAGTCCGCGAAGGCCGGTGGTGCCATAGTGGTTAGGGCGCTCGATTCTGGACCTGTCGGTCTTGGGTTCGTGCCCCTGCCACGCCACCATAGTATCCCACATGATACCTAATACAGGCATTCATCTCGAAATGACCGTGGCAGTCAGTGAGACGTCAATCCCCAAGCATTATCACAATCTATCATCGACCAGCCTCCGCGCTGAACAGGGCCCGTTTAACGCTCTAAAGCTCGTAACGCCATCAACCAGACGAACCGGCAACGGCCTCATTCCGTAGCAGCTCACGGTGGAGACCTGATGTTAAAAGCGGCAGAAACTGGTTTCTGCTGGAGAAGCGTCGGAAACCTACCGTGCATTCTACTCGTCACCGCACTCCATGCTTCCCATGAGTTTTGCTTGCCGCGTACCAGTGCACGGTCACGACTGCATCACTGCACAGTCACGGCCGCGTTCCGAAAGCCGGCCTGAGCGGCCGCCACGGGTCGCTCACCTGCGTGTACACGAGGGGCACGGAGATCCAGTCATAATTGAGCACGTTGCCGAGCCCGGAGCGGAAGGCGTTGATGCTGTCGACCAGCGTCTTGACGGCGAAGTCGTCGCGGATGCGGCCCTCCTTGCGGGCCTTGGTCACGATGCTGCCGGCCCACACCAGCGGCATCCAGTATTTGAGGTGCGGCGTCTTCTTGTTCATGATCTCGAATATCTTCCTCTCCGTTTCCGTCATGATACCTGTCGGAGGGCACAGACGGCTGTAATTTGGAGCCTATGCATCTGGAGCTGGCTGGAATGCGTTCACCACAGATGATATTTACACGTAACGACCGTATGCCTGCATCGCCGCCATCTGGCCCCGCACCGTGGTCTCATCCCACCGCGAGTGGACGGCACGCACGCACGCACGACCCCCCCCCCCCCCCCCCCAGAAATCGCATTACGTGTTTTCAGTTACCAACCTTCCAGGATGAAACAAAAAATGCGCGATCGGCTTGGAAAGACGACAGGATGGTGATGATGAGTATTCGCGAGCTTTCAATCGGGGCCAGTTTAACAACGGTTGCCGACGGCGCTAATCTGAGGTTTAAGGGAGCGACCGGGCCTGTCAACAGACCATTTCCAGTGCATTTTCTCCGCACCATTGTAACACGGCGACAAGAGTGCATCTTCGGTTCGGAAAGTTCACGTGACGCTAAATATCAATTCCATACCAACTTTAAGTGAACATAAGTTTCGCAGCATCTACCATCGGTGTGGAAGTGACGTCTGAGCGTGCGAAGCAGGTGCCAATCGACGTGCCCACAGCGGACTTGTCGGGCACGGTGTCAGTGATATCGTTATCAAAAACCTTGCCCACAGAAAATGGACATAATGTGGCAGCTTCTGTTACCACCTGATCAAATCCACTTTCATTTGAGATGGGTTCATTCAGTTATGAACCGATCTAAAATGAAATTATCATTATTGCCATTAGTCTCACTTGATCCATACCGTCAACGACTTATCGGCACTTGCAACAGAAAAACAGCGCAGGGTGTTTGCCGCCAACAGAAATTGGTCGACGCGAGGCAGGCAAGCTCAAACATCCCAGGTTATAACAAATTCGTCATCGCTTGTTACGCGGGGTCAGCAGCGGCAGCCAACTGAAACGCCAAGCTTCACACCACTCCGCAGCGAAGTATGACAGCAATTAGATAGCAGTCCGAAAGGACAGGGAAACTTGTTTTTAAATATCAGTAAAACGCAAGCAGCAAAAGCTTTCGGCCCGTAGACCGTCATCTCACACAACTCGGTGGTAGGCGCCGGGTGTCCACATACAACGCCCCCAAACACCACAACCAAATCCAGGGATCTCAGCACGTAATGAGACTCTGCCGCTGCCGCCCTGACTTCACGGCCCCGCGGTGCTGCGTATCGGCCGCCAGCTCCACAGCCGAGACCCGAGCCGGGTCGGCGGCACTCACCTGCCTCCACCAGGTGATCCAGCGTGGGGAAGCGCTTCTTGACGCGCGTGCACACCTGGGACATGGTGTAGACGAATGCCAGGTTGACGTAACGCATGATGGTGCGTCGGACGAGACGGCCCCGATCGTCCTGCCGGCACCGGACCAATGCTGGTCACCAGGCTGACAAAGGTCATTAAGTCACCCAGGGTCACAGATAAGGATAGGTCATAAGGTCATCAGGCTTGTACGGGTCACCAGGTCAGCAAAGGCCGCGAGTTCCCCCGATCAGCCACGCTAAGCGTATGCCACAATTTCAGCGCGGGTCACAAGAGCGGCGAGTAACCCGGTCCGCACAGGTCACACTGCCACCAAGGGTCAGCGAGTCACCAGACCTGCTCATGTCACTACGCTGGCGACGGCCAACAGGTCAGCATACGCCAAAAGGTCAGTAAAGGTCATCAGGTCAGCAGAGGCGCCCCACACGGACGGGACGTTCCGCGAACCGGACCGATGGCTCGTCACAGTGGCCTCATCCCGTGCGTTCCTCAACACCAACTCAGCACGGCCGTCGGTGTGGAATTTGCATTCAACACTCCGAGGCAACAGTTTTCAAAAGTTTTCTATTGACCCCGGATGCAGCCGCCACCAGGGAGAGCGGCAGGTGACGCCATGCGGCCGCAGCAGTTGTGTGCGTTTGAAGCCCCGATGGTGACGGTACTAACGGCAACCACAAAAATGTTTTGGAAGGCACAGTCCCTTTATGGGATAACCATAGTAGCTGCCCACGTCAGCCCCAGCACGAACGCGGTTTCCTATCCAGGCGGGTAAATATTTGACGTTTGGGTGAGGAGACAAGATATGTTTTACATCACCTGGCATTACCTTACCTACCTGTAAGCGGTAAGCTGAAATAGGGAAATAACCCACTCAAAGGATTCCAGGGGGCCGAAGCGATCAAAGGGAAAGAAGCGCCAGAAACGGGTCAGCCACCACCGAGAAGACAAAAGGTTGGCTTAACTCTGTGCCAGCTGCCCAACACCATTGATTACTGGCTTTCGTGAAAACTTCCCAAGTATCCAGCATGTTTTGCATCCGTCCTAAGGTGTCAAACCCTGACCGGTCACCAGACAGAGGTCAGCAGTGATGACCTACAGTGAACGGGCATGACTGGTGACCGGGCCGGGGCAGCACCAGTCCTGCTCTGTCCCGGACTTGGACCCGCCGTCTCCGCTAAAGGCGACGTCAGGTTCTGCTGCGTACCTGATACAATCGGCATCACGCCCGTGAGGGCTAGAGGCGCTCTGCCATGGGGGCAAGTGGGGGGGGGGGGGGGGGGGGGGTATGTGGAGGAGTTAGGAGTGTGAAGGTTATGTGGAGGAGAGAGAAGTTCGACAAGCGAGGTGGTTGTCTACATTGACTAATACTGATAACTTCGACATGGAAGATTACACAGGTCCTCTGAGAGATTCATCCAAGACAAATTGGAGGTATTTCGAGCTGTACGCATATTGGTTGACCGCAGGCGGCCATACACGGCGCTGTACTCGATACATGTCCGAAGACTGCACGCAAATGTCAAGTAGCACCAGAGGGCGGGACGGACCGCGCCGAGCATTGCGGGGCGTTAACCTTGCGCCGCAAAAATCGGCCACTGAGCCGGACTTCCCCGCTCGGATGGTGGGGTCCTCTCTTAAGTTCCGAGGGGGCCGAAGGGTCCTCCGGAACCTACGATGAAAGGTCCAATTTGAGGGCCCAAAGGGTCCGAAAGGCCGGCCGGAGGTCGTATTCAGTGGTTCAGGCTGCGGGGCCGGGCCACTGTCCATGTCACGGTCAATGTCGCGACCCTGCGCGGCCCATGGAGACCGCAACGCCTGGCGTCATGGTTTTTGTTTCAAAGGTTTGCGAGCGCTCATGTTCAGAACTACTTTGCATAATACGCATCTCGAATCGACTTTGACTGAATGCTGGACATCTGCAGACAAACGTGGCTTGGCTATGCTAATACAGATTACATTTCGATATACAAACCATATTCGCCTTACCTTATATCTCTGTAGAAACCAGACACAAATTCTGACGAAGGTTCTGAGTTTTGTCGGTTCAGAGAGCGCACTGCAGCCTTGTAAAATGGAGAGCGCCGGTATTTCGTTCATGAAATCGCTCAACGCATGATTTCTTCAGTTTATTTACCACACAATTCAGACAGAATCTACCTCGCAGCAGGTTCTGGCTTCTATTCCGGTTATAGAAGCGGAGACATGAAAAGCAAATCGAACAAAATCATGCCCTCATTAACAAATGAGACATATCCGATGATTTTTTTGTGGGGGTGGAGGGGGGGGGGGGGAGGACGACTATTCGCTATCAGGGGTCATTTGTCATTCCTCTGCTTCACCCTTTGCCAAGGTTCTGGCTGCGCGCCTGATCCAAGGCGTTTATATGTCCAAGATGGTTCTCGATGCATTTTTTGCTGTGACTGCTCATTGTCGCCGAGAAGGGAAAAGGTTTCTGGACTGGGCTCTGGCTGTCCTTGTGTTCGACACGAGCATGCGCCACGAATGCATACACAGCTCGGTAGCCCCGGTAGAAGCCCCCTTCCCAGGGCAGCCGCACTCGATGCGGTCAAAAATCGTCAGCCCTCGCCTGCGTCGTCAGTTGATATCGTGAGTTATGATACATTAGGGGTTATGATATACTAGGTGTTGTGATGCGTTAGGTGTAAATCTATACTAGTTGTGATACAATAGGGGGTTGCAAACATCAGGGAGACTGCGATACGGTCGGCGTTATGTAAAAATTATAAGTTATGATACGAAGTGCTCTGATTCAGTACGTGTCATATGTAAGGAATTGCGAGACATTAGGGGTAATGAAACATTAGGTGCTTTGATACCCTAGGCGCTGTGATACATCAGGCGGTGTGACACATTAAGCGTCGTGATGCATCAGTGCTTGCAAACATTAGGGGTTGCGATAATCTTCCAAAACGGACATGGCGGTGGACAACGCATCCCATTCCAAGCATTCCCAGCATGCAATCCAGTCGGTCGAAAGCCAGGCGCAAGTCTGAAGCCTGGTGATTCATTTATCCCCGTCGCCCGTCCGCAGCCAAGGAAAAAACAACCGCGGGCATTGTGTTTGCTGCGGTGCGAGTCATAAATTGCGCCCGAGCGACACCTAATAGCGGAAAACGAAGGCCAGCACAAAGTTCGTGCAAGGCCAGCAGGCACTTCACCGCCATCAACAAACAGTTAACCGCGACGAACGCACAAACAGATGGTCGAAACCGCCACTTCCCTCCATTCCGGTGATAGCCCCGAGGAACAAAGCCGTGAGAGCACCGGATAAACGCGGCCCGGCCGAGCGAGGTGGGCGCAGGGCACATCACAGGTGTCCGCTTCTCGCGCGGAAGGCTGCCAAGCCCTGGAGTCACGCTCGGCGGGCGGGGCGGAGCAACAAGGCAGGCCGACACAGACCGCCCGCCAGCGGCAGCTGACCGCGGCAGCAGTCAACGACCCGACCACGCACGACGGGCGAAGCCGGCGGCGTTCGGCACCCGCGACGTCGACATCACGCCACACGGCTGACGAGGCGGGCCGCCACCAAAGTAGCTATCTGTCTGTAGCAACAGCGCCCAATTCCCCCATTGGCGCTGGATGCCGCGGGCGACATTGCCAGATGGCGTCACCGGCGATCGTGACCCACTGGCACAGGGTGCCAGTCGCGGCACGCGTCGCGATGGGCGTGTAGCGGGCCTCGAAGTGAAGCTCTCTGAACACGTCGTGGCCAATGAACACCACTGTGACGTTCAGCACAGATGGACATTTAACAATTGCGACGCACGACTCTGTTGCTAGATAAACATCTCACCACGACTTGTGCAGCCGCGCGACATGAGCGCAGAGGCGCGTGTCATCGATTATCATATACCCGTCTCTCCCGGATGTTGCTACGTCGAAGGGGAGCCTCCCTTCCCGGAAGGGGAGCCTCCCTTCCCTCCTCTCCCGGATGTTGCTACGTCGACAAGAAGGGGAGCCGCCCTTACCGGGACGGACGAACTGCTGTGCTTTTGGAGACGGCTTTCCCCCAGGTACATCAACCATATGTCGTGGAACTATTTCCGCCGCATGTTGGAGGTCATATCACGGGTCAGGCGGCGGTTACTGACGCCAATAACCGGCCACGACCCGCGGCGTTGAAAACAGTGTTAACTTCGCCGGGGCAAGTTGATTTGCTTGGGCAAGGCTCGAACGCCCAGATGCTGGAAGGGTTACGCCCCCATCCACCGGACGCGTTTGGAAGTTCATCCTGTATTAATTGCCCACTAAAATTGATCTCGTGTCGCACGCATTGCGTGCGACCAGGAAAGGCGGCCTGGTGGTGGCTGTAAGAGGTCGCTGCCCTGCCGCCGAGCATGACACAGGCGCCTCGGTCCTCGGAAGTCGCCTTTTACTCTCCGGCTTCCCAGAGAAGCCGCAGACAGCAGGCCGAGGCGAGGCGGCCGGCCGGCTGGCCGTGCAGGCTCTGGCAGAGCCGCGGCAGAGGCCGAGGCGAGGCGGTCGGCCGGCTGGCCGGGCAGGGCTCTGGCAGAGCCGCGGCAGAGGCCGAGGCGAGGCGAGGCGGTCGGCCGGCTGGCTGGGTAGGGCTCTGGCAGAGCCGCGGCAGAGGCCGGGTCACCGTGACGCACGTCAGCGCCGCACGATTCAGACACACATTCCTGACATTTGCAGAAGTCCATCAAAGCAGTCGCCGTTTTCAAACCACTTTTTCGCCATATACAGCCCGTCGCGGTTGGGCGCCATTTCTTGCAGCTTCCCTCCAATAGTGTTCAATTTTGCTGTGGAGAATCCTTCGTCCAAACGCTGCCTGAAAGCTGAACAGATTTCCCGCCAGAATTTCTTAACGGCTCGGCACCGGCCGTGGCAACAGCGACATAGCAGCCAAGACGGCCCACCAGGGTCCTCTCCGTAGTCGCTAGCGGTAATTTAGCTTCCGGACCCGCAGGCCTTCCTTTATTGCCATTTCGGGGGCTGTTTTACGGTGCATGTAGCTGCTGTGGTCATTAGGGTCGCCAGACTTGACGGCGCACACAGCCAATAGTACGCGGCCTGATCTGCCTGATCCGCATTCAAACGCCTGCCGGTAAATGATCGCTTCGGGCAGACCCACAACGCATATGGCCATGCAGACTGACGGCGAGCGAGCGCTCGGACCAAATGCCGCGCGGCCATCAAGCATCTTCCCGTCTTCCAGCAGCCCGGCAGTCATGCAGGGCAGCTGCACGACCGTCAAGGGCAGACCGCACCATCGCCTCGCCAGCGTCAGGCAGGGACCGCCGCTGGCCGCGGCGTTGAGCCGGGGCCGTCGCTGGGCCCCGGCCGTCCGCCGCAATGGCTGTATCGAATCCCGGACCAGCAATTACCTCGGGTTACGAGAGGGTTTGAGGCGGGTTATGGCGCAGCCTGAAGCGCGGCGCAGCTGGAGCACGAGCAGGAGTATGCGGGAGCAGCGCGGCCGCTCGTCCCCGGGGCCGGCCACGACATGCGTCGCCGCCGACGGGCCCGCGGCCGCGGCGACGTGCGGCGGCCCGCAGCGCGGGCAGCGCCGGACGCGAGTCGAGCGCGGCCCGCGACTTATCACGGCGCGCCTGCCAACGTCAACGGTGAGGTCGCACACCAGCCAGCGGCAGGTCATGGGCGAGCGACGCCGGGCCGCGTCCCAGCGCGCGCCGACCGCCAAGCCCGGGCCGGCGCCCGCCCCCGCCGCCGACGCGCCGACCAACAGAGCGTCGGGTGCGGAGACGGCGCGCCGACCGCCAAGCCCGGGCCGGCGCCCGCCCCGCCGCCGATGCGCCGACCAATAAAGCATCGGGTGCGGAGACGACGCGGCGCCGCTCGGCCCGCTGCCGGCCGTACCGGCCCGGCCCGCGCCGGCCCGCGGTGTCCCGCCTGAAAACCGGCCAGGTTACCGCCTCACGGCGGCCGGTGCCATGCCGGCGCGCCATCCGGCGGACCCGAGGCGCCTCGCGACTGGTGGAGATGGCGATGCTGCAACGCCAAGGTCAGCATGCGCCAGGCAGGGGCCGCCAGTGGGGAGCGTTGCAGGCCCTCTGGCAAGGCGGCAGCCGGCGCGGACGACGGCACAGCCCATAATTAGACCTCCGATGAGCGCCCGCACCGGCCAGGAGCGATTGTGTGCTATTGGCCGGTTCAGACCAGTTTGAGCCGGCAGAAACTGGGAATGTCTACGACTTTGGGATGTGAACCTACGGCGATGTGGTCAGCTGAATGCACATGCGTTTGACTTTCGCCGGTGTAGACCATCAATGCCTGATTTAATCCGCAGACCTAGGAGCTACGTCTCGAAATCACGAGAGCCGTACAATCCATGCATTTGTCGCTGCTTAAAGGAACTGCGCCCATGTTATTGGCATTATTTTTATTACATTAGCAAATTAACCCATGCATAACTACCGCTTATGTCGTATCTTCTTTTCCACCAACGTATGTGCATTATGCCGCAATATTCCTACAAAGCCTTGATATTTGCGCAACATGACAACCACCGGGTTCTCCGGTGGCGCATTCGGCCACAGTGTTACGACGCAGCGAGCCGACACACCATGTACAGAAATCACGACGAGCGCGGGCCATTCCTCAGAGGACGCCGGCTCGATGCACGTCCGGCAGTGCCTATTACGGGAGAGCCCACCTACCACTCCCTCCGAAGCGTCTGCGCGCGCAAACGTGGGCCGGCTGCCGCCGGCGCCGCCGCCGCCGCGTCTGCGCGTCGGTGGGGCGAGGGCGGGTGCGGCGGCGGGGCTGCCGGTGATCGGCGTCCGGTCGACCGAGCCGACCGGTCGCCGGCGGGTCGGCTCGCCAAGTGCGAGCCGGGCCGGCGCGAGTGCCCGGCCCGGCGCAGGGACCTCGACAGGGCTGACGTGCGGCTGGTGACGACCTGACGCCGCTCTCGGCCGAAATCGGCTCGTAGAGGTTGCCAGAGGTGACACAGAGGCACACTGAGAGAGGCCGACCGGCGACAAACCCCGTGGGGAGCAGAGCTATCCACACTATCCCGACGGAATCCCACGCGGAGCCACTCCATCCAGCACGTCAGATGCGGGGTCACTCCTTCAAGGAGAACGACTGCAGAACGTCAGATACTAGGTCACATCTCCAACAAGACAAACGACTTGGCACCCTTGCGCTGTCGTCGTCGCGTGCACAGCATCGCACGTCCGACGGCAAGCAGCTTATCAAAGGTAAAGGGCTCGGTCTCTATGGCGGGATGCGACGCGGCACGCCTCTGAAGCTCGCAAGCTGCCAAGGTACACACGCACGAGGGCCCCGGACGATCCATGTCGAGAGGGAACCCGGCATTACACAGACCGTCCGACTCCCGCCTGAGCGCCGGGGACGTTAATGGTCCGTCGCTGGCACTGTGTACACAAGACGTGCACCACTGCTGATACAGGGAAGCGGTGCGGGCGGGGAAGCTGCGCCGCGGACCGCCCATCATAGCTCAGCGCGAGGCGGAGCCCGCCGTGCTCCAGCGCTGTGCTGTGCTCTGCCGGGTCCCGACGGCCACCCCAGCTCAGAGGGCCACGGACAGGGCCGTGCTCCATGTCGCAGAAACCTCGCCTTCATGACGCGGAAGGTCTCGGGATGATATTACAAGAGAAGAAAACCACCCCCAAACCACTGCATGTGCCGCGCTTTAAGCCAGCTGCGGGCTATGTTGCGTATCATGTGGCAGCTATCATTGGTCATTCCTGCCGACCGGTCAGGTTGGTTCTCCACCGCATTCTATGCCATGAGCGACTGCAGAGGAAAGTATCAAAGTTTTCGTCGTCTCATACTTCTTTTAGTATATATAGTGCATGCTCCGCTGTAGCCTATGCCTTCCCGCCCAGGGCCTAACCTATGCGCTTTCTTCTTTTTTAGTCGTAAGCTCTTTCGATTTTTGCATATGCTGACCGTTGTTACCGTTCTAGTACAGGCGATATTTCAAGTTGTTAAAATCACGTTAAACCCAATCAAGATTCAGATCCTATTCTGCTTCATCCAGAACGGAGGCCAAAATAACGCACGCCAATCCGCCTGCATCATCAGATAGTCTCAAGCACTGAAAAGAAAGCCTGACTCTAATCATAAGTCGGATTTGAATCATTCTGAGTGAGAATCGATTCAATCCAGTGGAGTTGAATCAAACGCAAGCCTGGTTCCATCTGGTTTCATGACTGAAAGCGTCTAAAACATTGAGCGTGCCAAGGAAATTTAACCGATGTTTTACGGAACGAGACAAAAGTATTAATTGAGAGATACATATTTCCAGCGTAAACAGAATGCGGAACAACGGAAATATTGCGACGTCCACAACGGTTCTTTTTCAATTGACCTCACCCGTAGGGTCACAGCTAGAAACCCAGCCGGAAATGTGTATTTGACAAAAACGCAGCCCAAAAGCCCGCATTTAAGAATACCACTAAAGACATAATGTCACCTAAGCCAATATTTAATTACCGTAAAGTGCAGCGCACAAATGTCTTTAATGTGCCGTTTCGTCTTAAAACTCTGCAGTTGACTAAGAATTTCGCGCCGCATGGTGGCATACGGATGGTAGCGTCCAGATGTTGGCGTCCGGGTGGTGGCGATGGTGACGTTCAGCAGGAAGGGCTGTCCAGCGTGAAGTCTGAGCCCAGAAATTCAAGTTATCAAAAAGGTTCGAAGTACATACATTTCAAAATTCAAATTGAAGTCCGCATAATTCTGCAACAGCGGACTGCCTTACGAGCCAATGTTCCCCTAATTATGCCCGCGCAATGAGAGGACACATGATCGAATAAAAATATGATGTAGATCGGAAGGTGTCGATATCCGGATCATGGTGTCAAGGATTCTTAGGTGTTACCCTACAAGGCATGTGTATTAGGGACAAAACCACTCCAATTTGGCTTTCACCTCCCCCCCCCCCCCCTTGTGACATTATCACCCCAACCAGTGCCCGTGCACATCAGTGCACATTTCAGAACCACTGACCCAAGCGGCATCCGGACGAACCCTTGACCAAACACGCAAACCACACCTTTTTCCAACCTAGCACATTCATCTTTATAATTCAATCTCAATAATTTACACGGTACATTGTTCCATATCCCCGCAAACGTCATGCGTCGCGACGGCAGCACAAGTGTCGCGTGAACACACCTTGCAGGCTGACGAGGGGAAACGATGCGGCATGTGCTGCTAGAGTGGGACTAGACTTAGACACACTTCCACATGGTTCACAAGGGTACTTCTCGTTAGGAGTACCGACAACGCAAGATGGCTCAAAAGGCTCCATGATTTCAATCATTATCACGTAAAGAATATGTGATAAACAGTGCCTGTCACATGCACCTCGAATGCGTCAGCTATATTCCCTGACACTCCAGTTCAACGGGTAATTTTTCCGATCTCTGGGCCGAGCTAGGACTATTCAAGTATGCTACGAGCCAGAGCCATTTCATGATGCTATCCAGTACGTCAGTGCGTGGCAAGCTTTCATTTGAAGATTGTGTGTAAATTAGCCGTTGCACACAGCGCGCACGCTTTTGGATTTCGATCAGTTTCATTGGATTACTAGAACCAGAATCTTTTAGCCCCCCCCCCCCCTCCCCCCTCCTGTACCAGTGCATGGCTTTTGAATGTTTGTTTTACGAAAGAGAAGTTATGAAGTTAGTAGAAACTATTTTGACACACTTTCCGTTGCCACACTAATCCACAAATGAGACGTTCAAAGGCACCGTATTGAGGGCAGATGAAGAATACCAGGATCATGACCTGGGTCTTTGAAAAAATGGAAACACAACGGAGTAAACGATTTCTTGAGAGCACGCTTGTGCAACGTTTAATTCACGCGCCCACAGCTGTTTAAGGAAAAGAACATTACACCACTAGATGATAAAAATATAACCCAATGTAGCTTTCACGCTCCCGATGACACCGTGCATCTAGAGACGGTGTCAGTTGCGTCTGCAGACGAGGCGCAGACGGTGCGCCGCGGTGTTACTCACGTTGCCGTGTATGTTGGTGCTGACGTAGACGGCCAGTGAGTCCGGCCAGGGCATGGCCATGTACTGCTCCCACCAGCGGTTCACCACGATTGTCACATAGAAGCCGAGCACGAACGACATGGGGATGAAGGTGCTGAAGTTCGCGCTAGTACTTCGCCACCTCTTCAAACAGCCTGCGCACGGCGGCCCGCGGTCACACAAGGCAAAACGGTGAGACGCTCCTCAACTGCCGGGGTAATGGCCCTCAGGCCTATACTGGGGCGGAAGGCAGGGCAACAGACCTGAACCGCACGGAACAGCACGCTAGAGACGAACCAGAGCACCAGAAAGGAGCACCACAGTTGGCTTGGCGAATGAAAGCGCCGCCCACCAGCCCAGAAGGGGCCAGTGTGGCTACCAGTCACATGGTGCGCGGCCAGCACTCGTTGACATGGACATAGGTACGCAATATGCAACATTGGCTGCGACGGAAAACAACCAAACGTGCATTGACTGCTTGCCTGGATAAGCCCTTTCTATTTCAAGTCCTATTACGCCAGTCTGTTGACCGTACTACTTTGCGCCTTGCTACAGCACGTACCATGACATTTTCATTGTCTAGCGCGTTAATGTGGCCAATGGTTTTGGACGTCAGCAACGAGCGATATACCAGCGCGTTCACTGTTCACACCAATGCGCATGAACTTACTGTCTGTGATTCTCATTCATTGCGAATCGGTATGACATATTAAGGGTAAAATATAAAACGATGTAAAGGGTTAGATCTGGCCAGACCAACTTGTAAATGCTTCCCTTCCATCTGAAGGGAAAGACAAAACAAGGTAAGAGATGGGGACGCACCGAACTTCTGACACCACGCCCATTCCCGGAACACTTGTTTTAATGTCAAGGACAATGTTCCACATTTGTACGAGGTTTTGAACTGACACATCCATTTTAAAGAGAGTATATGGTACAGCTCACAGGCCAGCCCGTTTTAAGATTTTAAAACCATCTGGTTTCTGAACATAGCGCCCTGCGAACTTGCTCAGACTATTTCGTGCAGACTGTTCCAATGTCACCCAGGCGTGCATGACGCCATAGTAACGTCACACGAACACAACCTCCTCATTGGACATGCAGCGCTCAAGCCCACGAAAATATTATCATGGAGCTATTCGCGATCAGCGCGCGTCAGCAATATTTTTGGCACCAACGGACCTTAATTGCCCTGGGGTGAGCCGTTTCAGGCAAGTTTCGAACACGAATCCCGTTTTGTGCTTATGGTACAGAAACTTGGGCAGTGGGCATACATAAGACTGGAAATTGAATAACTTAAGAAAAACGCCATGACCGAGGATGTGAATGCAAGTAACGAATACACAACCACGGACAAACGTGCTACAACACCGCCAACAAGGGGCAAAACACGCGCACTGTGATATTTGGTTTCTGCACACAGCGCACCGATTAGCATGACACCCCTCGACAAGTACTACAAGTGAGTCAGCCCGCCCGCTACGCTGCCAGTTTCGTACGGCCAGTTTGACGACCACTCTCACGTCATACAAACGTTCCATGACGCACTTAAACGACGACGTAGTGAGGAGCATACTTACCAAGTAATGAAATTGTGTTATCTAGAGCAGTCTCCTGCACTTTAAATCCTACCAAAAGTTATAAGTCAGCTTATTTCATTATACCTGATGCTTGTCCCAATATCTTCAAATGCGGAACACCTTGTAAAGCGCGGCAGCCTCAGCCATGCAAATTATGCACGTAGAAGATGAAAAGCAGATCTCACCAAGGTCTTGAGTCCAATTTAAGAAAATGCTCCATGCCAAAAGCTATTGAAACAAGCATCTTATAAGATGACATCAAGATCACTTGCCACTTTTGGTATGTTTTTATATGCCGGAAACTGATCTAAATAACACAATTTCATAACGCCATAGTCGCAGCCAGACTGGCCATGTCACAATTGCCACTGTGGTGGACGGGTAGCACCGCGGCTTGCCGAGGCGACTTGTTAACTGATGCGTGTTGCTAAACCCGAATATTGTTACTGCGTGCGTTTTGGCCCTTGCTTGTGCTGTTCTTGTATAGTTTTCCGGGAAATTCTATTTTTCTACTTGCACTCACCTGTTCCATTACGGTACTATTATTAAGTTGGTACATTATTAATTTCCGCCATAACTGGCACCACTACCCAAACTCCTGTGCCATGTAGCACAAAACGTGATTCGTGTTCGAAGCTTGCACCCAACACATTAAACTGGTTGTAGACCAAGTGTTGTGTATTGATGCCGCGAATCGTGCTGCCGCACGCCAAACACGAATGATTCGGCAATCATTATTTTGGTTGGCCTTGAGCACTTCATGACTTTTCAGATGGTGGTAATCGCGTGCCGTTTCTATGACGTTATGCATGTCTGAGTGGCCTTCAAATAGGCCGCGGCGAAAAAGTCTGCTGCGCAAGTTCGCGTGCGTTAAACTCCCAAACAAAAAGTAGTCATAACAGGGCGTGGCTATGAATTTCATTTCATGATCATCCAACTGGCCATCTCAGTTCAAAACCCCAGACAAATGTGGACCCCCCTTCAATAATCACTAGACCACACACTCAGCGACCCAAGCGATGCGCTGGCGTTAGCATGCAATGCCTCTTTAGCGGAAGGTCATTCAATGACGCAATTGAAACACATATCGGCTACACTTCCGACGAGTTCTCAAACAAATCACGCACCCTTTCGCGCTTCCACCGAAGAATAACTCACCGACACAACAGCTTCCAAAAGACGCCGAAGCTTTTTATCGACGCAACCTCGGCGTTGTATGTGATTGTCATGGCCGGTTGTCAGACGCCGTGTCTGGAACGAACACAAATTGTCAGTCACATGAAATTCACATTAATCTTCATGAAGGGTCTGGAAAAAAGAAGCAATTTTTCTAAAATCGGTTTTGGAGCGCTCAGCAGAAAACGTTGGCCTCACCAACACCCAAAAAACATGATTTCTTATTTCTCCCCATATTTCGGCAATTTGACTTTGCTTCCTCGAAGCTTAATTAAAAAACAAACTTTAATGTTCCGTATATTCAAAATTACTTTCCTGCGGAGGAATGACTCCCCACTTCAAGCTAATGAAAGTTGCCTTTTGTGAAACGCTTAGAATGGGGCGTAATTCACAGAACAAAAATGCATCTTAGTAAACCTTACAAAGTGATCACTGCTGACTACCGCTGTTGCTGATCGAGTTATGTAACCACAATGGCCACAATTATGCGACAAATACACTGGCTACTGTTGTGTGAAAACATGCATTAACTCATATCAGGGCCCGGTGTACTTCTAAAAGCTGTCGCATATTGCAGTGAATTGTTCTTTACCACAATCCAGGAGCTATCATTTGAAAACAAAATCTTGTCACACACTTGCATGCTGGCTTCGCATATGAAGGAGCTAGCATGCCACAACCAGTAGGTACGTACAGGACACTATTTCGCACAAAATATGCATGATACTAATCGTGGTGTATTTAAGTACCTCCCATCAAGTACACCAGTAGTTAATTGTTTTGTATTTATTTGGCCTAGCATTTCTTCTTTGCTCATATGTATTCATGGGACTCTGCTGGAGGTGGGAGTTGGGGGGGGGGGGGGGGGGCTCAAGTCAACATTGGGGGAGGGCTCAGGCTCCCCGAAAGTACAGTGATGCCCCACTAGCCGTCCATAATTATAGCATCCCAACTTACCCATGTACCAGGTGAGCGGAAATAAAGCGTCATCACAAGTAACTGGTGAGACACTCGCACTACCACACAAGTACAACCAAAACACGTGTGCGTAAAAAACCACGCGATTAGCAAGCATGCACTTCAGCTGTATGCAAACCGATTCCACCACCTCAGGCGACTGAACTATGAGACAACCCTACACAAAACGAGAAGTTGTTTTCACTGCCGGTGCATTTAACGAGGACGGATATGATGAAGGGCAGCCATCGCCGATCACGGTGCCCCGGCAGCCGCGCCACCGGGACTGTTCCGTTCCAGTCCGGTCGTCCGTGTGCCACCGCCGAACAGACTTGGCAGAAGAGTGGCGCACGTGCCGCGCGGATAAGGCCAATCAGGTGCACTTGTAGATCGATGTCGCCTATTGACCTAACGACCCGATAGGTGGTATCAGAGAACGAATGCAAGTGCCTATGCATGTTGCTGTTTGCCTCAACACTCCCGAGCTCAAAGCCGTATGTAGATGTTCACAGAAATGCTTTAATATTTGCTGAAGACCACCAGTGTTGTGT
>NW_023596297.1:13243760-13333352 GCF_011947565.3 Pollicipes pollicipes | reverse complement strand
CCGATCTAGTGATATTAGATGCCTTTGCCCCTTCAACATCTTAAAATGTGGAGCACTCCCTTACAATCTTAGCTGAAAACCAAACGCTCGGGTTCTAGCAGAACTGCTCTTCCTCTACGCAAGTCACGCTGTAAGATTCTATTTCTGGCTTCCGCGAAATAAAAGGGTAATGAAATAAAGCAGTGCAAGTCTCCCCTCGCAGGAAGGTGCCCACTGGATCGTTCTGCGGATGGCATTAAAACGCACATTACGCATTAAAATGGACTGGTTAAGACATCTTGCAAAATGTGGATTAGCACTGGACGACAATTTGCGTGTGCCAAGGCCCGTGAGTGCTGCCGCATGCGTGTACTAGTGGTCAGGTAAGCTCTAGCTTAAAGCCCATTTTACTCTTATCCGTCCTGGAGGTCCACCATTTGTTAATATTGAAATTAAGTCTTAAAACTGAGCTAAATCTTATAAAAATGTTGCAACATTCGTAATATATTAAGAATCAATTTGACCAATGGTAGGTCAAAGTTAGGCCGTGGCTGTCAGCGGAGGCAGCTTGTAGGTAATCGTTCAAACTGATGCGACAACGGAGTGTTAGATAAATCGATACATTTCTGAAGTAGTTTCTTGGGCAATAAAACAACTGAGTTTAACATCACAACCAATTGTATTGAACTTGAGTCAGGTATGAAGGTCAGGCCGAAGTAAAAGTCAACCTGTATGTTTGCTCGACATTTGGCTGTATATATAGTCCTGAAGCTCATTTCGAGATAAACTTATGACAGTGACGGCAACAGACATCTTCCATTAACTTCTTACAGGTCAGAGTAGGTCATTAGCCTAAAAGGACCCAGGAGGTCAACATTTTGTTTTTAGGACCGTTACAGTCTGGGGTAACCTTTCACGCATATTCAGATCAGAAATCAAAGCAATCTCGTAAATGATGTTCACCATGACTTTCTAAAGGTCAAACCAAGATCACAAAACTTAAATGAACATCAGTTACCTTTTTCTCATAGTAGGGTATTTAAGTTCAATGCGGTTGCAAGACAAGGTCTGGGAGCATTTTTGAACACAAATCTGTAGTCTGACCATAGAGGCCACCCCACCCTGTGCATTGAGTATCTCGAGCTCTCTTACTTTTTTAGATCTCAGTGGGTCAAATTGGCCCCGAACCGAGCGAAGGGCATTGAATCGGCCATCCGGCCGCGTGTTAAAGGAACTCTCCCACACATATACACAACGTATGGACCGCTGCGCACAGAAGAGCTTCTCTGCTATCTGCCTGCCGATAACATTCCTGCTGAGATACAGCCGTGGCAAGTTGCCTTTCAGCTATCGCAGTTGAGAGAAAACGTGGCTGCGCCCACTAGATAACTTCCAGTGCGGCTACTAAAGGATTTCTGTGGAACTTTCCGTACCACTTACTCATATTTTCAACCGGTCATTGCGTGGAGGGTGCGTGCTGTCGGTGTGGAAGAGAGCAACAATCACCCCGTGCCAAAGAAAACATCACCCACGTTGCCAGGAGATCTGCGAACCGCTAAGCCTCACACCAACTTTTAGCAAGGTTTTGGAAAAAATCATTGTCCGCACATTCTGGCGGATATAAGAGCAAGCATAGATAAGCCCCAATACGGAAATGATGAAAGATGCCTCAACGTCACAGTATTTAATTAGGTTGTTGCATGATTTGCTGACGGAGTTATACGAAACAGACAAATTGTTTTCAGGTTTCTGCCATAATTAGCATATATATTTGAGCAGCTAGTAAATATGAGGGGCAAGCGGCCAAGATCAAATAACGTGAAGGGAGCGTTCCACATTTCAAAATATTGAGGCAAGCATCAGATATGATGGAAAGGCTCAATCGCCACTATTTTAACTGTTTGGAGTGTTTCGGCTTCGGAACACATGTCAAAGGCATACTTTGGTAAACCATCAAAAACTGTATTTGATATTAATAACGCTAGGAAGCTAAATCGTACCACCAACAGGATATTATAAGCAAATACATGTTATGAACTTTTTGGCTCTTAACACGCGCTCAGGTGGGGGTCAAATTGACCCCCCCTTCAGAGTTTTCTGGAATGGTTTCTGAAACGGCACGGTGAAGCTGCGCCAAATTTTCCATAGCTGTAGACAATTAAATGGCAAATATGTGGTATCCAAGCATTAGATGTAGATTGTAAGGCTGCTGATCTATGGCAGGTCAAAGTCAGGCCATAGATTCAGTTAAGTCAGTTTCTAGGCAATCGTTCGGTCTGATGGAACAACGGAGTGTCAGGCAAAGTCGTACATCTATGAGGTACATTCTTAGGAAACACAAGAATTGAATAACAAAATTATATTGACCTATGGTCAGGTAGGAATGTCAGACCAAGGTAAAAACCAATCTGTTTTATCATTCTGGGGCTTGCTGTATGGGGTAGTTTCTGGTGCTCATTTCGAATGTATTGTTAACAGGAACCGCATTAGACATCTCCCATGGACTTCTTAAAGGTCTGAATAGGTCACTGACCTAAAATGATCCGGGTCAACATTTTGTTTTTAGGAACATACTGCCTCGCACTTTCTTTGTCGCTTCTTCAAATGCAAAACTCAAGGCAGCCTTGCATGATTTTGTTCATCATGACCTGCGAAAGGTTAAACAAGGTCACTGAACTTAAGTGACCAAGTGAACTTTTGCCTTTGAACAGGCATCTAGGTTCTGGAGACACTTTGGAGACAAACTTGGAGTTTGACCTTGTTTAACCTTATTTGAACTTTACCTAGGATCCTCGAAATTTGACCAAAGTCAGTTTACGTGCAGGCCAAAACATCCTGTGGACTTAACGTCTCTGGTCCTCTTAGTTTCTGAGATCCCAGCGGGTTTAAATTGACCGAAGCGAAGGGCATCTAACCGGCCACTCGGTCGCGTGGTAAGTCGTTTATGGCATATTGAGTCCAAATTCTGCGGTCAACATTTCCGAACAGCACTAGACTTCTTTCTTCTTTTAGCAACCCCAGATGTCCTGCCGTGTATGGCGCGCGCACGGCGATGTTTACCAATCTGAAATTCTGTGCTCTTTTGAGTTTTTGTTTAATTTCGTACCCTGCGTGTAAGTAGTTAATGAAGACATTCCTGATGTTAAAACAGTTCTGTTTATTACTTGATGGCAGGTTTTTCCAAAACATTGCATAATGTTACGGACAGGACAACATCTGTAGCTTGCGTAGAGGTATCGCTAAATTACCGCAATCAGAAGTTGTCATCGTTTATCGGTGCAAAGCTTTGAGTCATGTGGACATCAAATGGACACACACACACACACGCACGCACGCACGCACGCACGCCCGCACGCATGCACGCAATGCACACCACACACACACGCACGCACGCACGCACACACGCAACGCACGCACGCACGCCACACACACCCGCACAGCCACACACCACACACACACACACCACCACCCACACACTACACACACACACACACCACACACACACACACACACACCACACACACACACACACACACACCACTCGTGTGTGTATGTGTGTGTGTGTGTGTGTGTGTGTGTGTGTGTGTGTGTTCTCTCTCTCTTTCTCTCTCCCTCTCTCTCTCTCTCTCTCTCCTCTCTCATCTCTCTCTCTCTCTCTCTCTTCTCCCTCCTCTCCTCTCTCATACTCTCTCTCTCTCTCTCTCCCTCTCTCTCCTCATCTCTCTCCTCTCTCTCTCTCTCCTCTCCTACTCTCTCCTTCTCCTCTCTCTCCATCTCTCTCTCTCTCTCTCTTCCGTTTCCGAGCTGGCAGCTATTGCAAGACGTGATAAAGATTAAACGATAGGGCGATTTAAACAGCCCTTTTATGCCATGGGCCTCGAACGGTGAGCTTGGTACCGCAGCGCCTTTTGGTACATCTTAGCAGAATCTTTTCTTTTAGGCATGTTTGATTAAAAATAGGCGTTGCCTCAGTATTAACGAGCATTTTATGCATCGTTCTAGTTTCATAGCTTTTGACTTAGCACAATCGTTTAGATCAAAGATAAATCGTGCAAAATCACTCATATGCTCACCAATTTGTACATCCTTACGTTTCGAGATCCTATCTCATCGTCGGTGAAATCTAAATGGCACAAACATCATAACTTATTTTTAGGGATGAAGATTGCATGTTTCTCTCTGGAAATCATTTCTTAGTACCGACAACACAAATGAAGCATGGCTAACTGAAGTCAGAAAAAACCCTATTGTTGCTTTGATACTTACAAGATACACCAATGAGTGGTGATTTCATTACGGGTATACACATTTATGTTATGTGTATGATTTCATACACAATATGTTATGTGTATGAAAGTACTAATAAACAGAGTTTTGCCGGAATTTGTTGGAAAATATGCATTGTGTAATAAAATAGCATTTAATTATTACCTTCACCAAAAATTTGGAGTTTCTTGGTCATGACCTTCGGGTAAATCAAGGTCAAAACAGGTCAAACTACAGATTGGTGTTCAAAGTGTCCCCATACCTTATCATGCAACCGGCTTGAACCTACTTGCCTATTCTAAGAAAAAGGTTACTGGTGCTCAAGATAGATCGGTGCCCCTGTCTGACTTTAAAGGACAAACAAGGACACTGGCCTACGATGAACGCCAGTTCATAGGTTTCTTGGTCATGATTTTCGGGTGAGGTCAAAAGCGGCCAAAACCCAAGGTTATGGTGAACCCAACGGTTTTGTTGAGCATATAATTAAGACATTGTTTTGGGTTTGGAATTTTAATAAGCGTCAAGAATCACGCTAGATGGTAAGTTCCTAAAATCTGATTTAGGTCATTTTAGGTCCATGACTCATTTCTATATATCGGAGAAACCGCCATTCAGTTGCTTACTACAACAAAATTTGGCTCGGTTACACCGCGCCCTTTAGAATTGATTCCGACTGAACCTGCAGAGGTGCAAATCGACCCCCATCCCAGTGGGTGCTAAATGCGCTCTATGCCTATCACTGTTATAATTTTAAGCATCCGAAGTTGTACGCATGATGGCAAATAATTGTGTTTTTTAAGTGCGAATCTTGTCGTGCTACATTCATGTTTACCATCACCCATTGTGCAATTCCCATAAATTGTTTGCCTTCTACATGTTTGCAAATTGGATGTCGTGCTGTATAAAAATTCCCATATCACACGTGTTTTTAAACAGTGAATGAACAGTTTTTAACGTGTCGCGAACTGCGTTTTTTAGATAAGCAATTCTGTTCTTTTTCAGGTGTCGCCCATTACTACCCTTTCCTAAACATGTCAACGGTGATGAAGATGACTGCAATGCTGGTCGCTTGCCGTCCCACTGCGATGTTCTCTTTGAAAATGTGGTATTCAAATTCTGCTCTGGGCTTAAAATGCGAGCTTTTTGTTGGCTTCCGTAGAGCGCAGGTAAAAAGCCAACTTTTGCTGAAAGCCACGCTATGCGCATGCCATTCCTGTGGCACTCAGGCTTGGCAACTCTCTTGGCAACAGAACTGTGGGAGGAGCGTGGGCGGAGCCGACTCGTCCCCACCCAACCGTCATTCGTGTTGACTGCCCGTTGTCCGTGTCGACAACACGACCCTCCCCTTGGCATATATCGGCCGACCCGGGCTGCCCAGGCCCATTGGTGGCGCTGCGTCGAGCCCAAGCACCTCTCGGCCGACCTCCGACCCGGCAGAGCGCCCGCGGCGACGGCGGTAGCTGTGGCGGCATGGGTCTGAAGTCGCCTCACGCCCTCGGGCGCCTGGCAACGAGCGTCCTCCTGATCTTGAGCTGGAGCGGCGCGGCGGCAAAAATGCCGCCAGGCTTGACGATGATGATGATGGAAGCAGACTTCCTGCCGTCCAGTGAAGGTGTCATGATAGACCCGGCCAACGCCATTGTCACCCTCACCGAGCTCGATCAGTGTAAGTTGATGTAGGGAAGAGTCGAATACCAGCGGAACTCGCGGAGTCGACCAAGTATTCTTGCTTGCGGAAGTAGACCATGATCAGTGAAAGTCGTACCACTATTCTCACCCGTTTTTCACATTTGAGGTTGCACGAACAGGCAGCAGCACCAGTCCCGGTCGCATGCCTGGAGCGTGTTGCTCGTGTTGAACGTGAATGCTCGGAGGAAAACCTACATAGATCCCAGACTTAGGTTATGACGGCTGGGGAATGCTTTTCATTTCGAAGTTGTGCTTTGTCAGTGTACTAGTCATGATTTTGTCACTATGTGATTTTGATCAAAGTTGAAGCTCTGGGCACTTATATGTAGCTTGGTCCTGTGCCAGCCAGATGGGCCATTGCTAGGTGCTCAGCCAGACAATTTGGATAGAAAAAGTACAAAGCACAACCGTTTATCTCGAAGTTGAGTATAACAACTTTCTCAACAAGTTTTACTCGTGGGAGGTAAATAAGTTATCACCTTTTTAGCATGATGTGAGCCGAGTGACGGACGTACATGTTCAATTGGCCGTTTTCATATATATTTCTTTATTCAGTAAATTTGGGAACATGCGCCACGCTACGCTAAAAGGTGCGTGGCCAGAACTGCCGATCTTCACACATCCTTCGCATTCATCAGTCATCTCACAAGCATATTGGGGTATTACCCTCTAGCAGGTCCTCGGGCCTACGCAACGAACTGTAGAAGAAGAGTTGTAGTTCAGCGATGCACACGATGTGAGGTAGAGCATAACTGATATGTGCCCAGATACTCAGCATGTCATCATCCCATCTCCTTCTCAGGCGGCTGCCGTTTGCGCTGCCTTATCTCCTTGGAGTGCCTCAGCTTTAGCTTCCACATCGCCTCCAGCAACTGCACCCTCCATCGTGTTGTCGGCAGCGCCAACACCGTGGAACACCGCGCCGGCTATGCCTTCCGTGTTCGTGAACAAACGGGTGAGAGCCGCCTGCCGTCCCTCATCGGAGTTTAGACGAACATATTTTCTATGCTTTTTCAGGCCAGTGTCACTTCGTATCTGTCCTGCTCTGTGATTGCCCGTGAGTAGCAATGCGCGAAAATAAGCAAATCAGGCATAGCCAAGCCATACATGCATGAAGATGATGTACGCGGACGCTACCTTAGCTTGACAGCGACAAAAGCAGGGAAGGATGTTTGTGGCGGAAAACACACCATACTAATTAAAGTGTAAGTATCAAGATGTTTTCGTCACCATTTCGGATGTACCCGTATTTATCAGCATCACGATTGCTGCTGTTACGATGGCTAAGATAACAGCCTTTATATTATCCAGGGAACAAGGCAATGTTAAAATAACAAGCATCAGAGGCGTTTGGATCTTGATGTCACGGTTTGATCCTCAGGTCAGATGTCGCTTACTGATATCCAAAATTCGTCGAAAGTAACAACTTCGAATCCCCGTAGTCACCCGTGACAGTGCAGACAACCAGCTCCACTTCATGACGTTTTATCACAAGATAACAGTTTTACCTTCAGGGCAGGTGAAAATTCCCGGTACCTAAAGCTCATCAACAACAAAAGCTATGAATCGACGTTACTGCCTCGTGTATAAAACACAATGAGCTTCTTTCCGACTCGAACGTTTCATCTTGAGGCGACGGTTTGACTTGCAGGCTAATCCCAAGTCTCAGCCAAAGACTCAGCACACACTTCGAACTCGAGAAACTTTCCAGTCGCACTATCATGCAAAGCATACAATGAGCTCCATTCCAAGATCATCTGTTTTAATCTCAATGTCACGGTTTGACCTCCGGTTCAGGTGAACTTAACGAGACCCAGAGACCCACTGCAGAAAGTAATTCCCATTTGTTGCAGCAACTCTGACCCGGAGGTTGCTTAGAGTTTCTAGCGAGCTCCGCTTCACCAACTGGGTGTTTTATTTGGTTGGCACGATTTGACATCAAGCTCAATTTCATTCATCCGTTAACATTCAAAAACATCAAAACAAAAAACGGCAAAGTGACATAGCTACCCTGTGATGTAAAGCGCACAACCAGCTGTATACTACAGTTGAGTACGTATTTTTAACGCTATGGTTTGACCTCCAGGTCAATTCAAAATCATCAGGTAACCAAAAAGGATCAATATATCTGGCTTTACTTAGATATCATTATGATATCTGGGTAATGCTGATGCTGATGATGCCGATACAATAGAAGAATATATATATATATATATATATATATATATATACACAAATTGCACGATCAAAAAAAAATCCACGACAGACTGTTTTAATAGCAATGCTACGGTTTAACCTCCGACTCGAAGCAAATTTTGTGGTGCACATGAACACAATAGCTCCAACTTCACTACGACTGCAAAATTTATGCAACGGCCGCTGTTTGACCTCTAGGTCAGGTCCAGCCTTCAGGCACCTCAAAACACATCTGCGTTGAAATTCGTGAATCTACTTCATTACATTGCGGTGTTGAAAGCATGCCTGAGCATGCCGTAAATTCCGGTCTAAGACGTGCCTATACTATCCAAAGATCGCGTGTTACGTCAATGACAGCTCTCACTAATTTAAAAAGTATAGCTATGGCCTGCAGGTCAGAACGATGTTTCAGTATCCAAAACCCATCCATAACGAAGAGAACGAATCTACGAAGTATCTATCTTCTAAATCATACAATGAACTATATTTTACGACCTATACTTTTATAATGAACTATATCTTATGAGCTATATTTTACTATTATTTTGGAGAGTTTCTTCCAAGGCCGATTTAGCCCGCAGGTCTTGTTCCAAAAACAAGCCACTATTCTGAGGTGCAATGAGCACCCACGATGCAACGCTACATCGCTAAATGTTGTCCATAAACGGTCTGCGGGCAGAACCAGACCATGTGTCGCCTCTCACACGGCTACGGCTGTCTCTGAGTTGACGTGCCTGGTGACAAGGCGCCGGCCAGGGTTTTATTAGTCACGTGTCGCCAGTCGGGGACTATCCCTATGGTGGGATAATCCCCGACTGGGGACTATCCCTATCCGCTCCATCCATAGTCGACTGTTGACGTGTATCGTTTTCGAAAGTACCTAACGTGCTACAATAACGTATTTTGGTTGATGCGTTGCTTGTTACTCTTTAGAACACGTTACTAATTATTTCGAATTCGTGTTTCTTTGCGCACTGTCTTGTGTGGTTGTGATCCAGTATGATAAAGCGATTGGTTATTTCCTTCATTTGTGATGAGATTATGAAGCAAAAAATATCTCTCCTGTCGGCGTTTAGTGTAGCTCATAACCTCTACTACCTCAGAAGGTTACGCAACATATCTTACCGCTGAGTTGTGCTACTTTGACTAACCAGTTTCTTGGGAAGGACCAGGCGAAAGTGAACGCGGTTTCTTGGCTAAAAACATCTACATTTAATAGAATGAATTCCCAGTTTAAAAAAGTGGTTCACGTTTGTATGGCGTTTGAACGGAAAAAGCCACCTGGAAGATCATTCAATGCAGTTCACAGCCCTGCCCTTCCTAAGACCTAAACCCCTCTAGTTTCTGAGCTACACATCCGCGAAGATGTGCAGACTGTGTAGGGATGACCATTTCAAGGTCACTCAGGCGTCCGTGACGCCATAGTAACTTGATCTAAATTCTGTCATTCTACAATCCATGCGGCAATCAAGGCCAATACAAAATTGTCGAGTCATTCATATCTGGCGTTCGGGAGCATGATTTCCAGATATAACGGCCCTCAAACGTCTCCCAATCGATGGTATGGATGGATGGGTGGGTAATGGATGGATGGATAATGGATGGGTACGATGTCAGCCAAACAATGACATGTTAAGCATGCTTACTAAGCAGAGACATTCTGTTCACTAGAGCAATCTTTGCCACTAAAAAGCGTACCAATAGTCATATGTGAGCTCATTTGATCTTACCTCATTCTTGCTTCAATATTTTCATATGTGGAGCTTTTCCTTTAAAAGCGGACGAAGCAAGGCTATCTAACGGGTCGAAGTAAAAACGCACTCGGTTTCAGGCAAAGTTCAAAAAGATAGCCACGTACCGAGTAGACATTCCTACCATAGGCTGTTGATTTGTAATTTTTCAGTGGGTATTAAGAGAAAAAAGGCAACTACATCGCAACCGTAATATAGATCACCGCTGCCACCTCCAAGCGGCTCCAAGAACCCCCGAGCAGGGGAGGGAGACGCGTCGTCCGTGTGACGGACTGTATGGCACCTCTCCATTAACGTCAGATCGTGCTGCAAACTCTAGCGAGTGGGGTCTCTGCTGTGTCATGGGAGCTAGTCTTCTCCGAGCTGTAAGGCCTTCAATGCCCTGCTTAGCTGTGGACAAAGTTGGATCTCGTGATCTATTGTTCGTTGTGAAAGCTCAAATACAGAATGCCATTTTACAGTATAGCTTTTACCTAAGGCACTTGGGTTATGTTGAGCTCCGCGAACAGTTCGCGCCCATCGCACTGTCGAATTGTCATCGATCCCATATTTCGGCTGGCATTGATCTTGATGTAAGGGTACGACCTTGAGCCATGTGTCGCAATCATCGGCCAGAGGCAGGCGATGGGTCATGATCTCGTTACTAATTTTACATTATCTGTTTTTCAAAGTTTAAGTATGTTTGAAAATGTGTTTGGTCTCTCCCGCCTGTAAGCCGTTTAATCGGACAAGTTGAGGCAATATTACGAAACACATACTTTGCAATTTTAAAAGAAAATGATGCATTGGCCTAGATCGGATGGCACGAAGTCTTAATCGCGGTTTAGTACGACTTCTTAACGTGGAGTGAGATGAGGGTGAGATAAAGAGTGGTGCACATAATTCGAACATTTTTCGTATGTTCAAAATAATGCAGATGTGCAGCTGCTCTTTCCGGGATCTTATTCGTCAGCAAATGGTAGTTGGAAAGCAGGTTGCAAGGCCAGCCAAGTCCCTGTAGACACTACCAAACGAATGGAATGTTAGAAAATGCAACCCAAAACGTCATGATCACCATTTGGAGACAGGTATCATCCGAATTTCATCTTCGGAATAGGAGGAGCATGTCAGGTTTACTCTCGAAAATGCATGGAAAATTACTGGACAAGTTCATGCAAAGCAGTTTGGCCTTGTTCAATGCGGCGTACTTCCCAAAGCTGACAAATATGGGACACCCTTTCCTGAATTGCATGATCTTTTCAGGATAACGAAAAAACATGCTTTATTATAAAAAACATGTTTCAGACCGTTTACAAAGTATGCTTATGGCAGGAGATATGTCCCAACTGAAACAGCACAGTGTCAGGTGCGAATGTCTCACTTAAAGCGACCTGCGCATCGGTCAAGTGGTGTCAGGGCCCCTAACCATTGTTCAAAATGTCAATCGTTATGCTGTCAATCTTTCATCAATCTTCACTGTGTGGGATGCACTGCGCATTCCATGTAACCCGCTACGCTGCGCAAGATCTCTTGCTGGGCCCACCACTGGCACGGTCTTGTGCCCAACCGGTATCCAGCATTTCTGCCATATGGGGCCAAGCGGGATTCCAACTGGAGCCTGGCGCCTGCGCAGACCACATCAGTACCCTGATATTCTACCAACATGCGCCCAGCTGATGCCCAGCTATTCCGCTGGCGGACAAAAACTGGCTGTAACTAGGCCGCGGCACATCACACAAACGTTACAAAGGCCATCTGGGGCCGTGCTGGGCATCCTGTCACCGCCCACCCAGTCTTCCCGTCTGAGGCCCCGACTGGAGTCACGGTAAATGCTGGCTGGGCCGACGTGGGCGAGCTCATCGGGCATTGAGCGAGCGAGCATCGAGTATACGCACACAAGCATAATCGCGTGGTTGCTGTACAGCTAACTCAACTGGCAACGTTTTTTCTGGTGGGAGTTTCATTTGCCACATGTCCAAACTGAAGCGGGTGAGGGTGACTCTCCCTTCAGAGGTACAACAGCTTGGGACAGTGTTTCCCAGAATTACAGTTGGCCCGCATTGCGGATGTTTTGAAACGAGGGAGACATTCTCAACAGGAGGGCGTCTGCCTAAGCGTATTTGAGGACCATGTTCTGAAATGGTGCGTGCTGAGCGGTAATATTTTGTTTGCCATTAGCCCAAATGCATATGTTTTGTCGATGAAATGTTAATATGATGGTATTGAGAACATGCATATAAGCCAGTTGTGATAGCTATATACATTTTGGACGCTTTATTCTTGTTAAAATACTCATGAACATACGGCACAGAGAGCCACCATTAGGGCGGGCAGTACAGGAACGCTGAGTATTTTGCGTTTTGCGGATAGGCGTTGTTACCTCTCCGTTATCTGTATATGTAATGCGTATATGCTTTCGTCTGTTTTGTGATAGTTATATAAAATGTTTGCGCTATACCGGTGTTACAAAAACTGATGTATGTAGGCATGTTATTTGTGTTAGAACAGTCATGAGAGTCCTTGAAATCTGCACAGATCCGATTATACCGACTTGGTCTAAAACCATCACTCTGGAAAATGTCTAATGAAGGATGAAACGTTGGGATATGTAAGTAACACCAAGCCATGCAATATTGAAATGTATATCTCATTTGTATCATGAGCTTTGGTGCTATTTTTAAACAAACATCGAGAAAAAGCACAAGCTGCCGTCGGATTTATCGAGAAAACACCCAAAAAGATCATCAATACACAGGGCGCTGTGACCTTGAGTAGCAAAACATGTGTAAAGAATAATCTGCTTCTTAAGATTACAATCAGAGAGAGAGAGAGAGAGCGAGAGAGAGAGAGAGACGATGAGAGGAGAGAGAGAGAGAGAGCGAGAGAGAGCGAGAGTAGAGAGAGAGAGAGGCGAGCGATAGAGAGAGAGAGAGAGAGGAGAGAGAGGAGAGAGAGAGAGAGAGAGAGAGATATATATATATATATATATATATATATTCAGGTCTGCAAGAGATAGCTCGGAATGGTCAAGCTCCAGATGACGGGGTCGCTGCAATTTTTTAGAGGCCTCCAGCACATCAGGTTTGAAATCGGGATTCAATCCAACGCTCTGTTGTACGTTCCGGGAGGTGCAAACGGGCAAACCTGCAATGGTCTAAATGTACACAATCAGGTCAATGACCATATCTGACCGTGGTGCTATAAGATGTCCGGAATTCGTGCGCTGTTGCATTGCCAATATTGCTGGCAAGTGTCACGTTGGACCCCACTTTGATCTGACATGTTCTTGTAGAAGCCGTCTCAGCCATTGATCTGATAGGTCCAGGATCGGTATGTCTCCGGGTGCGCTGGATATCATGAGCAATAAAAACCTAGGAATTTAGTGAAGGGAGCGAAGGCGGCTCTGCGGCTATGCCAGCAAGAGTCTACCGGGACTGATCCGCCCCTCTCCGTCAGTTCAGGGCTTTGAGCTTTCAATTCACTGCCAACTCCTTAGCTTGCAAACGAATTTACCGTCTTTTTGTCTGCTCTGCCGGCTGTCGCGTTACAGTTACCGAACTTCACATTAGCCCTCTGCCGACAATCAGTTACATCACATGCAGAGATAACATGGCCAACCTGCCTACCTTCTCACTCCTATTCCCTCACTGGCGGCCGGCCAGCTGGTACTCCACAGACTGCGCTGCGCTAACACCCCCGACCGTCACCCGACACCGGGGTCATCTATGGCCTTCCCGTGCCCTGAAGCCCGCGCCGCGGCCTGCCGACAGAGTGCGGAGGAGAGCTGCATGGCGACGCTGGCCAGCTCACCTCGCCCGGCTACCCGGCTCGGTACGACGCCGACCTGACCTGCACCTGGGTCATCACCGGGCCCAGGAGCATCACCCTGCGCGTCTGGAACTTTTCGCTGGGGATGTCCGACACGGTGGAGGTCTGGTGAGTACATGATACGGCGCCGTGTTTTTATCTGCGGTGCGGTGGAGGGTATGTTTGGTCAGTGGTTGCGATGAAGACCTAACGGGTGCGAGGCGCGACACTGAGCTTGTATCATACGGCATCAACATAGTTGATGTTGGAACATGGCTGATAATCATGGAACATGGTTATGGTGTTTAACTTGCGCTGAACATCACAACCACTCGGGCGATCACGACCAAAACTAGAGGGCGGTGCTCCAGTGGAATACCAATGCGCCGCTCTTTTCGATACGACACAACACAGAACCGTTAACTTACAAATAATGTGCCCTTTTTGAAAATGTCGACTGGCATGGGAAATCAAACCACCACGGTAGCTGACCGCACGGCCGATCAGAATCAATTGCTACCGAAGCTGCCACTCATTCTTAACAATCATGCAGTCAACTGAATGAATTGTGCGGGGTTTTGGATTGAAATGGCCAGTTTGAAGATCATTCGGCGCAGTTCATGGCCCTGCCCTTCTGAAGACCAAAAACCCTGTAGTTACTGAGCTGCCCCCCCCCCCCCCCCCCGTAGATGTACATACCATTTCGTGCAAACTATTTTAAGGCTACTCAGGCATGCATGACGCCGTTGCAATAACATTAAAATCCTGCTTCCCCGCTGGCCATGCGGCGATCAAGCCCAAGAAGAAAATTATTGGGGAGCCGTTCCGATCTGGCGTTCGTGAGCACGATTTCCAGATATGGTGGGGGTCAATTGGCTCTCAATGTTGAACAAGCTGTGCAAGTTTCTATCATGACTGCCTATTGCTCGTTTGGATTAGAGCTCTTTCTGCCAGTAATGACCATTTCAGGACTATGGATGAAGGAGAATGGGTAACGATGGGTCAGGACCACATGCGCCTGAGGTCCAACCACCGGGCCTTAGCCCACGCAGGGGCTCACACCTCTACGGTATGCGCTTGGCGTCCGGTTCGAGTTCCCCCTCCAAGGAGCCTCTAGGCCCACCCATGACTGGCGCATGCAGCCTGCCCCGGACAAGCGGGGAACGGTTAGGATGCATGATAAAGCAAGAAAGATGATGAAGGGCTCAGATGCTAGTCATGAATCACGTTTTGTGCTAGGTCATGTACGAAGTTGGACATAGTCGCCAGTCATTATGGAACTAAGACTAAAAAAGAATAGCGCCATAACCGAGTATGTGAATACGAACAAACATCTTAAATTTGCGGATAAATATACAAGAACACCACGAGAAAATATCAGAGCGCAAGCAAACAACACAAGACAAAACTCTTTAGCACTGCAAACATTTTCAGCACCGCCACGGTCATCACTGGGGAGATTCAAATATTACAAATAAGTGCTAAGGTGGCAATTTTTCACGACTCGTTTGGTAGCACCTCAACACCGTGCAGATGTTCCATGGCACAATAAAGAATTACGTATTGAGGAGCATGCTTTGTAAAAATATATTTGTTGTCTAGAGCATTCCCTTCCGCTTAAAAGCATACCAATATTTATAAGTTAGCTCAGTTGATCACATCTGGTGCTTGCTTCAATATCTTCAAATGTGGAACATGCTCTATGGGACTTGAATTGCCGTTCTTCTCTACGGCGTGTCGATTAGAACAGAAGTGAGTTGGGCAGATGCAAGGCTTTTCTTAAAAACGGATGTTTTGCCAAAACATCCGTTTTGCAGGAAGCATCATGTTAATAATGAAAGATCATGTTAATTTTGGGCGAGCATATTTTTTCATTTACAAAGGGGGCGGCTACACCTGGCCATCTCAGCATTTCTGAACGGGAATATTGTTCCCGTTCCAAAAATGTTCCATATTTGAATATATTAAAAAAAAAACATCAGATTTGATGAAATAAGCTTGCTCCGAATTGTTGATAACTATTGATATTGATAAATATTCGAATTTTCGAAGCTGAAGGGTTGCAGTCGCACCTTTCTCTAATACACTGAAAGGAGAATTCTGTGCACAATTTACCGTTATATGCTTTGGTCATGTGTGGTGTATTTATGACCATATTTACAAGAAAAGAGCATTCACAAGATGTGCGGCTATTTCACATTCGTTTACACGCAGGTTTTCCACACAAAATAATGAAATCGATAAAACAAATGCATTTCAGTTAAAGTCGAACAAAACATGACATTCCTGCACACATTATTTAAGAACGTGGTTAACAACCTTTCCCCAAGTACGCCTAGCCAGACGCCCTCCTGCTGAAAAACATTTTCCCCGCTCGTTAAAAACAAGCAAAAAAACTGACGGGATTGACCCATTTGAAGAATCCAGAAGCCGCCAAAAGATACAGTTCTGCCCATATTTTGAGTTCATTGCAGTGAAGGAACCATACGTTAGATAATTGCGTAGAACAAGCCGACGGCGCTTTTTATTGTGTAATGGTTCAGTGGACATTTTCTAAGCCTATAGCAGCCAGGGGCTGCTCCGGCTTTTTCTGGATTGTACAAAGCTTTGTGAACGTAGGTGAAAGTGAACATAGCTTGTAGATTGAAAAAGCTCATACATTTGCATTGATATGACCAACCCATGCTCCTTCGGAAATGTTCGACCTTTGTTCAGAATCGAGAAGTGGAAAATGTCATATCAGTTTCGATTTTGTGCATTTGCAAATCTTGAAACAAATCCCCGACGCCCGGCGCTGCAGTCTCTGTAGGCCGCGCGGCATTAGACCGTGGTAAACACGAGATGGTCAATGGGCAAACGAACATGATAACGTTTTTGAAATAAGTATATTGCACGCTTAAAAGGTAATCCAGGCGCATGTTTCATATGTGCATTTTTAGATTTACAAGAGGAACAGATTAATGTAACGGAACGAATTAGCACTGCACAGCGACATTTGGAAACGTGCTGACGAACGACAGATATGAACAGCTCAAAAATTACATTTTGCTTGACCTTAAACGCCGCATGGCCAGTGGAATGGCAGGATTTGAATAACGTTGTCATGGCGCCCTGGATGTCTGGGTGGCCTTGAAATAGTCGCAGGAAATGGTCTGCAGATCTTTGAGAGCATGTAGCTTCGAAATTAGAGCGTTAAAGGCCTTAAAAAGGCACGCTATGAACTGCGCCGAGTGTTCTTCAAAACGGTTGTTTCAGCTTGAAACCCCACACAAAAGTGGAACACTCCCACGATAATTGGTGTCCATTTTTAACGTTTTCATGACTGTTTGATGAAAAAATCAATTTGTTTTTAGTTTGAAACTGGAAAAGTCAGTTCATGCTTCACAAAGAAATCTGCATAACCATAACCTTATTAAATTTGAAAACGCTGCCGTTCCCGAGCCCGAACGAAATAAATCGACGCGACATTAGCACCGTGATGCTGTCGTGTAACGGGGAAGTACCACCAACGGTCAGCTGCATGACCGCCAAGCGCCGCCACCTATCGATGATTGGATGTGATGTCCTGCGCGTTACGACGCAACGGGGCTGATACAGTTTAACAAGTTGCACGACCATTACAAACATACGCTGGTTAATTATTGGTGTCCTTTCTGACAGGTGTTTAATGTGAAGCACGCCCTCGAAGGACGAACATTTTCGGCGCGTGCTCTAGGTTTCGCTGTCCCAATGAGTAAGAAAACCAGACGCTCGAAGACCACGGTGGCTGCGACTCTGATCAGAGCTAACCGACGCTGCTACAGGGATGGCGGCTCCGACCAATCACCGTCGCTAGGGAACTTCAAGTTCTGGTCCATACCGACGCTGATTGGTCCGTCCAGTGGACACCAGCTGACCGTTCGCTTCGTCTCGGGTGCATATAGCTTTGCCGGCAATGGCTTCGACTTCACCTGGGCTGAGACAAGGACCTACGGTGAGCCCAGATGCAGCAGCAAAAATGGTCCATGCAGCTACAGAGTATGTGACGATAGCGTCGCTGAGAACGTAAAGATAGTTATATTGTTATTCGTGGCGTGAAGTGATGATACCATGCATCGTAGTTTTATACAGATCACCTTGTTAGTTCAGAAACGGCGTACTCTGTACATTAGTTACAGAACACCATATACTCGGATTGAAGTTTTAATAGTTTCATAATTAAGGTAACCGATTCGGTCCGAGGCTCTTCAATGAGTGGATTGCTGGGATCAGAGCCCACACTAAGCATTGCTTGTTGCGGGAGCCCCGATCCCATCACCTGATCATGACATTCCAGGTCCACAGCAAAATGTAGTGGCGAAAGTTTAGGGTGGCGCAGTGCTCAGCACGGTCCGTTCTGTTCTTCGACGCCACCTGGCCTAAGCGCGGTCGCTGCCACCGGCTGCGTGCCATCCCAGGCAAGGTCAAATAGCGGGCACCTTAAGCGCCTGGAACCAAACCCGCCACGAGTGAGTGGATCGGATGACAGGGTCTTTAACCAACTGAGACATTTGGACGGACGAAATTTAAGCTTGTGAATCTTTACTCGATGACTTTGTTGCTAGTGCCTTCGCCATTCATAGCTCCGGCTGCTTGGAAAAGCTGAATTCACTATGTCCAATTGTATTTGCCACAATGACTTAAATTCTTGAATGTTCCTCATGCCCAAAGATTGGGATAATACACGACAACGTTTCCAATGACTTCCACATCAATCCCTCTGTAATCTGAAATGAAATTGTATGGTGGTCTTATGTCGTAGAGGCGTTGGGCGAATCTTGTGCCTCTCCGAGCAATGGCCAACGAGTTATAGCCTAGGGAATTTGCTGTAGCCCACGTTGCAGGAATATATTTTGTGGCCACTTTTTCCAGCCACATGATCCAAATCGGTCAAACTTATACGATAACATCGATTAACTGACCGTGATGCAACTTTCACATTTCAACTATTAAGCTCTTATTTTTGACCTCGTGACCTTGTGTTCTCCTCTTACATGACTTACCTTCACATGAGCAAATCAAAAGTTGTGATTTTAACCCAAGCCCAGTAAGTTTTGTCTGTTTACACGATTGGGATGCTTACGCCTTTAATACGTGCCCTTTTAAGCTTCTAAACAGCAGGTGTAAATGACGCTGGAAATGGCACATCCGTACACCTTTGGAACAGAAAAAGATTTTGAGGTGCAGTAAAGGACATTCCATTGGATTCTGAGCGCGCATCTGAGCGAGCGATTCTGAGCGCGCATTTTGCCGCAATGTTTGTGATGCTAGGTCAAAGTTTTGGTCAAATTAGAGATCAAATGGATATAATTGGATGATATTTGCAATTTGCTCCCGTGATTACATTTACGTTATATATATATATATATATATATATATATATATATATATATATATTAAATATATATATATATATTATTTTATTATATTATATATATTATAATTATATATATATATTATATTATATTAATTATATATATATATATATATAAATAAAATTAAATTAACTAATCGCGTATTGCGCATTTGACCATCGACTTTATAGTGCATTGTACAAAACGATATGTCACAATGGCGCGCGTGCTGCTGAACCGTCCTATACCGGAACTTTTCTTTTATAATTCGGAGAAATCCTGTTTTAATGGATGAATAAGTTTACGCACAGTGGTGCAAGTAACTGTGACACAAAGGAAACGGGATGATCCAGCGTCAGAGACCGGCGATGACCGAGTTTTTACAGCGTGATCGGACATACACACAACTGATATGCTTCTGATGAGTCTGACAATTCCTAAAACACACTTTCCATCGGTCAGAAGCTGTTCGACAGGACATTTTTGGTTGATGGAACCGAGGCCGCATTGATGAAGCCGTTGGCTTCATATTTAGCTGCATCGCCTCGCGTAAAATTAGTGCCGTTATATAATGACTGAAACCAAAGCTCTGCGATGCCAAGTCCTGGGATAAGACTAGCAGTACGCGCCGTGGTGGCACAGCGTTTTGTAGATCAGGCGACGTTCGCGCATTTCATATTTCAGGAAAAAACTTGAGGTGTTAAAAATTTGACTTTGTGGTCATTTTTGCCGGCATATGAAGATGAATCGCTGGAAACGTGGCTGGCATAGCTCGGCAATTTTGGTCTTCTCCAGAACTGGCTTCTTGGAAACGGAGGAAGGATCAAGGCAAGCAGGAACTCCACGGCTTCAGAGTCAGCTGCGTGCGAAGTGCACGCTATCCCGCTGATATGCTTATCGGCATCCAGGACTTCTCGCAGGTTGAAAATCATGTCTTTTCTGTGAGTACGAATATGTGTGCAAGATAAAAAAGATGTAGGAATGCAGCAAATACCAATGCAGAATACAATAGCATTATTGCCATGATTATGCAATTGTGATTCCTCGCAGATCCCAATTCGGGGGAACGCATGCTGCTGCATGTTTTGGTGGTGATGGCGTCCACTGCCAATTATGTTAATAATAGCATCGAAAATGACGTAAGACATAATCGTGTAATTTTCTGTGCAGTGCAGAATTGGCGTCAGGAATTGATTAAGAGCGGATTTCATGCATTCGTATGATTTTCAAAGTCATTCTTAAGTCGGAAGGCAGTGCCTCCACTTGCCATTCTGTGTGTGTTTTGTTAGCAAATGCTTCCCTACACATATTAAAAATCCCAGAAACATCGGATAGCTTCCTATGTTTTTGACCTTTGACTATCCCGAATCCAGAAATACTAGGGACACGTTTATGGTAACAAGACACGTGCAGAGGATGCCTCATTAGCTGCTCAAAATTTAGGCGCGGTTGCACGACATGCTGAGGAGGAACCCTCAGAAAACCTTAACGAGCACCCCCATCAGGGCGAGGTTCACTAAGAAGATGTGAGAGATACAGAAAGCAATACACAACAACTAGTTGCGCAAAAACCATGCCAATCATCTGAGCAGAAATGTACATTTTGAGTGTTACAGCCACAACACCGTGCCCTGTGCCACAGTTCAAACCATATGTCCTTTAAGATCAGATCCGTGCTTAGTTCCTTGTATTCAAAATCTCAGTTAGCTGTTTGGTATATGCTTTCCTGTTGAAATGTAAATTTCATGCCTAGTCAGTTTCTGAATGGCCATATGAATATGATTGTGCCTGGCTTAAGATTGCGCTACATAAGTTTTCCCGCGTCAAACGTTGCCAATATTTGATTGCTTATTCTACTGGCCGTTCAGGTAAAGGTGGAATATATTGTTCCTACAGCTGTATTGTTTTACCAGAGCTGATATGGCCTGAGCTCAAATGATGCTTAGCGAGATGTTGAATTTGAAATTCAACGACAATTTCTTTGGACATAATCTTTAGACAGCTCTGGCCAGTTCATTAATAACCACAGATTAATGAGAATTTGAAAGTGGATTACATTCAAAATTAGATCCAAACTGACATGTCAACCATATCTATAATTTGTATCCACTTCAGGTCCGATGGGCTTAGCCGTGTTGCTGAACATTCCAAAATAAACATAAAAATATTGCGTCTGAGCTCATCTGTCTTGCACCAGTGTGTTGGTTTGAAGTGATGGTGTTACCTAACATACGGGTTTTCTCTACAAGCACCACATTTAAAATGTAGTTGTCAGTAAAATGCTTGTAACACTCACATAAGTTATAAAGTGCAGCCGCAAGGAACATACAATATACATAAGAGCATTTCAGTGGCCTTTTCGTCGCTCCATCGAGACAAGGTGAGCAAACAAATGTATTTATGTTTTGGTCACAAGCCTTTGCCGAGACAGTGCACGAATAAGATGCCGGCAACTCCCATCTGATTTTTCAAACTTTGGTTTAGACAAGTCCAATGTTAGCGGGTTACCAGCTCTGGGGAGACCATACAGGCAGTAATTGTCAGGCATGACTCACATCAGGGCATAAATCACATCAGGGCATTAATCACACTCACAGAAGCGGCCGTAACGAGCGCTCCGCGGTAAAGTCTAGTCACTAACTGCTTATACAAATGTATGATAAATAAGTCAACGACCAGATCCTTACGTGCAAGGTTCACCATGATGATTTGCCCAGCTTTTCGACATTTTTGCTCAACTTTCCTGGTTGACATCTGGTGGTCTGACGAGGCACACTTCTACCTTCACGGAGAAGTCAACGGCTTAAAATACAGATTTGTCAAGTGAAAACCCACCAGAAGAGGTTCTGCAGGTTACCTTACACTCACTTAACTGTAGATCGTGCCGTGTCACAAGGGAATAACACACAGCCTTTGTCTTCGAAGATTGCGCCGAAGGAACTACGGTGATAAACTTTTATCATTCCCTTATCTTGCTACAACGCTCCCAGCGGCTTGCAATGCCAAGTGTGTCGACATTATCAGCTCTTAGCAGTTCCACCAAAATGACGCAACGGTACGCGCTCCGCGAGCGGCGCTGGCCTGGCTCCCAGAGCAGGTGGGAGGTCGCCTGGCATACCGGCTTGCCACCGCTAAATGGCCTGCGCATTGGTCCGATACGCCCCCCTCCCCCTCCCCCCAAACTGAATTTGCATCTGCGGGGGTACCTCGAGAGGGTCACGCACGTAAAAAACCGCGGGCAATTAGACCGGCTTAAGCGGACGATCAATATTGTGGTAGGCGGGATATCATCGTACACACGCGCTCGCGTGGCCAGCCAGTCGGAGGGGCGTGTCACAATGTATGTTGTATCGACATGAGGAAACTGAAGTCACACACCGCGGGCATGCCGGTCAGCGTATCCTGATACCACCACTACGACTAATCGAGCTGTGCTGTAATCTGAAGATTATTGTCTGATATTAACATTTGGGTGCCTGACAACGGCAGCCGTGTTTTCATCATTCCAGGATAGTAGGGGTGTCTTTTATGGATACTATGAAGCAATCGACCACACCATGATCTTGCAATATCCCGCTAAACTTCAACATAACAGAAACACTGCTAGAATTTCAATTTTCCAGCCATTGGGGTTTCCCTAAGATGCTGTCAGTCGTTGCAGCTGCTAGAGTTGCAAGTTTTCTTTTAATTTTTGAATTTTTTGTCCGACAGGGATGTAGTGAATGGGGGAGCCAGAATAGGCTGACAACCATTACTTTTGAAAAACGGCGTTAACCCTTTCAAGATAGCGCCAATGTTGAGTATGCATTTGTTGAAAACAAATAGCAAAAAATAGATCTCGGCTCCCAAACTGGGAGAACTTCCAGTATCTCAGCTGTATGATGTCAACAAACCGTGAATTGAGATCATTATATCATACCTGATACTGAATTCAATATCTTCAAATGTGGAGCATTCCCTTTAAAGCGTGTGGTCGCGTGAGCGCCAAATCAGTGAGTCCATACCTAACGGGTCCATGATTGTATGTCAGTAAATTTGTACACGTTACGCTCTAAACTTGTATATATTTTTGCATGTTATGAACAATCGTAGGAGTTATGGACAAAACAAATGTGGTAGATACTTAGCACCCAGTGTAAATGCAGAATTTGCACAAAGCATACTGACTTCATATCCATGTAAGTGCAATAAGTATTAAATATGCGAAAACAGTGCCGCTATGTTTTGGATGGCAATCTTTCGTCGGGTGATTACTGCTAGTTGGTCGTAAGTCACGTGATGAGCGATTGTGTTACGAAGTACAGTGACATCATTTTGGCATATTTACCATTTTTGTGTTTACATAAGTCTGGAGACAAGATATTTGTACCTGATTAAGTACGAATCAGCCCAAGGAAGGGTTATAGCTTATAGGAGAAATACAAGCAGAACTCCTCAGCCTAAATGAAAACCGCCTTTGATACATGAGTGACTTACAAATAGTTTGAAAGCCAATCCGGTTAGGTAATTTTACTAACAAGCATATTTATATCTCAAGTATAGGATAAGATTTGTGACGTAAACGACATTCGAATTGTCATGACAGTATAGCAATGACAACTTGTCGCCTTAATTTTGGGCTGGGAGGGCGTTAGGATGCAATGCAGCACAGCCAACACCAGAAGCATCGTAAAAATATGCTGTCACAATGCGGTCTCATGCTTATTGCACCAAAATAGTTCTCGTACAGCCCTCGTACTTTGCAGCCTCACGCGCCAGCGTCTCGTTCGGTATCTGACAGATTGCACGTGCAGGCGCGCAATACTCTGGCGGCATAGCTACAGCGATGGACCCGAACTGAATGTGCCATACCTGCCGACTGTCGCCGAGCTGGCGCTGAAGTGTGGCCCGTGTCGCAGGGGCTTGACAGCCTGAAGTGTGGGCGGATGGAGCAGTATCCGCAGCTGCAGCTGACGCTCACCGACCGCATCAGTGTCCCCACGTCTTCGAACTCGGTGAGAACTCTACGCCCCCACAGACAAAAGGCTAGCCGCTGCACTCTCACCGGTGTGGAAACATGCCCATGCAGGAACACGCCACCGCGCATGCGGCCAGCGCCAACGTCCGTGTCCATGCTGCATTCGGTCCAGCCTTGCTTTGGCGGCCTGTTGGCTTAAAATAGCAGCCTCTCAGCTCGTGTAGCGACGTCAGTGGTGGTATGATCCGGCCTTATCAATCGGGGACGTGCTGTTCGTGTGAGACACCCTACCGCGTTAAAAACGGTCGTATTGACTCGCCGGTTTGATGTCATACACGCTGCTTATGCAGCTGTAAGTCAGCAAATGGGCGCAAAACTGCCTGATTGCACAGGGTCGATCGACTGTGTACTTAACTCCGCCTCCCCCTCAAAGCAGAGCTGGTAGCCAGATAATGGCTCGACCGTCCACTGCGTCCGGACGCGCCCCCCGGACACACCGTCCGGACACACCGTCCGGACGCACCGTCCGGACGCGCCCCTCGGACACAGCGTCCGGTGTCTCGCTCATCACTGTCTGCCATCATTATGAAGAATATCAGGCCTGATCAGACAATCATTGCTGGCCACCAGCGTGCTTGCTAGCACAAGGCCTCTGTCCTAGTCTGACCACTCACCCCTGACGCGACCTTGCTGCCAGGCGGAGAACCTGTGTCCGGTCGGAGAGGTGGTGGTGGAGCTGTACAGCTCGTTCAGCGCCTTCAGTGATCTCACCAAGTTTCGCTGTGCCACGGTTCAGGGCGGGCCGTTTGTGGACGAGGACCACTGTCGCTATGTCACGATCGACAACAAGTTCTCCTTCTCCACCAACAGGAGTGCCTCATCCAGGTGAGAGCTCGTATAGCGCGCGAGCTGTGGACGGGTCGGCGCGGCTTGGGGATAGATGCAAGCTGGCGACTCTGTTCTGCATGACGCTGAGTACGGGTGACGTCTGCATTGCACGGGATTGCCACAGGCGAGGTCAGCATGGTGTGCTGGGGAGGCAGCATTACCACAGGGCATTGTCAACGGCAGGATGCAGGATCAGATGTCAAATTGATCTTCCCCAGCGCCCTCGCCGATTCGAGCAGGGCGAGACAGATTTTCTTCATCAAGCAGGCTTATCTCACTCCGCAAAAGAAGTCCAGTACTTAACGTGATGACGCATGGATCGCTCGATAATTTGCTGGCACCGTTCCCCTTGCTCGCCCGGCTCGCACTGCTTCAGCACGGAGATGCAGTTTGGTGGGTATCGGCGGTGCTGCGCCCATCCTTCTCCCACCAGCTTCCACGCAGATGGCAACACCCGGGTGGTACGGGTCTAGTCAACTAAATGCGGAGGGAACCACTCCCTACCACGGCATTGGTGGTAGTCAGGCATTGACGAGCATCTAAAATTATGCGGGTCCTCAAAAGAACACTAACCCGAATAGCCGTCTTCAGACGCTCATGTGCCGACAAACAAAGCGAACCCATATGACACGTTTATTGTGTTCAGAGCAAGGAAAATTCGCAAAACTACGCTATCACGGCACGCGGAACAGTGCTTCAATATGTTGCGCACCATCACCAAGCCAGAACGGAAATTTCGACGACAGAAGTGGGTTTTCTCGTGATAAATGTTGTTACTTACGTACTTACTTACGAGCTGCCTTTGCAGCCGGGCATATGTCAGAAGTTTTAACCGTTCCAAAACGCCCTTGCGCAGCTGCGACAACATATACAACACATCGCGTTCCTTACAGGGGCGGCGCCAGGCAGCTGCGACAGGTTAGGCAAACTGCTGCGGGGAAAAAAGACTGAGACCATGATGCATAGTCTTCCCATCTTTCTGGCATCCGGTTTCGAAGAGGAGACCTTGTTTTAGCAACACTAAAGCGAGGTCTAAAATAAGGAACACACTAAAACAAGGAACGCGGCAAATATACTGCCCGCGCGAGCGGTTGTCGGAAATCACGATCAGTCGATCACGTGCGGTAGTGATGTCACTAACATTTACGGAGCTCAAAACATCATCAATATTTCCTTGAAATGTACACAACCACATGCTTACCAATAAACTCAAGATTAAGCGCCTGTATAAATATGATTGTGCTACGATGCATGGTTTCGTGAATGTTGACCTGTGAAACTGAAATAGTAACCCTGTGCCAGCTGCCTGCTCCCCTGGGTGGGGGTTTTAGAGGCCTTCTCCTGCCTTAGACCCGTCCGTTGCCGCACAGTCGACAGGGTAAGCTTGCACCTCACCCAATTTCTTCCCCGCCGATCACAAGCCACAAACCAGTGGCCGCAGATCCTTCCTGCTATGAGAAGACGCTGTTTTTAATTACTTTAAATAAGGGACCACTGAATTTTGAATTTGGTTCGGACCCGGTACTCATACCGAGGACCGAGGTCTCAGGGAGCGGTTCCTGTTAACTGGTGCTGAAAACACCTTGGATGAACTCTGGTTCAGACCCGGTACTCAGAGCCAGGACCGAGGTCTCAGGGAGCGGTTCCTCTCGACTGGTGCTGTTGACGCGCTGTTCGCTGATGAGCGCTGATTGACGCGACTGTTGGCCTGGTGCTGTTGACGCGCTAATCGCTGATTGACGCGGCTTTTGACCTGGTGCTATTGACGCGCTGTTCACTGATGAGCGCTGATTGGCGCGACTGTTTGCCTAGTGCTGTTGGTGCACTGTTCACTGATGGGCGCCGATTGACGCGACTGTTGGCCTGGTGCTGTTGACGCGCTGTTCGCTGATGAGCGCTGATTGACGCGGGCGACTGCTGTTCCGTCCGTCTGCAGGTGGCCAGTGGAGTGCAAGGACGACGAAGTCGTAACGGGCATCTCTTACATGGCCGGCCACGTCCCTCCGTTCGAGGCGATCCGGTGCTGTGTGCTGACGATGGGTTAGCGGCCGCGCTCGTGCGGCTCCCCGCTCGCCCCCCCCCCCCCCCCCCTCCCTCCTTACCCCCACCCCCACTCGCCGCGCGAGGGCAGCCGGGCGGCGCCGCTGCCGGACACCACGTCGCAGGAAGCCCGGGCGTGAAGTGGAAATGTGGAGGAAGTTGTAGAACTCCGGATCGGCGTTCTGCCGAGATACGCATTGCACAAGCATGTTGCACACGCCGCTGACTGTGCGCGTCGTTGTTTACTAAAAGTTAAGGTGGACCCAGGGGCGTATGTTCGCAAAATGAGTTGGGGGGCTGAACGGTGAAAAATAAACCAGCCTGCCCCGAAATATTCCACCAAACAGGATTTCTCGCCAGCTTTTACCCACTTCTTTCCAAAGTTGACGGCCAGAAGCCTAAGTTGGACGGGAGAGCTGAAGCCCGTGAACTGAATAGGCAACTACACCCCTGGGTGGTGCCGTGGGTTGCCTATCGCCCCCCCCATGGCCGATGGGATACCCTGTGTGATGCGCTGCTCGTTCTCCACCGTGACACCATAGCTCAGTTAAAACTGTCGTAATCACAGCTGAATTTTGGAATTGTGGCCATCAACAGTATGTGTTGGTGTCCTTGCTATAATCGCCAGGAGAAAATATGACGCTAATGGCGCACCAGAGCACCTCTTAATAGTATTATTAATTACCGTCTCATGAACACTGCAGCCGCACCACGGTAACCAGGTGACTTCAAACCTCAAAAATTTGAGAGGGAGAGAGAGAGAGAGGGCTCACGAACGCCAGATACAAATGCCACGAACATTATATTTTTATTGACCTTGACGTATTCGCCGCATGACGTATAGAATGGCAGGATTGAAATGACGTTATAATGACCTCATGGATGCCAAGGTGACTTTGAAATACTCTCCCTGATACACCCTTCCCGATTTTCGCGGGCATGTAGTCCAGAAACCAGGCGGGTTTAAGTCTTAAGAAGGGCAGGATTGTGAACAGCACCGAAGGGTCCTCATGATAGTTTTTCAGTCCAAAACCCTATACAAATGTGTAAGGCTCCCTTCAAGGTTGAATTTTTCCATACGTCGCGATAGCGTCAGTGACAAGCTTTTACAGGTGGCAGCCTAGCCCCCTGGTCCTCTATCATTCAACTCATGCGCCTATACCGACCGGTGTGTGATATACGGGCCTGCACGTTGGTGTTCATACGCGCATATGCTTCTGCTCAGGCCTCTTCGCAAAATATGGCACGCCGTGCTCAACAGTACGTATATGGGCGGATGTGACTGGTATTTGCACTGGCTCAGTCTGGTTGTGCGCCTCAACAAAGCACGTTTACACGTCACTCAGGTCCCCGTATAATTCAACGTAATTGGGTGCCACAGGGTGGAGCTATCAGCACAGTCAAAGGCACCACCTTGCCAGAACGGGGTTTGAAATGTGTGTTCAACGTCGCCTTATACGCTCAATGTGTTGACTTTCCTCGTTCCCGCCGCAATAAAAGCATATTGAGTACCGATTCACGTGTTTTCTTTCTCAGCGCGTGATTTTATATTGTGGGAACTAGCGCGTGTGAACATCGGCCGCCCCTCCCGCACAGCACCTGCAGATTAGAGCTGTGCTGACTTAACACTAAGAGGCAAACGCGGACAACGCTGGGCCGGCATGCCAAGGCCATTTGGGGGTCAAATTTGACGAACAAATAAAAAAGTTATCGTCTCACATGGTAGGCTTACTTTGTACAAAACAAAGGGAACATGCATACGTCGTCACGAACTCGGCGTGAAATTTGTGCGTCACGCCACAGCACACATTCGGCGTATTGGCTTTCCGATATTGCACCACGGTACACAAATATTGATGGGGGTGCCCGCATTTCATTTCCCACAGCCATAATCTTATAACCGTGTTACACCATGAAATTCAAAGCTCAAACCTTTCGCGTTGCAAGATTTGTTGATCAATAGACAGCCCCGGTTAATGTCAGGCAGGCTGCTCATTTCTATGTTAAATTGGACGACTGAAGATGCCAAATTGATCAGGCAAAATATTCGTTTTGCTTTATTTCCATTGGAGGGAGCGTTTTTGGTCCATGTGGAAAGTTTCAGACCCTGACGGACGGGAGCCATTTTCACCGGATCATTGGCGATAGAGTCGTTAGACACCCATAGCCATTAGGGCCTAACTCGAGCAAGCCAGAGTAAGAAAAGCGGATGCAACAAAAAAATCCAGTAATGTCCATTCTGACCGCCTGTGGTCAATCAGACACCTTCTATGTCAGGTTGAACTTGGTTAATGGGGTTACGAAGCCACAAAATACACTTTTTCAGTAATATATACATATATATATATATATATATATATATATATATATATATATGTGTGTGTGTGTGTGTGTGTGTGTGTGTGTGCGTGTGTGTGTGTGTATGTATGTATGTAATACGCATGAAAACCGAAACGACCGAAGGACCGAAATCGAAAGCAAAAAAACGACACCGAACGACCGAAAGCTGGAACACTACGTAGCTCCATTCAGGGTCCCAGGAGAGCAAATCAACTGATAACTGACTGTCTCAAACCCACCTGCGGCCAGCCACATCCAAGGGACAAAGGCAAGCGCCGCCACGCACGCACAGCTTCCGTCCACCGTTGCGCTCTACGAGGGACCGAAGTCGTCAGTATGACCTTAGTCACGCTGACTTGTTGGGAATACTGAGAAAATCTCACGCAGCCATTATCACGGAAGAATGTTTCCAATAGAAAGTGTCAAAATTCGCTAGTTTTAAATATTGGTAATTGGTGCCGCTGCTGCCACACTTCCATGCAGACTAGTGCTCGGCGCGTGACTTATTTCGCATAGGCCAAATTTTGTTGCCAACCATTTGCGGACAAATTAGTCAAGAATGTGAAACGCTAGTCCGGTTTGTAAAGGATGCAAGCGTAATGCATTCCTTGGATGTACCTGTTATCTTAATATATTCTACATAAGCGGGATCTCCAATGAACCGCGCTGACCCAAACCTTCTCCCTCTCGCACCCCTGTCCCAGTCCACAAAAGCTCAGACGCAAATTGGGCCAACGAGTAATTGCGTCAACACTCAAGCCTGCAAAAACGTATCGTAAACACCACTGCCGCGCTGACGTGTAGTAATAAATCAATCCCGGGGAACGCGCACAACTGCGTGTTTGTTGCTGCCAAAATAGCTTAATGAGTGCTGCGTATCAAATGAAAGTACACAGCTCTGAACCAGTCTGAAATCACAATCTCTTTTGCCGTTCTTAGCAGACATCACTCGGCACGGCAATCACGTCCCATCGCAGAATGAGCAACCGGAATGCAACTGCACGTCTTTGTGTATTGCAGATGTGACGCCAATGCCGTATAGCTCACTTAAACGGCCAGGTCAACAAGATGAGGCCGTCATCACTATGCCGCGTGAGAATCACGAAGTGAGCTAACAGAGCGCTATGTGCGCCAATGATAAAGTTCTCGTGGTGTGACTGGAGCTAATCACGCGCTGTTCCAGAACAGCACCAAACTTTCTCGACACGAAACAAATACTAGAGGATATTTGCGATTATCAACATGCGTATACATCCACACAAAAGGCAACACATTCCCCATGCATGTGACCGGATCGTTATACACCAGCGAAACAATTTGGCCAGCAATTCAACACAACTTGGTGATCCGGTTGGACAAACACAGCAACCTATGTTCGTCTCATAAATCGGAAGCACGAGCAACTCCACGAACTGGATAACAGCCCCGACAGCCGACAATTGCCACAGCGTGTGATGAACTGAAGCCTCGCTCTTCCATTGAGGTGTCACATCGTAGCTCGCATAGGTAGGTATGCATATCGTAATGGATTTAACAATTTCAGTCGGCAAGGAGGCACGCGGGCAGGGTTTTCACCTGTTTCGGCCGAGCGTCAGTGCTTTACGCTCACAGCGAGGACAAAACATGAAGACAAACGGGTCTACTTCTCATGTCACCGTAACAATGTGCTTCAGGTTAATCCAGCAACGTTGTCTGCACGAATGCTTGAAAATAGTTTGTGTCAAGTCAACCAATCTCAGCTGACCACGTCGATGCGCAGCGCAATTTTCGCCCGCGATACATTACTCGCACGATATGTAAACCGCCGACTTTTCACTGCCTGGGATTTCTCGCATATCTGTGAACTCCACCTGAAAGCAAAGGCGATGTGAGGTTCCGAGCGGAAAATCACAGTTATGCACTCCAACGGCAATGAATTTACGAAAAAGAGTAAGAAATAAATGTATGGGAGTTGACTTGATACGAACCTGTCTGACCTGGTGATCCGCCTGGCAACTGACCTGGTGATCCGCCTGGTGACTGACCTGGTGATCCGTCTGGCAACTGACCTGGCGATAGCCGAGCTTGGCGCAGACCTGGCGCGAGCGCTCCTCTCTCCACACCCGCTCCGGGACGGCCATCCAGCGGCCGTGCATACGCACCACCAGGAAACCCTCGGAGTCGCAGCGAGGAGACCTGCGGGGGCAGACAGGCGGGGCTGAGCTGCGCAGAGACCCGCACCACTCAGGCCACACGTGGGCGACACCACCGACCAGAATACGGCCAAACCACCGCTGTGCTGAGCAGTGCAGTGGCCAGTGCTTGCAGTGGATGCTCGCATGAAGCATCCACTGCAACTAACCACCACTAGACGTGCGCCAATGGTGGATAGGCACTTGATAGTGCTATAGTGTCCGGACTGAAAGTGAGGTTGGCGTATTTTGATGTCATTCGAAGCCCCAGTCCGACGACAGTTTAAATAACACCAATGAAAATGACATGTCAAAAGTGTCACACGCGTGATTGCAAAAAAAAGTGTCAAGCGTCATGCAGTCGTACTGGAGGCATGTATGCGCGATCATTCGTGCAAATGCTGTTGGCCTTATGCTGGGGCTGGAATGCAAGAGCGGGGACAGCAGCCCCGGCCTGAAAATGATTCGGGTTACAGACAGCAATGCGTGCCATGTGCTGTTTGCGGTGAGCTTGAAGAATGCCACTAGATTGGAATTTAAGCAGCTGGAGGGTGGGTTCCATGCTAACCTATGTTTTTGTTTGAACGGGACCTGACGGAAAAGAGCCTGAGGCTCCGATGCGGGATAATAAGCCGGTCGCGCATGGCCAATATTTTTCGAGAAAAGACCTCGCTGGAGTTTAAGTGTTCATAGAATATCTGTGCACCCACAAAGGCTGCTTACCTGTGGTACACACACCAAATACGGAAAACATTTCCTGAGTGAGCTTTGGTGCGGCAGGCTATACCAAGAACGAGTGGGAACGAGTCCTGCTGCACTGAGCGTAGGTTCATTCGTCGTAGAGCACAGTCGCACTGTGAAGAGCACTGTCACACACGGGAGCGGGACGAAGTGCCTTTTCACCCGAAGCCATTTAGAGATACGGATGACAAGGAACGTATCAGGATGATAGATTGAACAGAAATGAAGGCGTCATAAATGTGGTCAAGGTGTGGTCGGAGAAAGGAATATATCTCCAGATTTCTGATATGTTTTCACAGAGCGCTCTGAATGTGTGTGCAACATGATTCATTGTAAACACATTGCTTGAGCCATCAATGATACATTCCTTTCGTTTATCGCTTGCCACAACCGGGATCGATCATTTGCTACGTATGATTTAATTACACCATGCCATTGGCAGCGCTTTACCTCACGATAAAACGTGGGAAGTGTGATCGGATCCTGCACGTAGCCGCCAAACGCGCTCAGATTCCCCGTGACTTCAACAACTGCGCCTGCACGACGTCGACGCCACTAGCGCCGCTTCTCCGCGCGAAGCAACTGACCCCAGCAGGGTCTCGCTGACGTTGAAGCTCGGCCTGCCCTGGTGATCGGGCACGCTGGCGGGCAGCTGTATCAGCAGGCATACGCAGTGCTCCTCGTCCTCTCCGCCGGCGCACTGGTAGCTGACGTCACACACCTCCGAGCGCGGGATCAGGCTGACTTCGGGGTTCCTGCGGGCGCGGCCGATGACGTCAGGCCCGATGGGCGGAGACGTCGCGCGAAGGGCCGAACGGCCAGCGCGTAAAAGACGATACATGACATCACTAGGGCGCAGGTCGCGAACCGTGAAGCCGGGCAGCAGGCACGCGACAGACGAGACATGACGTCACAAAGGTGCACAACCCGGGGCGAGTGATACCACAGGCGCCCGAGGCGGGGCACGTGGCCGGCGGGAGCGGTGGGCAGAAGAGACTCCGCGCTCCGCACTAGCCGGGAGGCCGTTGGTGGCTGAGATGTGACTCACGATATTCTGCATCCGATAAGAACGAAGGGCACAAAGCCAAGTTTGCGCAAATTAAGCACCTCGGCAGTGCATACATGCAACACGACGAGAAGGTAATCATTAATACAAAACATGAATTCACAAAGACAGGTGGGGAGTAAATATTCCGGTCAAGCACATTTCAAGACAACAAAACCCGGCTAACGGTGTCACTGCAGTGTCCCATCATTCAGTGTTCCCATTCAGAGACGACAGTCAGGATGGAGGGGGGGGGGGGGGGAGGGGCGGCGGGCAGATGGTCGCATCAGACCGACCGACGCCACATACCGGTAGCAGCGGAATCTGTCCGTTTCGTATCTACAGCCAAACTCGTCATCGCCCGTTATGCAGTCGACATTCTGGTCGCAGATGAGCTCCGGCGCCGCCAGCCTGGTAAAAAGGTGGCGCTGCACACCTCCAGAGAGCTAATTGCGTTCACATGTTCACGCATAGTTGCATAGATTTTTTTTCAAAACCTGCATCTGCTTTTTGACTGTCGTCACGACACTGCGTGCTCGGTGATCTATTACACGCGCACTGGAAATACGCGCGCCAGGTCAATTTTAGTGGGGGAAAGGCAGACCAAGGTCACATACATTGAAATGCATCAAGTGTGTGTTAAGCGACTGTTTTTCATTCATCTCCATATTGAACGGAAGATATAGCATAATGCTTCACCGCAGAGGTGGATCCAATCACAACATAAGCCAAAGCTCAGAGTTAGTTGACTTCAGGTCTTGTATGCATCGAAATAGTTATTACGTGCTATACTGAAGCAGAGAATAGGGAAGTGATTTGCAAACAATAGTTGAATAATAGTAGTGCTACATGGTGCGAACGCGGTTTCACAAATACAGAGCCAATGAAGCACATACATAGTTGTTTGGGATTCGATGGCATCTTGGCGCGCGGACAGTTACTCAATATTAAGCTTCACGCTGCCGACTGTCGCTCAAGCGAAATAGCTGAAGTACATGTAGAATAAATTATAAAATGCATGTATTTTCACTTGTATAGCAACTGAAAACCGATATCATATATATATATATATATATATATATATATATCAAAAAGCTCAGACACATTTCAGTCAGTGAAATCCATTTATATTGACCTAAATAGCGTTACGTGATCTTACCAGCCATCCTACATACAACTGTGTTTTTACGCCTCGGACCATCTTCTATGAACGACACACGGGACCTATTTCCGGTGACTATATCGGACCGTCTTACTTAGATACTTTCCGTGAATTCCACCAACATTTTTCCGTAAGACAGTCTTGTATTGGCAAATTAAAATATAATAATCCTTGGCACCGGGAAAGTAGCTTGAGGTGGCCAGAATTGGGGGAGAAATCAGGTCTGGGAGGAAGCTGGTCAACCTTGATGGGCGAGTTCCTTCAACTGATTCTACAAAAGTGACGCCCCTGCATGGGCTCAAGGTACACATGCTCAATGGGACCACTTAGAAGACGACCATAATGACTAAGAACTCGGTAAGCTATTTAATGAAAACTAGAGCAGTATCTGGTACTTGTTAAATTTCGAAATACTTCCGGCGCTCTTGTCAGCATCCAGCCAAACGCGGACTGAAAATCATGGTATTACGTGATTCGGAATCCCATCTTCTTGTTCACAGATTAATCGGATTGCGGAATCGAATCCAGCAAGTCAGCAATAGTGAACCAAACCAATCTCATTCACATATTCAAACTGTCTGAAGGGCACAGAACTACCAAAAGTGAAGGCAAGGGAAAGGGGATGAGGAAAGACCGGAGATGGAGACACCTCTCACCGGAGGAAGCCGCGGCAGGTGCAGATGTCGGGCTCATCGGCGCCGTTGAGGCAGCCGGCGCGGCCGTCGCAGTAGGCGCGGTAAGGTCGGCAGGTGCCGCTCTCCGCGCACATGATCTGGCCATCCGCGCAGTCTGCCGCGCCACGGCGACGGTCATCGTCCCGCCAAGGTCACAATAGGCCATAGAAGTTCACTGAATAGTGTGACATGTTACAGCAGTCACAGAAAGATGCTGAAAAACGGCGTTACAGCACGCCACTGTATGTCAAGCTCCTTGCACGCCGTGTGGCCTGAGAGGTAGACAGGGATCCTTTTCCCCGAGACGTTACCGAATGAGGTTTGTCAATGATGTGTAATAATGAACACCGTGTAGAGAAAAAAATGCATGCAAACATGTATTGACGTCATTTGTTCATTTGTGTTGTCATTCATACCAGTGAAGGTGCCACTTTTATGGCTGCAGGCCCGCAATGTGCGGTTAAAACAATTTAATTGGTAGCTCTGATACGTACCAGCTGGCAATGGTCCTCAGTAGAATTTACCGTCTGCATGACCATGGTGGTCTAAACTGCGGTTGTACGGGATGAACCGCTTCATTACTGGAAAACTTGGCTTCAGGCTATTTTGATGTCCATTTTGCATCCTGGATCTCAACTACTTCAAAAGATGATTACTTTAAGTTCATAAAATGAAGGCCAGGGGAGGTTGCCGACTCAGAATGACATAAATCAGTATTTTGCCTTGGGAAGCATACCGCATAGTCCAACCTTGTTGGACATTATTTGAACCAAACGTAATGACCTAGAAAGCTTAAAATTTGGCACAAGTGAGTTTATCTAAATTCCTGCCTGCTCTGTACGTTATGTGTCTCGCAATCTTAGTGTTCCAGATATTGGCTGGTAAAACTGACCTCTTACCCGAGCGTGGCGCGTTTAACCGGCCGCCTGGACGCGTTTTGCCAGCAAACTCTACCAAAAACCACCTCCCTGCCATATTTATGGACGATCCAATTACGATAACCACTGGACGTTGGTGCGGTTCCGCTGGAGAGTAATACTAACCACACTGGCCGCTGGGAGTGATGCAAGATGTGACGTTGAAATCACAGTCCACCTCGTCCGAGCCATCGTCGCAGTCGGGCGCGCCGTTACACACCTGCACGTGCGCATGGGATCATTATCAAGCTTCGCGTACTGCACAACGGGGCACATGCGCACCAACGCTACGTAGCCTGGAAGAGTTATTGCAAGCCTGCACAAGGGAGACGGGTTGATCGCAGTGTGTTTGCTTATTATTGTGCCACGCTTACACACCCACAAAGCTACTGTTTTGTGGTCAGGTATACGCTACAGCTCTTCACAAGTCATGTGGTTAGGGGTTCAGGCTTATGGCCCACCGGATTCAGCATATTATCGGCACGTCCTCAAAAGATTCAGACCGGATGGGAAGATCTTAAACGCTGGGTCGGACGCAGCAGAAGTGGGGCCAAGGTCATGTGTGCAGCCGTGTGTGCATTCAATGCACTCGCAATGTGCTCTACGCAATGCGGTTAGCTTTAAGCAACCAGTTGGCTGCGTCATGTCACGTCACGTCACGTCATCACACGTCACGTGACTTCACTACACATCACGTCATGTCATTATACGTCACGTCATGTCACTACACGTCACGTCACAACACGTCGCGTCACCACACGTCACGTCACGCCGCCACACATCACGTCACATCCCCGCACGTCATGTCACGTCACTTGACTACACGTCACGTCACGTCAATACACGTCACGTCACTCAATGTCATGTCATGTCACCACACGTCACGCCACTTCACGTCACCACACGTCACGTCACGTACTGTTGGTCACGTTGGTCACTGTTGGTACTGTACGTCACGTACGTCACGTACTGTCGGGCTCATGTTTTGTCAGGCATTCTGACTTGACAGCATGTCAAGCCGAATGTGTGAACGGTGGACTGATTTGCAAACCTGGGGACGTAAACATCGCCACTTAAATTGTAGGTGACTTGTTCGAATCAGCTTCTGGACGAGGCCAATTCAAAAGGCATACCGGTTCAAACCAATGGCAAAGCTCACAGCCGTCCGCCGTACACAGTGCAATTGACATACGCGAATATTCGATCACACCCATGGAAACAGAGAGACAGGCCGAGGTAAAACCCTGCGTGCTGGTTTCGTTATCGCCGTTGTTTTCGTTGTTCTTTGGTATGTTGTTAAATGTGCTGGGTGCAGCCCGTTTCCCAGCGGCTAGGCGTCGGCTGGCCGTCAGGCATCGCCCAGCCGCTGTTTCCGCCTACGCAGTCAGCCGTCAAGACGGCACCGGGCGTCACGTGACCGCGTCAGTGGCGTAAGCAGGGGTCACCGGGGCACGTGCCTGAGATCTCAAAATTAGTCACATGGCCTCTTATACCGACTAACCCCCCCCCCCCCCCCGCCCCCGGGACAACGCGGGCCTCTATTTCGGCCAGAGGCCGCCAACACCGAACAGTCTGCTGCGTATCAGTCTGAGCCCCGGGGGCCCACTTCCCAAGCAGGGACGAAGCTGGGCTCGCGATCTGCATTGGTTGGGGCCACTGAAGCAATAATGAACCCCTGTGTTGGCCAGGGGCCTACATAGCCACCAGGGTACTGTGTCGGCAATGGGCTCAGAGTCGACCAGAGGAATATTTGCCTAACAGAGACAGGGACAGGACCCCGCACACTTCTTCCTCGCCTGCCCGCCCCGCAATCCATTGCAACCGCTGTGTGAGGCCCGAAAATGTTTACAAAATGCGTGTGGTTTCAGATAGCGTCTAGTCGCGAACGTCTTTGAACGTGCAACGCGCCCACATTGGAGGCGTGTGCCGATCCCAGCTCGGCCCCGGTGTCGAATGCGCCACCTTCGCCGCACTCTGACCTTGGTTGGGTGGATGCACTGCCCCAAGGTGCACCGGTGACCCGAGCACGGAGGTTCGGCGATCGCCACTGATGGGGTACAGCTGCCGATGGCACAAGGCAAGACAAGATAGATAAGATTGACAAAATAAGATAGACAAAATAAGACAACACAGGGCAGGAATGACGAGACAGATGGTGCATCGGGGAACAGGGGACCGATCAGCAACTATGGAGGAGGATACAGCACGACACTGGTACATGTAAGGACGAACAGAGCACAAACAGACTTCGTCAAGATATAGTAAAAATTTCCACTATGATGGATAGAAAAAGTCATTACTTGTTTTCTGGTTTAGTCAGAATAGTTTTGGACATTTTCAGCAGGATCTCTTTGAGCAACTTTTTAAATTAAATGAGACCGAGCTAAAAATCTCCACCCAAAACAGCAAGAAGGGGCTTGCTTGCGAGACGCCCTCCGCGCCCTCCCCCCCCCCCCGCGCCCGTCACCCAGACGTCTGACCGCGGCAGGCCAGGCCGCTGCACCTGTCCAGCAGCTCATCCCGGAACAGCTGGCCCAGCTCCGGCGGCGCCGTCAGCGAGATGTTGAGGCAGTCGAGCCGCCGGCGCAGGTGAGTGGCCGACAGGCGGCGCCACCGGCGCTTCCGGCCGAAGCAGTGCGGACCGTGCTCGCGGAACACGGCAGCCGCCCGCCAGAGCAAGTCGACCCCCCGGCACAGCAACGCTCCCGACCAGTCGCCGGCACTCTGGAAGTGGAAAGGGACGGAAGGCGGTGGTCATGGAAATGTAACATTGGGTTCAGGTCACCGAGACAGACAGGGGAACGATAGGGCGGCAGAGGTGGATGCATCCGCCGATAAGAGCTCGGCAAAGGTTGTAAGGAAAGGCACAGACGGTTACGGTAGAGTCAAGGAGGTCATAGAAGAAGAGTTCGAAGAGGTCGCATAAGAGGTCATAGTCACACAAGAGGTCAGGGTCACGCGGGATGTGAGAGGAGTGAGACACTATGGGGAATGATAGGCAAGTTATCAGGGAGGCTTCAGACTGGCATGGATCAGATTAGCCACTTTTTGCCATAAAGATTACTTTTAAGCCATCGAATGCAAACGCAAATATGAATAAAAATTTTATATATATATATATATATATATATATATATATATATATATGTATATATTTAATAACACACACACACAAAATATGACAATAAAATGGATTTTTGTTCTATATCGTCGTTTAACCGCGTCTCCTGGTATATTGAAGATCGATAACTCGGTGTCAGAACACTTGAACTCATCATGCCGAACACAGGGAGGGAAGGTAGTTTTCTATTCATTCCCCTAGCTCCTAACTTTGGGAATAAAGTCGGTCGAATCCGGGGAGATCCATTGATTGGCATTTTGAAGGCAAGTTGCGTCGTTTTCCCCTGCTCTGCCCCTCCCCCTTCCTTTCCAATTCACTTTGCAAAACCACACCCCGGTCAAATTACTAGAAGCTACCACAGAAGGCCCAAGGGTCCCTGTGTGGTCCGAAAATCCCCTTGATGGTCTGGAGGGGGAAATCTTTGAAAGGCAAGAGGGCTCTCAGCAGTAATGTGGCCCCCATAAGCGACCAGTGTGTTTCTGGTGCCCAGAAATCGCCCGTCAATCGACCAGAAAGACACGGAGATACCCAATGGGAGCGTACTGAGTATCTGGAAGGAGCAATTTGATACTGTCCAAGTTTCTTTTCTGCCAAAAAAACCCTTTTGGAGTTTTTATCACTCAGTCCACTCACTTTTCTTTGATCTGCGTGAAGCGAATTGGGCTCTTCTAAAGGGTCCTTGGATCCCCGACCCACCTCTAGTTTTCTGGTTTTCCAAAGCCGGAGGCCCGGCCCTCACCCATCGCCCCCCCCCCCCCCCCCTCCCGCCCAAAGGATTTCCAGGCAACGTCATAGAGGGGTACAGAGGTACAGAGGAGGTCGCAAGCAGGTCACAGGAAGGTCACCGGTCGGTCACATGGAAAATCGCACGGGGAGGCTATACGAGATAAAACGATGGAGGCCGCTGGCTATTCCAAAAAGAATGCAGCTGAGTCACAAAAATAGCACCATGGATCAAGTATTTGACATGGCAGCACCCCATAGATGACATCAGGCACAAGGCCTAGCCTGCGACTGCCGGGGTCACCTGGCAGCGTGCTGTGGGCGCCGGCAGGGTGCAGACCATATCCTCGGGGCACACGGGGTCGAGGCGGAGCTTCACACCCTGCACCGCGCCACCACCCCAGCCGACAGCGAAGCAGTAGTCCACGTGCCTCAGAGCAGAGCTCCTGCCGGCAGTCACACGACACTTCGCCCTCAGGGTGTAGGAGGAGAGCAGCGCAGGGGCTATGGTCGGTCGCCCTGGGGCGCGCGTAATATCTCAGCCATGGCTGCAAGAAGAGCCGTCACCAAAGACTGCTAGCACAGGCGATGTTGGCTACCAGACAGAAAACGCAGTTACCTGTCGTTTGAGGTGCGTATCGAGACGTCTTGACTGCAAAACGACGAGGAATAAGCAGATCCAGTAAGTTCATGTTCCTTGCGTGTAGCTATACACTGAAAATATGCCTACTGCGTGCGATAATATCTCTTGTATGTCATTGTTCCTCATACTACGGAAACAACATATGTCACGGAGCAAAAAACAGCTGTACCGGACACATGGCCCTCGCCGGGAACGAAACCCCAACCTGCCGCCCGCCGGGCTAACCCGCCACTGACCCGTCCTCGGGCGGCAGGCAGGCCGGGTAGGCGTGCTCGCCCAGCGCCAGCGGCCGGCTCAGGTGAAGCAGCGTGACGTCACCGTCGCGGGAGCGGAAGTCGACGCGCACCGTCTGGTGGGCGGGCGTGGCGAACAGCTGCCGCCGGTGCTCGCCCGCCCGCACGGCGACGTAGTCGGACGAGGGGCTGAGAAAGGTGAGGATGCATTACACATTACCCCTTACACATGCAGGTGCATTGATGACAGCTGCGCAGAATGGGCTGTTCCCTGTGCAGTCAGGTATGCTTTAGCGCAGATTTATCACAGATAAAGCTTATGCACCTAGCATCATTTTAAAACATTGGCTTTGCATAGCACGTTAAGGCAAAACGTACTCCAACGTACGTACGTACAACGTACAGGCAAACACCGCGTTCAAAATAGCTCTACTGGTGTCCAAATGTGAGCCTGTAACCCCAAAAAGATCCCAAGATCCGATCCCATGATCATTTCACGGTAGAACTCAATGGTGTCCTGGACCCAACCATGGGACCCAGTCACACATCTGCCAGCGTCTAAGTGTTTGATCTTGATCACGCCGTGTGACGCCAAACGTATACACGAGATACCCCCACACCAGGTGATGCTAAACGTGTGCTTGAGACCCATGCACACTGGGTTTTACCAAAACGTATACCTGAGACCCATACATATCAGGTGACGCCAAATACCAATAACACTTCGGTGTGTAAGCTGAAAAGCAAGCAATTCAAGCGCTGTCGCGTAAGTTGTTCGGGATTATGCATTTGTGTTCACAACACCTCCATAAATGAATATCCTGCACAATTAACACGAGTAAGGCCTAGCTTTGGTATTTTGTTATGATGAATCACTCGCGATGAGCCTTATGGAATGATTGTATCGAGGTATGGGAAGAATGCGCGTGTCGGCTGCGTTACCTGATAAGGTCAACCGCCTCGGATGACGTCATCACCCAGCTGGGGCTGATGAGAGTCGCTCCGGTCACCACGGCACCGTCCACGTATACGGTGACGTACATGGGCCATACCCCGGAGCCTGCCGACAGTCAGGGTCACCTGGGGCGCGGGTCACGCACTGGGGCGCGGGGTCACGCACCGGGACGCGGGGTCACGCACCGGGACGCGGGGTCACGCACTGGGGCGCGGGGTGGCACTGGGGCGCGGGGTGGCACTGGGGCGCGGGGTGGCACTGGGGCGCAGGGGTGGCACTGGGGCGCAGGGTCACGCACCGGGACGCGGGGTCACGCACTGGGGCGCGGGGTGGCACTGGGGCGCAGGGTGGCACTGAGGCGCAGGGTGGCACTGAGGCGTAACGCTTGGGTAAGGTGCACGCACTGTGGTACGGAGTAAGACGTTGGGGCGTAGGGTTACATACTGTGGCGCGGGACAACGCACGGGGGTGTGGAGCTTACGCGCTGGGGTACGGGGTTCATGAACTGGGGCGCGGGGTGCAGATAGCATATTGGACTGACGGGCACACGCTGGGGTACGACGCGCACACGTTCGGGTACAGGGTCCAGTGCCGCAACATAGTCACAGTACCTCTTCGCGTAAAGGACACAAATCGTGTTTTGGGACCGTGAAACGCGTTGTTGGGCCAAACATCTGCGAGATTCACACTGACGTAAGTGGCACACGTCGGGGCACGAGGCACATTTTTAGGCGTGTGGTTCACACATCAGAAAGGGGTCACCACCTGGCCCTTAGATGAGAGGCAAACGCTAAGATGTGAAGAAGTCACTGGTTACTTGACTGGTGACTATTGACCCGACAAACATTATGCCAATGACGCCAGCGGGCCAGAGCGTGCTGCACCACTGGCGCCCGGCCAGGGAGTGTGGTACCACAGACGCCTGGCCAGGAGGTGAGGCACTACTGAAGCCGGGCCAGGGCGTGCGGCACCACTGAAGCCGGGTCAGGGAGTGTGGCACAACCGACGCCTGGCCAGGGAGTGGGGCACCACCGACGCCTGGCCGGAGAGTGTGGCACCATCGACGCCTGGCCAGGGAGTGTGGCACCACCGACGCCGGGCGAGAGCGTGCTACACCGCTGGCGCCCGGCCAGGGAGTATGGCACCACCGACGCCTGGCCAGGGGGCGTGGCACCACTGACCGGAGGTGGGACCGGGCGTGTCGCGGAGCTGTTTGAGCGCCGGCCGGTGACCGCAGCTCGGCTCCGCCGCCGGGCCGCAGGTGAGGTCGACGGCGGTGCAGGCGGCACGGCCAGTGGCCAGCTGGTAACACAGCAACACAGCTGGACGCCACAGAGAGCCACACGATCGACAGCCGCCGTAGGACGTACAAACCATTGCATATTTGTTTCAGGATGGACTGCCCGCAATGGGCCGAACGGTCCACAACGCTTGATTACGTAAACAGTTGCGTGGAATTGACGATAAAACTCGAAATAATTTTTGGACACTTTTCAGAACAATGCAAACTATTGGTAGTACATTTCTATTATTTCTAGCACGCTACATGTAAATCTTGATATGTTTAATGTATGTTTCATATTATAATTTACTTAACAAATATTCTAGCACGTGATGTTGACGTTCCGAGAAACTGGTTTCAGATAAGGGAAATATGGTTCAAATCTGGTGTAGGACGAACACACCTTCCTGACTTCCAAAAGACAATAGAATACTTAATAGCAGGGTTGCAAACCACCAGTCATGACAACCGCTATGGCATCGCCATTCCACCCCACTTGCCTTTTGGCCGTTTAGCAAGTGGTTGAGGTGGACCAACGGGTGGTCAAGCGTGCGCGGCATCAGATGCTCCTTGACGGTCATGCCGGGCGCCACCCGTCCATCGTCCTGGAGCTCCTCGCAGGTGTACAGCTCCTCCCCGAGCGGGTACACGGGCGTACGGTCCCCGTCATCGGCGGAGACGAAGCGCTCGTTCAGCATCACCCTGCGGCCACACGGCGGCCGGGATTACGGCGAGCCGAGAACGGGCGCCAGACTGGTCAGGACGCCGGCCGGTGCTGGAGGCGGCACACGACAGCCATTTACAGAGCAACACCATTGGAAGCACATGACGCACCTCACCGCATACACGTCCCTCGCGCAGATGACATTGGGTCGTAATAGAAAATTAGGTCAGAAATATTCCTCTACACCTCTCCTCTACAATACACCTCTTGTTCGTGCACGAGGCTATTGGTTCCATGGTGGGAATCCATCCACAGCAAACACACAGCTAGACTGCTGACGTTGCTTGACAACTTACCGACATACGGGTTACCGACATACGTGTTTGATGTATCACAGACATGTCGTGTAACACGCAACATCAAATGTATTACGAATCGACACCCCGTCCCCCGATGCACAACAAGCTTGCTTTGATCCGTTGCAAAGCAAGCTTTGATCCGTTGACAGGGGTGCCGACGGGCGTTTGATCAGAACGGAAGCCGGATCTGCCTCAAAGCTATTTAGTGCATTCTTCATGCGTAGTTTATAACATTACCTTGACGTGATTTTGTATGCTAAAGTCTTGTCAGTTGTCATGCTTGAAACCGACCACTTTCGTTTCTCTCTCTATTTGCATATGTTAAGTGTCTCGGTATTACATAGCAGGGAGTGCCGCGCCTTCTCAGTTTTCCATTCCTAATTTGGGTGTCAAAGTGCGATTTTTTTGCGCCGTGGCGGACGGGCTGGCACACCTGGTCACCCGTTTCTGGGTGCCGTGAGGGAATCATCTGTTGCAAAAGCAAATTTTGACCTGCAAACAACTTTGATCAACGTTTGCCACGGCACACACTGCTGGAAGATCTTCCGTCCGGTATTATTCTGGAAGATGCTCTGTCCAGTATTATATATCCATTTGTCTGTCTTCTGATCTTACGTCCTTCTGTCCGGGCAAGATCGCTATGTACCGACGTTCCCGGCTCTGTCAGGGTACGTCTGGCGGTGGCGTCACGGATCCAGAGCTCACTGTTGATGCAGGTAGATCGCGAGCTCACCCCTGGTGCAGGTAGATCGAGAGCTCACCGTTGGTGCAGGTAGATCTCGAGCTCGCCCTTTGTGCAGGTAGATCCGGAACTCACCGTTGGTGCAGGTAGATCGCGAGCTCACCCCTGGTGCAGGTAGATCGCGAGCTCACCCCTGGTGCAGGTAGATCGCGAGCTCACCACTGGTGCAGATAGATCGAGAGCTCACCCCTGGTGCAGGTAGTTGCAGAGGATGTCAGAGTATTTGCTCATCCAGCTGTCAGGATCGGCGCAGATTGGGGACCACGCGGCGCCCGAGTGGAAGCTGGAAGAAGCGCAGCGTTAACCTGAATGGAAGGCTTGGGGAATTGCTTTCAGCAAGGTAGCGAGATGCGGAGCGAGATAGGTAGGTAGGTATACAAGGGAGCGAGACACTACACATATTTTCAATGAATTGGCCAGCGACCACTGTCTCTAGCTATCTTAGTATCGATCGTGCAATGCCAGGTCAGCGGTAAAATTTGGGGACGAACGTTAACCAACGTGCCACTATGTTCGGCACGATCCGTTCTGCCCTCTGACGTCATCTTTCAGCGTAGCCTCCAGCACCGGTTGCAGGCCATCCCAGCCAAGGGCAGCTTGCGAGTGCATATGGCGACCCGAAACCACCCCACCCCGGATAGGTGGATTGGAAGGCAGGAGCTTTAACCAACTGAGCTGTATGGACGGACATGAATCTGTTTTCCGATGAATGCTGTTCGAAATCCAAAGCACTGACGAATACTTTATCATGGACCTGTCAAGAATGGCTGTGGAAGCTTCGAGTTGAACAAGAATTGTGTCATGCACCAACGGCATAACTTGTTAACAGCGTCAGTGACTACAATGGGCTAAGAAAGAAACAATCACTCGTGCCCAGAATACATTGAACGCGCACTGAAAAACCGGTGAACAAGGCGGTGAAAACCTATATCTTCCTTAACCTACATCTCTACAATGAACGATAGTCTGATGTCATGTGACAGACAATTAACATTATCATGTCCTAATAGCGGCATGCCATCGAGTAACACGACGTCACTTGAGCCAACAGAGTTGACAAATAAAGCAAGCAAAGTAACAAAGATGTCAGCTTTACACTTACGAGATTAGACATCACCTTTGTCGTCACCAATATGTCACCCCATAGCAGGAAGAAAATTTGTGCAGCGCTTATCTGGTCTTGGTTCTTCATGTGGATGAAGTAGAGGCGTCATTAAGAAAAGAGTCCTGTGCGAGTCGCGAATCGCAACTCCACTGTTATTGCGCTCTCTCGTTATGTCATATGACACGTTGTTAACACGGAAACAGCCGTTGCTAACGGTTCCTGTCAACCGTTAGACGCTAGCCGTTGATGTTCACAGCCACCTCCAATGAGACAGCGTTTCACAATGAGCTGTTCTGCCGTTTCCTTCCACGGCCTCCGTCGGCAGTAGCTGTGCGCTGGCTACCCACTCTGATTTGATGGCCACCAGCCCGCGCAGTCGGTTCAGTGGCCGGCCCATCCTGTCCAGCTCGATCGTGTCCGTGTCGCTGCCAACCAGGGCAACTGCAGAGCGAAACAAATCACGTGAAAGGCCGGTGTGACCGTTTGTTGGGTACAAATATCTGCTCGCTGCCTAGCTTTGCCAGTCAGTCGAACGTAAGTCCGGCGAGAGCTATTATTTTCAAACAATAAGTGATGATGTTGGAAATGCTGAGCATTCACGATAAATGAACGGTCCAGTTATAGCATTGGTGTTATGTGGTTCATATCCTTACATTTGGGTGTTGAACAGTAAAATATTTTATTCAGAAATGCAGATAAATTTCAAAGTTACAAAGATACCATTCTCCACCACAATCACGCCTCCCAATGAAGTCGCACCTCTTGCCACAGTCCACCCCTTTGCACAATAACACCTCTCACCACACTCATCGTCTCTCATCACACTCACCGTGCCCGTCAGCAGGCCCGCCTGTCACTAATCGTGCATTTTACTAATCACGTGGTCAGGTGTCTGACCCCAGCCGCCATCAGCTGCGGTCATGATTTACCACATTTGCACATTTATCGCCAGTCACTCCTCTCACCAGCTCGTCAGTTCTCTCACCAGTCACGCCCTTCCCCCGGCCCTCTCACCGCAGTCACACGTCTCACCACGGCCAGCCCGCTCCGCAGTCATTTGTCTCACCGCAGTCCGCCTCGTCCTCGCCATATTCACAGTCGATGTCGCGATCACAGCACCAGCGCCTGGGAATCGTCCGCTGGCTGTGCCGGCAGTAATAGTCGTCCGGGTTCCGGGGACCTGCGGGGTGGTGGTGCTTAGCAGTACTCAGCGATACCCGTGTGCCAGTAACACAAAACACTAACACGCCAGCCGGGTGATATGCAATACTTTAACCGCCCGCATTGCCACGAAGTTCATATGCGCCCGGGTGGCCGGTTAATATCCTTCGTTTGGGTAAGGGTCAATTTGACCCCCTGAGATCTCAAACACTAAGATGGCTAGAGACGTCAAGTGCACAGGGTGGACTTTCAATTCTTGAAAGCTGTGTAAAGTTAAGTGCAGCTGCGCCGCCGAAAGGCCGAAAACTATGGCCGAAAATTAGTCTAGAAAAGCTATCGGGGGGGGGGGTCGAGTTCACCCCCACCCGAGCGCGTGCTGAAACCAGCCACCCAATGGCGGTGTTTTACAACCTATAAGGCCACTAGCAGGCACCCCCTCCACCCCACCACCACCAGGAACCTTCACATGAGGGAACTTTCCCCAGGGTGTTCGCCAGCACGCTCGGTGGCCCGTCGTGGCGCTGTCGGCGGGGATCACGCGGTCACGCCAGTGACCGCGAGGGGGGAGGCTCACAGCAGAACTCTTCGTCGGACGTGTCTGCCAGGTCCACCTCATGGTCACACAGCCGGTCCTGCTCATGTCGGATCAGGTAGTCGAGCGGGGTGCAGGAGGCTTCGTCCGAGAAGTCGCCGCATTGCGGGTGCAGGTCGCAGCGCTGGGATTCCGGCACACAGTGGGGCAGGCTGTGGACAGCGTGGCCAAAACAACGGTGAATGACTGGTAGCTGCACGACCTAAGCAGGTTAAGACTACGGCACACAGGGGGCAGGCTGCGGACAGTGCGGCCAAAATAACGGTGGATGACAGATGACTGCAGGGATCTGTCTTACTCAGACGTCTTTCTGGTTTCTAACGCTGGTTGCTGGTTTCAACTTGCCCTAAAAACGAAGCCATTTTTCTGGATTCCTCAGTTTGTTTTGCAACTACGGCTTCCAGTTTTTGGATTCAATTGGTTCTTTTACGGGCGCCGGACCCCGGTTCCTAGTCCTCGTTGGTCCTTTCCCAAGCATGAGGTACTAGTTCCTGGCTTCCACTCGTTTTTACGCAACATACCCGGTGTATGGTCAGATCGGTTTTTCACATACACCGGGCCATGGTCCTGGTTATTACCGTTTTTTCACAAACACCTGGCCCTGGTTCATGGTTTTCACCGACCCATTCACAATTATTAGCGCCTCATTTTTATTTTCATTGGCTTCTCACAAACAACAAGTCTTGGTGCTGGGTTCCCATTAGTTCACTCACAAGGGACAAACTTCCGGAGTGGTTAACGTATTTGGCTCCCACGTGGGGGCTCCGGTTCGAACCTCGGCTGTGCCATGGGCCCTAAGCGTTCCCGTCGTCTCTGCAGGCACCTGACACTCCATGACAGGCTGCGACGACGAGCGTCGCGTTCACTGGGACAAATTTACTCACAAAGCACCAGATCCTGCTCCCTGGCTCTAATCGGTGTGTTCTTCGTCTTCGATTGGTTTTGCCCGCCCAGAACACTTGCATGAAAGTACACTCAATGGATAAGCATTGGTTCGACTGCAATTCGAACAAGGATCGTGGTCCTTGCTGGTTTTCAAAGTCTGTACTTGTTTGGGTTTTCATGGATCATCAGCGTAATACCAGGCTGGATCCTAGTCCTGCTAGATCTCTGACTGCATCACTGGCTGGGTAGCAGTTTTTTGCTGAATCTCTCGGCCTAGTGTTACGCTGGACTCTGACTCCTGTTGTCTCTCTCTGCAAAACTCAGTGCTGGATCCAGTTTTGGCTACCTTTAATCTCATTGCAACCCCATCCACTGAGTTTTTGCTGGAGTTCGGCTAAATGTCAGCCTAGGGCATGAGTATCGGCTGGACTTCGCTGAACGCCGGTGCAGTTCCGGAGTTTTAGCTGGACTCCGGCTCAGTGGCAGCTTGGTTCCGAGGTTCTCCCTAGTTCCGGAACCAGACACCATTTCTTCACGAAAACTTTGAGACCTAGGCACATGTCTGGTTCAATCGTAACATTCTGCTTTAGTAAATCAGGCAAGGCAAGAAAGCCCAGGCATGTTCCACCTAGTGTGTTGGATTACCTGATACATTTAAACTCGTCGTCCGCACATAGGGCTGCCGCCGAGCCGTTGGAGACAGCGGGGGGGTGTTGCGCCGGCCGCGGATGTCGGCCGGGGAGTCGGCACGTCCGGCGGGCCGAAAACCTCATCGGCGCCTGAAACCAAGTCTGGTTTTACACTAGGCTGTGTACCTCGCACTCAAGAGACCCAAATGTTGTCCAAAACTTAAGAACGCACCACTGATCCAGTTGGCGCGAAAGCCTCAGTGCCTGTCGGGAGATCGCGGCGGATAAGACACACCGACAAGATAGCTCCGATCAGATAATTCACACAGCGTTGTCCATAAGGTGTTGGGAGACAGAAGTTCACGTTCGAATCGGTGTTCCATCACCAAATAGTTGATTTGACCAGGGATTGTTCAGTGCAGTTACTCGACGCGCGAAGCTATTTCATCTCGGGTCGTTCGGTGCGAGGCACATCGCCCGATGTGCCCGTGCAGTTATGCCAGGCCGTGTGCCTCGCTGTGACTCGCGGAGTGGGGGCTGTTAAGTGGCACGGTATCCTTTTCCAACACTGACAAAACAAAGCAGGGACCCTACTGCGTGGCACAGATGCATACGGAAGTAAAAACCACACTTGTCGCTCGGGATTGGACGGAAGCCCGACGGTCGCCGGACAGGTGGCGCTAGTCACGACGCTGGGCGGTCCCCTCGTGTCCAGCTGTCGGTGGAAGATCGTCACAGACGGCACCGGGCCGGCAGGCCACCTCCTCACCGTCTGCGGTGGCCGAGGATATAGTGGCGTTGGACACGGGCGGGCTGGCCGGCGTCGACACGGGCAAGATCTCCTCGCCGCCTGGTCCGCAGAATCTGCCGGTTGGGGTCATGCTAGCCGTCGTGCAGAAACAGCAGCCGTCTTCACGATGGCTTTCCGCAAACCACTTTCAAATCATTTCAAATATTTCGATGACCTTTGCGATATCGCCACAACCACATGGCGAGGCGTAACGTCACAACCACATGTCGTCACATGGCGAGGCCAGTGTCGAATAAGTTTAACATAGCGGTGATGCATCCATTGTACTTTTTCGACACTTTCCCACGCCCTGTCATGTCACTTAGTTTTGTCATCCTGAAAGGCATCATAATTTTAGTGGCATTGTTTTTTTCTGCCGATCATTAACGGTGAATAAAAGTTTTCAAATCAACACGGAATGCTGGTTTTCAAGCACATGTGTCATTTACTAGGTCAGTGGGTCATGAGCTCAATGACCAAACACCATCTTGGCTAAAATAAGATCAGTCCTATACTACTACATGATGTGCCAAAATTGTTGGTAGTGCCGCTCCCTGCACCGGGAAGCCAAAACTGCGACTGTTCGCTGCCAATCATGAAAGTTAGACTCATCTGGAATGCCACCAAATGGGCTTAAGGTGTCATGCTAACATAGTTGGATTCCTTAGACTTATAGACCGTCCATTTATTGCTGTTTTGTAGACTAGCTCAGTAAGGGACCACCCATCATCTGGACCATACTTCGGCTTTCCTCTCCCTGGCCCCTCCCCGTCCATCTCAGCCCAGTTCGTCGGCCCGCCCCCCCCCCCCCGACCTCCCCCCCCCCCTTGGCTGGCCATCACCTTTCATCCTCGGCGCCCAGGCAGTCCACTTGCTGGTTGCATAACTGGGACTCGGTCAGGCACATGCCGCCTCTCAGGTGGCACAGTCGCGTCGGGCAGCGCTGCTTCGGAAACCGGTCGGCGCCGGCAGTGTCCACGGCTGGCGAGCGGCCAGACGTGCTGTCAGGTCACCCAAACAGCACACTCTTCTGCCGGAGGCCCTCTTGGATGAAGCGCATGCCAAGAACTGGATGAACAGCTTAAATATAGCGCAATGTTTCTCTAACATTCTGCGCGCGCCCGAATCAATACCCACGGGTTCACAAATTTATTGCATAAATAACATTCGGCATGGTAATCACGGCGGTGAATCTTGTTTCCCCACATATTAAAAGCTATGGCCTAAAGATATCGCCGGCGATCAGAAGTCCAGTAGTCAGTGAAACTGTATCCATGCGATTTTGCTGAAATGCATACCATTAAACGGAGTGCTCTACAGTTCCATGGGGTTTTGAACTGAAGTAGCCATCTTGAAGATCACTCGGTACGGTTTACAGCCCTTCGTTCTTAAAGCCCAGGCTCCTCTAGTTTCTGAGGTTTGCGCCCGCGGAGATGGGAGCCTAGAGTACGTCAAGGTCACTTTGGCATGCATGACGATATAGTAATGCCATTCGAATAAAATAATTCCATAAGCCACGCGGCGACCACTCCAATAAAAATATATTGATAGAATCGCTTATAACTGGCGTTTGGGAGCACGATTCCCAGATATAACTGAAGTCAATTGGCTAAAATCACACACTCTCGCACAGCATCTCCGGGCAGGGCTCGCAAGTACAGCCCGTACCATCTGACCCGCATGACTTGCTACTTGGTGCAAATATTTTCGTCAACATTTCACTGATATTAATGTCCAGTGCCCGCTCAAACTACACGAGGCCACCCCTCAATTGCAAATATTTTCCTTCACGATGTTTGCGTTGGGCAAGATTTTGTTTACTGATACCGAGTCAACATTTTGATTGTCACCAAGTTCTAAAAAATTGGTACCGACAGCCTCCGTCGTGAAGTAATCAGTTGGTAGCCCGTCACTAACCGGGACACCCTGCTGCCTGGGACACCCTGTCACTCTTGTACTCTACAGCAATGGCTGACTTTTGAACGACCATCAATTGCATGCAGTAATCAACAAAGCATCGTGAGATACGCTCCATCTCCAAGCCGTCTGAAAACTGATGCTAGGGTACAACTCTGCAGACATAAAACAGCAATCCAAGATGACAAACGACCACACTGAGTCATCCCGACGATGTTCTTTACCGATTAAACCTCAAGCATACCAAATATAACGTAGCCGGCGACACGAAAGATCAGACCCGTGCCCCCCCCCCCTCCCCCCGCGCCAATTGCACCTGTGAACCGGTCGATCCAGTGCCGAAAGTAGGAGACCCGCGTGTACACGCCCGGGGAGTTACGCAGCGCGCAGCCGCGCCCGTGGGACACGATGCCGTGCTGCTTCCACCGGCCGTCTGCCGACCTGGCGGCGCCAAACATCGCGTGACATGCCATGCAAGATCACATTAGGTCACACGATGTTGCAAGGTCATCATAGGCTGCAAGAATTTAAGCCGAGGTTGTGGCACGTCTTACATTCTAAACCAGTTTATTAAGCCCAGCTATTGCAACAATGGCGGATGCTGCAGATTTTCCCCGGTTGCACAGACCGTAATGAGGCGGAGGAATTTTTCACTTGGCCTCGCACAATTTCGCAAAGCTTTCCTGGTCAGTAACACTGTTGGCAAACAGAAACGCACAAAACTTCACCGAAAATATCCTGACATGCCGTCGTCTCATAACAACACCGAGCAGTAAGCCGTTAACGGCTGGGCGTCGACCCCAGGTGGCGTTGACCGATCAGGGTGACCTAGGCTGGCGACGGCCGGCCCATGGGGTGTGAGGACTAAGACGGTACAAAGTGATGCGCTTTTGTAGGCTCCGGGATCTGTGTGTACTGTTGAAAATCTCACGGCACTTATCAACCGTTAACCCGCTGAACACCGATGAACCGAACACCCAACAACGCTTAAGGCCGCTTAACACCGACCCGCAGTCTCACGGTCTTGCCGTTGGATTGGAACTGACGCTATCGTGGAGTTGGAAACAGTGCGGCTGCAAGACCACGAACTTGCAACATCGCGAGTGCGTAATAACGAGGGGGGGGGGGTACAAATCGGTGGGGAGGCGCGACCCTGGTGGGGGTACGGACGTGGCGGCAGCGAGCCTTACCTGCAGAGCAGGGGCCCGCCGCTGTCGCCCTGACAGGAGTCCTTGCCGCCCTCCAGGGGCCCGGCGCAGATCTCGATGGTGATGTTGTCGTAGCGTTCGGGGCAGTAGGACAGCACCGGCAGCTCCACCTCCATCATGTCATCGACTGCACCCCAGGACAGATGGCAATCATCAGGGGCAACCGAACATCAGCGTGGCGCAATCCCTGAGCATCCAATGTGCAAACAGAAGCTGAGTGACACATTTGCGATTCATAAATGTCCTTTTAGTTGCTCCTGGCCTGTTTATTAACGCTTGTAACAGCGACGGTCATTAGTGTTACCGCTCACCGCTGTGAAGGAAAACCAGCCGTGAAAGTCTCCAATAGTGGAAGCCGAACCCAAACTTTCCATTCACACGGCAGACACACGGCAGCCACGCGGCAGACACGCGGCAGATACGCCGCAGACACGTCGCAGACACGCGGCAGACACATGACATTTCACAGCGAACGTTCACATGCAGCAAAGACAGACACTTCTATAGAACAAAATATGAGATGAGGCCTAGTGAGCACCATTCTGTCGCTAATGCCTGACTATAGTCACCTACACCCAGGATATCCCTGGCTGGTCTGGTCCACAATCACCTGCCGTCTTTCATCTCAGGGCATGTGATGGGGTTTCTTGATATCCAAGGAATCGCTGCAGCTAAATCCCCGTTGTCCCCTACGGTTCAGACGATGACTTGGCATCACCCAAAATAGCTGTTCGAATGCCATTCATCCACCATGCTCCTCTGGCGTGGGTGCGCTGCGGCTTCGTGCATTGTGCACATTGCCTCGCCGCGTGCATCACCCGGAGGAGTCTGCCACCATGTGGAGTGCGCCACCTACCCTCCGGCCTGTCCCAGCTGACCTGGTTGGCCGTCACTCACCTTTGGTGCAGTTCCTATCGACAGTCACCTACCCTCGGGGCCGCCCTGATCGACTTGGCCCCAGCCGACCACCGTGCAGCGCGTGCCCGGCGCCAGGACGTCGGTGGCCTCGGGCAGGCAGGCGGGCGCGCTCCACTGGGTCAGCGCCAGCGGCCGCGACAGCCGCACCAACGCTAGGTCGTTCGAGTAGATCCGCCTGCGGCCCCGGCATGACGAAGCCATAACGAGACACGGTGACGTGGAAGCCATGCAGAGAAAGCCGTGACAATGAAAGCATTGCTGGGTCTGGGTGCGGTGATCGCAATGTTCTAATATACACACTTATTATCACGCAAACGATTGTATTTTTAAGTAGTGGTCATCAGCTTGCAGCCTAAGAGAGCGTCAGTGCCGCGTCCTTAAATAAAGATCCCATTGCATTCCGATTATGTGTCATGTACAATCAACACTGAAAAGACCACCGCCTTAAACTGTGCTAGCACGCAAGAAAGTGTTGCAAGAGGGTGAGACAATTCAACACACACTCCAAGGTTTCTTGTCGTCTGTCTCCTTCCAAGGGGCGTAATAATGCAAAGAGGATCGTCGTTTTATGAGTTAGTTGTCAACTAACAGATATCAACCTTCATTGCACGGTGAGGAGCTTACTGCATTTCTATCACGGATAAACACAGCTTATACTGTTAATTTGGACTATATAGGCAATGTTTATTGATAACGTCGTTTAGCCAATACCGCCTAGTATATCAAACACTGACAACTGTCGATGTAATACGTATGTCTTAAGGCCTTGTTTTGCTGATAAGAAAGCGTCGTTTTAGCCTGATCCGGTACCTGTTGTAGTCCGGATGGATGATGATGTGACTTGCGAAGCGAGACTGTTCGTATGGAGCGAAGCTCTGCCTGCGAAGCATGCCAGCCTGAATCTCGTACCGGTATCTCTCGAACCTGAAAACACCAACGTTCTCAGCGACTCAGTCATGAAAATCTTGTAAAGTTTGTAAGCACGATGGCAGATATCAGAATGTTGATGCTTACAGCTTTCGCTCATCGAAACGCTGCTGCCCTCCATCGACAGCTGGAGGATGACAGTGGAGCGCTTCCACCACGCCAAGCGATTTCACAACTGAAAGCAGAGTCCTCTCCTCTCATAATGGTGTCCCCACCATCCAAAGCATTGGTTTTAGTCTTGGCCACCAGGAGCAGCTCGCTGCCTTTGAAACCATGGCAATGTTCTCGTCCATGGAAACCGTGTTCGTAGTGACTGAAACACGTTTTTCATCCCCACGGGCAGAGCTCCCACCACTGCAAGGAGTGTATCTGGCTCCCGAACTCGTGTTTCCGACCCCTGAGCAGCAAATTCTCAATCCGGAAGCGCTGTGTGCCTGCATCTTAAGCCGGGAAGTTCTCACATCGAAGCGATGTTTCACCAAGGCTCGAAGTAATGAGCCCCCCCCCCCTCTGTTCCCGCAACCGCGTGCTATTACTCCTCCACGCAGTGTTCTTAGCGCCCGGAGCTATGTACTACCACTCCTCTGCGCAGTGTTCTCAGCGTCCGGAGCTGTATGCTTTCACACTTTAACGCGGTGTTCTCAGCGCCGGAGCCATCTGCTTTCACTCCTTGTCGTAGTGATCTCAGCCTGTGACAGCGATGGGTGCCCACCTCTGGAAGCAGTGGGCGGCCGACAACACCCAGCGGGCGGTGAGCACGCTGCCGCCGCAGCTGAACACGCCGTCCCTGTAGATGGCCACCAGCCAGGGCCAGCGGCCGGGTGCGCTGCGAGCGCCGCCCACGATCCGACCGTCGTGGTCGCGTGCCGCCGGCCCCGGCGGCCGCTCGCCGCGGTGCCCCCGCCTCACGACCGGCTGGAACACCTCCACGTCCTCCGGTATGTCCGCGGGCGGCGGCGGCAGCCTCGGCGGCGGCGGCGGAGTCTGCAGGTCGAAGTCGGCCGCGTCGAAGGTCAGCTCTTGCCCCACGGTCAGACGGGTCTCAGCGGCGGCCAACCACTCCGGCTGTGGGAGGAGGGCGTGACAGGCCGCGGAATCCGAGTTTGTGTTCATTGGCAAGCCATCCCTGCTCACCGCTACATTTGGCCCCACATGATCTCGCCCGTCGCTTGGATTCGCGAAGGTCACGGGCCGTGTTAATGTAAATTATGTTGCCACTTCACACCTTCGTCATTTCTTGTCTCTCACGCGAGCCAATGTGTAGGACGTGCATGCATGTGTTGGCCAAAAGTATGCACACACACAGAGCCGAGAATGCGTCCCGGCGGACCGCTTACCACCCTTATGTCATTGGCACATGCTTGAGAACGAGGATTATGCCAGCAAACTGCGTAACTGTGCTAGCGGCGAAAGCCCTTAAGGATTATGAGAAAAGTTGGTATCCAAACAGTTTCTTTCCGTGCAAGGCCATGGGACTAGTTTCTCTTTGCCAAAGTTGCGGGAGTCGCCCCCTCTGCCATCAAACCCCTTTGTAATCCATAGACCTTTTTCGCATGAAGTCAGAACTTCTAAAAGCGATTCACAACTTATCTTGTCAAGTTGCATTTTGGATGCTCTTAACTGATCAGGAAATGCTCCATTCTCCAAGAACAATGGGGGATGACCCCTGTTCTTACGACGATTTGATGTGGGCACATCTCCAAAAGTACATCCTGGCCTAGTCAACTAAATATTAAGACCGCTGCGCCAGTGAGCTATTTGATGGTCTGGTCTGTTACCCCGAATGCGTTTGACAGAAGGCTGCCTGAGACAATGCATATAGCTTGGTAGTCTAGTGCCACGCTTTCTGCATGGATGCTGAAAATTGTTGCGTGATGCGATCCCACGATTAACGACAGTACTCGGATCGGTGTCACGTAAGTATGTACAATCCCACGATCAACGACAGTACTCGGATCGGTGTCATGTAAGGTATGTACAATCCCACGATCAACGACAGTACTCGGATCAGTGTCACGTAAAGTATGTATAGCTGTTCGGAAAATTATATATACATATATATATATATATAATAAATATACAAATACACACATATATGTATAATATATAATAAATACTGTCTTGGCAGAATATCTTCCTTTTAGCATGTTCCATTGAAAGCGGCTGCCGATTCCGCATTAATGGACTCCTTGGCGTTTCGTTTGACGGCGAGAGCTCTGGGCGTAGCAGTATCGATGAGACAAAAGATTATTCAAACATAATCACTTGCATGATCGTCTACCTCTGTACATTCTAACGTTTTGAGACCTTATCTCATGGTCGGAGGACTAAAAATGTCATAAGTGGTAAGTTTTGAGCGTTGTGAGGACGAAAGTTGTGTATTGCTAACAGTTGTGTTGCGTATTTGTGCATATGTGTGTACCATAGTGGTGATCGATAGCTGCGGTCACTTTGCTGACAAAAAGTGATTGTGGCCGCCAAAAACTCATGGCTTAGAGGCATGCATTAAGAACGACAAAAACTGCTCGGGATTTGTTTTCGGTAGCGTCTTTCTGAGAGCAGTTCACGAACTTTCAGTGTCTTTCTGCAACAATTTTTTTATTTACACTGTCAAGTTTCTGCAAATATTTTGTTGCGATAAAAGTAAGCCTTGGCGTAAATTATGAGGAAATTATAGATATTTTACTTGGTTCAGATTTATTTAGATCGAGAAGCTGCTTTTCTGAGTCAGCATTATCTACCCGCGGGTCGCAACCGGACAAAAAAACTTGTAAGCTTTTCCAACGGTTTAATCCCTAAGGGTTTCATCAGTTTGAAACTACTGGGCACATGACCAAGGCGCGTGTTGTCAGCGGCGATAGTTGTTTTTTAGATCCAAATGAAGAAAAACGAGATGGGATTCCAGAGCCCGTCCGTGACGCGGGAGTTATTGAAAGGCCCCCCACATTAGGATCATCTAAGGGCGGTTGGTGAGGCCTCAGCGTGAGCGCTTCAGCCTGATTCGTGACCTTTGTGAGCTGGCTGACCTGGCTGCGCGGCTCCCGTGACCTGCCGGAGGTCTGCTGCCCCGCGCTGTGGCCGCACTCTGGCGGCGGGCACTTGACGAACACGGCCGAGCCGGTCCGGCACGCGGCCACCTCGGAGAACGTCCCGCCCAGCTCGGCGAACGGTCCGTCGTAGCCCGGCCGGTACGTGCGCGGCCCGGACGAAGCCGTGCCGCTGCGGCAAAGAACAGCGCTGAGGGGCATTGGCCGGGGCACTGTGGTGGCACTGCAGCCACGTGGGGCGCTCGCGCAAAGGTGAACACTAGAGCAGCGAAGGCGTGCTAGGTTACTGGTGATCACTGAAATGCCGTGGGATGACTCGGTCACTGCAGACTGCGGTACTGGAGCGTAGCGGGAACATGCTGTCACTGCGTGCATTGGGGCTCACCCCCCCTCCTCCATCCAGATGGCTGGGACTTTCAGTATCGTAAAATAAATTACGTTTTAGGCATACAGATTGTGCAAAAAGTTGGATTGGCTTGCAATCAATGTTTACTGATCCATCCACGACTGAGTGTTAATGGCAGCACACCAAGAGGCAAACGTGCGCAACGCAACGGCGTGCCTTACAGGTGATGGTGCAAGGCTGCGGAGCAGCTTCTTTCCCCGAGCGGACAAGACATGGTGGGCGACATTTCACCAGATGCAGCTGCGCCGCACTAAACTTGGCAATGCAGTCCTTTAGCAAGGCGACCCAGGGCATTGTCGTAACAATACATACGCAACTACAGACATTTGGAAAACAACCGTACTCACATTCACTGCATCGCATTGGTTTTTCCAGATAAGTGGCCTACAATCTGCTGCAGCGTCAATCACCCAGTGTTTTCTACCTCAGGCAAAACAACTGCGATGCATATCAAGCTGTCGCACGAGCCATGTTCCCGTAGCATTGGAAACAATCATCTGTTTGGCGTTTGAGATATTAAAGGCAGTTGCCAACGCACCTCATGAAATTCTTGTGGATCACATGCTTGTTAAAAACTGACGTGATTTTATTCGGTATTAATCCCGTAAATTATTTTCCGAAATGGACACAATACTCACATGGTGTATCTCCCGACAATCTGCTCGCAAACTTCAATGGCGTAGAGCTGCATGTCTTGGCCGTTGTAGCATACAGGAAGCCATTTGCCGGATATTTGACGATGCATGAATCCGTAGTTGACCACCAGGGGGTACACCTGCAAGGATGTGGATAAGGATATGTGTGTATGGAAACGAATGCAAGTAAACAGGCGTCACGCATTCCGCTTCCATTCAAAAATACAAGCGAGTTCAAGAAAACGGGGATCACGCTATCACGCATCAATTACGCATGCAAATGATTTCAATTACACAGGCATCACATCACAGGCACGTGTAAGGCATCACTCATACATGTGAACGATTTGAAGGTAGCACGCATCACACGTCAAGACATATTGTCCGTGGTGATTTTCCACCCAAACAGGAAGATAAGTAAATCTGTTCTTATAAAGTGTCCGGCGACCAAGCCTAAACGTGCATGGCTAGTCATGGTTGATTATGAGAGCGTGATACATGCCCCGATGTGTGATGCGTGCAAGCTCAAATCGTCATCTTTCTATGAGTAAATATCACGTGCATTAAACATGGTATTTCATAAGCGTTCTCTTCAGGAATGTGGCATATATGAACGATGCTATCGTCCCCCCCCCCCCCCCCCTCCTGAGAGCTTTCCCTTTAGCCCTAATACCAGCGAATCCCCCAGGCATAAATTTGAGTGTCAGCCAGTCTCCCCCGAAATCCAGTTCTGGCGAATCTCACGGTTTTTTGGTAACGACCCCTACTGCAATGCCGTGGCCATATGTGTATCCTGCCATCGCACGCCCCCTACGCCTGGCGACCGACAGCTATTGCCAAAAACCCGTTGGTTGCACCTTAAGCGCACTATCTATAGTGTTATCAACGTAATCATGTGTGCACGCAGCTTATGATGTGATGTGATGTGACATGCAACATGACGAAACCATGTGACGTCAACGGCAGCTGCGACATCACATCAGGCGTGTTGCACATATTGCGTGTTTGGGCGCGATATCACCTGTTGAATGTGGTGCCGACTGCCTGAATATGGCGTCACGTGCCAGAGCGTGACGTTGCACACTTCGACGGGACATGACATCCTTAACTGTGACGTCACATTACGGTGCGTTGCAGTGCAACGTCACATGTCGATTGTGACGGCTAACCGTCACCTGTCGAGGCGTGACGTCACTGCTGAGATGGAGGCAGGCCTGCTCATCTCGGCCGTTGGTACAGTCCTCCTTGCCGTCACAGCGCAGTCGGCGTGGCACGCAGCGTCCCCCCAGCGCTGGATGGGACGAGCACGAGAACTCGTCCACGGCGCAGCCTGCCGGCCGGATCAGGTCAGAGTCAGGTCAGAGCCAGGTCAGGGCCAGGTCAGGGCCAGGTCAGGGCCAGGTCAGGGCCAGGTCAGAGCCAGGTCAGAGTCAGGTCAGAGTCAGGTCAGAGCCAGGTCAGGGCCGGGTCAGGGCCAGGTCAGGGTCAGGTCCAGGTCAGGTCAGAGCTTGGGCTATCGCTCGGGTCATAGCTAAGTGGTCGGGTAGCACGCACGTCAGGTCTCGGACAAGGTTTCAGATCATACCGCTGATCAATGGCTAGATCACCAGTTGGGCTATCATTTCAGCACGGATGAGGTCGGCAGTAAGACATCGGTTGGTCGCCAGTTCGTGGGTTAGGTGACGGCTCAGATAACGGGTTCTGTGGAAAGCTACGCAACAGGCTGACACCCGTTATTTCACGTGCAAGGTCAAGATCAAGGTTCACGGGTAATGTCGTGGGTAGTTGATGGGGAAGGTCATCAGAAGGTCATGAGTTAGGCCATCAGTTAGGTCAAACACTCAGTTACAGATTCGGACATGGGCTGGGTGACAGGCTATATCACAAGTTGCCATCGGTGAGGTTCAGTGGAGTCGTTTTTTTTGTAATTTTATAAATATATGATAATCCCAGAAACAAAATTATGGGTTTCGCTATTTCTCATTTCGTGGGCGAAATCGACGTATAACCTAAATCAATTATGCAGCGTCAAAAGACGCATTCTTTTACCCATTGATTTCGTGAGACCTTACAATAAACACATGAATAAGATAGTAGCATTAGCCTTATTCCTCGGGAAAAAAACAGGAGAATAAAGAATCTTTGTTATTGCAACAACCGTCTACACCAACGAAGTCCGGTCGGCTAGCCAAAACCCTTAAATTAATCTTAACACGCTCTCGGGTGGGGGTCAAATTGACCCCTCAAAGGTTTTTCCGCGATGGTTTCAGAACGGCGAGATGTAGCCGCCCAAATGTTTTCATGGCTGTAGCAAATTGAATAGCGGATCGTTCGGCATCAAATATTTAGGTATAACTTGTATGGTCGCTGGCCTATGGTAGGTCAAAGTCAGGCCATGGTTTCAGCGAAGGCAATTTCCTACGGAATCGTTCCATCTGATCCAACAACGCAGTGTTAGACGAAGCCATACATCTCTGAGATACTCCTTAGGAGAAACAACAATTGAATGAGCAAATTAAATTGACCTAGAGTCAGAGCAGTCAGGTCAGACCACGGTCAAGACCAACCTGTCTTATTACTCTAGGGCCTGCTGTATGAGGTAGTTTCCGGCGCCCATTTCGATTTTATTGATAGCAGTAACCGTATTATACACCTTGCATTTTCCTAAAGATCACAATAGGTCACTGCCCTAAAATGACCCGGGTAAACATTTTGTTTTTAGGAAAATACTGCCTAGCGTAATCAGAGTTTCTTATTCAAATGCAAAACTCAAGGCAGCTTTGAATTATTTCGGTTGCCGTGACCCTAAAAAGGTCGAAAAAGGACACTGGCCTTAAAAGACCATGTGACGTTTTCCTTACGACAGTTATCTAGGTTCTAGGTGCCTTTTGGAGACCAACCTGTAATTTGACCATGTTTGACCTTATTTTCACTCGAAGGTCATGACCTAGAAATCTCAAACTTTGACCAAAGTGAGCTCACGCACAGTTAACACACTCTTATTCAGTGTCTCTAGCTCTCTTAGTTCCTGAGATCTCAGTGGGGTCAAATTGACCCCCCCCCCCGGCCCCCCACCCGAGCGAAGGGTATCCAACTGGTTGCCCGGGCGCGTGTTAATCGTGGTCAGCGTTGAATAAAAGCTTTAATTTATCTTAAAGCAACGGCATGCAAATCCATCGGTTCGTCTCATGAAGCTTAGCTTTATTTTGCACGCCCGCGCTTTGGGATGGGTGAGCATAAGCTACCAGTCAAGCTTTGTTGCAGCGCATTTTACGGTCACTGTGGATTATTTCAGCTGTGTACTACACTTATAGCATACTCATAGTGCTGCCATGTTTTTCACGAACTAGATACGATGTACAGTACTATTTGCAAAGAATATATTCGCCATTTATACAGCGATAAAAATCAGAGCGGTTGCGGGTAAAATAATATGCCGTTGTCTTTAGACGACTGCAATTCATATCATTAGCGGCTACAGAATCCAATCTGCTTTGGAGCGAGAAGTTCTGAAGGGACGGTCTTATGACTTTCTGGGAGGAGGATCGCTTGGGACCATTGTCGGAATGGTGCTGCCCAGACATGTTAGTGTTCGGCTATGATAAACAAGCTGGGGAAAACAGGACTCAGACAATCACGGAATTTCATATACATACTGCACTGTTACAATGACTTCATTTGATCACCAAGCCATTGTAACTAGACTTCCAGTGGCGGAGCCAAATGGAGGACGCAACTTTGAATTAAATCGGCTAAAACAACGAAATAGCTCGAGCATCGATGGATTTATACAGATGGTTTGGATCGGCCAGAGATCCAGGTCCAGGTCAAGGTTGGCAGGTCCCGTTGTATCATAATACGCACACTTTCAAAGGCAACTGATTTGAACGTTTCAACTGAAGTCTTTTTGCCGAAACTTCTAAAATTGATTGCATTTGATCTGTCAGTGATGCACCAAAAGAAGAAAAACCACCAAACTTGTTTGTTGGCGGTTGCCAGGTAGCGCATTCATAGTTACTGACGTGCGACCTATGCGACCCGAGCAATATATGACCTGCGTTGCAAACAAGGTCGTTTGAGGCATCACGACCATCAATCATCGATCATCGCAGATCGGAGAGGGAGAGGGGGAAGGGCCTTCACAATATAATACAAATTGTCCCCCGTGGGTGGGTAAATCGGTTGAGATCATCATTATCGGTTAGTGCAGAATCACCGGTCAGGTTCTAACCCTACTTCGCAGGTCAGCAGACATCAATTAGGTCGCAGATTAAGTCGCGGGACAGATGACCGGTTGGATCCTCCGCTGGATTACAGATCAGACCACCCAATATCCTTATCTTTGTGTCACTGGTTGGGTCACCTTTTAGGTCATAAGACTGGTAAGTTTACTGGTCAGGTTAGTTTACTGGTCAGGGTAAACGTTAGGTCACAGATTAGATCACAGATTGCATCATGAGCCAGGTCGCGCTTAACGCATCCCCCAGGTGACGAGCTGGCCATGCATCCCGTTAGAAGCGAGGTCAATTGAAATCATTGCTTGGTCGGTCAGTTTCCTAGTCAACATCTAAAGGTTGTCACCACAGCAATTTAACATGGAACAAACAAGACGTCAAAAGGAATCCAAACCCAAGCCACTAGCCACAAGGGAGCCAGGCCGAGGACATCGTGCTCTCCACACAGACCACGCCTGGTGTGCATATCACAGGGAGGGAAGGAATTCGCCACCCACCGTCGCATGCAGACTCGTCGCTCTCGTCGGGGCAATCGAAGTAACCATCGCACTGCAGACTGGGCGCCAGTCGGTCCTGCGCATGCGCAGTTCCGCTCGTCCGAAATGTCGGCGCATTCGACGACGCTGTCGCAGCGCACGGCGCACAGGTTCGGCTGGCCGGGGCAGACCATGGAGCGCGGGCCGAAGCAGGAGGCGCCTGCGGCAGGCGGTCTGAGTGGGCACCACTGAGGGGCTGACGGCGCTCAGCAGCGGGGAGCCACGCAACAGCACCTGACCGAATGGGGCGCGACGCAGACACCGCGGCGTTGAAGAAGAGACCTCGCAGGTAAATATGCAGCTGAAAATGGGATCTCTGCATGACAAAAGCCCACAGAAACGCAACACGGCAATTCCAGGGCTGGAGCACCGAAAGTCCCGCAAAAGTGTGGTATAAAAGGCATACAACACTGATTTACGCAACGCCAGAACGGGTGCAGCCAGTGACATGTTTGACAGCATTACTAATGAACTTCTCTTCAAAGCGACACTCACCCCTCCGGCTTTTAGGCGCCACCACGTCGCCCAACATCTGCGCTGGCGGGCGCAAGTGCAGCGGCAGCCAATCGGGCTCCGAGCTGTAAGCCACAGCGGCAACCGGCAGTCCGGGCAGGTGCAGCCCATCGTCCTTGACAGCAACAGGCCCATCGATGGTAGCCGGCCGACCGATGCTGGGGGACAGCTCCGGGCCGGCCTAGGAAGCCGGGTGACCTCAGGCCCGCGCCGTTCCGTGTCCCGCTCCGTGCGCTCCGTGCCTCCTGCCGCCGGGCTGGTCGTCGCGTTACTCGGCGGCTGTTGCTGATTGGCTTCCGGGGCATCGTCGAAGGTTTGATTGGCTGTGTGGTTGTGGACATGGCTCTGATTGGCTGTAAGTGCATCGCTATGTTTCTCACTGGTTGACGGCGCATCGCCGCGTTTTTGATCGGCTATTAGTATGGCATCGCGGTTCTCATTGGCGGCTGGCGAGTGAGACCGCCGCTGGTCGGCCGTCGCCTGCGGAAGTAGCCAGGGCGGTCTGCTGGACATCAGAGGGATGTCAGTGTCGCCGGGCACCCAGCCGCCCACCGGCCGGTGGTCGACGCCAGTCGTGGTCCGCTCGCTGGTCCCCCCGGTGGTCACCTCGGGACGCGTGCAGCGGACCACCGGCGGTCGCGGAGGTCGCGCCGCCCGCGCGCTGGTTAGCCACTGCTTCGAGACCACTTGTGGCTACCTTCAACGCATCGTCAATCATTTGGTGCGTCGTCGGTCCTCCAGTTGCAATCGGTGACTTGTCTAGCAGTCGTTTTGTGCGTCTCCGGGCTCTCAGTGGTCGTCGCGGCGGACGGGAGCGAGGAAGTGTATCACTTGTTCGGTAGATGGCAGTGGCGATGTGTCGCCAGGTGGCGGGCCTGATGGCAGCGCCGGTTCTCAGGTGCTCGGCGTCAGTCGTCGAGGCTCGGTGAGACGCGCTTTTTCGTTTTACTGGAATGCCATATCAACATTCAGGCTTGAAGCTAAATCGTACCGCACGCTTTCACTCACCTCCGGACTAAACGATCCCTAAACTCGAAGTAATTCGATGCAAATGGTCTGAATTTAGTCAGAACTACACAGCAACTGGACAACCTCACATACGGAATCCAAATCCACTGTATATGACATGTAAATGAGACATCATAACAGAGGAAAGCACCTTCACCCCGTGCTGCTTCACTTAAAGGCCGTTTTTAATGTCACATTTCGGCAAGGCGAGTCACTGGCATGAGTGTCACTTTGTATTCTTTCAGGGGCCTGATTCTAATCCCCCTCGTGCTGAATTGAGCCTGCTCAGTGCCTCTGACCACACACTCCACCCCCACCCCTATTCATATGGACAAAAGAGAGAACACCGGGCCAATAAAATGCAGCAAGTGTCGAATTGGTGGTACGCGAGGAACCTTAACGCATTACTGGTAATGACAACATCACCATCACACATCACCACCAGATCGGTTTAAAATGGAAGTTCATCCTTTGAATTCTTCTTTTTTACCCGACCATTTTTTTAACCTTCGTCTTTCCATCAAGGACGCAAATTAAAGTGGGTGAATTCCGGGGAGAAATCAGGATTTGGGGGCACGTTAGCTCAACTTCATTGGCTCAGCCCCCAAACCGATTTTAAAAAGTGACACCCCTGTGAACCATTTCAAAACGAAACTATCTGTCTCTGAGCATCGCACCACCACTCACATTCTGTGACGAGAACGCCAACACAGATGGCCACCAGCACGAGCGTGGCCAACAGGATGAGCAGGCCGCAGCAGATGCGGCGATTGCGTTCAGCCTGCCGAGCGTTTTCAGACACCAGCGACTGGTTGCCCTCTCGCTCCTCTGCCAGTCAGCAGAGGTCAGCAGAGGTCAGCAAGAGTCGTCCTGCTGCCCAGAGTGCGAACAGAACTCGACCGTCATAGCTCTTTCCACCTGGCCGTGAACGCTCGGAAAAGTCTGTCATTGCAAGTAAGATAGCAGACTTGCGTCGCGTTGCTCGACGGGCGGGGTTCAGGTGATATATGCCAGCCTTACATTCTCTCGCATCATCTTTGCTCTTATAGTGTGGATATGATTAATTGAAAGTGTTTTCCCACGTACGTTTTAACTATCATGTATTGGGGACACATCGTGGAGATTGTGTTGTGCTATCACGTATTGACGTGGACACGATATAGCCCAACGAATGAAAAAGAGAGGCCAAGAGAGGCCAAGAGAGGTTAAGGGAGAGCTTGGTAGAGTTCTGCAGAGCTCAGAAGTGGTTTAAAGTGGTCAGCAGAGTTCGGAAGAGTCCAGCAAAGGTGGGCAATGGTCAGTAGACGTCATCAGATCTCATCAAGATTCGACAGAGGTCGGCAAAAGTTTACAGAGATTAACAAAGATTAACAGAATTCAGCAGAGTTCAGCGGAGTTCTGTAGAGTTCGGCAGAAGTCATAAGAGGTCATCAGAGGCCAGTGAAGGTCGGAAGAGGCTGGAAGGGCTCGGAGGAGGCCAGCACAGGCCGGCCTAGGTCGGTACAGGTCGACATATGTCATAAAACTAGCTAAGGCTGGCAGAGATCGGCAGAAGTATGCAGAGATGAAAAGAGAAGTTAGTGGTCAGATCAGGTCAGGCAATGCCGGGGATGCTCTGGCAAAGTAAAAACGCCGCAGAATGTGCGGAGTGGTCCGTAAGGATCAGACAAGACCATCTCAGTGTTAGAACAGGTGTCCAGGAGTGTTAGAAGAGGCAGTATGGTGTAAGGCGAGTCAATCGAGAAGGAAAGATGCAACAAAAATAATCAGAGCTCAACAGACGTAAACAGACATCAGCAGAGATCAGCACGACTTGCATGGCGACCACTCACCAGGCTGTGCTGAGCGGGAAGTTCTGCTCACGCTCCGCCTCCTGCCCGGTGGCATGATCAGATGCTGGCCCGTCACAGGGTGAGGCGTCATCTGGAACCTGTGGTGTCATTTGGTCATGGTGGAGTCATCTGCAGCTGTCATTTTACGATATTGGGACAAATGTGGAATCTTAGGTATAGTGTGATGACTAGAGTTATCTGAAATCTGATGCACATTTTGATGCTGGGGTCATCTCGAATCTGGGCTACAGTCTGAGTTCCAGATGGTCAGATGTGTGGACCGGACTCATGCGAGTCCAGTGATTTCCCGCTTCCACACCAGCCGGCGATCACTGACCTTGCTTTCTTCTCAGACTTGGCCTGGACAAACACGTCCGAGCCGGGGGTGGACCCGTCCGCGACAGAGGGTACGCTTGCCGACCGGTCGGTTGCCAGGGACTGACATACCCTGCGGGCGCACCAGGGTCACCAGACCAGACTTCCCAGCGACCACGGCGCGCGCGCACAGACGTAACGCGCACAGACGTGCCTTCAGGCAGCTTGCGTCTGGTTTAACAACCACACTGGCACACGGATTCCTGAGCGCCGAGCCATACATGAGAGTATGCACTCGTTTAAAGGCGTATTGGCTGAAATGCACGCACATTTGCATATACGTCAAGAAAACTACAGGAAAACAGACACATCCACACTTATGCGAACCACCTACAGACCCTGACGCGTGAACGGATGTTCAGCGGACACGCAAATACAGAGAAGAAGCCGAGCCGATGGCAGACAGGCCTTTGTACACAGATACGAGCACGAAGAAACACACGGGCAGTGGGGCCCGACGGAAGCCTACCAGCGAGGGTGCACACGCCGCTGTCCTGAGTCGGGTTCTGAGGTGGCGCCACCAGAGACGTTACTGCGAGCCTGCGAATGGCGGGCGAGGGTTTACCAGCTGGCAAGCTGAGCTGTGGCACGGCGGCTGGCGACCAGAGACGACGGGCACCAGATGGAAAAAATAGACGCCGCGAGCAGGTTGCCATGCCCGATGAGGCGCAGTTCACGCGATCTTCTTAGTGCACTACCGTTTGTCGCAAATTAAGGCGCACCAAATATCGTTGGGCAGATCAGGCAGGGCCGCTGCCAGCGGCGCCGAGGTCGGCCTGCACTCACCGCGCCCAGCTGGCGCCGCTCCGCCCGCTGGACGTGGATAGCTGCCGCTGGAGCCACGGCTGGGCGACTCGATAAGCGGCATGACCGCCCCGCGCAGCGGCCGGCTAAGACTGCTGCAGAGACGGTCCGACGCGGCCCCGCAGCCCGGGGCCAGGCTGGGTCACGTGACCAGACGCCTTGGCCCGAGGTCAGGCGCCAGGTCGCCGCCGAGGAGCCCTCCCCTCTCTCAGCTGGCCACCAGCAATGCGCGGGCGTGCAAGGTGTGCGCAGGGGTCCATGGCGAGTGCAGGGATCATTTGTCGGAAGAGCTGTGGCGGAGTCTGGAGAACAACGGCACATATAGGCGCGTGTATGGATGCTGTCTTGACCCAGGGACGATCCCAAGGGGAACAACGAGCAGGGGCGGCGCCACAGATTCTGAGTTAGGGGTAGCATTTTCCAGGGGGCCTCCTAAACAAAAAGGGCCTCTTTAAAGGGAGCCTATAGGGCAGCGTTGCATTCAAGGGGGGGGGGGGGGCGCCGTGAGCACGTGGTCCGTTATTAACTCATTACGTGTATCATCAGTAGGGTACAACAGCGGCGGTTTTTGAGGCACACTGCACGGCGATCTACGATCTGAGGGGACAATGGGCGACAATCGACGATACCGCGCAACGCGCGCGGCGGGCCAGCATTGTTGTACTAGCACGCGCTCGGATAGGGGTCAAATTGACCCCCGGAAGGTCTTTCCGGGATGATTACCGAACGGCGCAGTGTAGCCGTGCCAACTTTTGCATAGCTGTACAAAATTGAATAGCGGATCTTGCATTTGGCATCAAAAATTTAGGTGTACCTTGTAAGGCTACTGGCCTATGGCAGGTCAAAGCCAGGTCATGGTTTCAGCGAAGGCAATTTCTAGGGAATCGTTCAGTTTGATCTAACAACGGGGTGTTAGACGAGGCCATACATCTCTGAGATACTTTCATAGTTAACACAACAATTTAATGAACAAATTACATTGACCTAAGGTCAGGTATGAAGGTCAGACCAGAGTCAAAACCAACCTGCTTTATTGCTCCAGGGATTGCTGTATGGGATAGTTTCTCGTGCTCATTTTGAACTCATTGATAACAGACACCGCATTACACACCTTTCATGAGCTTCTTAAATGTCAGAATAGGTCACTGACCTAAAATGACCCAGTTCAACACTGTGTTTTAGGAACATGCTGCCTAGCTTAATCTTTGTTGCTTATTCAAATGCAAAACTCAACGCAGTTTTGTATGATTTTAGTCACCATGACTTTCAAAACGTCAAGAAAAGCCACTGACCTTAAATGAGCACGTGACCTTTTGCTCAGAACAGTTATCTAGACTCAAGGGGCCCTTTGGAGACTAAACTGGAGCTTGGCCTTGTTTGGCCTGATTTGACCCAAAGGTCATGACCTAGGAGCCTCAAACTTTGACCTAAGTAGGTCCACGTACAGGTCAACACACCCTGTAAGTTGGGTGTTTCTAGCTCTCTTGGGGTCAAATTGACTCCCTCGAGCAAAGGGTATCCAGCCGGCCACCCGAGCGGTTTTAACAGAGCCATGCATCACACATGTCTGGCCAAAGCACATAGAGCTATATGCCGTCGTTCTCAGAATCGAACAAGAAACATGAAAATTTAGGTTTCGTGTCACTAGGTGGCATGGCCTCGTACATGCAAGCATATAAAGCTGAAAAGTCGTTTTTTGGAAAACGACAAGATTAACTGTACAGGACGGTGTTTAAATCTGGTCTAGATGAGGTGAAATCCTTTTCACGCATGTGAAACTTGGAAGTCCGATTTGTATGTGATTGACGATCTTTGACCCCGTTCTGGGGATCATTTCAGTGGTATCTTGCAAATGTACTTACCATTAGGTTTATATATATATATATATATATATATATATATGTATATATATCGATATATATATGTATATATATGTGTATATATACATATTCATATACGTGCATCAAAGATGCATTGTACATTTGCTGTGGTGGTGTGATCGGTGGTTGCAGACAGCAGCCCGTTGAAAGCGCTTTTGACCGGGTTGGGACATTGAAGGTATACAATTTCCGGCCAGTTGACGCTATGACCCGCTAGGCTTGCGACCTCGTCGATAACTAATACTCAAATGCGGTCCAAATGGTGCATAGCATGACCAGATGGTACATGACCATGACCTTGGAAATGGCTCAAATTGTACATGGCACATGCCGCTCGTTGTTAATTTTTTCTCAGATGCATGTCTTATGTAAGCTTGCATAACGTCGATAGGGTTAAGCTAGAAAAAAGGGTTCAGCCACCGGGCTGTTGTTATCAGAATCACATCTGTCGATATCGATTCGAAAGCCAAGCCTTACCGCTGAAATTCTGAGGAAGAATGGATTCTGTTGAGATGTAACAAAGCACAAGCTCGTAATTTTCAAACGCGACTGAGGACCTATTGCTTCTCATCGCGTAAGGAAGCGCGCGAGAAAACATCATGTGGAACTGATTTACTTTCTAAGCAGCATGTGTATGTGTTTCTGCATTTGTGTTACAAGGGTGCGGATAGTGCCATGGTTAGCGCGTCTGTGTTAGCCGCTTACACATATGGGGAACCAGGCGTACGGGGTTCGATTCTCTGCGGTATCCGCAGTTCCGGCCGGGGCGAGAGGCAGGCGATTCCATATGGCCTCAGCAGCTGAGAGCGTCGTTAAAACCCAGTGACGGCATCTGTGTTAGCAAATAAAATATATTCAGATTCAATGGGACAATTTGCATTGTGATGATTTACACCCACTCGTATGGCGGTTTATTTTTGGCGGAGATGTAGGCGGTTGCCTGCATTCACTACAGGCACCACCGGCTCCTAGAGCGCCCCCCTCCCCTCCCCCAGCTCATGCTGCGCCAGGTGAGGCCAGGGGTCCACGATCTTATCACGACCGGCGAGGCGCAGGACAGTCCAGTTGACCACGTGCAACCGGTCAGTCTGCCGCGGAAGCTAGGCCCACGGACAAACACCGGCGCCGTTGCGACGTGCCTGAGGGATTACGCAGTGTCTGCGCCCATCGGTGGGCAGCCCGCCTGCCAAGACACTGTCTTTTGACGAGGAGGAGACGTTGACCATTTCAACTTGACCGCCATCAGCGGTGTGCAGCATGCCTGAGAGTCGCTGCACTGTTTGCTGCCGTTTCCATGAGGGCATGGACGGCCGGCACCGCGGCGTCCAACAGGGGTGCAGTCCGCGGAGGGACGACAGGTGTGACGTGTGGCCACAGCGTATCTTTACGTATACCGCTGGAGGAAGCGGCCCGACCAGGGTGACTCGCTGATGCGTGCCTGCCGACTCCCGCAGAAGCACTGCTGCATGGTGCTGCCCCGGGTGGAGACACAGTGACTATTCTGCTTGGCCTACAACCAGGATTTACCCTTTATGTGAAAAGGAATTATTCACCTCCCCATTCCTACCCAACCGGTCGTCGTGGTTGTAACGCGTTGTAACGCCTGCTGCGGCGTCATCGTTCGTGGTGCGGTACTGGGATTTTGTCGATATTTCGAAATTACGAATCATTCAGTAAAGTGTACTCGGGTTAGCGGAACGCGTTTCCCATCCCGGCAGTGGGGGCCATAGCAAAACGAAATCAACAGAATTTGACTTGGCAACAGGGCGGGGAAGCGTAGTGACAAATACGAATCAAGGCGTACATCTCCGAGCTGGCGCGAATACCACGGATTCGGCGTTTTTTTTAAATAATATTTTGTTTTCAGGACTGGTATTAGATCTCGGCATCACGGCCACATAAAGACGTAAAATCACCTACACTGTGTTGGCCAAGGCACCGTCTACGAATCAGGAATCTACCCCAATACTCTAGGACCCGCTGAGACGTCTACGCTGTCAGTGCCAGTGCTCGTCTATTGGCCCGCCCCTCAGCACACACCCTTAGAATGGTATGCATGCATTGTTTCTGAATATCGTGTGCCTGCACATAGTAGGAACTACATCGCATCATCCCAGGTGATCTGACTCGCAACAATAATTAGGTAGCTACCCTGCAGATGCACATGTGTCTTTCTTAAGCTCATGTATGAGCTTGACAAATACTTATTATCCCCTAGGACATTCTAAATACAAAGACTAACTTCGCGAGGGCCATTTCTAACGCATTCTGAGTCTGATGGCGCTCTCGCCCAGGTATGAATTTATTTAGCAAGTTTGTCACCCGAGACTAAAACATTCAGTGCTGGTTAGGTTGTGGTCCTCCTTTCTCCATCTCAGCATCATCTTTCCTTTAGTATGAATCACCTGTGCTCACTTTGAACATTGTCGTGTAGCCAAAGTCAACCCGCCCAGCATCAGTGCCTCCAAAGCGACCTTTTCAAGGAACATATGGAGCGAAGCATTCTCTCCCAGTCTGTAACGCAAACTGCATAACATACAGTGTAATTAAGTCCTAATCATGTCTGCTGTAATGTGGGGCTGCTCATTTCTTGCCATGACATGGCACATAAGCCCGCATTAGAAAGGGTGGATCGATCCCCTGCAGCGCGGCGTTGATGACGACTCACTGACGGCGCGATGCAGGAGAATCGATGCGTCTACAGCCGGGCCGTGAGGGCCAAGCCCTGACAACCGGAGACTCGCCGCAGGGAAAACATCTGCCACCTGTCTCCGCCCGCCAGCCCAGCCCAGACAGATCCCGGGACGTGCCCGCACACGGAACACCCGGCAGCCGCAGCCAGGCTGCTGCCAGGCTTTTCGCGTCGTGCCATGAACGATCGGCGGCAGTCGGCTGGCTGCAGCCATGCCTCAGGCCATGGTAACCGGTTCCAGCCGGTGTTATCCAGCTCGCTCGCGCGATCGATACGTCCAGCCTTCCCCTGTCCAAGTTCGCCAGCACGCGCCGTCTCACCGCATCCCGGCGATGCAGAGGTCTTAGATCGACGCACCCGGCCACCGTGATCGTGAAATACTAGCCGCGGCAAAACCACTTGGAGCTTGTGAGCGCTGGGTAGCCAACTGCAACTGCAGCCAGGCTGTAAAGGCCGAAATAATGATCGTGATCTTGGCCGAGGACGTCCTTCTCCGAGCTTCAAACGCGAAATTTTGGTTGGTGCAGATTATCGCCGTGCTCCGCTCAGCACGCCTTCCGCTGCGTACGGAAGGCGTGCTGAATGATTTGACGAATGAGTGTTGGCCGTGTGCCAAACGTACAAGTATGCGTCTTCTCGCGGTGGAAACTGGCCAGCAGAAATTTCATAGCACAACTGCTCCGTGCAGAGGCATCGCCATCGCTACCTTCTGTTGTGTAGGCGAGGAACCGAAATACGGGTGGTGCTTGGCGCCGTGGACCCGCAGCGACATGTTGAGCATGTCACAGCGGACCATTCGAAGCTTAGAAGATATATTCACATTCATGCAATGTTAAGAGACGTTGGGCAAATTGCATGGTCGTTCATGGGCTATACCACGTAGGAGGAGAGGAAGGGGACAAGTGGTCTTAAAAAGGGAACGTTCCGCATGGAAACATGCTGAAGCAAATATTAGGCATTTTGAGATAAGCTCACTTATAACTATTGATATACTTATGAGTGGTAAACGCTGCTCTAGATAATTAAGTTTATCTGTTAAGTAAACACGCTTCTCAACATGTCATTGATCATCTCATCATATCCCGCAGAGCATTGATTCGGAACCAATTTGTGGCTGTTTTATCTGGAAATCGTGCTCACGAATGCCGGATATTAACGACTCGACTTTTATATTTTTCTGGGCTTCGATGGCGGTATGGCCAATAAAATAGCGATATTTGAATAACGTTGCTGAGGCATCACGGTTACCTGGGTGACCTTGAGATATCCTTCCAAAAATCGCCTGCATATGTTCGCAGGCGTGTGGCTAACAAACTAGAAGGGTCTAGGTCTTAGAGATGGGCAAGGCTGTGAACTGCACCAAATGATCTTCAAGATAGCCTTTTCATTCCAAAATTTCATGCACAAGTGAAACACTCTCTGTGAAGTCCTGTGGAACGAAACATTACGTCTGCGGTTTGTGAAACGATGCCTTAAACTTGCAAACACGCAGCCCCCAGTTTTTGACAGCGACGGAGCCTTCGGTGTCCACGTAGACCTGATACCACGAAAAATTGGTGTTGGTAGCTCAGCCAGAACTCTCCCGTGATTGTGGCTGCTCGATTCGTTCGTGTGCTTATCACTCTACATAGTCCTCCGTCTCTTGGCAAATGGCCTGCTCAGGTGGTCACTTTTACCGACTTTGCCAGCGGCCCACGCTGCCGAAGATGCCTCACCCACCATTAACGCTCGAACTTACCGCATTGCGCAGCAAGCCACGAGGCGCTGGATCGCTTCGGCGTGTTTCGAAGACGGCCGGTCAAGAGTCGCTGACCGAGCCAGGCGATACAATAAACAATTAAACAATAGATATAACAATAAATATAACAATAAATAAACAATAAACATGTGTCTCTGCCCGCGTTCCATCTTTTCAATACGTCTAATTGCTAAGAGACTGCTTCACCCCGGATTCATTATTAAGCTAATGCTGCCGCTGTCAACATTATCGGAGGTTCGCCGTTGTTTCAGTCGGAGATCCATCTGCGTGAGCCCGTATACGGACGAGCATGATCACGGCCCGCACCTTCCGACTCCCGCTTCGGATCGTTCATAGCTAATAACCACGTCCCCAAAGGAACGATTTTGACGCAACATGCCTAGCACAATACTGACGTCACTTGAAAGTCCATTTTGATGCATGGCAACTGGAGTGGGACAAAGTAGTTGTTCTAGGGCGCCATACAAGACAACAGGCCAGACAACTGTGGGATCGTGAGGTGGGTTGTTTGGGTACTGGGGCCTCAGGGACCCCAGCCTCAACAAGTACGTTGAGCAGCTAAATGACGCATAGCTTTGACCGAAATGCAGGGCACTCACAAGTTCTCCTAGCTTTCTGGACCTTGACAGGATTGACAAGCAAACATTTAGTGGAATACAAAAATGTTTTGGAAACTCATTTTGAAACAATGGCTGATTTGGGGAAACCCCAAACAGCTACAAAATTACCCAACCGGCGACAACGGTAAAAAGCCAATACACCAAAGTCGGTTGGTGTATTTCTGGTGACCAGTGCTTGCGGCACTACAGCTCTGCACCGAGCCGGGGGCTGCGGACAGACACAAGAGCAGGCACCAAACAAAATAACGGCGTCGCTGGGACGCTGGTCTGCTGCGCCGCCGGCGCGAGCGAGCCCGGCGGCGTGGCACAGATTGGCGGTGACGCGTCACAAAACATCCTTCCAACACCGGCACCGGAACTGGCATGCGACTGCAAGACACGGTCACTGCTAGCGCGAGACAGACCAACACAAGGCAGGGTGATCGACGGCGACCGCGCCGGGAGGACGAGCCTCCACCGAGTCTTCCAAGGCGCGCTAGATCAAAGTGAACGTCCTGAAGAGAAAAACGTCACCGCGCCCATCACAATTCACGTTACGGTCCCGTCACCACCTCACTCCGCCGCCGGTGCCCGCCACACGCAGCCTTAAGTTCAGAAGCGGAGCTTGGACGGGGCACGCGTGTCGGACGAGGAAGTCGGCCGACACCGTTGAAACGACCATGAGTGCCGGATGAAGAACGGGGCGAAGCGGCGCAGCGCCCACCCAGGACAGTTTTAGTAGCCGTCCGGCAATGCGACTGACCGCGGGGAGTACCCACCAAACACGCCCAGCTGGCACTGGCAGTCTGGGACCACTGATCGTGTTGTCCACGAACGCCACTAAGTGGACAAATATGCTGATGATAAACACGGTATCAACGCACCCGTAAGCATCGATGACGAACGACATTCGAAGGCCTTTAATCCCCTTCCAAGCGCACAGGCAGGTACAACACCAGCGCCACCCTGGCATCACCCTTCTGCGTCGCTCGCCGCTCAGTAGAACCGCGGCTCTTTGTCAGGCGCTAGCGACGCCGCGTCCTCGTCCGACGAGGACGCGTTAACCCGGTCGGCGCGCGTCCGGTCGGGCAGCAGTGGCGCCGTGGATGATTCGGCCGCGTCCGTGTCGCTGTCGGTGGCCGGCTCGCCCGACAGCTGACGGCGGCGCGCCTCCGGCATGGCCGGCAACCGCGGCAACGTCGGCGGCGTCGGCGGCGAGGCCTCTCCCGGCGTGGCGGCCGGCACCGGCGCCGCCGACATCGCGCGCCTCGCCGCGTCCGGCTGGTCCGGCGCCAGCCGCGCCCCGGGCCTCCTCCGCTGGCGCGGTGGACGGCCACGCCTCCGCGGCAGGCGCCGACAGGCGGGCCGGGTCCGGGGCCGCCGGCTCCACCTGCAGGGACGGTGCCGGGGCGGCGCCGGCGGCAGGCAGTGGCATGGTATGCACATCCAGCACCTTCTCCTCCAACCCGTCATCATCAGGGTCGCTGGACGACATGTCATGGCCGGCCAGCGCGTCGGGGCCGGCCGGTGCGTCGAGGCTGGCTGGTGCGTCGAGGCTGGCTGGCGCGTCAAGGCCGGCTGGCGTGTCGACGCCGGCCGGAGCGTCGAGGCTGGCCGGCACGTCCAGGCCGGCAGGCACGGCGAGGCGGGCCGGCGCGCTGGTGGTGTCGATCGGCGGTAGATCCGGCTCCAGCGGAGGCCGCGGCGGCTGCAGCGCGCCCGCCGAATGCGCTGTGAACTGCGCGCGCCGCGTGGCGTCCGCCTCGTCGCCGGCCGTCTCGGCGGGCTGCGCCGTCTCCGCGGGCTGCGCCGCCTCCGCGGGCTGCGCCGGCTCGGCAGGCTCGCCCGTCGCTGCCGTGGGACTGTCAGCCCTGGGGGTGAGCAGTCGGTCAGCGAGGCGGTCAGTGGCTGCTTTGTGATGAGGTGCAGCTGACGCACCGGCTGGGAGACGACCGACAGCCCCAGATTGAGCGATACTCCAGCCAGGAACTAGTCCTGTCCTGCATTGTCCTGGATACTGGATTCTTTAACGCCGTCATATTCTTTGCACGATGTGTACAGCGAGGCGAATCCAAACCATGTAAATACAATCTTAAAGAGAAAGCAATGCTTTCGTACTACTTCGGCCTGTGCTCATTTTTTGTTGTTGGATTATTTATGAGTCAAGTATTTAGTGATCCACTGCTGCTTTGTAAGGACTCGGACGGGTTACAGGTTAAACTTAGTTGGTCACGAAGGTGCCAGCAATACCGAGTTTCCGGGTGTATTGTATTGTTACTATTGTGCTGACCAGCCGCCCGGCCCACACACTGACCATGCAAGGATGGCATGACAGGTATACAGGATCAAACGCAAGGCCTGAGTGCTAGGAATGGTCAAAGATACGCAAAACCCGACCATAGTGTCACGTCAAAGACATTAGGTCTGGCTGTCACATGACGGCCGACAGCACTTGAACGACAATTAGTGAAAGTTGCACGACGCGTTTGGCTGTCAGAAGGAACAGTGCCCAAACATTTTCAATACGCATAAAGAACTATCAAGTAAGCGACTAGTGGTAATACACAAAATAACATGACTAACGGCAGCCCATGGCGGCCTTTGTAATGCCGAGCCGAGCACTCCGAGTAAATGCCGAGCACTCACATTCAAAATACTATGAATCAATTAGCAAATTGACACTGACCAGTGTTTCGAAAAGACTAATCCATTCGGAGCCCGGACCGTGCCGAACTTATCCTGGTTGGTTCGCCATACCTGATTAGCAAGGCGCAGACCGCTCGCAACACCGCTCGCTCATTAATGACCAACATGCAGTGACACTGATTACAGTTGAGACGACTTTTATCAGCCGTTAGGACTCTTTAATAAACTATATGCGTGTAAGGTACGCGCGCTGTCTGGCTGTTGACAGGTCAATGTCTGGTTAAGTTACCAAATGCTTGCTGGTCCCACTCATGTCCTGCCAGTCTGAGGCTGGTGAACTCATGCGCTAACCAGGCCAATGGGTCTGTTGTACCAGCGTCACAGACAGTATGTAATCGCCACCCACGTTCCAGCTAAAAGAAAAACTATCAACCGAAGTCTACGCACTAAACACGTGTTCAGTGTATGCTCAAAATACAACTCAATGGCTGTAACGGATGCGGGGATGCAAGTTTCAGGCCCGATAGACCGGAGCCGGGTCCACGCAGGGTCCGTGTCAGCGTACAAGTCCTAGTCCAACGACGTCGCCGCCGACCAATCACCGACGGCGAGCGTAAACCGAACCACCCAGTCTTGTGTTTTTTACCAATCACCGCCCAGAGGCGCCGGCGACGGTCGCCGACGGATGCAAGGGTGTTTATGACACAGTGGGGACTGGTCCCTATGATTGGCAAATAAACTATTCTAAACACACAAACATTTCCTTGGACAACGAGGTAGGCGCATTGGGACATGAGAACACAAATGAAACGCTATCGCGGTCGACAAGCATTCCCTTCTTCCTATACACGCAATGCACGCAAACGGACGAGGAAACAGCACTACCCAGGTAAAAAGATGCTGGGTCGGTTCACAGGGTTGATGAAAATGCACCCATGTTACAGTGCAAAAATGTCCGGATATCAATGAGGAGATGCGGGAGAGAACTACGGAAAACCTAAGGAATGTAAATTCTGACATCTTAATTGGGTTCTGAGGCCTCCGCTTACCCGCCTGCGTCCTGCGACGCCGACGTCCTAAGGAACGGAATATCAACACAGGTAAGCAGCGCATTGACGACCCAAAAATAACACCGAAGGACATTTGCAAGCCCGACAAATGCCACACAAACGCATCAGAGCAGATATGACGCTAAGTGTTTGATCAGTATCGTTATTGAGCTAAGTGGAGCATTATTCCGACCACCACCACGGGTGGCACGGCCAGGCTTCTCAAGAAATATCCCATGACCAAGCAATGCTCTCTCGGCAACTAAGGATCGTCGTCAATAAACTGAACAGACCTCTAAGTGAACAAAAGTTCATCGAGTGCGGGCAGATCAACAGCTTACAGACTATAACTCCAATCCTTGACGAAACGGCCACAAGTCAAACCCCAATCAAGTGTCGGCACTGCTCGCACATCTCATCACGCAGAAGTAGCCCTTAGGGACGGCGAGAAAAAAACAGCAGCGCTCCGCGGGCTCCCGCCGCCACTTGAGCGGCCGCCCCGGTGACGTCGGTCAGCGCGTCATCCGACGATCACGCGGCGGCGCCGCGCCACTGAGGCTCACCGGGCCTGGACGACGCCGCCGGCCGCCTCGATGATGGTGGTTAGGAGCTGACTGAGCAGGGACTGCTGTCCCTCGGCAGGTGCCTTCTCTTCCCCTGCGGCGACCGCGCCAACGGTCAAGAGCCGAACACTCACGGCAGCGGAGGAGCACGGACTGGCGCAACAAACGCCGATGCAGAACACACCAGACGGGAGCACGCGAGAGATGGCACCGCAGGGTGGAGACAGAGTCGCACCCCACTCGGCCAGACCAGACCAGACTAGGCTAGATCAGACGTCAGCGGGCCGACATCTGGTGCGCAGGCTGGCGTGCCACACACCTGGCTGGAAGCTGGTGCTGAGCACATCAGCCAGGCTGACGGGAGAGGTCACATTCACGGGCGGCGGAGCCAGCGCGGCCGGGTCCTGCCCGACAGCACCGTTCGGCAAGACGTCAACCTGCAGACAGCACCGCCGGCGAGGCGTCAGCACAGAGAGTGAGGGCGGCACAGCGCGCGAGCCCGGCGTCGCGGGAGCAGCCATTCACGTGGGCGGCAGGGGCGTGAGGGCGGCGCAGGGCGTGAGGGCGGCACAGCGCGCGAGCCCGGCGTCGCGGGAGCAGCCATTCACGCGGGCGGCACAGGGCGTGAGGGCGGCACAGGGCGTGAGGCGGCACAGGGCGTGAGAGCGGCACAGGGCGTGAGGGCGGCACAGCGCGCGGGCCCGGCGCCGCGGGAGCAGCCATTCACGCGGGCGGCACAGGGCGTGAGGGCGGCGCAGGGTGAGCTTGCAAAGCCTCACCAGACAAACGAGTAACGAACTCACGTAAATGAAGCGTTAAACGAATGTGAACAGCCTACGCATACAACTGTACCCACGAGTGAGTGTGGTTGTATTTCCAGTGCCCACTCGTTTAACGGCATGGCAACGTAAAAACAACACGCTGGTGATTGTTTAGGTGCTTGCACATCTACACAATCGCCGCGCGCATGTCGCAGCTTGCGTGTAGGGCTGTCCATCCGTGCACCACATCTCGCAAGTGTGGGGCGCCCAGCGCCCCGCGTCCATCACCGCAAAACGCGCGGTCGGGACTCACCAGCTCCGTCTCGTCCTCCCCCTCCTCATCCACGGTGGTGATCATGAAGTTGTAGTCGCCCGGAACGAACTTGGGCCCGGACTTTCCCTCGCTGCCAGGGGTGCCCGGCCGCACGGACGCATCGCCGATGGAGGAGCGGTGCACCGACAAGTCCGAGCCCGCGGCGCTCGACTTTCGGTCGATCCCTGGCGGCAGCAGCTGCACCACGCTCTCGAGCGAGGCACTGCCGGCGCGGCCCGCGACCAGGCTGTCGCTGCCGCCGACGCCGACACTGCTACCGGCGCCGACGCCGACGCCGCTACCGCCTGCCGACGCCGACACCGCTACCGCCGCCACCGCCGACGCCGACACCACTACCGCCGCCGACGCTGCCACGGCCGCCGACGCCGCTACCGCCGACACCGGTGTCGACGCCGCTGGCCACGGCGCTCGGCAGGTCCAGATCCGACATCATAAATATCTCGTCCGGCTGCGGGAGCCACACAGCGTCAGAGGCCGAGATGGCGTCCGGGCAACACACGACAGGCCAAGCCCTACATACCAGACGAAGGTCTGGTAAAGCAAGGATGGGAGGGGGGACAGCACGGCCGAATCGGTATCGTGGCAATGGGTCTTGGGTGGGGGGGGGGGGGGGGGGAGGGGAAGCATTTACTCCGGCTCCAGTCTGAAAAACTCACATCTCTACGCAGGTGTATGGAAAAAAACGCGTGTCGAAGACGGTCGCTCCCCCACCGACTACCTACTGTCCCAGGTACTCGGTCAGGTCGGCGCGCCGGCTGCACCGAGAGAACTTCTGAACATGTGGTTACGGGAAGGGTATGTGCCATGTATGCATTGCACGTGCAATAGACGGCAAGAGCACACGGCCATAAGCCCGAGCACGGTCGTCGTACGCTCCCCTCAGTCCGCCGTCCCCGCCCACAGACTCTCAGACCGTGTCCGCGTCCGGCGCCGCAACGCTCAGCCTTTACATCCGCAACATCGGCTGGGCGGCCGGACCGACCTCGGCGCCCGGCGCCGGCGACTGCGGCGGCTGCGTCTGCTTCGAGTCGGTCGAGGTGCGACTGACGGCGCGCACGATGCTGGACGACCGCGGCCCGCCCGGGACGCCACTCGGCACGTCTGAGGACGCGCAGACACGGTCGGTGACAGAGGCGTCACTGGCATGAGAGTGTCGAGCGCTTATGGTGCCGGTCAGGGAGCACACAACTGGCCGGAGATAACGTGCTGAGAAGCGAGTGGTCCGGGTTAAGTTGTGGAAGCGTGACTGTCGCGCTCCCAGACTAGCTGACGTCAGCATGCCCGCAGCCGTGCCACTTACATACTTCTTAGAGTCAATGAGCACTTAACGTGAGCCGTGTGGGAAGAAGCGACTCGAAAACAATTCCACGGCGGGTAGTCACCATACGCAGGCGTCCCAACGCAACTTTGTGTCGGAAAAAGTCATTACAAGTTCCACCGGCCACGTTGGCACACACCTGACACCAACAACGAAGGTGCCAGCAGCGAGCGATTAGTTCAGCCCCGCCGCCTCGGGCGGGTGGGGGTGGGAGTAGGGTGGGGAGAGGGAAGGGGGGGGGGACTCACCTCGCACTCGGCTGCTGAACTTGTTCACCAGAACCCATCACGGAGCGCTTGATGGAACCGGACACGAGCGGCCCCGAGGCACGCGAGTCGATGGAGGCAGGGATCGAGCCGACCACGGTGCGCGGCAGCAGCTCTTGCGTCTCGCTCGAGGCGCCCGGCCGGATCTCCACGGCAGAGGTGACTACTGGCGGAACGGTGTCGCCCGGCAGAGAGCCCTGCGGCACCAACTCTGTCAGCTCTGGCCCAACGCCTTGGAGGACAGAGGCCTTGGATAGAACAGCCGCCATTTCTTTAGCATGCGAGCGGGCATTGCGCTAGTGAGACAGCCCATGTGTGCACCGCTAGTGATTAAAGCACTACCAACTTGAAGAAAAATTGCGGTAACCCTCGTCGTCTGTCTGGGATGTTTTGAGCTACAACGCACCCCATTGCCGCTCGAACCACAGCACGGATTACCAGCTCGATGGCGGGAAGTCTGCCTGGGGCGGCCGGTGAAGTGGAAGCCACTCAGTGCCGCAGCCGGCCCGAGCCCGCCGCCGCCACCCTCACCTGCGCCATCTCCACGTCGTTGGGCATGCCCATCAGCTCCACCTGCTTCACATCCAGGTCTTGCACGCTCTGCGTCACGGGGTCCGGCAACGAGATCTGCGTGTTCTTCACCTGGAGCGGGCCGAAGACGGTCACTTGGATCTTACGTGGGGCCCGGGCTCGAATCCGGTTGCGCCACGGTCGCTTGGCCGGCGTTCCTCGAAAATAACGCGACGAGGTGCGATGCGCTTCATTTCAAAACACAAACGCTGGCGGGGGAGTACTAATCCATTCACATTAGTTAGACTTCGGGCAGGCCGAGTCCAGTTCGTGAGGCGCCATCGGACACCTTTAAGTCAACTTTAAGTTCCAACACAGGAAACTGAACGCAATGCTAGATTGACTACCTTGGAGTTGGCTTCCGTGGTAGCACCGAAAAAAAACATAAACTTCTCTCAAATCACAGCCGCAGCGTCCGCAAGAAGAGAGGGATGGCTCAGTGGCTATCCTGTGGTTTCCTCGAGCAACTTCAAACTGCCACGAGTGCAATACTAAAACCTCGCCGGCGGAGTTTACGGCGCTGCGCGTAATATGGCTGGCTCCTGAAAAGTTTGGGGCCCTTTTGCGCTTTTGGACCTATAGCCTCTTCGTCGAAGTTACAATGGCAGCGCTTTTAAGACAAATGTACCTTTATCGTACTAAATGGTCCAATAACCGCTGAGATTTATTTAAGCGATTTTCTACCACATTCTTGACGAGTCGATACAATAATGGCGACGAGACCTCCATATCCATGGCCCATGAAGAGCATCACCACCGCCACCGTCCAGCTGAACATTGCATCTCGGCGGCGATTCCTGCCTGCGCGCCGGGCCCATGTGCAATTTGGAGAAGGCCGCAGGAGACGGCGTCAGCGCTCCGGCGTCCGCCCGGTCATCACTGCCTTCGCAAAAAGGTGCGGGCCCCACCCTTCGAGGTGACCCGAGTTCAAATCAACCCACACCAGCTGATTCCCGTGGCCCGGAGCAATGGGCGACCCCCAGCGGATGCCCACACAAATACAAGTTACATTGGTTACACCATCGTAGCAAATATGTATCCATCATTTTCATCGACCCAACTCAAACAAAAACCAGGATATGCATATGACTAACAAATGTGCATCCGCCATACCAACAGACGCACGTCAAATAAAAACAAGGACGACACGCCACATAACCAAGCAAATTCAGCGTAGATCTCTACCGAACGAAAAATCCCAGGGAGTAAATCTGAAGTCGCTCCATACAGGCCCCACCCGCGTCGCACCTCAGTCGATCGAACACCAAACGGACGTTATGCAAACGGGGACCAAGGTCACCGCCATCGGGCACACTTCTCTCGACCCGAAATCAGAGCAAGCTGCAACGGCGTGACCAAGGCGCAAACCAGCGAGCGGACCACTAGCTGAGAGCGCGGCAGGAGGCGTGCGACAACCTGACCCTGCCCACATCACGTGTCAAGGAAGCAAGCGAGGCGCCTGACGCCCGCACGCCTTGTCCAGATGAAGCGGCACCGGGCCGGGCAGGGCCGAGTCGGCTGAGCGCTCCCGCCGCCGTCGCCAGCCCGCCGTCGGCGCCACCAACACCGCGACAGTTGCCGCCGCCGCGGCCCGGACGGGACTCACCTCGACCTGCGCGGCGCTGCCCTGCGGCGGGTCGCGCCGGTACTGCTCGGACGCCACCGTGTAGGGCAGCTCGGCCGGGATCACGTCCTCCCAATACTGGTCCCGCACCAGGTCCGGGTGATCCTCGTGCATCTCGTCCACGATGATGTACGACACCTGGCGGCGGCGCCAGGGGTCCGTGAGGAGCGTCGCGACGGCAGGCTCGGCGCGCGTGACACGGCGGCGCCTGCAGACGTCGCCGTGTGATGCTGACAACACAGAGTTGTCGCCGGCCCCGGTTGATGCCGCGCACCGGCGCATCACGGCTGATAGATGCAGCGCATGGTCAGCTGTCACCCAGGACTCACCTACGACGCGGCTGGCACGCAATCGATCCAGTTAAGCCGTGCATGCAGCACCACAACAGGCGATGACATACGGTTTTCCAGAACTCGCGAGCTGAGCCCAATGTCAAACTGATGCAAAACGACCAGTGGCCATGTGTGACAGGTAGACATTCTGTAAAGCTGAATAGGCCACTGGCTATGCCAAGTCACCGTCGATGACACTTGGCAAGGAATAGAACGAAAACGGGGGGGGGGGGGGGGGAACAAATCAAGTCTGAGACCTCGCTGTCGTGAACGTGATATCAGTGCGTACCGGGTCTGAGACCTCGTTTTCGAGAACGTGACATCAGTGAACACCGGGTCTCGGACCACGCTGTCGTGAGCGTGACATCAGTGAACACCGGGTCTCAGACCACACTGTCGTGAACGTCACATCAGTGCGCACCGGGTCTGAAACCACGCTACAGTGAACATGACCGTCAGTGCTCTCCGGTCTCATGCAGCGCCGGCGGCACGAGAGGGGCACAGCAGCGGCGCCATGAACCGGCCACCAGTGAGGACAAGACAGGCCGGCCAGACGCCGCGAGCTCTGACGGAGCGGCCAATGTGACGCGACGGCCGCTGACGTGACAACGCCGTGACGCGGTTTCTGTTAGCACTGTCGTAATATTCGTGACAATAGTTGCGCATTTTAGACAGCATGCTTGGCGCATGCCTTACGCGTGCCCAAAACCGTAAGAGCTGCAAGTTGCGCTGTCTGTGACGCATGACACACCGCCTCTTCATCCGTGATCAGTTTTATAGTTGCACTAACCTGGTCACCAATCAGCCTACTGCGCCGACGTTGACCCGGTTACGGAAAAAAAGATTACATGCGTCAAATATTTCGTATTGCTTAACAGAATATTTGTCGATCGGGTCGCTGCTCATACCAGAAGGCACACAATCCCTTGGGGGGGGAGGGGGGGGGGGTTTATGACGGCATCGATGACATCATAACGCAATATTTTGTCGTCCGGATCACTCCGAATATACCCTGGATTGGTATGAGCATGTGCCAGCGAATTTAATCCATTATGTGTAGAGATATTTATCGTTACAATAAAGAAAGATAATTAACGTCCAGTTTAAAGTGTGCGTCCCCAGCTATTTGTGACGTCATCTCCCGATTGCGCTTCGCCAGACGTACTTGCAAATTTCGGTCGATCATCCAGTTGATCTCGAAATCGTCGTCGTCGTCGCCGAAGGGATTGAAGAGGTCTCCGCCACTTCGGAGCCAGCCCATGTAGAAAAGAACTGGAAAAGGCAGCAGCGGATACACAACTCGAAACCGGGACGCAGCGTCTCTGGCGCGCCATGCCCAGCTGTGTTCTCCCGGGGAAGGACATAAGCAGGTGCACCGCAACGACGGAGCAGCCGGCGCGTTCATGCCGGTTCCCACGGACTGCGCGCGTCAGCGGCATCTCCCCCCGGCGCACTAACCACCGTCTCCCAGGCGTCATGCATTGCTGAAACAACATCTGCCCAACGATTCGCCGGTGACAAGGGTCCGAATCTGTTTGTGACCCAGATCATTTCTCTCCGTCTTCAACGCAAACAATGATCGAAAGTAGCGCCCTTATCGACAGCGGTCCGTCAGAGGCAAGCCGGTCCTCTCTGCGTCATAACCAAAACTACGGTGCGCACCACATAGGGGTCGCCAGTGCACGGCGTACAGTATACATGAGCCACCCGGAACCAACATTCTGTTGCATCCTGTTTGCTGCGAGATGAATGCTCACAAAACCAGGCACGCTCCTCACCGGTGCCTCTGTTTGTTCTGTCAACCATTTGCCATTTACAGATTACAATGACTGTTGAGATCAGCCACGATTGATATAAATGCTATCGTTCGTATCAGTGTACACACATGCAGTTAAAAAATATCAGACGCATACACTAGCAACAGCAGGCGCATTACCTGCAGGAATGTGAATATAGGGACGTACAGGTCGATGGAGTCTGTGGTGTCCACGAACTGCCGACCCATCAGCTCCGCCATGAAGAAAGTATACACGGCCAGCGTGACAGTCTGGGGGTGGAGGACATGTCCAGCATCAGCGTCACCGCCACCGGCCACCGTCAACATCTCTCTCTGCCGCCCATCATCAGCATCACGGCCACCGCCCCCAACATAAACATCACTGTCACCAGGACCAGGCGCCAGGTCACGTTCAACCCGCCGACCTTTCACAACGAACTCGAAGACAAGGGCATTCCCGTTGCAGCCCGCGACGGATGCCACTTGCCCAAGGGGACACTGACCTGCAGGCGTACACTGCGGCGTCCATCGTCGCTACACACACAAACGTCATCACTGAGCACGCGTCCGCCTACACCAAAGATGCATGAATACGCAGCGGACAGAGGGGAAGCCGGATCATCGAACGGAGCGCTTTTCAACGCAGCCCGGCGCGACCACATATCTCGCTGGCGGGCGAGGGCGGCGAGCCACACTCTCGACTGCGCCCTGGTGAAGCGGTACATGATCCGCCGGCGGTGCTGAATAGCGGCGGTGGCGGTCGCCGGGTCAGGGCGGGCGGAACGCCAGGGGGCATCTAAGCGCCATTCAATACCGCGCGGTTCGCGGGGGCCCTCCGGACGATGGTCACACGGCGGGTCACGTTTTGGGGACGGCTGCACCCCCTGAGCGCCACATTATCACCGTGTCCGGCGACGGTCCATGAAGCTGACGGGTCAGGCCACACATCGGTTGTGTTGTATAGCGTACATGCATCGTGCAATGTGAAATAAACGTTGAGCTGTTCCGGCGTGCACCATCGGACGTCCAACCTTTCCAGCAAACCTGAATGAGTCGTAAAGAAACACACACCAAACTCAATGTACCACGAGCAAGCGGCGTATTCAAAGGAGGGTGGGGCACCCGGCGGCACGTGCCCATCCTTACCCTGATTAAGTTCTTACATGCGCTAAAATGCACGTAAACTAAATGACCAAAGTTAAAAAGCGACGGAGACACGAACAAATAATCAGACTGAAGACGTGCCACGTTATAAAACAGATTGAAAGCGTGCCACGTTATAAAACAGAGCAAACAACGCACGTCTACGGCGCGCTAACACGCTTATTTTCATCAGTCAAAAATGGGGAGTTGTGATACCCTGGGACATAGCACAAGGGGAGGGGGGCGTGTGCTTTACTCCCTGAGCTAAGACGTTTGCATTAGTCACTGGGACATTTTGCAGGGAAATGGTCCAAATATACAGGATTCGGACACGTAGCATTAACCCAAAGACGTTTCCTGTTGGTCAGCGTGCACGATTCTCCGGGGATCCCGCTCCCGACAAGGTTCCCGGCGACAGCCTAGTGGGGCTGGCCATGACAGTGATCCGTTGCAATGCGATACGAGAACACTAATCCGCAATGCGACGGGATCGGGTCTGAACCGGTTTCAGGCGGTTCGGCGCTGACGTGAGCAATCTCCGGCCTACCCTGCATTATTGGCCTGCCAGGAACATGGCAAACAAGGGATTAACATCATACTTGCAGAACACGTTTGACTGTGGCGACGATAACACCCGGCGATCTTCTGCAACATTCTGAAAGCAAACTTGACGTGGCTCTCGTGGCTCTCTTCTGCTGTGTGCTGAAAATACATCAGGAATGGCATGCACCCGTTAACGACTCGGTCATGGCATAGGGCGCACACGGTGCAATATTTTATGACGGACGGCAAGGAGCCCCCAAATGTATTCCCCCATCACGTGCACTAATTAACTCGTCCGTGACACGTCCACGCCGTCGAAAGGAATCCCCATTAGCCGTCCTACGCCGGTGTTCAACCGGATATATCAACAGAACCAATGACCAACAGCAAAGCTATTCCAATGTACACCAAACACGTCGGCCGCCACCTATAGCGTATCTTCCTCACGAAAATGAACGATCTACATTCAAGCGTACATTTCAAAAAATGCTGTGATGCCTCTGGAACCTGCGAACCGAAACGATTTTATCGACGCAAGGAAGACCCTTGCGACAGACTATATCGCGTCGCCGGTTGTGGAAGATTGGTGATGTCAGATCTGATGCGTCGTGCGTCGTATCTCGCCAAAATAGAACCACACTACCGATTCACTTCATACGTCAGACGTGTTCATGCTAAATCTGCCGCTCCTCAGGCCCTTTCACGAAACGTGCATTTGTCTATGCATCTATGCTTCCAACAAATAAGTGAAACGCGGACCAAGACTCCTAGCAGTGCAGGGTGCTAATGCATCTAGCCCATTTCGGCGGTTTCGAAACAGTGTTTGCTTATTTGTTTACGCACGTAGCGAACGCCGATTCTCATTGGATACTAACCAGACATGCATGCAAGATAAGCGAAGAGGGCGTGGAGCGCTTGCCCCACCACACAACGACGAGAAGAGCTAATGTCTCGGCGTGCAAAGCCTCCGTAGCTTTGCTTGTTCAGTCTGAGCGCTCGCCTTCTGCCCTGGACTGGGAGACTGAGTGTCGCGGCTGGCGGCCCGCGGTCCGGACCCCCGCGCCAACTGGTACCTGTGATTCAGACCGCTCGTATGGCAACCTCAGGAGGCCGCCGCACCCTGCCAGCTCCGTCCCTGACGGCGTTCAGCTGTACCCAGCATTTGCTGCAACCGGACCGACGCATCAGCAGCGTTCATCACTGTCCGAGCGGAGGCCATCGGGGCCAGCCGGCGGGTGCGGGCTCGCGGACGAAACCACGCCGGGAGACGACAGCCCCGCCGACGTGGTTTCTCTCGTCTCCGTCTCCGTCTCCGTCTCCGTCTCCGTCTCCGTTCTCCGTCTCCGTCTCCGTCTCCGTCTCCGTCTCGTTCCGTCTCGTCTCCGTCTCCGTCTCCTCTCCGTCTCCTCTCTCTCTCTCTCTCTCTCTCTCTCTCTCTCTCTCCTCTCCTCTCTCCTCTCTCTCTCTCTCTCTCTCTCTCGACTGCTGAGTACGAGCTTAACACGCACATGGGGGGG
>NW_023596297.1:13223001-13242760 GCF_011947565.3 Pollicipes pollicipes | reverse complement strand
TATATATATATATATATATATATATATATATATATGTATATATACATATTCATATACGTGCATCAAAGATGCATTGTACATTTGCTGTGGTGGTGTGATCGGTGGTTGCAGACAGCAGCCCGTTGAAAGCGCTTTTGACCGGGTTGGGACATTGAAGGTATACAATTTCCGGCCAGTTGACGCTATGACCCGCTAGGCTTGCGACCTCGTCGATAACTAATACTCAAATGCGGTCCAAATGGTGCATAGCATGACCAGATGGTACATGACCATGACCTTGGAAATGGCTCAAATTGTACATGGCACATGCCGCTCGTTGTTAATTTTTTCTCAGATGCATGTCTTATGTAAGCTTGCATAACGTCGATAGGGTTAAGCTAGAAAAAAGGGTTCAGCCACCGGGCTGTTGTTATCGGAATCACATCTATCGATATCGATTCGAAAGCCAAGCCTTACCGCTGAAATTCTGAGGAAGAATGGATTCCGTTGAGATGTAACAAAGCACAAGTTCGTAATTTTCAAACGCGACTGAGGACCTATTGCTTCTCATCGCGTAAGGAAGCGCGCGAGAAAACATCATGTGGAACTGATGTACTTTCTAAGCAGCATGTGTGTTTCTGTGTTTCTGCATTTGTGTTACAAGGGTGCGGATAGTGCCATGGTTAGCGCGTCTGTGTTAGCCGCTTACACATATGGGGAACCAGGCGTACGGGGTTCGATTCTCTGCGGTATCCGCAGTTCCGGCCGGGGCGAGAGGCAGGCGATTCCATATGGCCTCAGCAGCTGAGAGCGTCGTTAAAACCCAGTGACGGCATCTGTGTTAGCAAATAAAATATATTCAGATTCAATGGGACAATTTGCATTGTGATGATTTACACCCACTCGTATGGCGGTTTATTTTTGGCGGAGATGTACGGTTGCCTGCATTCACTACAGGCACCGCCGGCTCCTAGAGCGCCCCCCTCCCCTCCCCCAGCTCATGCTGCGCCAGGTGAGGCCAGGGGTCCACGATCTTATCACGACCGGCGAGGCGCAGGACAGTCCAGTTGACCACGTGCAACCGGTCACCTGAGGAAGCTAGGCCCACGGACAAACACCGGCGCCGTTGCGACGTGCCTGAGGGATTACGCAGTGTCTGCGCCCATCGGTGGGCAGCCCGCCTGCCAAGACATTGTCTTTTGACGAGGAGGAGACGTTGACCATTTCAACTTGACCGCCATCAGCGGTGTGCAGCATGCCTGAGAGTCGCTGCACTGTTTGCTGCCGTTTCCATGAGGGCATGGACGGCCGGCACCGCGGCGTCCAACAGGGGTGCAGTCCGCGGAGGGACGACAGGTGTGACGTGTGGCCACAGCGTATCTTTACGTATACCGCTGGAGGAAGCGGCCCGACCAGGGTGACTCGCTGATGCGTGCCTGCCGACTCCCGCAGAAGCACTGCTGCATGGTGCTGCCCCGGGTGGAGACACAGTGACTATTCTGCTTGGCCTACAACCAGGATTTACCCTTTATGTGAAAAGGAATTATTCACCTCCCCATTCCTACCCCAACCGGTCGTCGTGGTTGTAACGCGTTGTAACGCCTGCTGCGGCGTCATCGTTCGTGGTGCGGTACTGGATTTTGTCGATATTTCGAAATTACGAATCATTCAGTAAAGTGTACTCGGGTTAGCGGAACGCGTTTCCCATCCCGGCAGTGGGGGCCATAGCAAAACGAAATCAACAGAATTTGACTTGGCAACAGGGCGGGGAAGCGTAGTGACAAATACGAATCAAGGCGTACATCTCCGAGCTGGCGCGAATACCACGGATTCGGCGTTTTTTTAAATATTTTGTTTTCGGGACTGGTATTAGATCTCGGCATCACGGCCACATAAAGACGTAAAATCACCTACACTGTGTTGGCCAAGGCACCGTCTACGAATCAGGAATCTACCCCAATACTCTAGGACCCGCTGAGACGTCTACGCTGTCAGTGCCAGTGCTCGTCTATTGGCCCGCCCCTCAGCACACACCCTTAGAATGGTATGCATGCATTGTTTCTGAATATCGTGTGCCTGCACATAGTAGGAACTACATCGCATCATCCCAGGTGATCTGACTCGCAACAATAATTAGATAACTACCCTGCAGATGCACATGTGTCTTTCTTAAGCTCATGTATGAGCTTGACAAATACTTATTATCCCCTAGGACATTCTAAATACAAAGACTAACTTCGCGAGGGCCATTTCTAACGCATTCTGGGTCTGATGGCGCTCTCGCCCAGGTATGAATTTCTTTAGCAAGTTTGTCACCCGAGACTAAAACATTCAGTGCTGGTTAGGTTGTGGTCCTCCTTTCTCCATCTCAACATCATCTTTCCTTTAGTATGAATCACCTGTGCTCACTTTGAACATTGTCGTGTAGCCAAAGTCAACCCGCCCAGCATCAGTGCCTCCAAAGCGACCTTTTCAAGGAACATATGGAGCGAAGCAGTGTCTCCCAGTCTGTAACGCAAACTGCATAACATACAATGTAATTAAGTCCTAATCATGTCTGCTGTAATGTGGGGCTGCTCATTTCTTGCCATGACATGGCACATAAGCCCGCATTAGAAAGGGTGGATCGATCCCCTGCAGCGCGGCGTTGATGACGACTCACTGACGGCGCGATGCAGGAGAATCGATGCGTCTACAGCCGGGCCGTGAGGGCCAAGCCCTGACAACCGGAGACTCGCCGCAGGGAAAACATCTGCCACCTGTCTCCGCCCGCCAGCCCAGCCCAGACAGATCCCGGGACGTGCCCGCACACGGAACACCCGGCAGCCGCAGCCAGGCTGCTGCCAGGCTTTTCGCGTCGTGCCATGAACGATCGGCGGCAGTCGGCTGGCTGCAGCCATGCCTCAGGCCATGGTAACCGGTTCCAGCCGGTGTTATCCAGCTCGCTCGCGCGATCGATACGTCCAGCCTTCCCCTGTCCAAGTTCGCCAGCACGCGCCGTCTCACCGCATCCCGGCGATGCAGAGGTCTTAGATCGACGCACCCGGCCACCGTGATCGTGAAATACTAGCCGCGGCAAAACCACTTGGAGCTTGTGAGCGCTGGGTAGCCAACTGCAACTGCAGCCAGGCTGTAAAGGCCGAAATAATGATCGTGATCTTGGCCGAGGACGTCCTTCTCCGAGCTTCAAACGCGAAATTTTGGTTGGTGCAGATTATCGCCGTGCTCCGCTCAGCACGCCTTCCGCTGCGTACGGAAGGCGTGCTGAATGATTTGACGAATGAGTGTTGGCCGTGTGCCAAACGTACAAGTATGCGTCTTCTCGCGGTGGAAACTGGCCAGCAGAAATTTCATAGCACAACTGCTCCGTGCAGAGGCATCGCCATCGCTACCTTCTGTTGTGTAGGCGAGGAACCGAAATACGGGTGGTGCTTGGCGCCGTGGACCCGCAGCGACATGTTGAGCATGTCACAGCGGGACCATTCGAAGCTTAGAAGATATATTCACATTCATGCAATGTTAAGAGACGTTGGGCAAATTGCATGGTCGTTCATGGGCTATACCACGTAGGAGGAGAGGAAGGGGACAAGTGGTCTTAAAAAGGGAACGTTCCGCATGGAAACATGCTGAAGCAAATATTAGGCATTTTGAGATAAGCTCACTTATAACTATTGATATACTTATGAGTGGTAAACGCTGCTCTAGATAATTAAGTTTATCTGTTAAGTAAACACGCTTCTCAACATGTCATTGATCATCTCATCATATCCCGCAGAGCATTGATTCGGAACCAATTTGTGGCTGTTTTATCTGGAAATCGTGCTCACGAATGCCGGATATTAACGACTCGACTTTTATATTTTTCTGGGCTTCGATGGCGGTATGGCCAATAAAATAGCGATATTTGAATAACGTTGCTGAGGCATCACGGTTACCTGGGTGACCTTGAGATATCCTTCCAAAAATCGCCTGCATATGTTCGCAGGCGTGTGGCTAACAAACTAGAAGGGTCTAGGTCTTAGAGATGGGCAAGGCTGTGAACTGCACCAAATGATCTTCAAGATAGCCTTTTCATTCCAAAATTTCATGCACAAGTGAAACACTCTCTGTGAAGTCCTGTGGAACGAAACATTACGTCTGCGGTTTGTGAAACGATGCCTTAAACTTGCAAACACGCAGCCCCCAGTTTTTGACAGCGACGGAGCCTTCGGTGTCCACGTAGACCTGATACCACGAAAAATTGGTGTTGGTAGCTCAGCCAGAACTCTCCCGTGATTGTGGCTGCTCGATTCGTTCGGTGCTTATCACTCTACATAGGTCCTCCGTCTATTGGGCAAATGGCCTGCTCAGGTGGTCACTACTTTACCGACTTTGCAGCGGCCCACGCTGCCGAAGATGCCTCACCCACCATAACGCTCGAACTTACCGCATTGCGCAGCAAGCCACGAGGCGCTGGATCGCTTCGGCGTGTTTCGAAGACGGCCGGTCAAGAGTCGCTGACCGAGCCAGGCGATACAAATAAACAATTAAACAAGAGATATAACAATAAATATAACATAAATAAACAATAAACATGTGTCTCTGCCCGCGTTCCATCTTTTTCAATAACGTCTAATTGCTAAGAGACTGCTTTCACCCCGGATTCATTATAAGGCTAATGCTGCGCTGTCAACATTATCGGAGGTTCGCCGTTGTTTCAGTTCGGAGATCCATCTGCGTGAGCCCGTATACGGACGAGCATGATCACGCCCGCACCTTCCGACTCCCCTCTTCGGATCGTTCATAGCTAATAACCACGTCCCCAAAGGAAAGATTTTGACGCAACATGCCTAGCACACATACTGACGTCACTTGAAAGGCCATTTTGATGCATGGCAACTGGAGTGGGACAAAGTAGTTTGTTCTAGGGCGCCATACAAGACAACAGGCCAGACAACTGTGGGATCGTGAGGTGGGTTTGTTTGGGTACTGGGGCCTCAGGGACCCCAGCCTCAACAAGTACGTTGAGCAGCTAAATGACGCATAGCTTTGACCGAAATGCAGGGCACTCACAAGTTCTCCTAGCTTTCTGGACCTTGACAGGATTGACAAGCAAACATTTAGTGGAATACAAAAATGTTTTGGAAACTCCATTTTGAAACAATGGCTGATTTGGGGAAACCCCAAACAGCTACAAATACCCAACCGCGACAACGGTAAAAAGCCAATACAACCAAGTCGGTTGGTGTATTTCTGGTGACCAGTGCTTGCGGCACTACAGCTCTGCACCGAGCCGGGGGCTGCGGGACAGACACAAAGCAGGCACCAAACAAATAAACGGCGTCGCTGGGACGCTGGTCTGCTGCGCCGCCGGCGCGAGCGAGCCCGGCGGGTGGCACAGATTGGCGGTGACGCGTCACAAAACATCCTTCCAACACCGGCACCGTGAACTGGCATGCGACTGCAAGACACGGTTCACTGCTAGGCGCGAGACAGACCAACACAAGGCAGGGTGATCGACGGCGACCGCGCCGGGAGGACCGAGCCTTCCACCGAGTCTTCCAAGGCGCGCTAGATCAACGTGAACGTCCTGAAGAGAAAAACGTCACCGGCGCCCATCACAATTCACGTTACGGTCCCGTCACCACCTCACTCCGCCGCCGGTGCCCGCCACACGCAGCCTTAAGTTCACAGAAGCGGAGCTTGGACGGGGCACGCGTGTCGGACGAGGAAGTCGGCCGACACCGTTGAAACGACCATGAGTGCCGGATGAAGAACGGGGCGAAGCGGCGCAGCGCCCACCCAGGACAGTTTAGTAGCCGTCCGGCAATGCGACTGACCGCGGGGAGTACCCACCAAACACGCCCAGCTGGCACTGGCAGTCTGTGACCACTGATCGTGTTGGTCCACGAACGCCACTAAGTGGACAAATATGCTGATGATAAACACGGTATCAACGCACCCGTAAGCATCGATGACGAACGACATTCGAAGGCCTTTAATCCCCTTCCAAGCGCACAGGCAGGTACAGCACCAGCGCCACCCTGGCATCACCCTTCTGCGTCGCTCGCCGCTCAGTAGAACCGCGGCTCTTGGTCAGGCGCATAGCGACGCCGCGTCCCTCGTCCGACGAGGACGCGTTAAACCCGGTCGGCGCGCGTCCGGTCGGGCAGCAGCGGCGCCGTGGAGGATTCGGCCGCGTCCGTGTCGCTGTCGGTGGCCGGCTCGCCCGACAGCTGACGGCGGCGCGCCTCCGGCATGGCCGGCAACCGCGGCAACGTCGGCGGCGTCGGCGGCGAGGCCTCTCCCGGCGTGGCGGCCGGCACCGGCGCCGCCGACATCGCGCGCCTCGCCGCGTCCGGCTGGTCCGGCGCCAGCCGCGCCCCCGGGCTCCTCCGCTGGCGCGGTGGACGGCCACGCCTCCGCGGCAGGCGCCGACAGGCGGACCGGGTCCGGGGCCGCCGGCTCCACCTGCAGGGACGGTGGCGGGGCGGCGCCGGCGGCAGGCAGTGGCATGGTATGCACATCCAGCACCTTCTCCTCCAACCCGTCATCATCAGGGTCGCTGGACGACATGTCATGGCCGGCCAGCGCGTCGGGGCCGGCCGGTGCGGTCGGGGCCGGCCGGTGCGTCGAGGCTGGCCGGTGCGTCGAGGCCGGCCGGTGCGTCGAGGCTGGCTGGCGCGTCAAGGCCGGCTGGCGTGTCGACGCCGGCCGGAGCGTCGACGCCTGCCGGCATGGCGAGGCGGGGCCGGCGCGCTGGTGGTGTCGATCGGCGGTAGATCCGGCTCCAGCGGAGGCCGCGGCGGCTGCAGCGCGCCCGGCCGAATGCGCTGTGAACTGCGCGCGCCGCGTGGCGTCCGCCTCGTCGCCGGCCGTCTCGGCGGGCTGCGCCGGCTCCGCGGGCTGCGCCGTCTCCGCGGGCTGCGCCGCCTCCGCGGGCTGCGCCGGCTCGGCAGGCTCGCCCGGCGCTGCCGTGGGACTGTCGGCCCTGGGGTGAGCAGTCGGTCAGCGAGGCGGTCAGTGGCTGCTTTGTGATGAGGTGCAGCTGACGCACCGGCTGGGAGACGACCGACAGCCCCAGATTGAGCGATACTCCAGCCAGGAACTAGTCCTGTCCTGCATTGTCCTGGATACTGGATTCTTTAACGCCGTCATATTCTTTGCACGATGTGTACAGCGGAGGCGAATCCAAACCATGTAAATACAATCTTAAAGAGAAAGCAATGCTTTCGTACTACTTACTTCGGCCTGTGCTCATTTTTGTTGTTGGATTATTTATGAGTCAAGTATTTAGTGATCCACTGCTGCTTTGTAAGGACTCGGACGGGTTACAGGTTAAACTTAGTTGGTCACGAAGGTGCCAGCAATACCGAGTTTCCGGGTGTATTGTATTGTTACTATTGTGCTGACCAGCCGCCCGGCCCACACACTGACCATGCAAGGATGGCATGACAGGTATACAGGATCAAACGCAAGGCCTGAGTGCTAGGAATGGTCAAAGATACGCAAAACCCGACCATAGTGTCACGTCAAAGACATTAGGGTCTGGGCTGTCCACATGACGCCGACAGCACTTGAACGACAATTAGTGAAAGTTGCACGACGCGTTTGGCTGTCAGAAGGAACAGTGCCCCAAACATTTTCAATACGCATAAAGAACTATCAAGTAAGCGACTAGTGGTAATACACAAAATAACATGACTAACGGCAGCCCATGGCGGCCTTTGTAATGCCGAGCCGAGCACTCCGAGTAAATGCCGAGCACTCACATTCAAAATACTATGAATCAATTAGCAAATTGACACTGACCAGTGTTTCGAAAAGACTAATCCATTCGGAGCCCGGACCGTGCCGAACTTATCCTGGTTGGTTCGCCATACCTGATTAGCAAGGCGCAGACCGCTCGCAACACCGCTCGCTCATTAATGACCAACATGCAGTGACACTGATTACAGTTGAGACGACTTTTATCAGCCGTTAGGACTCTTTAATAAACTATATGCGTGTAAGGTACGCGCGCTGTCTGGCTGTTGACAGGTCAATGTCTGGTTAAGTTACCAAATGCTTGCTAGTCCCACTCATGTCCTGCCAGTCTGAGGCTGGTGAACTCATGCGCTAGCCAGGCCAATGGGTCTGTTGTACCAGCGTCACAGACAGTATGTAATCGCCACCCACGTTCCAGCTAAAAGAAAAACTATCAACCGAAGTCTACGCACTAAACACGTGTTCAGTGTATGCTCAAAATACAACTCAATGGCTGTAAACGGATGCGGGGATGCAAGTTCAGGCCCGATAGACCGGAGCCGGGTCCACACAGGGTCCGTGTCAGCGTACAAGTCCTAGTCCAACGACGTCGCCGCCGACCATCACCGACGGCGAGCGTAAACACGAACCACCCAGTCTTGTGTTTTTTACCAATCACACCGCCCAGAGGCGCCGGCGACGGTCGCCGACGGATGCAAGGGTGTTATGACACAGTTGGGGACTGGTCCCCTATGATTGGCAAATAAACTATTCTAAACACACAACATTTCCTTGGACAACGAGGTAGGCGCATTGGGACATGAGAACACAATGAAACGCTAATCGCGGTTCGACAAGCATTCCCTTCTTCCTATACACGCAATGCACGCAAACGGACGAGGAAACAGCACTACTCAGGTAAAAAGATGCTGGGTCGGTTCACAGGGTTGATGAAAATGCACCCATGTTACAGTGCAAAAATGTCCGGATATCAATGAGGAGATGCGGGAGAGAACTACGGAAAACCTAAGGAATTAAATTCTGAGAGCTTAATTCGGTTCTGAGGCCTCCGCTTACCCGCCTGCGTCCTGCGACGGGCCGACGTCCTAAGGAACGGAAATATCAACACAGGTAAGCAGCGCATTGACGACCCAAAAATAACACCGAAGGACATTTGGCAAGCCCGACAAATGCCACACAAACGCATCAGAGCAGATATGACGCTAAGTGTTTGATCTAGTATCGTTATTGAGCTAAGTTGGAGCATTATTCCGACCACCACCACGGGTGGCACGGTCAGGCTTCTCAAGAAATATCCCATGACCAAGCAATGCTCTCTCGGCAACTAAGGATCGTCCGTCAATAAACTGAACAGACCTCTAAGTAACAAAAGTTCATCGAGTGCGGGCAGATCAACAGCTTACAGACTAATAACTCCAATCCTTGACGAAACGGCCACAAGTCAAACCCCAATCAAGTGTCGGCACTGCTCGCACATTTCATCACGCAGAAGTAGCCCTTAGGGACGGCGAGAAAAAAACAGCATCGCTCCGCGGGCTCCCGCGGCCGCCGCACTTGAGCGGCCGCCCCGGTGACGCCGGTCAGCGCGTCAATCCGACGATCACGCGGCGGCGCCGCGCCACTGAGGCTCAACCGGGCCTGGACGACGCCGCCGGCCGCCTCGATGATGGTGGTTAGTGAGCTGACTGAGCAGGGACTGCTGTCCCTCGCAGGTGCCTTCTCATGCCCCTGCGGCGACCGCGCCAACGGTCAAGAGCCGAAACACTCACGGCAGCGGAGGAGCACGGACTGGGCGCACACAAACGCCGATGCAGAACACACCAGAACGGGAGCACGCGAGAGATGACAACCGCAGGGTGGAGACAGAGTCGCACCCCACTCGGCCAGACCAGACCAGACCAGGCCAGATAAGACGTCAGCGGGCCGACATCTGGTGGCGCAGGCTGGCGTGCCACACACCTGGCTGGAATGCTGGTGCTGAGCACATCAGCCAGGCTGACGGGAGAGGTCACATTCACGGGGCGGCGGAGCCATCGCGGCCGGTTCCTGCCCGACAGCACCGTTCGGCAAGACTGTCAACCTGCAGACAGCACCGCCGGCGAGGCGTCAGCACAGAGAGTGAGGGCGGCACAGCGCGCGAGCCCGGCGTCGCGGGAGCACCATTCACGTGGGCGGCAGGAGCGTGAGGGCGGCACAGGGGCGTGAGGGCGGCACAGGGCGTGGAGGGCGGCACAGCGCGCGAGCCCGGCGTCGCGGGAGCAGCCATTCACGCGGGCGGCACAGGGGCTGAGGGCGGCACATGGGCGGTGAGGACGGCACAGGGCTTTAGAGCGGCACAGGGCTTTGAGGTCGGCACAGCGCGCGGCCCGGCGCCGCGGGAGCAGCCATTCACAGCGGGGCGGCACAGGGCGTGAGGGCGGCGCAGGGTGAGCTGGCAAGCCTCACCAGACAACGAGTAACGACTCACGTAAATGAAGCGTTAAACGAATGTGAACAGCCTACGCATACAACTGTACCCACGAGTGAGTGTGGGTTGTATTTCCAGTGGCCCACTCGTTTAACGGCATGGCACGTAAAAACAACACGTTCTCGGCTGGTGATTGTTTAGGTGCTTGCACATCTACACAATCGCCGCGCGCATGTCGCAGCTTGCGTGTAGGGCTGTCCATCCGTGCACCACATCTCGCACGTGTGGGGCGCCCAGCGCTCCGCGTCCATCACCGCAAAACGCGCGGTAGGGACTCACCAGCTCCGTCTCGTCCTCGCCCTCCTCATCCAACGTGGTGATCATGAAGTTGTAGTCGCCCGGAACGAACTTGGGGCCCGGACTTTCCCTCGCTGCCAGGGGTGCCCGGCCGCACGAACGCATCGCCGATGGAGGAGCGGTGCACCGACAAGTCCGAGCCCGCGGCGCTCGACTTTCGGTCGATCCCTGGCGGCAGCAGCTGCAACCACGCTCTCGAGCGAGGCACTGCCGGCGCGGCCCGCGACCAGGCTGTCGCTGCCGCCGACGCCGACAACTGCTAACGGCGCCGACGCCGACGCCGCTACCGCTGCCGACGCCGACACCGCTAACCGCCGCCACCGCCGACGCCGACACCACTACCGCCGCCGACGCTGCCACGGCCGCCGACGCCGCTAAACCTAAACCGCCGACACCGTGTCGACGCCGCTGGCCACGGCGCTCGGCAGGTCCAGATCCGACATCATAAATATCTCGTTCCGGCTGCGGGAGCCACACAGCGTCAGAGGCCGAGATGGGCGTCCGGGCAACACACGACAGGCCAAGCCTACATACCAGACGAAGGTCTGGTAAAGCAAGGATGGGAGGGGGGACAGCACGGCCGAATCGGTATCGTGGCAATGGGTCTTGGTGGGGGGGGGGGAGGGGAAGCAGTTACTCCGGCTCCAGTCTGGAAAAACTCACATCTCTACGCAGGTGTATGGAAAAAAACGCCTGTCGAAGACGGTCGCTCCCCCACCGACTACCTACTGTCCCAGGTACTCGGTCAGGTCGGCGCGCCGGCTGCACCGAGAGAACTTCTGAACATGTGGTTACGGGAAGGGTATGTGCCATGTATGCATTGCACGTGCAATAGACGGCAAGAGCACACGGCCATAAGCCCGAGCACGGTCGTCGTACGCTCCCTCAGTCCGCCGTCCCCGCCCACAGACTCTCAGACCGTGTCCGCGTCCGGCGCCGCAACGCTCAGCCTTTACAATCCGCAACATCGCCTGGGCGGGCCGGACCGACCTCGGCGCCCGGCGCCGGCGACTGCGGCGGCTGCGTCTGCTTCGAGTCGGTCGAGGTGCGACTGACGGCGCGCACGATGCTGGACGACCGCGGCCCGCCCGGGACGCCACTCGGCACGTCTGAGGACGCGCAGACACGGTCGGTGACAGAGGCGTCACTGGCATGAGAGTGTCGAGCGCTTATGGTGCCGGTCAGGGAGCACACAACTGGTCGGAGATAACGTGCTGAGAAGCGAGTGGTCCGAGGTTAAGTTGTGGAAGCGTGACTGTCGCGCTCCCAGACTAGCTGACGTCAGCATGCCCGCAGCCATGCCACTTACATACTTCTTAGAGTCCATGAGCACTTAACGTGAGCCGTGTGGGAAGAAAGCGACTCGAAAACAATTCCACGGCGGGTAGTCACCATACGCAGGCGTCCAACGCAACTTTGTGTCGGAAAAGTCATTACAAGTTCCACCGGCCACGTTGGCACACACCTGACACCAACAACGAAGGTGCCAGCAGCGAGCGATTAGTTCAGCCCCGCCGCCTCGGGCGGGTGGGGGTGGGAGTAGGGTGGGGAGAGGGAAGGCGGGGGGGGGGGGGGGGACTCACCTCGCACTCGGCTGCTGAACTTGTTCACCAAACCCATCACGGAGCGCTTGATGGAACCGGACACGAGCGGCCCCGAGGCACGCGAGTCGATGGAGGCAGGGATCGAGCCGACCACGGTGCGCGGCAGCAGCTCTTGCGTCTCGCTCGAGGCGCCCGGCCGGATCTCCACGGCAGAGGTGACTACTGGCGGAACGGTGTCGCCCGGCAGAGAGCCCTGCGGCACCAACTCTGTCAGCTCTGGCCCAACGCCTTGGAGGACAGAGGCCTTGGATAGAACAGCCGCCATTTTCTTTAGCATGCGAGCGGGCATTGCGCTAGTGAGACAGCCCATGTGTGCACCGCTAGTGATTAAAGCACTACCAACTTGAAGAAAAATTGCGGTAACCCTCGTCGTCTGTCTGGGATGTTTTGAGCTACAACGCCACCCCATTGCCGCTCGAACCACAGCACGGATTACCAGCTCGATGGCGGGAAGTCTGCCTGGGGCGGCCGGTGAAGTGGAAGCCACTCAGTGCCGCAGCCGGCCCGAGCCCGCCGCCGCCACCCTCACCTGCGCCATCTCCACGTCGTTGGGCATGCCCATCAGCTCCACCTGCTTCACATCCAGGTCTTGCACGCTCTGCGTCACGGGGTCCGGCAACGAGATCTGCGTGTTCTTCACCTGGAGCGGGCCGAAGACGGTCACTTTGGATCTTACGTGGGGCCCGGGCTCGAATCCGGTTGCGCCACGGTCGCTTGGCCGGCGTTCCTCGAAAATACGCGACGAGGTGCGATGCGCTTCATTTCAAAACACAAACGCTGGCGGGGGAGTACTAATCCATTCACATAGTTAGACTTCGGGCAGGCCGAGTCCAGTTCGTGAGGCGCCATCGGACACCTTTAAGTCACTTTAAGTTCCAACACAGGAAACTGAACGCAATGCTAGATTGACTACCTTGGAGTTGGTTCCGTGGTAGCACCGAAAAAAACATAACTTCTCTCAAAATCACAGCCGCAGCGTCCGCAAGAAGAGAGGGATGGCTCAGTGGCTATCCTGTGGTTTCCTCGAGCAACTTCAAACTGCCACGAGTGCAATACTAAAAACCTCGCCGGCGGAGTTTACGGCGCTGCGCGTAATATGGCTGGCTCCTGAAAAGTTTGGGGCCCTTTTGCGCTTTTGGACCTATAGCCTCTTCGTCGAAGTTACATTGGCAGCGCTTTAAGACAAATGTACCTTTATCGTACTAAATGGTCCAATAACCGCTGAGATTTATTTAAGCGATTTTCTACCACATTCTTGACGAGTCGATACAATAATGGCGACGAGACCTCCATATCCATGGCCCATGAAGAGCATCACCACCGCCACCGTCCAGCTGAACATTGCATCTCGGCGGCGATTCCTGCCCTCGCGCGCCGGGCCCATGTGCAATTTGGAGAAGGCCGCAGGAGACGGCGTCAGCGCTCCGGCGTCCGCCCGGTCATCACTGCCTTCGCAAAAAGGTGCGGGCCCCACCCTTCGAGGTGACCCGAGTTCAAATCAACCCACACCAGCTGATTCCCGTGGCCCGGAGCAATGGGCGACCCCCAGCGGATGCCCACACAAATACAAGTTACATTGGTTACAACCATCGTAGCAAATATGTATCCATCATTTTCATCGACCCAACTCAAACAAAAACCAGGATATGCATATGACTAACAAATGTGCATCCGCCATACCAACAGACGCACGTCAAATAAAAACAAGGACGACACGCCACATAACCAAGCAAATTCAGCGTAGATCTCTACCGAACGAAAAATCCCAGGGAGTAATCTGAAGTCGCTCCATACAGGCCCCACCCGCGTCGCACCTCAGTCGATCGAACACCAAACGGCGTTATGCAAACGGGGACCAAGGTCACCGCCATCGGGCACACTTCTCTCGACCCGAAATCAGAGCAAGCTGCAACGGCGTGACCAAGGCGCAAAACCAGCGAGCGGACCACTAGCTGAGAGCGCGGCAGGAGGCGTGCGACAACCTGACCCTGCCCACATCACGTGTCAAGGAAGCAAGCGAGGCGCCTGACGCCCGCACGCCTTGTCCAGATGAAGCGGCACCGGGCCGGGCAGGGCCGAGTCGGCTGAGCGCTCCCGCCGCCGTCGCCAGCCCGCCGTCGGCGCCACCAACACCGCGACAGTTGCCGCCGCCGCGGCCCGGACGGGACTCACCTCGACCTGCGCGGCGCTGCCCTGCGGCGGGTCGCGCCGGTACTGCTCGGACGCCACCGTGTAGGGCAGCTCGGCCGGGATCACGTCCTCCCAATACTGGTCCCGCACCAGGTCCGGGTGATCCTCGTGCATCTCGTCCACGATGATGTACGACACCTGGCGGCGGCGCCAGGGGTCCGTGAGGAGCGTCGCGACGGCAGGCGCGGGCGCGCGTGACACGGCGGCACCTGCAGACGTCGCCGTGTGATGCTGACAACACAGAGTTGTCGCCGGCCCCAGGTTGATGCCGCGCGCCGGCGCATCACGGCTGAGAGATGCAGCGCATGGTCAGCTGTCACCCAGGACTCACCTACGACGCGGCTGGCACGCAATCGATCCAGTTAAGCCGTGCATGCAGCACCACAACAGGCGATGACATACGGTTTTCCAGAACTCGCGAGCTGAGCCCAATGTCAAACTGATGCAAAACGACCAGTGGCCATGTGTGACAGGTAGACATTCTGTAAAGCTGAATAGGCCACTGGCTATGCCAAGTCACCGTCGATGACACTTGGCAAGGAATAGAACGAAAATGGGGGGGGGGGGGGGAACAAATCAAGTCTGAGACCTCGCTGTCGTGAACGTGATATCAGTGCGTACCGGGTCCGAGACCTCGTTTTCGAGAACGTGACATCAGTGAACACCGGGTCTCGGACCACGCTGTCGCGAGCGTGACAGCAGTGAACACCGGGTCTCAGACCACACTGTCGTGAACGTCACATCAGTGCGCAACCGGGTCTGAAACCACGCTACAGTGACATGACGTCAGTGCTCTCCGGTCTCATGCAGCGCCGGCGGCACGAGAGGGGCACAGCAGCGGCGCCATGAACCGGCCATCAGTGAGGACAAGACAGGCCGGCCAGACGCCGCGAGCTCTGACGGAGCGGCCAATGTGACGCGACGGCCGCTGACGTGACAACGCCGTGACGCGGTTTCTGTTAGCACTGTCGTAATATTCGTGACAATAGTTGCGCATTTTAGACAGCATGCTTGGCGCATGCCTTACGCGTGCCCAAAACCGTAAGAGCTGCAAGTTGCGCTGTCTGTGACGCATGACACGCCGCCTCTTCATCCGTGATCAGTTTTATAGTTGCACTAACCTGGTCACCAATCAGCCTACTGCGCCGACGTTGACCCGGTTACGGAAAAAAAGATTACATGCGTCAAATATTTCGCATTGCTTAACAGAATATTTGTCGATCGGGTCGCTGCTCATACCAGAAGGCACACAATCCCTTGGGGGGGGGGGGGGGGGGGTATGACGGCATCGATGACATCATAACGCAATATTTTTGTCGTCCGGATCGCTCCGAATATACCCTGGATTGGTATGAGCATGTGCCAGCGAATTTAATCCATTTACGTGTAGAGATATTATCATTACAATAAAGAAAGATAATTAATGTCCCGTTAAAGTGTGCGTCCCCAGCTATTTGTGACGTCATCTCCCGATTGCGCTTCGCCAGACGTACTTGCAAATTTCGGTCGATCATCCAGTTGATCTCGAATCGTCGTCGTCGTCGCCGAAGGGATTGAAGAGCGTCTCCGCCACTCGAGCCAGCCCATGTAGAAAAAAGAACTGGAAAAGGCAGCAGCGGATACACAACTCGAAACCGGGACGCAGCGTCTCTGGCGCGCCATGCCCAGCTGTCTCCCGGGGTGCACTGCAACGACGGAGCAGCCGGCGCGTTCATGCCGGTTCCCACGGACTGCGCGCGTCAGCGGCATCTCCCCCCGGCGCACTAACCACCGTCTCCCAGGCGTCATGCATTGCTGAAACAACATCTGCCCACCGATCGCTGTGACAAGATCCGAATCTGTTTGTGACCCAGATCATTCTCTCCGTCTTCAACGCAAACAATGATCGAAAGTAGCGCCCTTATCGACAGCGGTCCGTCAGAGGCAGCCGGTCCTCGCTGCGTCATAACCAAAAAACTACGGTGCACACCACATCGGGTCGCCAGTGCACGGCGTACAGTATACATGAGCACCCGGAACCAACATTCTGTTGCATCTGGTTTGCTGCGAGATGAATGCTCACAAAACCAGGCACGCTCCTCACCGGTGCCTCTGTTTGTTCTGTCAACCATTTGCCATTTACAGATTACAATGACTGTTGAGATCAGCCACGATTGATATAAATGCTATCTGTTCGTATCAGTGTACACACATGCAGTTAAAAAATATCAGACGCATACACTAGCGACAGCAGGCGCATTACCTGCAGGAATGTGAATATAGGGACGTACAGGTCGATGGAGTCTGTGGTGTCCACGAACTGCCGACCCATCAGCTCCGCCATGAAGAAAGTATACACGGCCAGCGTGACAGTCTGGGGGTGGAGGACATGTCCAGCATCAGCGTCACTGCCAACCAGGCCACCGTCAACATCTCTACTGCCGCCCATCATCAGCATCACGGCCACCGCCCAACATAAACATCAACTGTCACCAGGACCAGGCGCCAGGTCACGTTCACCCGCCGACCTTTCACAACGAACTCGAAGACAAGGGCATTCCCGTTGCAGCCCGCGATGGATGCCACTTGCCCAAGGGGACACTGACTGCCGATGGACGCCGCGTACACTGCGGCGTCCATCGTCGCTACACACCACAAACGTCATCACTGAGCACGCGTCCGCCTACACCAAAGATGCATGAATACGCAGCGGACAGAGGGGAAGCCGGATCATCGAACGGAGCGCTTTTCAACGCAGCCCGGCGCGACCACATATCTCCGCTGGCGGGCGAGGGCGGCGAACCACACTCTCGACTGCGCCCTGGTGCAGCGGTACATGATCCGCCGGCGGTGCTGAATAGCGGCGGTGGCGGTCAACCGGTCAGGGCGGGCGGGACGCCAGGACGGCAATCTAGCGCGATCAATACCGCGCGGTCGCGGGCCCTCCGGACGAGGTCACACGGCCGGGTCACGTTCTGGGGACGGCTGCACCCTGGGCGCCGCAGTATCACCGTGTCCGGCGACGGTCCATGAAGCTGAGGTCAGGCACACATCGGCTTGTGTTGTATAGCGTAGATGCATCGTGCAATGTGAAATTAAACGTTTGAGCTGTTCCGGGCGCGCACATCGGACGTCCAACCTTTCAGCAAACCTGAATGAGTCGTGAAGAAACACACACCAAACTCAATGTACCATGAGCAGCGGCGTATTCAAAGGAGGTGGGGCACCGGCGGCACGTGCCCATCCTTACCCTGATTAAGTTCTTACCTGCGCTAAAATGCACGTAACTAAATGACCAACGTTAAAAAGCGACGGAGACACGAACAAATAATCAGACTGAAGACGTGCCACGTTATAAAACAGATTGAAAGCGTGCCACGTTATAAAACAGAGCAAACAACGCACGTCTACGGCGCGCTAACACGCTTATTTTCATCAGTCAAAAATGGGGAGTTGTGATACCCTGGGACATAGCACAAGGGGAGGGGGGCGTGTGCTTTACTCCCTGAGCTAAGACGTTTGCATTAGTCACTGGGACATTTTGCAGGGAAATGGTCCAAATATACAGGATTCGGACACGTAGCATTAACCCAAAGACGTTTCCTGTTGGTCAGCGTGCACGATTCTCCGGGGATCCCGCTCCCGACAAGGTTCCCGGCGACAGCCTAGTGGGGCTGGCCATGACAGTGATCCGTTGCAATGCGATACGAGAACACTAATCCGCAATGCGACGGGATCGGGTCTGAACCGGTTTCAGGCGGTTCGGCGCTGACGTGAGCAATCTCCGGCCTGCCCCTGCATTATTGGCCTGCCAGGAACATGGCAAACAAGGGATTAACATCATACTTGCAGAACACGTTTGACTGTGGCGACGATAACACCCGGCGATCTTCTGCAACATTCTGAAAGCAAACGCTTGACGTGGCTCTCGTGGCTCTCTTCTGCTGTGTGCTGAAAATACATCAGGAATGGCATGCACCCGTTAACGACTCGGTCATGGCATAGGGCGCACACGGTGCAATATTTTATGACGGACGGCAAGGAGCCCCCAAATGTATTCCCCCATCACGTGCACTAATTAACTCGTCCGTGACACGTCCACGCCGTCGAAAGGAATCCCCATTAGCCGTCCTACGCCGGTGTTTCAACCGGATATATCACAAACCAATGACCAACAGCCAAAGCTATTCCAATGTACACCAAACCGTCGGCCGCCACCTATAGCGTATCTTCCTCACGAAAATGAACGATCTACATTCAAGCGTACATTTCAAAAAATGCTTGATGCCTCTGGAACCTGCGAACCGAAACGATTTATTCGACGCATGGAAGCCCCTTGCGACAGACTATATCGCGTCGCCGGTTGTGGAAGATTGGTGATGTCAGATCTGATGCGTCGTGCGTCGTATCTCGCCAAAATAGAACCACACTACCGATTCACTTCATACGTCAGACGTGTTCATGCTAAATCTGCCGCTCCTCAGGCCCTTTCACGAAACGTGCATTTGTCTATGCATCTATGCTTCCAACAAATAAGTGAAACGCGGACCAAGACTCCTAGCAGTGCAGGGTGCTAATGCATCTAGCCCATTTCGGCGGTTTCGAAACAGTGTTTGCTTATTTGTTTACGCACGTAGCGAACGCCGATTCTCATTGGATACTAACCAGACATGCATGCAAGATAAGCGAAGAGGGCGTGGAGCGCTTGCCCCACCACACAACGACGAGAAGAGCTCAATGTCTCGGCGTGCAAAGCCTCCGTAGCTTTGCTTGTTCAGTCTGAGCGCTCGCCTTCTGCCCTGGACTGGGAGACTGAGTGTCGCGGCTGGCGGCCCGCGGTCCGGACCCCCGCGCCAACTGGTACCTGTGATTCAGACCGCTCGTATGGCAACCTCAGGAGGCCGCCGCACCCTGCCAGCTCCGTCCCTGACGGCGTTCAGCTGTACCCAGCATTTGCTGCAACCGGACCGACGCATCAGCAGCGTTCATCACTGTCCGAGCGGAGGCCATCGGGGCCAGCCGGCGGGTGCGGGCTCGGCGGACGAAACCACGCTGGGAGACGACAGGCCAGCCGACGTGGTCTCCGTCTCCGTCTCCGTCTCCGTCTCCGTCTCCGTCTCCGTCTCCGTCTCCGTCTCCGTCTCCGTCTCCGTCTCCGTCTCCGTCTCCGTCTCCGTCTCCGTCTCCGTCTCCGTCTCCGTCTCCGTCTCCGTCTCCGTCTCCGTCTCCGTCTCCGTCTCCGTCTCCGTCTCCGTCTCCGTCTCCGTCTCCGTCTCCGTCTCCGTCTCTCTCCGTCTCCGTCTCCGTCTCCGTCTCCGTCTCCGTCTCCGCTCCTCCTCTCTCTCCTCTCTCTCTCTCTCTCCTCTCTCTCTCTCCCTCTCTCCTCTCTCTCCTCTCTCCTCTCTCCTCTCTCCCTCTCTCTCTCTCTCTCTCCTCTCTCTCTCTCTCTCTCTCTCTCTCTCTCTCTCGACTGCTGAGTACGAGCTTAACACGCACA
>NW_023596297.1:13189484-13222901 GCF_011947565.3 Pollicipes pollicipes | reverse complement strand
CAAATGATTGTTCGAGTCCGTCAATGCATTTGAGGAAAAAGGAATACTGGGATACATACAACGAGAATAATTCTCTTAACGGCATTTCCTGCGAAACATTTCCAGTTTACAAGTCAGTTTTCCGACTTTTTGACCTGCAACGTCACGTTGTACCACGGATGCTCAATTTCTAGGCTCCATCTCTTTTGTCCAGTTGTCAGCTAACCGTCAGGGACGATCCTCACTGGTGTGTTTTCTTTGACGGGACCTCGTATGCCTGCCACACGCTGGTCGGCGCCCGGCACGCTGCCAGTTTACTTTCTGCAACGGCAAACAAGGCAACATGGGTGCGGCAAGGAATGTAAACAATCCAAGCCCAGGGTAACCAGAATGTTCCCGCCTGCTTTGTTTGAGAACCCGTGGTCCGTTTTTATTATTCCTATGGAGAGTCGCTTACATCACAGGCTCTATGTACATGGCAGCGCTTAGCATTTTAAAATGTCGACGACTAATCCACTATTTGTTTTATTTTTGGATGCAAACAGGATTGAGATTTAAGTCTTATCCTCGGAAAAACCAGGAGAATGGAGGTATAGTAAGGTTGATATTTCGGCAACATGCCTTTATCGAAACAATAGCAGAAATGAATTTACTTCTGCCATTGTTTCGATAAAGGCATGTTGCCGAAATATCAACCAAACTATATCTCCATTGTCCTGGTTTTTCCAAGAAATAAGGCTAATATTGCTGTCTTATCTACAGGAATAATATTCCTCGCTAATGCACTGAACAAGTTACGTAGGATGGAGAGTTTCGTCAACAACTGATAGAGAATTAAAGGCATTCTATTACAGGGCGCCAGTTTTAATTGTGTTGAGGCCGGGGCTGCGCTGGCTCTGGCGGCTGTTGTACTGGTTCCGATGCGGCCATCCTCCCCGCTAGCCCCGGGGGGGGGGGGGGGGGGGCTGCGCTGGGTCTCATGGAACCGCTATCGCTGCGCTTGCTCCGGCATGGGCAGCTGTTGTGAGGCAGTCGGTGGGTGGTGCTTCTGCTCCGATTCCTGTCAGACCAGCAGCTGCTCTGCTCCGCGCGCCTCGAATCGCCACGGAGGCTCGCGTGAGGCCAGCCACTGCGCTGGCTCAGGTTCGGACGGGGATGTGTTTGTGCTGCTGGAACCGGCTGCTGCCGCTGCTCTGACCCTGGTGGGACCGGCCGCTGCTCTGACCCTGGTGGGACCAGCCGCTGCCCTGACCCTGGTGGGACCGACCACTGCTCTGACCCCGGTGGGACCGGCTTCTGCTCTGACCCTGGTGGGACCGGCCGCTGCTCTGACCCCGGTGGGACCGGCCGCTGCTCTGATCCCGGTGGGACCGGCTTCTGCTCTGACCTCGGTGGGAACGGCTTCTGCTCTGACCTCGGTGGGACCGGCCGCTGCTCTGACCCCGGTGGGACCGGCTTCTGCTCTGACCCCGGTGGGAACGGCTTCTGCTCTGACCTCGGTGGGACCGGCCGCTGCTCTGACCCCGGTGGGACCGGCCGCTTGTCTGACCCCGGTGGATACGGCCACGGCGCCGGTAGCGCGGGTACGGCGCTGCGCCGGCTCTTATGCGACTGGCTGCTGCCTCGGCTCAGGTGGGATAAGTCGTTGCGCTGTATCACTGATGTGCTAACCCTGATGAGCCAGACGCTGCACTGCCTCTAGAGAACCCGACCGACGCGCTGGTTACGCTGTATCACTGATGTGCTAACCCTGACGAGCCAGACGCTGCATTGCCTCTAGAGAGCCTGGCCGACGCGCTGGTTACGATGAGATGACGTCTAATCTCTCCCTAACACGATTCCTGAACTGGTGACCCCAGGAGTTGTGTCAACCCTCGTGGCATGAAAACCATGCATGCGTCAGAAGTGTAACGGCCGCGCATGGCTTATGCCACATCGCCTGTAATGCAAGACGTGTTATACTGGACAGTAATTACCTGAATAGTGAACAAGAGTTGATAAAGGTAACGTCTGAGGCTAGGCTACTATTGGTTAGATGCAATAACGCAGGATGACTTCAACGTTGCAATATTATGATTGTCCAAACGTATGGGGTTTGAGGGGCCTTTTATAGATAGGTATCCAGAAGCAATTAAGCTTCTATAAGCTTCTACGCTAAACTTAACCTTCTACTCTAAGCTTGATATTCTACTGTAAGACCTGTTTTAATTCAGGTTTTTGTGGTCTCAAAAACCAACTATTCGGAACTGTTCCCTGAATTATTTGGCTCCCGAATAGGAGAGGAAACCGCACCCTTTGCCTTTTTACCCAGCTAATGTTTAAGTGCTCTGGTGGTTTGGGGTAACCGTTCGGGCACGGCACTCAGAGTTACGCGGCAAAGTTACATTTTGATGAAGATAATTCAAACGGAGCTATAAGCAAGGGGTGGGGGGCTTTTAGGATCGTGCCCCTTCCCCTGAAAGTGGCGGCTCTCGCCCCGGGGACAAAACCTCCACCACATTTGGGCAGTTTGATATGCCCATTAAGCTTTCAGAACGTAAAAACGGATCACCGAGGAATCAAAATAGGGCCTGAGCTGCAATGAAGAGCAGCACCTTAGGCTGTTAGCCTCCCCCCCCCTCTAGGCCCCGATTTAGCCCGCTTCTGGATGAATTCCTTCCTAGCTGCGGCTTTGAAATCAAATCTGACCATAGTGAGCGTTCAGTAATGTATAAAAGTACGGCACAAACAGCGATCGTAGCTACGGAATAAATCATAAGTGCCCGCTGCACATTGGCCAATGTTGTCGACGGGAAACCACCATTATCCACGCAACATTGATCAAGTACACGCACCCTAACGTGAATCGATTTGCGGCCTGTCGTTTTTGTTTACATATGGAGTGGTGCACGTTCCCATTTCCCGTCCTTTCCCCATTAGCCAACCTCCCGCGTGGCTCGTCAATGGGACATCGCAGCCCACTTTGTGCTACAAGTTTCGTGTTGGCAGGCCGAGGCGGAGCGAGACGGCCTACTCGGAGGTCAATACCGAGGCGGCCAATGGTCGATGCCGCCTGGCTAACGAGCGCGGCCGGGGGGGGGGGGGAGGGGGTGCCCCGTCACGGCTCCGCTCCTCTTCAGCGCCCGGCCCGCTGACAGGCGGCCGCCGGCGGTGTACTGATGCCGACTCCGTGAGTCCTCGCCCCGGTGGGATAGAGATGTTGCTGACACCATGGAGGCCTTGCAGCTGACTGCACGCATCAGTTGCCAGCCGTTGCTGTTTTTTCATTACAATTGAGCATGCATACAAGTGGTGCTAGCTTACAGGAGGGTGCAATGGTTCTGCTTCTGTATTCTGTTTTTTTATCATATTTTGTATTTTTTTATCATATTTTATCATATTTCATCATATTTTGGTATGCATCTTCATGCTAGGAAGTGAGCTCATTCTGAGGACATGATAAGGACTGCGTTACTGACAAGATCGCTTGGGAGTATTCCACAAGATGAGCTATTAGGTCTAGATGTTACAGCCTTCATTACACATGTAACAGTGCTGCATGCATCTTGCTAGAGGGTATTAAGCCTGATGGCTTGTACGATTTTGTTACTGCCCAATCTGACCGCATATCATCCTACCGTAAATCCATCCACCCACCCATTCCAACGCATGCTAAAATCCCAGTTTTCTCAAGTGACGAGAAATGGGAACAATCGCCCTTTGTGAAACTTAAGCTTCACATCATCTGAAGCTCAATGCTTTGCGGGTTGAATATGAGCTGAATGCAACACCGAGACGCCTGCAATTTCAAAACAATTTTTGTTAAGGGATTCACTCAATTCGCTTCTCAATCAAAAGGAAAATTGTAGGTATAATTATCCAGTGTTTCCGAGCTGCAACAGTTCATACAAAACAGCGCTGTCACTGATGACAAAGAAACGAAGAGGCGGAAAACGAATGCGTCTCGGAAATTGGTTAAATTACGGAATCGCGCGGACGCGTGACTTATGAAACGTTTTCTTTGCTGTCGTCACTGAGCACCTCGGCGGATGTCGCAAAAGCACGCTCAGCGTGCGGCGATGGCGCCCCGTGCTGTTTCGGGGACCACCTCGTGACCGTGTATCCCCCGCTTCAGGCTGACATGGACTATATTCGAGAGTTCGACATCCGGCTGGAGAAGGAGGTGTACTGCACCCCGTGACCGTGTGTCCCCTGTTTCAGGCCGACATGGACTATATCCGAGAGTTCGACATCCGGCTGGAGAAGGAGATGTACTACGCCGGGGAGACTCTGGCTGGCCAGGTGATCCTCGACACCGTCGAGAACTTCAAGCTCAGAGGTCAGTGAGGTCGTGTGGTCGGAGCCAGCAGTCCCACGGTCTGGCTATGCCGCTGATCATGCAGCAGCTACATCATACAAGATAAACTACTCGTGTCAATTTACTATGCAACAACAGGAACGTGTTTACAAGCAAAGTCTGTCAAGTATTTTCTAACCACGCCGACATTCACGAATCCTTTCCGATCTATGGGAGGCACCGCTGCATCAGTCTTTTGAACAGCTGTTCAGGCAATGGTTGCATAAGACAACATCCGGCCTATGCATTTATGCATTATTCGAGTCGTTGCTGAGCCCTTCTTTCTCGGTTCGTGGAGCCAAACACGACTTTTTCGACAAAACTCCACGGCGGAAGCCATAATTGAAATGAGTTATCACTCGATGGAATCAGTTACTGCCTAGCGAGACATGCGTTCATTATGTTTAAGTTTTGTTTGGTCATGGAAAAACACATGCTAAGCGAAACTGAGGCCTGATTAACAGGCGACGTTGAGCGCTTCGTCGTCGTAAATGAATGTAACGGTGACATTGGATATTGCATTACTTTTACTATCATGTCCCATCACTCAAACATCGTCCAACCTAAATTACAATACTCATTGAGATAAAAGTACAGTTATCTGTGCATTCTTCGGGTTATTCAACGGGGGATAAGGCTTTTAATACTGACTTATCTGCATTACTGTATTATGTTACTCGCAAACGCACTTAACAACTTACGTTACATTTTCATTTGGCCAGATGTGCAGGAATCAAACCTTGATGATCAGAACGTATTGCGGGACCATGCTAGACACACATATCTAGCTTTCATTTTTCCGTTCATTTGATTTTCAATGTCGCCTGGCATTGACATTTGTATCCATGCCAGGTGAGTTTAACGTCACACATTTGTCATTCATTCGATCAAATAAGCCAAAACTTGTTTTAGATCACGTCATCAGGCGAACTGAGGCAACATTTAAGGCCAAATCCACAAATATTAGTGTTCCCGAACATTTCAGCACAACCGTTCTAAGGCGGCACCTGAACGGGATATATTGAATCGTTTTTGGTAGGTAGCAGATGCCAGACCTTTAAAATTGTCGTACCGGTTCCCTCGCGTCATCAGTCTATATGCGCGAGCACCGGTAGAAAGCTAGCACTGTTTGACACGCACGAGCATTGTTCCAGCTTCAATTGCATTCAACACAGGTTGACATTTTCCAGTACCGGATAAAAACATCGGCAATGGCTGCTCATGCGCGGACCTGAAATCTGCCTCGTTAAGACCTGCTGGCGGTGCCTGATGTCCCAAAATTATCACCTTAGACCTCGTGTCGATTACTCACCTATAATACGATAACCGCTGGTGTGATCGTGGTTTTCCGTGCACGGACCTGAAATTTGCCTCGTTGAGACCTGATGACCAGCAATTTTCACCTTATAAATCATGCCGACCACTCACCCATAATGCGATAGGTGCTGTTGTGGTCATGGTTTCCCGCACCGCATAGGTGATAGGTAACATTAACCGACCGCGTTCCTCCGCAAGCTGCTGCATCGTCCGGCTCGCATGCGCCCGCCGCCGGGCAGCACGATGTGTTGCGGAACAGCATGTCCTGTAGTGCGGCGCAGCACGCTGTGTATTCCGGTACAGTAGCTAGCGGATGAGCGGGCGGTCTTCTGCTGTGCAATCAGGGTTGTCACCGGCGAGCTAACCCTTGCAAGGATGGAAACCGGTGCGACACGTTAAGGATGCTGAAATGATGTACGGAAGGTCTCAGTTAAATAGCTAGCTGTTGAATTAGTAAGAAATGACGTAACTAGGACTAGGAATGTAATGGTATGTTGTCTAGTGAACGCTTAAAGAGAAAAACAGCTTGTTTATTGTGTTACAGCCAAACCTCATCAAAAAAGCGTTCAAAAATTAGTACCAGCAGACAGGTTTTAACGATCCCATGTTGAATAGACGACAGTTAAACAGGCACATCCAAAAAAAAAAAAAACGAAGAGGAATAACGCATTTCTTATCAGGCCGGGGAAAATGAGTTAGAAGCAAAACGAGTTAGTGAAAAAGACCCTTCAAGCTTCATTTTTGCATAGGGTTAGGTCATATACCTGGCACTTGACCAAGTACTTCGTGCTAAATCTGGGCGAGGATGAAATTCGTTTGAGGAATGTGTGTTTATCATTTGGCTGTCATTGACATCAGGTCAGGTACAAAACACAGTAGGCAACACATAAGGTCATCTATAAGTAACACGAAATCGATCAGCACAGGCAACTCTGTCCATTTGCTTTTGTGAACTCATGCTAAACACTTTTTACTTAAATTGCGCACTTCAAAAGCGCTGAAGAGGACTGGACTCGTCACCTCCCTTATGGAAGATAGATTGTTAAAACCAAAAGAATGAGTAGGCTTTCACTCGACTCCATTTACTTTGCAGTTTCAGGACACAAGGAATGGTGTTTAAAAGCACTTGCAGACAGCACGTATGGTACTTGACAGCATTTGGTGCTCAATGGTTTTGGGAGGTGAAGTATTTCGAATGGTCGAAGATCATACAGGGGCAGGCAAGCGGTATTTTTAGTACTTCAGAGCAGCTATACTGGCAAATACTAAGGACTGTTCATGACACTCTCAAAAACTAAGTGCTGAAAGAGAAATGTTCGTATTTATATGGGATTTTGAAATGAAATAGTCACCCTCGAAAACTTTCGGTGCTATTTACAGTCCCGCTCCTATTAAGACCTAAGCCCATTTATGTCCTGAGCTAAATGGCCACGAAGATGGGTGAAGAGTATCAGGGAGAGCGCTTCAGTCACTTGGAATTTATGACGTCATAATAACATCGTTCAAATCCTGCCATTCCACAAGCCATGCGGCGATCAAGAAAAATAGAGTTGTCGAGGTGCTCAAATCTGGTGGTCGTGAGCGCGATTTCCAGGTATAGCGGCTGTCGATTGGCACTCGATTAATGTTGTGCGAGTTACGATGACATAAACCAAGTCACATTGAGAAGCATATTTACTACACAGGGAACCGTGCCATTTTCTTAGCTTGATAAAGATTGCCTAACATATTGCGTTGATGAACCGACTGGCCATCAGGTGCCTATAAGCTGTATCTTTGCGCTACCTTGGCACCGCCCTACACTTCAAGTGACGTCATATTGTCTCATCAAAATGAATCAAACAGTCGCCCATTTTTTAAAAACCTCACGCCTGGATATTGTTACTTTTCCGGATCGAACAAGTTTACCTTGCTACATATAGCCTTGGACGAAAGATGAAGCCGTAGCTCAAACGGCGGCGTTCCTGTCAGCAGACGACACAAGCTCCACGTCATGCGCCATTGTTGAATATCTAGAAAAGAATTCAGGTAGACAACAAAAATATGCAATTTTCAGGAAATGTTATAAATTTCAACTTCATAATGTTTAGTAACAAAAATTTTGGTTTTGTTTGCACTTTTGGACGAAAACAATCGCTGGAAATCCGCACGTCATATCATGGATGTACCTTATTACGTTCACCGCCGTTGGGTGATAACAATACACAAATGAAGTTGGAAGGAGGCATTAATAATAAAAAGTGCACCACTGGTCATGGCTAGCTTGGGCGCAACTAGGCTAGGAACTCGGGTGTAAAACAAAATAAAAAAATAGCCGTTTTCACGAAGGATTACGGTGCAAAACTTTTTAAAAGTTTAAAAAACTTGTCAGCGGCCTCACACCTTTTATCAGCAATTTTTGGAAAGGAATGTGCCGCAGGTATTCAAAAACACATTTTCAAACAAGCATAACTTGGTGAAATTGCGATTCGCTGGCTGTATGAAAGAATCTTGTTTTATGGACTGGTGTGATGCCAGGTCTCCCCCTATCGAAACTTTACAGAATTGAAGAACATTTGGTGGCATCTCTGATGCAGACGCTACAAATCTACCACTATATCCTTGCGGCGTCCCTGTTCATGGGTATGCGGTATTTACAGCCCTCAATTACATTGCTTACAGTACTAACAGAGCTTGCTTACAGCACTGGCAAAGCTTACATGGTTTATACCCTAAAATGATCCAAGATGAATGATCCTTGAATGAAATGACCCTCAAAGCCTTGCTCTCTTTGCTCCACACAGAACAGATGAAAACAAGAATGATGCAGCCAGCATCCAACGCCCTCGACCGGTCCACGTCGCAGGGTTGCTGATTGCCTGATATTTTCCTAAAATATTATTATTATATATTATTATTATATATAAATATTTTGGTTAACCAAAGGCGTGGGATGAGGAAATGTTTATTTAGAGTATCACTGAATACAACTAACTTTTTCTTACTTGGATACACGTTGTTTACCTATTGAATGTTTAAGACATTGCTTGAAAACAATATTTTCCTTGTCAAAGCATTAACTTTACGCTTAAACATGCTATAAATATTTTTGAGACAAAATTCTAAAAATGTTTCAGTGCATTTAGCTATCGCGAAAACGGCTGCTGCAAGACATTAGCGAAGTAAAAACTGCCTGGAAATCATCCGCACTTTGGCATCAAATTTTGTATTTTGTCAATCTCTTTATTCCGACTTCGCCTGGGACAATTCGCTATCGGCTTGGACACCAGGAAACTGCAGTGGCCACTTCCGCAATTGGCGCTTCTCCCCCTGCCCTCCCATCGCCCGTCACGAGCGATTGCGTCTTGTTTCCCGGCGACGTTGACGTCAGAATCGCTGGCTTCTCGCAACAAAGAACAAGAGCCCAGAGTCAACAAAGCCCATGGATTTGTTGGCTGACCGCTTCCCGAGAAAGCGGCGGTCTGGGCGCGGCCGCCACGCGCGACTGCGGTTGGCCGCAAGTGGCGTTGAACTCCCGGGGCGGCCACTCGACCCAGTCCGGTCACGCGGGTCGAAGCGATCGCCAGAGCTTTGAAATCAGCTTGCTGAAGAACGTGCACAAAAGACGGAGAAGGCAAATGAGAAAGCATTAGTGCCTTTCCAGACACAGGATGGCGTAGTGAGCTGGGGGTACGGTAGCTCGCCCAGAAATGAGTGCGCATTAAGCGGTGTATTTATAGCATACATGTGGTTGATTCCTTTCCAAACATAAACATGTTCTGAAAATACGAATCCACCGTGAGGTGCCTAGCACAGTGTTAAATGTATCTGAGATAACCAGTCGTTCTAGTTCACGCGTGACATTGCCACGAATGCATCTTTTGACGACAAGGGTATCGGAACGCAGAATTTTATATAGCTTTTCAGTATTCAAAATAGACAGATTTTAACATGATTATTAGCATCTTTAACATACCATTACAAAGGCAGAGGATGATTGATCAACCCAAGATGGTCCAGCGTCGCCAAGGAGATCCGGCTTGATCTGTAGAGTCCCCTTGCGATGTCATAGAAAACATTGGCATAATGGTGTCATCGCACATCAAGCAATAGCTTCAAAATTAGCAATCTCCAAATTTGATACACAAGCGCCTCTTCATGCAAACTTATTGGATGGCCTAATCTGGTACCAAACCCATAGTTGCTCGAAGCTTCGGATAAACAGGCGCAGGACTATGGTTCGTCGTCAGACTATCAAAATAGCCGTAACTTTTGGCTCCAAATGGTTTTTGTACGCTATTATGTACTTATTCGTCATTTTACGTTTTCGGTACTTAATGATTTGTTCCCATGGGACGTAACATACAGAGACGTAAGGCGACGAATTGTTTCACGACGACAAAAATCAGTGCCTCGGAGTAAAGTTTACCAGCTTTTTTGATAGGCCTGACCCCCCGCTTATCGCATTTTCAGCGATTTAGGCACGGTGGACCAAATTAGGTATGGGTCGAATAAACGCTAACGTAAAAGGGGCTAAAATAGTGGTACTGATGTCACCCTGACATGAATGCTGACTACCTGATGACATAGGTCTTAACAACAGAGCCTTGGTCTTCAAAACAGAAGGCAGTATACTTGTTTACTGGTGCCAAACATTTCGTGTTTCTGTTGTGTGTGTATGTGTGTGTGTGTGTGTGTGTGTGTGTGTGTGTGTGTGTGTGTGTGTGTGTGTGTGTGTGTGTGTGTGTGTGTGTGTGTGTGTGTGTGTGTGTGTGTGTGTGTGTGTGTGTGTGTGTGTGTGTGTGTGTGTGTGTGTGTGTGTGTGTGTGTGTGTGTGTGTGTGTGTGTGTGTGTGTGTGTGTGTGTGTGTGGTGTGTGTGTGTGTGTGTGTGTGTGTGTGTGTGTGTGTGTGTGTGCATGCGTGCGTTCGCGCTCGCGCGCGCGCGCTTGTGTGTGTGTGTGTGTGTGCGTGTGTGTGTGTGTGTCACTGCGGTGTTACAACACACTCAGCTGCTGAAGCTACATTGCGTCGCCTGCCTCTCACCCTGGCAGGAAAGGCGGGCACCGCGGGAATCGAACCCCGTATCTCTGGTTTCCCAGACACGCAGAGGTTAACGCAGACACGTTAACCACTACACTATCGTCGCCCCTATTCCTGTGTCTTTCACTCTCGAGTCACAACAGATAACCAAGAAAAGGAGAGGGATTTGTTTATCCAGTATTTAGTTATCTGGGAAGATACAATGGCAAAAGATATACGCAGGATACATCCTGGTGGGCGAACCTTCTGCATGGATATGTAGGGATACTTTTACAAACATAGATAAGACAGTAGTAATAGCTATATTCGTCGGAGAAAAACCAGGAGAATAGAGATATAGATGGATTGATATTTTGGCAGCATGCCCTCATCGAAACAATAACAGAAGTCGAACAAGCAATGAAAAGAGAGGTTTTATTTCTAGGCATGCGTGTGGAAAAGCGGCATTCGATGTTAGTCCATCAATGTATGTCAGAACCGCATCTGACATCGAATTCGGTGGCTTAAATTGATGTAGGCTACTCACCAACTGATGAAATAACATTTTCTCGTTTGAAATTGGGGGTCCTAACCATAAAAGAAACAAAAATGGTCACGCAATTTATAATGCACGAACGGCTAAAGCGGAGGATCTGAGCCGCTTCCATGATCTACTACGCTTGCCAATGTTATCAGTTCTGATTTACGCTCAGTCGTGTCGCGTTGGGCGTACCATAAATCACATCAGCAGTTATTCTTCTGGAAATCGGAGGGAATACCAATGAATACATTGACATTTCAAAAAGCTTGCTGCTTTGCATCTTGGGAATCAAAATGCGGCGCCCGAGTTAAGGCAAATTTCAAATTTAATTTCGCCACCGGTGAGCAGCGTATCTAATCTGGTGTCATTCGTAGGTAAATAATTGATTCCATATCACGCTCATTACCGCAAAAGTTTATACCAACTACACTGTTACGGAACCATGTGTACACGACATACCTTCCAAGGGAAAAGCTTTTGTAAGACAAAACTCCGACAAGCAAAGCAACTTCTATGTTCAACATATGTACACGACACAACTTTTATGGACAAAACCTGTTAGCGACATAACTGCTCGTATAGAAATATCCAAAACGTTCACACGATATGACGTCCTCGACACGACAATACTTCTTCCGCCAAAGCTTCCACGCGACACAACGTCTAGGGACGAAACCACCACTTAGCAAATTGTCCGCGCACTTTTTTTGAACTTTTAGCTTTGTGACATTTCTCCCACCCCACAAATTGGTATGGACAAAACTTTTACACGATATTTCCTCCACGGGCGAAACGCTTACGGTAAAACTTCCGCGCCCCACAACTTCTACGGACTAGACCGATTCACGAGAACTCCCATGGGAAAAGCTCCCACGTGACAGAATAAAATGTGCGCGTGACCTTACGTCAACAGACATACACGACGAAGATTGTGTTTTCAAAACGTCTCTTATGGACATGAATGCCACACGAAAAAAAATGCTATGGCCGAACATTCACACCACAGCATCTCTAGCAGCGTGGCAAGTCAACAATTTTGTGGCATTGAGCTTCCCAGTGGGCAGGTCATGGGGCAGCAGTGGTGTGCTGGCCACACGGAGGTAACGCTAAACACCCGTTTCGCTGTATTTTGGTATTAATAAGGATATACAAAGACGATGAGAAAAGCCATCTGTTGGACCGAAATTATTACTTTACGGATTCGGCGTACAAACAGCAAGCTATGCTTGGCATATACCTGCCGGATCAGTCAAGGCCGGTGCTGAAAATCATTCACATATCTATCCTCAGAGCAATTCAACATAGGCTCTTGAATGCCTTGTCAGTAGCGCTTTGTAACTAAGTGAAAACGTTGCGCACATGCCTTGTTTGTTGCAGTCATGTTTAAGGGTTTTTGTGGGATTTGGGGGTCTGAACGCCTCCAAGATTACTAAATGTCAACATTATGCAATGTACGGTAAATAATGTCGCTCACTGGACTTCCTCAATCGATTTCGAGTGGTTGGCGAGTGGAAGACATGATACAAACCACCTTTCGATCGACTATAGAGTATCTGAAGCAGCCGAGCTTCAGGACGCTCTGCATGCCTTGACCGTGACCGTGACCTTGCCTCCAGCCATCAGAGTGGTACTCCGGGGCAAGGCGCACGCCGAGTGGAAGGTGGTGGTCAGCGGAGACAAGCGCACGGTCAAGGACGACCAGTACTTCATCGACGAACGCTCCACTATCTGGGGGAAAGGTGAGGCACTCCGCCATCTGCGGGAAAGGTGAGCTTCTACACCATCTAGGAGAAATGTGAGCCGCTACACCATCTGGGGAAAACGTGAGCCGCTACACCATCTGGAGGAAAGGTGAGCCGCTACACCATCCGGGCGGAGGGGCGGGGCGCCTGATCATCTAGGGGAAAGGTGAGCCGCTCCATCATCTGGGGCGAAAGGTGAGCCGCTACACCATCTTGGGAAAGGTGAGCCGCTCCACAATCTGGGGCGAAAGGTGAGCCGCTACAACATCTTGGGAAAGGTGAGCCGCTCCACCATCTGGGGAAAGGTGAGCCGCTACACCATCTGGGGGAAAGGGGAGCCACTCCACTATCCGGGCGGAAGGGTGGGGCGCTCAGCCCAGTCGACCGTAGTGGTCAACGCCGAGCTCTTTGCAAACAGTTTATGGAAATGCACACAGTTCAGCTGAGAAGAAAAATATTTAAAAGGTTTACCGTTGCATTTGTTAAGCGCGCGCAATTGATGGCTTTACTGATACCTTTTGCACGGAATTACAGAGAAACTGCATGGAAGAAAGTGTGTGCCTGCTTGATACGGTGTCCTAGAAATATATAATACTGAACGATTTCCTTATTCATCCGTGGGCCCGCTGACGGCCGTATATGTGGCCGAGCCCAAGATTATGGTTTACAATGCAGCTGATACTATTCGCGCTGCGTAACATCGATGGCCTCCCATGTTGAAGAAGTAGCAGCCTACTACTCTCAGGCGCATATTGGACAGCTCACTAACCGGTTAGCGCTGGTCAGAGAACCGTGAACACGACAATGGTTGGGAAAGGCAAATGTATCGTTCTCTGAAGCGTTTTCAATCATGTATCACACGTGGTCATACCAAAAACCGAAATGCGCTTGGCATAGCTCAAACAAATTTATGTTTCATCCACGGATTCGTTGAATAGTATGGTTTTCTGAGGAGTTCAGCTATCGTTTTATAATGAAGCTGAAAGCACAGGATTTGTCGTACTTGTGTACTTCTTTGCTTCGTCTACTGGTTTGCGCCAAAAGACTTCAGCGGCCAGCGAAGCGCCCAATACTCATGCAATACAAAATACAATGCTAAATATACTAGATAAAACACCTACTAAACATTGATAATATGGATACAGGGCAGCTCGAATCTTGCCAGCTGCATTATAAGGCAACATTTGCTTCCGACAATTCCACATATATCTGGTTTGATTTTGATCCAGTCCTCTCAAATCCCCTTTGTCATGCATGAAATATGAAATGTAAGCAACAAAGGCCTTGCGCTCCTAGTCTTTAAGCGTTGTGAATTAAGAGCTTTCATTTCGACAACAAACGACTTCCAATATCCATGAAGGTGCTGGTTAAACCACGTTATTAAGGAAACATCAGCTGCATGGACAAAGCTCCACGTTTCAAACCTTGCTGAGGAACACGAACGACTCGACTTGTGAACATCAACACAGCTTGAAACGCGGGGTTTGTCGACATAGCCAATTCTTCCTTGTTGACGACATGTAACCCGTACTTTTTGGTATAACCATGGTCGATTATTGTTAGAATAAGGTCTGAAAACTGACGATGCGTACGAAGTTACTCCCTTTGAAAGATGGCATTGATTTTGTGTCACATTTGACGTGCATTAACTGTTTCCTGTCTATCTTTCGCTGGCAACATTGCTTACGAAGAAATGTAAGCATGTGCAAAAATAGGCATCGGTTTTCTCGACCACAAGCTCGTTCCTATCACAATAACCGATTTTCAACGTTAAGTGGCGTACGGATCAACAGCTCGCATTCGGCATGCTATGTCAAAATAAACGTTCCTCCCTTTCGCTCATATTTAAAACCAATGTGAATGGTGGAAAGTGTTACATGTCCTAGCTCCAGTCTGTTCGTTGTAAACCGCGCTAGATCATGCCTGACACCATCAAGTATATTAGAGCATACAATAAACGGCGGACATATACCGTACACAGCCACAATGTGCTAACCCAGGAAATCATGCCCCGGCTCCTCTGCTGTCAACTTCCCTGATGACAATTGTTTCATCAGCCTTTCGAGCTGCCCATGCATTATTACAAAAGCACGCACGCGGCAAATTAATCTTGTTTAGTTAGTTTAACTAGACTGGCGGCGCGCCACGCACAGTCTCTGACCTCATTTACCCTGCGACCGTCTGCAAATTAGCGGCCCGTTCTCGTCCTCTCGGCTCAAGGCACATCTGGCACCTCTGAGCTCAAAGCACCGGGACCGACCGCACTCCGCGCCAGCGTAGCGGTGTAAAGCTGCTACCAACATCGACGGCCAACGAGCCCGCGCCTCTGTCGATGCTCTGTATTCAGTGCCGGGGCAGATCCATGGACTGAGTGTTTTCAGAGTGCCTGCTAGGCGCGTAAATATTCCGGTAGATATGAAAACCCCGCTCGAACAGCGAATGTGCTGCCAGGCTACCAACTGAGAGAAGTCTTTTTGCTGGGTTGCTGAGTCCGCAAAATACCAAAACGCTAACAACACACGCCGCTGCGGGTGCGCGACGGGGTGAATGATGATGATAACATTATTGTTTCAGCGCACGTCAGCTAGCGACAGGGTGGAAACTTAGTCATAAAGGTTCCTGAAGCAGTGTGCTAGAATTGCCAACTTTGGGTGAAGCAACACCCTGTGAGGAGCAATATTTCACTCCTCCTCCCGATGTTTTCTGTGAATATTTGACTCCTACCTAATATTGCCTAACCACATTAATACACATGTACTTAATCAATATTTCCTTTTCAGAGGTTTTAAAATGTCATCCAAGACCGAGCTCCTTTGAATCCACCAAACATAGACAAGGCTCCACAGAACCTGGATCCCTATGGCAATAATTATCCTGCCATGCATAGCTTAGGGACAGACCTTGCGCAGCTAATGCAGAAGTGTTTGGTAGAAATATTCTGCCCCTCAAAACTGTGTTCTCATATCTTAAGTGCATAGCTCCTCTTACTTATTTCACACTTTAATCTTGTGTGTTGGTGGGTATGATTAATTTGATACTTTGTCAGTGGATTGGATGGCCCTATCTGTCAGCAAATCATGCGAGAGATACCGACTTTTTGTTTGGGGGAGCAGAAAGAAGCCTGTCCCCGAAAAGCCAGTGATCTTCTGTGGAACACCTAATTGCCAACCTTTCCTGCTTTTTAAACATTATTTGTAGCAAGGTTTGGCCAATTTTCTGTTTGAGATCCATCAAATTTTATTCATGAGACAAATTACGATGCCACATGACATGCCATTCAAATATTTTGTCCCATGCTCTTAATCATGTGCCCCAAATTTGTTAAAACGGTCCCTCATGCCTGCTTTAACAAGATGTTGCCCATAGTTGCCATGGTTTGTTGACTGGCAAATGGCTGTACGGCAGATATGCACAATGTTTTTTTTGTAAGCAGGAATACTTTGAGCTACAAAGCAACTACAATATTAGGGAGATACAGCTGTGCAGCAAATAGACCATTCCATTTTTAATGTGATGCCACATCCCAAACTTCAAATAATCAAATATGAATGACCAAACCCAAACAGAAGCTCCTGGTGCAGCTTAAAAGGCATGCAGCAAAACTGGTTATGTGGCCATTCATAAATTATGCTACGCTTGAAGGAGGGAAAGATTGCTCTATGGAGCGTACCAACTATTGCCCTTGACAGAGGGTAACCACGGGTAACTATCGGTGCAGGGCACTGGCAGCTGCCTCGGGTGGACTTACATACACGGCGAGGCTAACACAACAGTGCTCGGCCCCACTCATTCCATATGATGCGGAACCATCGCTCGGGTGACCTGTTTATGCCCAATAACAATATTAACCCAGCAACCAGTCAGATATGGTCGTAAGTCGCTGAACTCGTAGCTCGATACAGCTAGTTCCTGTTCCAGAGGTCACTGGCTTCGTTCAATTTGCACCCGAAATGTTAGGATCTTCAATGACAATGGATGGAGGGACATGGCTGTTTTCTGCCAGGAACTGAACTAGTTCAGAAGGGGGAACCAGGGAGGGGGTGAGGGGTGGGTGGGAGGTAATATGTCACCCTCACTGAGTAGGAAATTGTACCCCCGCAACCTGCTGTTGCACGGGTGCACTTTTTGTTTGCTGTACGCGCACTCAGTGTACATGAAAATGACCGGTCATTTGAAAGAAAGCACACAAGTGATAACAACGAGTGGCGTTTTTTTATAAAGCGAGCTGATAGGGAGGAGGTCGATGCCACTCCGTATTGCGTCCAAACTGAAAAATATAGAGTCTAGCGGAACATACCAACGGGCTTGTTTCAACGATATCTCGCGATTGGATCTTTTTATCTCCATAGCTTACCCCATTATGCCAGGTTAAAGATTAAATTGTCCTGAAAGTCTACTTTTCTGATTTACATGCTTATATTTCATAGACTTTGAAGTGACACGAAGTCTAAAATAGCATGCTCTTTGTTCAATTCTGAGCTCAATGTGATTTTATGTGTTTTTAGCATATCTTTATGATGCATGGCTCCATTAACGTAACTACGTCGTCCCGCCGTGCGCGATCTGCGAAATCGTCGGCTGGCGCCCGCCGCCGGCGCCGGCCGTAGATCGCCGAGCAGTGCTGCACGGTCGGGTGAACACCGGTGTTATATGTGAAGCGCTGACGACGACACTGGGCAGTGCTGGGAGGACAGAGGGGGCGGGGCGGGTCGTGCAAGAGCCGAAGCTCATACTGTAATTGGGGGAGGGTGGACAGACAAATATGTTTTTGATTCATTTTGGCAAATTTCATTTTGCCCATCCTCATTAGAGCCATTACTCATCTTCCTATGTGCTGTGCCGTGCTGTGCTTTTATCTTATTTCCTGTCCTGGCATGTCATGTTACCTCTAGCCCTGTCCTGACTTACGTCATCCCCTGTTCTGCCTTGTCATCTCATGTCCTGTGCTACTATATTCTCTTCTATGCTGTTGTACTTTGTCCTCCCTCACGCTACCCCGGGTGATAACCTGTTTTATCCTGTCCAGTTGCCTCCCGTCCTTTATCTCCTGTCTTCCGGCTACCACATCATATACGGTGACGGTGGAACATCTAAGGAGATTTAGGGACAGAAAACGTGATATTTTTCCGTTCCGCATGCCAGTGTGTGTGATTTCGTCTCCCCAATTTTGTCTAAAGATTGCTTGTCCCTTTCAAATCTTCCCACTGAAAATGCATTTTCAGGTCAGCTTGTCTCATCCGGATTCCAGTTTCACCCCTGCAATCCTGATTTGTCCTCTGCAATCTCAACAGACGTGATTACGCCCATGTCCGAGAAAGTCAAAAATTTGTGTTACAATACGGTTTCTTCATCATGCTACTCAAAATCAATGATCACTTGAGATAAGAAAGACAGGTCTTCAGCTTGTGGTTTTTCGGCAATATGAGTTCAATCGTCTTATGTAGAGATACGGCCTTTAAGGTACCAATAGATGTTTGTTGAACGACATTGTAGTGCTAAATGACGGTTATATTAGCGATATTTAATATTTTGAGCTGCACTGATCTTGAATAGTCGGACAAGGATGGCCTCTCGAGGATGAGCACAACCCGAATCACCGAACGCCGTTAATATAATCTTTAATAGCATTGTAACGTCGTTAAACAGCAGCTTCTAGTATACTGAATGTCGTCTACACCACATAAGACATTTTGCTCATGAATTTATTAACATTACTTATTTTGTGGTTCCCTGTTTTTTTGGTTCTGTTCTGTTTTCCTGTTATGTTTACAGCACCTAGTTCTTCGTGCATGCCATTTCTGTGTTCAGGGTACCTCATTTATTCGCGCCAATTTTGTGTTTACAGCGGTAGATGCCTGGGAGCCCAGTCAGTAAACTTTTTATGTTGGTAACCTTAGAGGACACTTTTGACAGGGGCGTCGTTTTTATATCTACAGCAATGAGCGGGCTCGCTGGGTGGACTGCCGCGAGCGCGCCGTATGGTGTTGACTGTTGTGGGCAGGGCCGTTCTGGGAGGACTGCCGCGAGCGCGCCGTATGGTGTTGACTGTTGTGGGCAGTGCCGTTCTGGGAGGACTGCCGCGAGCGCGCCGTATGGTGTTGACTGTTGTGGGTGGAACCGCTCTGTCGGGATGACGATGTGGGTTCGAAGCTGTTGTCGGGGAGCACGCCTCCGTGCACGACTTGTGACCGCCTCGTGGCTCGCGCACGGACCTTGACGAAGCACGTGGCCCGCGAAGCTTGAAGGATAGGCCAACTGCCTACAGATGGAATAATTCCTGAGCCGCGCTGCTTGCTGGAAATAATGAAGGATCAATGGAATTTTCAAATGCTTGAAGGCGATGAAACGGCTATTGTGAGTATGGAAATAAAACCCAGGATGTAGATATATGCAAGACCATGGTAAAAACTACATTTCAGTGGAGCAACGCTTGACATCAATCAAGCAATCAAGACGCGCACGATACAAAATTAATGACATTTGCACGCGCTTGTCAGAGCGTGTGAAAATTGGATAACATGGTGAATAAAACATGCAGGGGTGCCACTTGATCTAAATCCAGCAATGGTGAAGGCTATTGCATTGCATGGTTAAGTACGTTTGACAAAAATCATGACATCAATATCAAGTGTTCGACGGGCATTGCTCGACTGATCCTAGCCAATGCGGAAAATGCGGGCTCTTCGCATTCACCCCAAGCGGTATTGGTTGGATGTGGGAATTCGCCCATATAGCGTTAGAGCGTATTCACCACAGAAGGGCCTCTGGTTGCTCTTCCACGTGGGGCCTACCAGGAGCTAGTGTCTGGACAGATCGGCTTGATTCACGGTCGTTCCTCTTGGAAACGGTCTTTTCTAAGTAAGGAAAACCTGTAGTTTTTTTTCTTCAAACGCAAAGCGTAATCAAGTGAGCTGCTTTCCGCCGTCTGCTTAGCTAGATGACGTCTTTTAGGGCAGGGTAAGTTGTAGTCTGTGGCTTTATTAACCATTATATTTTTAATTTGGTGGCCAGAGAATTCTGGCTCACCAAAGCTGGAGTGCTTGAAAATGAACATAAGAATCAGAACACCAAGATACAAAATTAACGAAGCCTTTGCAATGTAAATTGTAGTTTTGCGTCTTTGAACTGGCTACACCATTCTTAGTCAACGCACGTGTCTGGGTCAGGACTACGACGTACTTCACACGCCTAATAACTACTCGAGCGCCGTGGCGGAGGACCAGGCGTCGGCCATGCCCATGAGTTTGTCCCGGATTAGCCGCCGTCCAAGGCAGCCTCCGAAAGCCGCCCGGACCCGGCAACGACACCGCCGAGCGAGCCCGGCGACACTCCATTTACAGCCGAGTGCCACTGGACGTCACTGGCCGACGACCGACTCTGCGAGCACCGCCGCTAGAACTCACTGCAGATGGGCGCCGAGACTCAACGGCCGCAGTTTGGACGCGGGCCATTAGCCGCCATGGGCGAGCAGTTTTCGTGTATCGCTGTTGGCTTTCGACTTCTGGCTGGATAGCGAACTCCTCTTGTGGGGGATACACGGCAATGCTCGAGTGGACAGAAGCACGACGACAACTGACTGCACGGCTGACACCGTCACGGTGTCAGCCGTCACGGCTGACACCGTGACGGAAGCGTCGCACAAACTGGGAATATTTCAGGCGACTTGCCTCTGAGTGACCACAAAGCGTCGAGGAAGAATCACATGAGCAGGGCCACTGCGTTTCCCTTGACCTCGGAGCCATGTCGTCATCTCGTGCCTGTAGGCTCCAGTGGCAGTTGTTCTTGGGGCGCTGAAACGAGGCCGAGCTGAAGAATGACGCCGTTTACTCACCCCGTGCCGTGTGGAGGGCCATGACCTGAATGCTTCTGCAAAAAGCCGATAAGGCTCGTTTCCAGTAACGGGTATGATCCTTTCGGTTGAGCCGTGAGCTAGGGTCTCTTGCATCTCTGTTTCACCCCCATGCGGCCGTGAAGGGACACGGTTCCTTCCCCTTGAATCCCGCTCCGTCGCATGACATGACATTGTCGACTGTATGTTTCGCCGCGTGACCTGGTGATGACGTTGGTTGAATCATTTATTGTTCGGTGCATTATTGATGCCGATCGACTGCGTTGTCTGCGGCCGATGCCTGTGACAAATAATGTCGATCACGACCTTTCCACCCGGTGCTTTTCTATTAACCCAGTCCCCGATTTCCAATAGACCCGGCAGAAGCACCATGGCGGCGTATGATCTACAGAGGGTATTATGTCTCATCTTCTGTAAGTGCTTTGTTTGCGCCGGGGCGCAGCGAACAGGCCAGAAGACTGATAGCCTGTTACGGATAGGACTGCAGCGGTCAGGGCTACGGTATGTGGATCCCAATGCCAGGCATGCATAAAGAAAATTCACTTAAAGGGGGGATAGTAGATATATAAATGCGGAGGAAATCTGACCTATTCGGAAGTGATGGCTATATACAAATGCCTATATTTCCCTTTAACGGAGGCCGGACGACGCTCCGTTATGCTACTTCCTCTGCGAGGTGTGAAACGACTCCACTCCGTGCAACAGAAAGCAGGCTTAGCCCACGTCTTGGTGTCATATGCGGTTAAAGGGATCCCGCATACTTGTGGGAATGCCTTCAAAACACGTTTAGATGAGCAACCGTATATTATAAACTTTTGGGGTAATTGATTAGCATAAATATTATCTGCCGCTTAGCCCACGAATTTGTGAAAGCCGACAAGGCTTAAAGTTCCCTAACCGGCCGTGGCACCTCATACACTTCTACTGAATTCATTTAAGATTATTAGATAAGATCACATGAGATCATTCATCTTAAGATTAAGATTTAAGTGTGCAGCACACGATTTTGGTCCTTGTGGAATCAAATCATCGACGTTTTATTCGGCAGTCTCTCTCAAATATGCATTATGCGTCCGAGACATTCCAGTGTTGATATATATGCCTTTGAGCAATGCAATGACTCCATTCTTTACAATTCCAACAACGACGCTATAAATAGAAAGGCCTTCCGTGCTGACGTTGCCCGTTTTGGCTCCATTACCATAGTGTGACTCTGCTTTCAAAACGTGCCCTGAATCGACCCTGACTCAGCAGCCGAAGTTGGGTGCAGTCTCGGATGGCCAAAGCTGTGTTCCTTGATCGCTTTCTGCAGTCCCCTGGAGTCTTTCTGCTCTCCGTTCCAGATAAGCCGGAGGGGAACGTGCCGATCCTGCCACGCGGCTTCCACACGTTTCCGTTCCGGTTCCAGCTGCCGGAGAGCTCGCTCCCCTGCTCGTTCGAGAGCAAGGCCAGTACCATCCGATATTACATCAAGGTGAGAAGCCAGCGTCGTCCTCTGCTGCATGAGGGTACGTAGGCAGCACCATCCACCGCTACGTGTATCGACATGGGTAACCAGCACCCTCTACTGCTCAATCAGGATGGGTAACCAAAACCAACCGTTACATCACGGCGGGTAACAAATGAAGTGCTTCGCGAATTGGATCAGTCCGCGAATGGTGAATGGTTCCCCGGGGCGGATTGAGCCGGGTGAAAAAACGCGGGCAACACGAGGATAATACCAACTCGGATTTCAGCACATGCACATTTCATTTGACAGGAGTTGAACGGCTCGGAGGTCAGTTTTGAAAAACCGTAGCGGGAGTTACAACACCCATTACGGCACTCCAATGAAAGAAGTTTCAATCGTACAAAAATGTTCACTCCCGCAAAAGGTCATACAAAATACGTTATATTTTTCGTGATAAGCATGTCACTAAGTACACAATTCCCATAAAGGGGGCTAATTACGACTAACATCAGCGGTCTGAGAGATGATAACCAAGTCGATTTCTGCATTTGTGCAAATGACATGGTAATGCATGACTGATTGATATCACTACACCGAAAAAAACACGGTGAAAGCATTGTATGTAGTTAGACCATTACCCATCTGATTAGTAGCAATGAGGTAGAATTGCATGATCCATATTCTTAATCAGCATTAACCTCGTAGTGGGTACCCGAACACAAAAACATATAAGGCCTGCAAGCAGCTAATATTTTTTTTGTGATTTGTACCAATGCCTGTGGACCTTGCATAACGCTTCGACGTTAAAACTGAAATTAGGCCCATCTTTTCATGTTCCTGGCTAGCTTGCACTGGAAGAAATAATGAAAGGAAAGTAGGCTGACCTCACACCAGACCTGGAGATATCTCGAGCCTTTCAAACATTTTGCAATTGCTTAAGTCATTGAAAAATATTTACACCAAATCGCAGATGTCTGTGCAGATAATATGCTGTCACATTTCCAAATGTACGCCCCATCCATATTGTTATAGATTGCTTCGATACCGTCCCCGACAATACTCTCTACCACAACTTGTTTCCAATTGTCATTGTGTCATGAAATACGTGGAATACATGTCCCACGCACGGATTAACCTGGTGCGTTATCTTTACACGCACCTGGGTGGGCGGTTAAATGCCATTCGCTCGACTGGGAGTTTACTTTTCTCTTCCCCCCACATCTCAAAAAATAAACGAACTAGAAGCACCGAATTCACGGAATGGGTTTGTCTGCATGCGACCTCAGTTGTGTCGAAATCTGAGGTCCATGTGTCAAACCTTTGGGTGGAATGAGGTCAAACTAGTTCAAACTCAGGATTGATGTCGAAAGTGCGTCAGACCTTCTCATGCAACGGCCTTAAATCTAGATAGCTGTTCTCTCATGCAACGGCCTTAAACCTAGATAGCTGTTCTAAGCAAAAGACCACTGATGTGCCTTTTACGTCAGTGACCTCTTTTGCCTTTAGGAGGTCATGATACCCACAAACGTAAGAGGTTGTCTTGATTTTCCGAATTTGAATAAGCGTTCCGGATTACGATGCGGCATACCCCCCTAAACATGAAAGGTTGATCTGGACCATTTTAATCCAATGACCCGCTCTGACCTTCAAAGCACAGCAATCCCGAGAGCCCCACGACCCGTCCCCGGCCACAGTCATGCCCTGCGTTCCACGAAAATCACTAACCGATGTAATGAACTATATCCATGTACTGATGGATAATCCATTTTGCTCAACCCTTCAATGAAACTATCAATAGAAATTAGGGTTCCATATGAGTCAGAAGTATTCCATCGGTGAATACGGTGGGCTGGAGATGTGGCTTGGACGGACAATATTACGTCGCTGGGACAATATGAACTGAGCATCTATCAAACATAATTTTCCTTCACATATTGAGGTCACCATTAGCTCAGATTTTTTCTCTTCAAGAGTCGATGCCAATGCAGTTTTTTACTTGTACCCCGATATTTGTAAAAAAATTGCATGTTCATTCAGGATGACATGCACACAGCGTTTAACCATCCGTTTTTGTCGAAGACCACAGAGCGTTCACCTGTAATTAATTCATTGTAAACTGTGATCTTAACGTGTAAAAAAGAATGCTGCAATGTTGCGAAACGCATAGGTTTACAACGTAAAGATATGCCAAAATGACATATAACCATGTGTATCCATCAGTAGCGCAGATATGTGTGCCGACAGAGTTTGAATGGATTTGACAGCACATCAGAATTCAAAAGTGGTGCAGCTCGTTAGGTAACCAATGCTTTAAAATGGCATGGTTCTAACCTTGTTGCTCCTTTAGTCTTGCTGCTAGCCTTACCAGCAGCAAGACTAGCAAGTATTTGTATTTAGCTCGTAGACCGCGAAGGCCATATGTTATGAAGGCGTTACGATTTGCTCTTCAGTTCTTCGGCTGAAAGGGACAGGTAGTTAAATTTCGGCACTTTATTCTGGCAGGGGATCAAGACAGAAGTTGCATTGCGGATCATAGCTGAGATGATGCATGAAGTTTGTTTTTTAACTGTTCTGCCGCATACCCAGCACTTTTCAGATACCTACCATCATCTGTAGTGACAGCGGTGGGACATTTACCCCAGCGGTGAGGGGTAAATGTCCCAGGTCCAAGTGTTGGAAAATTTGCACTGCCGTAATTACACTGCATGGTCAGAGCACTGGCATGGGATGTGTTCAAAAGAGAAGCAATGGAATATACTGAGATGTGCCATATTTATTTGCTGGTGGTAACGAGAGCAACAACTTGAACACGGATTTGGGTGGATTTCTTTTAAGACCATTTTTGTCAGGCCGGTCGGGACTGGATTCATAACGCCCAACCCATTAAGTGCTCTAGTAACCAGCACCACCCAAAGCTACATCAGGGTGGGTAACCAACCCAATTATTATGCTACAACAGTGCGGATAACCAGAACCCTCTGCTTTCACGTCGCGGTGAGTGGCCAACAGCCTCTGCTATGGCATCACAGCAGGTAATACGCGTCATTAGTCGTCAAAAAATGTGAATAGCTATCACCATCCGCTTGATGACGTTGGTTACTTTCCGTGTTGTGAGCAGGCCACCTCTGATTAGATTATAATATTGGCTCCCTGCGCCAATACGTAAAGATGAGTAACCAACACTATCTGCCTGATCGCGCTGGCCACTCGCCTCAAGGTGGCTCGGGCGCCTTTGATTACATTATATTGCTGGCCACTCGCCTCAAGGTGGCTCGGGCGCCTTTGATTACATTATATTGCTGGCACGTTTGCCTACCACATGAATGTGAGTGACCCAAACCATCCGCTTCTAATCAGATAGGTAACCAACACCATTCCCCACTACGCACAGATGAGTAACTACTGGCCCGTTCCCCATATGCTGTACGGAACGAATGTGAGCCACCGGTCTTTAGTACCCGGCACACCACAGCACCTCATGACGAGCAGACCGGGCCCGCACCAGGCCCAGCAGAGGTCGGGTCATGGCTCAGCAGCCACGGCTGGCCGCGGCAGCAGCTCCCCGAAGTGGCTGGGAACTCTGGGTGAGTTTTTTTTGCCGACGCGATGGCTGAAATGGCGTTTCATAATATGTCTATCAGCCGGCTTCAAACTGGGTTGAGACTGGATAAGTGGCGTTATTTTGTTCAAGCTTCGAAATACATTTCAGCAACCAACCAAATGGGGGTTTCGACAAGCATACCTTTTGTGGCAGCATGACAGACCTTGCAGTATTTCGGAACCTGGCTCTATAGCGTTCCAGATCAATCAGGCTCCACACATTTCCCCAATGAAATTTCGAACAAGGTTCCGCCTGTGCTTCTTGTAAACCAGCATACAGCAGCAAGGGCTTCCATGTCTCACTCATGGATGGAGAGATGGGACGTCCTGCAACAGCACAGCACTTCTTGTTTCCTGGAAAGCTGGATTGAAGGCCTTCCTGGAGCCGTCCTCTCTGGAAAGGTCGCGGTTGAAATCGAACCGGGGTCACGGGCCGTCTGCGCCGCGGGCGTAACTCAGAGTCGGGTGCGCCTCGCCCGGCGACTTCGGAGCGCGCAGCCGGCAGGCGCAGCTGCGGTGACACCTACAGTAACTGATGTTCGCCACCGTCGACCGCTTTCTCGTGCCATCGTTTGCACGTTTCAGGATTCACGCACTAGCTTGGTCTATTTAGTAACGATTTCCTTGATAAATTTGCCAGTCATGCGCGCGGTCGCCACTGTGGCATAAAGGCGTCTGGCCAAGGTGCGAGCAGCTGACGTCGAGTCAGCCCCGCAAAAGTCGGTCGGACAACTGATAAGCGTAGCGCTCTTACGGAACTGGCTATCGCCCGATGACGTAAGGAATCTTACCGTACACTGCTCAGTGTGTGACGTGACAAGGGCAGGTCAGGAACGCAGTAATACGCTTAGCAAAACATGCATCTCGATCTTAACCCGTGTGCGGCCAGCGAGTTCTTGTGGGTCAGATGCTGGCGGGTCAGCGGTTTCAAAAGTTGCGTCCGTACCCTCTTTCATACTAGTCCTATGCATGCATGTGTACGTAAGCTTAAAATTAGCATGTAATAGAACTGAGTTAAAGGCGCTGATATCACATGATAGCCTTTCCGAAATTGAAAAGATGCCGGCTATTTCATCACCGATTCTCATACGTGGAGACGACTACCGACGTTCTCACAGGTGCAACTATATGGGGGAACCTGATATTTGGTCTGAAGCTGCAAGCGAGACCTTTGACTCATCGGGAAACTGAATTATGTGTAAAAGGACAGAAAGTGAAAGTTGCATACGGCTGGCGGGCAATGGACCAACCAAATCGTCTTGCACGTGATTTCCACCGTGAGAGTATTTGCGTCCGCCACAGACGGCGCAAAAAAGACTAATCTTCCTGAAACAGTGGGCCAATGGTGTCGGACGGTGTCGACTGGGACGAGATGGTCGAGATGAAATGGGCGAGTTGTTAGGGCCTTGGACTCCTCCGTGGAGGCCCGGGTTCTAATTCCGGTGTACCATGGTGCCTGAGCGCCAATATGACAAATGCCGATGATGGCGCACAGTGAAAAGGGAGTGACGGCGTTTGTCACGTTCCCTTTGAAAAATAAAAATGGCGAGATAATCAAAATGCCTTGAAAGATGGGTAGAATGTGGCACAGAATGCAGGGGTCTCAACCATGTCGAGGACCTTCTATTCGTTTTTTGTTTTGTCTTTGTTGAGATGCCAATTCAACTAAGATGTTTACGTCTGTGGTCCACCACGGAGATTCCGTCATATCCGGCCTCCAGACTTTCCTTTGACCACACCATTCTAGATGTCACGTGTTTTTTTTCCAGGATTGTGATCACCCCTAGTCGACCTCGGGAACACGGGCCTTTGAGGATTTTGTTAGCGGGAATACTTTTGATACTGCTCTATCGGCTCGTTTTCAAATAACGCAATCATGCGGTGGATCCTATCCGGAACCCACTTGTGGCGCTGCCGTCTGAGCGATTGAGGAAATGTCTTACTGTGTGAGATAGAAATGCTTCGTGCTTCTGCATGGAAATGTATGGCCATTCTCCCTCCGTTTCACGGGTTGAACGGTACTTTTTGCGTGACGGTATACTTAATGGATAAAACATTTTTTCCAATCCGAAGTGTGAAACGTCAAGCTTTCTCAGTTTAGTCGCAAGCCAATGTTTGCTTGATCCAAGATCGTACATAAATTGCTGACGGGTAGAATTGTGAAAACGTCAAGATTCCCACGAAGGCACACTAGGGGTGACCCAAGTTCGCAATTTCTACAGATTCAACCGAACCGTTTGCGCTCAAACTTCACGCCGCGATAAATTTTGTGAGATTCTCAGGAGTTATTTGATTCTCAAGAGCTTGTGTTTTGGTTGGCGTGGCTGCCACCTGGGTTTTGAACGATATGTCTCATTAGCATGCGTCTCTAATACACGCAGCTCAGGCATGTAGTACTTTGGAGCGGACTCGACGCTGCTCGTCTCCAGCACGGAGGCCTTCAAATGTGCACCGCCTGCGATGAACGTAGATGAGAACAGGTAATCACAAGGAGCCATGGACGGACCGGCAACCTTCACGAACGTAGCCAACGCAGCCCGCGCTTGTCGGTCATGCTCCGGTTTATGTGGAGCGCAGGCGACGCGGCATGAGAGTAAACCACAACCCCGTTAGCTGCAGAGCGCCTCCCGTCACCAGCCCGGAATAAATGCCCACTGTTCCTGGCTGCTCACTGCGTCGGACCTCTGCGTTGCCGCACCAGTGCAGTGTCACACGGCACTTTTGTTGGATATATCTGGACGGAATTCCTTAATTCACACACTACGCAACCCCACGCTGGCTGTCGCTAGGCAACCAGCGCCGCTGCACGCCTGTTCCGGGGCAGCAAACTCGGACCTGGTCCCAACATTTGACCCGGAACCGGCGCTATGACGCCGCGTCGGCCGCGAGCGGGCGCGACGCGGGCGGTATTGCGAGCACAATATATCCCTGGCGGCGCCGACACCGGCACGAAATTCCCATTCTGGCCGACGCCCAGCCTGTTGAACGGCGACGACGACACCGGCGAAGATTGAGGCGCGCCCATCTTGCTGTTTGACTTTCTCGTGAAGTTTGTGATGAGTATCGTAAAGAGAGCCTGCCGGCCGGGCGGAGGGCCGCCGGCAGGGTGACCCAGACAGCGCGGAGAGAGAGCACTGATTTGGCTGGTGCTGGCAGCTGCCAGTCAGCAGAGGTCTGAAAAAGGTCATCAGGGGTCATGGAAGGTCACCAGATATCAGGACATCCTGATAGGGGCCGGCGGACGCCAAAGAATATGAGCAGAGGCATGTAAAAATTAGCGCAGGCCGTCGTCAGTGGTTGACACAAGGCAGCTGAGATTATATGAAGTATGTACACGTAAAAAATAACCAGATTCAACAGAGGTCACTGTGAGGAAAGCTTACATTTTTTAAAAAGTATTTCCTTGTTCACATGGCGGCGAGCCAAAACACAGGAACATATCATTTGGTTGTATGCGTATTTCAACATATGCATATCCAACATCATTGAAACACCCGCAGAGAAATTAGACGACGTTGGAAATCAAGCCGAGGCGACAGCGACAGCGAAAATTCAACGACAGGTGGTCGCTGAGGGAAAAATGGTATGCTTACTGCCTCGAAATTGTGGAAAGCATCCACTGCGGTGCACCCGGTGCTCACTGGGACCCGACTGTCTAGCTGACATCCGGTGCTTGAATGCCCGCTGGTAAGCGCGCCTTTTGTCGATGCGGGGCCGCTATCTAGTGAAACGTAAAAACACCTGGCTGGGCGTGGACGTCGATGGTCGGGAAGGTGTGACGTCAGCTGTCGGTCACTACCCCGGCATGCACAGGCTGGCAAGAGGCCGGAGGCGAGCTCAGCACCTCAGAGCCAACGGAAGGATATGGGAGGAACCACAGTGAGGCGACCAACCGTGAACGGGGCAAGGAGAAAGTCCCAGCAGAAGGCGGCCAAAACCGGCCGGACAGTCACGTGAAGGAGAGACGAAGAGGAGCTCAGGAGAAGGAACTCAAGAGGAATCAGACGGAATCAGAGGAAGGAGAGAGCTAGCTCGGTGGGCGCCCCGGTCGGGACGCTTCCGTGGGCACTTATTGGACGGCGGCAGCGATCGGTCATTTCTGTATCCCCGCCTCAAGACATCCAGGAAAAGCGAAAAAATTGAAGGCGGCATTGAATGACCAAATGCTCTTCCCTGTCCGCATTTCCTTCACCGTCCCCCCCCCCCCACCCGACGTAGCGTCCCATCTCTCTCCTCTCTCCTCTCTCTCTCTCTTCTCTCTCTTCTCTCTCTCTCTCTCTCTCTCTCTATATCTCTATATATCTCCTTCTCTCTTTCTCTGTGTGGCGCAGTCGGTCTGATCATCACCCCGGCGATAAGCGCGATGCAAATCCCCATGAGCGGACCGAGGATGGGCGCGCGCTAAGCGGTTGAGGGGCAGGGAATATGATGAGAGTGAGCCGTGATGATGGGAAACCGGTGGCGGACATCGCCTTATGATGAGAATGCGGCTGAGCCTGTGCTCACGATTTGCTTTGAATAAAGTGGCGTTGCTAAGCACGTTGTTATGAATTGCGTTATGCTAGATTGCTAAATATAGGAAATGTGAGATATATTTTTACGCGCCAAATGATGGACTGCAGAGGTCGAGAGCGAGAACGAACGCAACCGGCTGACGAAGTCGATAATTTGGAGTGAGCCGTAAGTTTTGAGACGTCCAAATTATCTCATGCCCGTCGCCACCTTTGACGAAAATTCCGAATGCATATTGATGTACCGACTTTTGGCAGTTGGCAAAACTTCTGCTTCGTAGTTCGTATTCAGGTGGTGACAGGCGTTGATTGAATAGGCGTGACTACGCAGCACAACAAACACAAATATCCACATGCATGCCGACACAAGCACACACTGCACACTTCCAGTCAATTCTATTCGTACTTTTGACTCTGACGGCAGCCCGTCAAACAAAGTCGGCGATGGCCACCGGATGTCACCGGATGGAGTCACCGGATGGAGTCACCGGATGGAGTCACCGGATGGACGTGCGGAGCACGTGCATCCGGTGAATGAAGATGGGGTCCACGACCCTGATGATAACGGCGTGTGTATCGGAGGGCAGCCAACGCCCGTCACCGTCTGAATGAAAGCTGCAAATTTCCTGACACGTACTAGCGCGGTGCCTTGGGAGCCCACACCCTCGGAGGTCGTAACCCTCGCCATGCGAGGCCTCTTACTTTTTAACGTTTGGGAGAATTTTCGGTGGCCGCCCAAATGTTTGCTGCATATCTTCTGGACACTTTTGAGCTCGATGTTGAGATTTTGGGGGCACTGTTTTATTCCTATAGACCTTGCTGTATGGAATAGCTTCTGGTGCTCATCTCAAATAAATTGATAAAATGAACAAGGTTGCACATCTTCCATGAACTTTCTAAGGGTTGGAATAGGTCACTGACCCAAAGTGACCCAGATGGACACTTTGTTTCGAAACATGCTGCCTAGCGTAATCTTAAACGCTTATTCAGATGCAAAACTCAAACAGTGATCTTGGTCACCACGACCTTCGAAAGGTGAAGCAAAGTCATTGACCTTAAATGAGCATTAGTGGCATTTTGCTTAGAAAAGATATCTTGGTTCTGGGGAAACTTTTGACAGAAACCTGAAGTTTGACCTTGTTGGACCTTATTTGACCCGAAGGCCACGGAACCATATAGAAACCCTATATTTTGACACAAATGAGTTCACGTACAGGACAAGACACCCTGGGAATTTAGCGCTTCTAGCTCTCTTAGTTTCTGAGATCTCAGGAGGGGTCAAAATGACCCCTCACTCAAGCGAATGGTATTGAATCGGCCACCCGGGCGCGTGTCGATATTGCTCAGGTAACTTATGCAAGGTCACGTCATTTAGCGTTATGCAAGTTCAAACTGTGACCTTTGAGACCCCATTAACGTTTGAATGTGATGCGAGGTAAACCTTAATGGCATACATCGCATAGCATTGTCAGACCTGTGTAGCCCTGTTTTTTCATTAATCGGGCTAGTTCAGTTCTTCATATAGCTGTACCGGCCAATCAAACTATTGCCTTTACGTTTTGACACGAGATGACACATCATGGTTTATACATTGTCGATTTTTACTGATATTCTGATAATTTTTTTGGGTGTTCTTGAAAGCCTGACACTGTCCTCAGCTAAATCCCCACTGATCACAGGCGTCAGATTGACTTGGTAGTGCCCTCAGGTCTTGTGCCCGCTGACCCCCGGGCGTCCGACAATGCGCCGCCGGTCGCAGGGCCGCACGGCGCTAGCTTATTGAGCCCCGATGACGTCAGTGGCACTTTTTTACTGCCAGCGCGCTCGCTCCATGCCGACTGGGTGGCTTGTTTGAGATGCTGTCGTGGAGAGGCCGATAACGACCTGGGTGCCGTTGCCATGGTGAGGCTGTAAAACATCGACAGTATGGTTTGAACCAGCTCGAGCGTGTTCGTCCGACGCGTCCTCCAAAAAGCATCGTTGGCTACTCCGAGATGCTCATTTCGCCCAGTGGACGACGCCAGCGGTCTCAATGGATGCATACCCACGTCATGTTTCAGGTCAGATTTAAGTCCCGCTAAAAGGGGGATAATGCGAAAAAACTGTCTAACTGATAGTTATCGCGAGAGAATGGAATGGTGACATGTTTCGTGACAATTTTTTTGTCGTCTCAGAGCTAGTCAAACCACGTCTAGGCTTCCTGACCTTTGATTGTTACCGCAAGTTGCCCATTTTTCAAAACCTGCAATGATATAACATTTAATAACGCACCGTAGTGACGACATTTTTTAAATCAGATCATCGTAGGGACCTAAAGCATTGTGTTTTTAAGAGAAACAACTACCATTATGTAAGTTCGCTTTAGTATATGTTGACGTCTGCCAAAGTCACCCTGTTTCTTAGATCGCCAGTGAATAACCACGGCGCATCTCATAGTGAACATTTTGGCTGTCGGTTTCAAAATCTAAAAGCATTGATCTGTCTTCAGACAACATGTGCAGTTTTCGGCCGTGTCGGTAACGTTTGCCTCAGCACAACGTTATCTCACTGCAAACAGAGAGGCTACGGACCAATACACCAAAACCAGCATTGTGATCACCTGCGAAATAAATGCCTTGACTTCCTGCCATTTGGAATCATTGAAGCCGATTGTAGTCCAGTATAAGAGCACGGCCAAACATCCACATGGAGAAGTAAAGAACAGCGATTCTTTGGTTATGCGCCAATCGCTCCAGCATTGAGCTTTGGAGACCCGTCCCGTAGACCCGTCTCCCTCAGATCCGTCAGGAGACCCGTCCCGTCCACCCGTCTCCCTCAGATCCGTCAGGAGACCCGTCTTGTACACCCGTCTCCCTCAGATCCGTCAGGAGACGCGTCCCGTACACCCGTCTCCCTCAGATCTGTCAGGAGACCCGTCCCGTAGACCCGTCTCCCTCAGATCCGTCAGGGGCACGCTTTGCTTCGGCCGAAAGGTCCGACGTGCGGCGGATCTGTGTTCTGCTCACGTTCCGTCGCCTCAGGGTCGATACAGGTCTGGCTCGGACCACGGCGGTGGCCATTACGAGACCAGCAGGTGATCACGTTGCGCGGACC
>NW_023596297.1:12801776-13188432 GCF_011947565.3 Pollicipes pollicipes | reverse complement strand
GTGATAGGTAACATTAACCGACCGCGTTCCTCCGCAAGCTGCTGCATCGTCCGGCTCGCATGCGCCCGCCGCCGGGCAGCACGATGTGTTGCGGAACAGCATGTCCTGTAGTGCGGCGCAGCACGCTGTGTATTCCGGTACAGTAGCTAGCGGATGAGCGGGCGGTCTTCTGCTGTGCAATCAGGGTTGTCACCGGCGAGCTAACCCTTGCAAGGATGGAAACCGGTGCGACACGTTAAGGATGCTGAAATGATGTACGGAAGGTCTCAGTTAAATAGCTAGCTGTTGAATTAGTAAGAAATGACGTAAATAGGACTAGGAATGTAATGGTATGTTGTCTAGTGAACGCTTAAAGAGAAAAACAACTTGTTTATTGTGTTACAGCCAAACCTCATCAAAAAAGCGTTCAAAAATTAGTACCAGCAGACAGGTTTTAACGATCCCATGTTGAATAGACGACAGTTAAACAGGCACATCCAAAAAAAAAAAAACGAAGAGGAATAACGCATTTCTAATCAGGCCGGGGAAAATGAGTTAGAAGCAAAACGAGTTAGTGAAAAAGACCCTTCAAGCTTCATTTTTGCATAGGGTTAGGTCATATACCTGGCACTTGACCAAGTACTTCGTGCTAAATCTGGGCGAGGATGAAATTCGTTTGAGGAATGTGTGTTTATCATTTGGCTGTCATTGACATCAGGTCAGGTACAAAACACAGTAGGCAACACATAAGGTCACCTATAAGTAACACGAAATCGATCAGCACAGGCAACTCTGTCCATTTGCTTTTGTGAACTCATGCTAAACACTTTTTACTTAAATTGCGCACTTCAAAAGCGCTGAAGAGGACTGGACTCGTCACCTCCCTTATGGAAGATAGATTGTTAAAACCAAAAGAATGAGTAGGCTTTCACTCGACTCCATTTACTTTGCAGTTTCAGGACCAAGGAATGGTTGTTTAAAAGCACTTGCAGACAGCACGTATGGTACTTGACAGCATTTGGTGCTCAATGGTTTTGGGAGGTGAAGTATTTTCGAATGCGTCGAAGATCATACAGGGGCAGGGCAAGCGGTATTTTTAGTACTTCAGAGCAGCTATACTGGCAAATAACTAAGGACTGTTCATGACACTCTCAAAAACTAAGTGCTGAAAGAGAAATTTTCGTATTTATATGGGATTTTGAAATGAAATAGTCACCCTCGAAAACTTTCGGTGCTATTTTACAGTCCCGCTCCTATTAAGACCTAAGCCCATCTATGTCCTGAGCTAAATGGCCACGAAGATGGGTGAAGAGTATCAGGGAGAGCGCTTCAGTCACTTGGAATTTATGACGTCATAATAACATCGTTTCAAATCCTGCCATTCCACAAGCCATGCGGCGATCAAGAAAAATAGAGTTGTCGAGGTGCTCAAATCTGGTGGTCGTGAGCGCGATTTCCCAGGTATAGCGGCTGTCGATTGGCACTCAATTAATGTTGTGCGAGTTACGATGACATAAACCAAGTCACATTGAGAAGCATATTTACTTACACAGGGAAACCGTGCCATTTTCTTAGCTTGATAAGATTGCCTAACATATTGCGTTGATGAACCGACTGGCCATCAGGTGCCTATAAGCTGTATCTTTGCGCTACCTTGGCACCGCCCTACACTTCAGTGACGTCATATTGTCTCATCAAAATGAATCAAACAGTCGCCCATTTTTTAAAAAACCTCACGCCTGGATATTGTCACTTTTCCGGATCGAACAAGTTTACCTTGCTACATATAGCCTTGGACGAAAGATGAAGCCGTAGCTCAAACGGCGGCGTTCCTGTCAGCAGACCACACAAACTCCACTCATGCGCCATTGTTGGAATATCTAGAAAAAGAATTCAGGTAGACAACAAAAATATCAAATTTTCAGGAAATGCTATAAATTTCAACTTCATAATGTTTAGTAACAAAAATTTTGGTTTTGTTTGCACTTTGGACGAAAACAATCGCTGGAAAATCCGCACGTCATATCATGGATGTACCTTATTACGTTCAACAGCCGTTGGGTGATAACAATACACAAATGAAGTTGGAAGGAGGCATTAATAATAAAAAGTGCACCACTGGTCATGGCTAGCTTGGGCGCAACTAGGCTAGGAACTCGGGTGTAAAACAAAATAAAAAAATAGCCGTTTTCACGAAGGATTACGGTGCAAAACTTTTTAAAAGTTTAAAAAACTTGTCAGCGGCCTCGCACCTTTTATCAGCAATTTTTGGAAAGGAATGTGCCGCAGGTATTCAAAAACACATTTTCAAACAAGCATAACTTGATGAAATTGCGATTCGCTGGCTGTATGAAAGAATCTTGTTTTATGGACTGGTGTGATGCCAGGTCTCCCCCTATCGAAACTTTACAGAACTGAAGAACATTTGGTGGCATCTCTGATGCAGACGCTACACATCTACCACTATATCCTTGCGGCGTCCCTGTTCATGGGTATGCGGTATTTACAGCCCTCAATTACATTGCTTACAGTACTAACAGAGCTTGCTTACAGCACTGACAAAGCTTACATGGTTTATACCCTAAAATGATCCAAGATGAATGATCCTTGAATGAAATGACCCTCAAAGCCTTGCTCTCTTTGCTCCACACAGAACAGATGAAAACAAGAATGATGCAGCCAGCATCCAACGCCCTCGACCGATCCACGTCGCAGGGTTGCTGATTGCCTAATATTTTCCTAAAATATTATTATTATATATTATTATTATATATAAATATTTTGGTTAACCAAAGGCGTGGGATGAGGAAATGTTTATTTAGAGTATCACTGAATACAACTAACTTTTTCTTACTTGGATACACGTTGTTTACCTATTGAATGTTTAAGACATTGCTTGAAAACAATATTTTCCTTGTCAAAGCATTAACTTTACGCTTAAACGTCCTATAAATATTTTTGAGACAAAATTCTAAAAATGTTTCAGTGCATTTAGCTATCGCGAAAACGGCTGCTGCAAGACATTAGCGAGGTAAAAACTGCCTGGAAATCATCCGCACTTTGGCATCAAATTTTGTATTTTGTCAATCTCTTTATTCCGACTTCGCCTGGGACAATTCGCTATCGGCTTGGACACCAGGAAACTGCAGTGGCCACTTCCGCAGTTGGCGCTTCTCCCCCTGCCCTCCCATCGCCCGTCACGAGCGATTGCGTCTTGTTTCCCGGCGACGTTGACGTCAGAATCGCTGGCTTCTCGCAACAAAGAACAAGAGCCCAGAGTCAACAAAGCCCATGGATTTGTTGGCTGACCGCTTCCCGAGAAAGCGGCGGTCTGGGCGCGGCCGCCACGCGCGACTGCGGTTGGCCGCAAGTGGCGTTGAACTCCCGGGGCGGCCACTCGACCCAGTCCGGTCACGCGGGTCGAAGCGATCGCCAGAGCTTTGAAATCAGCTTGCTGAAGAACGTGCACAGAAGACGGAGAAGGCAAATGAGAAAACATTAGTGCCTTTCCAGACACAGGATGGCGTAGTGAGCTGGGGGTACGGTAGCTCGCCCAGAAATGAGTGCGCATTAAGCGGTATATTTATAGCATACATGTGGTTGATTCCTTTCCAAACATAAACATGTTCTGAAAATACGAATCCACCATGAGGTGCCTAGCACAGTGTTAAATGTATCTGAGATAACCAGTCGTTCTAGTTCACGCGTGACATTGCCACAAATACATCTTTTGACGACAAGGGTATCGGAACGCAGAATTTTATATAGCTTTTCAGTATCCAAAATAGACAGATTTTAACATGATTATTAGCATCTTTAACATACCATTACAAAGGCAGAGGATGATTGATTAACCCAAGATGGTCCAGCGTCGCCAAGGAGATCCGGCTTGATCTGTAGAGTCCCCTTGCGATGTCATAGAAGACATTGGCATAATGGTGTCATCGCACATCAAGCAATAGCTTCAAAATTAGCAATCTCCAAATTTGATACACAAGCGCCTCTTCATGCAAACTTATTGGATGGCCTAATCTGGTACCAAACCCATAGTTGCTCGAAGCTTCGGATAAACAGGCGCAGGACTATGGTTCGTCGTCAGACTATCAAAATAGCCGTAACTTTTGGCTCCGAATGGTTTTTGTACGCTATTATGTACTTATTCGTCATTTTACGTTTTCGGTACTTAATGATTTGTTCCCATGGGACGTAACATACAGAGACGTAAGGCGACGAATTGTTTCACGACGACAAAAATCAGTGCCTCGCAGTAAAGTTTACCAGCTTTTTTGATAGGCCTGACCCCCCGCTTATCGCATTTTCAGCGATTTAGGCACGGTGGACCAAATTAGGTATGGGTCGAATAAACGCTAACGTAAAAGGGGCTAAAATAGTGGTACTGATGTCACCCTGACATGAATGCTGACTACCTGATGACATAGGTCTTAACAAGAGAGCCTTGGTCTTCAAAACAGAAGGCAGTATACTTGTTTACTGGTGCCAAACATTTCGTGTTTCTGTTGTGTATGTGTGTGTGTGTGTGTGTGTGTGTGTGTGTGTGTGTGTGTGTGTGTGTGTGTGTGTGTGTGTGTGTGTGTGTGTGTGTGTGGTGTGTGTGTGTGCATGCGTGCGTTCGCGCTCGCGCGCGCGCGCGCTTGTGTGTGTGTGTGTGTGTGTGTGTGTGTGTGGTGTGTGTGTGTGTGTGTGTGTGTGTGTGTGTGTGTCACTGCGGTGTTACAACACACTCAGCTGCTGAAGCTACATTGCGTCGCCTGCCTCTCACCCTGGCAGGAAAGGCGGGCACCGCGGGAATCGAACCCCGTATCTCTGGTTTCCCAGACACGCAGAGGTTAACGCAGACGCGTTAACCACTACACTATCGTCGCCCCTATTCCTGTGTCATTCACTCTCGAGTCACAACAGATAACCAAGAAATGGAGAGGGATTTTTTTATCCAGTATTTAGTTATCTGGGAAGATACAATGGCAAAAGATATACGCACGATACATCCTGGTGGGCGAACCTTCTGCATGGATATGTAGGGATACTATTACAAACATAGATAAGACAGTAGTAATAGCTATATTCGTCGGAGAAAAACCAGGAGAATAGAGATATAGATGGATTGATATTTTGGCAGCATGCCCTCATCGAAACAATAACAGAAGTCGAACAAGCAATGAAAAGAGAGGTTTTATTTCTAGGCATGCGTGTGGAAAAGCGGCATTCGATGTTAGTCCATCAATGTATGTCAGAACCGCATCTGACATCGAATTCGGTGGCTTAAATTGATGTAGGCTACTCACCAACTGATGAAATAACATTTTCTCGTTTGAAATTGGGGGTCCTAACCATAAAAGAAACAAAAATGGTCACGCAATTTATAATGCGCGAACGGCTAAAGCGGAGGATCTGAGCCGCTTCCATGATCTACTACGCTTGCCAATGTTATCAGTTCTGATTTACGCTCAGTCGTGTCGCGTTGGGCGTACCATAAATCACATCAGCAGTTATTCTTCTGGAAATCGGAGGGAATACCAATGAATACATTGACATTTCAAAAAGCTTGCTGCTTTGCATCTTGGGAATCAAAATGCGGCGCCCGAGTTAAGGCAAATTTCAAATTTAATTTCGCCACCGGTGAGCAGCGTATCTAATCTGGTGTCATTCGTAGGTAAATAATTGATTCCATATCACGCTCATTACCGCAAAAGTTTCTACCAACTACACTGTTACGGAACCATGTGTACACGACATACCTTCCAAGGGAAAAGCTTTTGTAAGACAAAACTCCGACAAGCAAAGCAACTCCTATGTTCAACATATGTACACGACACAACTCTTATGGACAAAACCTGTTAGCGACATAACTGCTCGTATAGAAATATCCAAAACGTTCACACGATATGACGTCCTCGACGCGACAATACTTCTTCCGCCAAAGCTTCCACGCGACACAACGTCTAGGGACGAAACCACCACTTAGCAAATTGTCCACGCACTTTTTTTGAACTTTTAGCTTTGTGACATTTCTCCCACCCCACAAATTGGTATGGACAAAACTTTTACACGATATTTCCTCCACGGGCGAAACGCTTACGGTAAAACTTCCGCGCCCCACAACTTCTACGGACTAGACCGATTCACGAGAACTCCCATGGGAAAAGCTCCCACGTGACAGAATAAAATGTGCGCGTGACCTTACGTCAACAGACATACACGACAAAGATTGTGTTTTCAAAACGTCTCTTATGGACATGAATGCCACACGAAAAAAAATGCTATGGCCGAACATTCACACCACAGCATCTCTAGCAACGTGGCAAGTCAACAATTTTGTGGCATTGAGCTTCCCAGTGGGCAGGTCATGGGGCAGCAGTGGTGTGCTGGCCACACGGAGGTAACGCTAACCCGTTTCGCTGTATTTTGGTATTAATAAGGATATACAAAGACGATGAGAAAAGCCATCTGTTGGACCGAAATTATTACTTTACGGATTCAGCGTACAAACAGCAAGCTATGCTTGGCATATACCTGCCGGATCAGTCAAGGCCGGTGCTGAAAATCATTCACATATCTATCCTCAGAGCAATTCAACATAGGCTCTTGAATGCCTTGTCAGTAGCGCTTTGTAACTAAGTGAAAACGTTGCGCACATGCCTTGTTTGTTGCAGTCATGTTTAAGGGTCTTTGTGGGATTTGGGGGCCTGAACGCCTCCTAGATTACTAAATGTCAACATTATGCAATGTACGGTAAATAATGTCGCTCACTGGACTTCCTCAATCGATTTCGAGTGGTTGGCGAGTGGAAGACATGATACAAACCACCTTTCGATCGACTATAGAGTATCTGAAGCAGCCGAGCTTCAGGACGCTCTGCATGCCTTGACCGTGACCTTGCCTCCAGCCATCAGAGTGGTACTCCGGGGCAAGGCGCACGCCGAGTGGAAGGTGGTGGTCAGCGGAGACAAGCGCACGGTCAAGGACGACCAGTACTTCATCGACGAACGCTCCACTATCTGGGGGAAAGGTGAGGCACTCCGCCATCTGCGGGAAAGGTTTACCGTTGCATTTGTTAAGCGCGCGCAATTGATGGCTTTACTGATACCTTTTGCACGGAATTACAGAGAAACTGCATGGAAGAAAGTGTGTGCCTGCTTGATACGGTGTCCTAGAAATATATAATACTGAACGATTTCCTTATTCATCCGTGGGCCCGCTGACGGCCGTATATGTGGCCGAGCCCAAGATTATGGTTTACAATGCAGCTGATACTATTCGCGCTGCGTAATATCGATGGCCTCCCATGTTGAAGAAGTAGCAGCCTACTACTCTCAGGCGCATATTGGACAGCTCACTAACCGGTTAGCGCTGGTCAGAGAACCGTGAACACGACAATGGTTGGGAAAGGCAAATGTATCGTTCTCTGAAGCGTTTTCAATCATGTATCACACGTGGTCATACCAAAAACTGAAATGCGCTTGGCATAGCTCAAACAAATTTATGTTTCATCCACGGATTCGTTGAATAGTATGGTTTTCTGAGGAGTTCAGCTATCGTTTTATAATGAAGCTGAAAGCACAGGATTTGTCGTACTTGTGTACTTCTTTGCTTCGTCTACTGGTTTGCGCCAAAAGACTTCAGCGGCCAGCGAAGCGCCCAATACTCATGCAATACAAAATACAATGGTAAATATACTAGATAAAACACCTACTAAACATTGATAATATGGATACAGGGCAGCTCGAATCTTGCCAGCTGCATTATAAGGCAACATTTGCTTCCGACAATTCCACATATATCTGGTTTGATTTTGACCCAGTCCTCTCAAATCCCCTTTGTCATGCATGAAATATGAAATGTAAGCAACAAAGGCCTTGCGCTCCTAGTCTTTAAGCGTTGTGAATTAAGAGCTTTCATTTCGACAACAAACGACTTCCAATATCCATGAAGGTGCTGGTTAAACCACGTTATTAAGGAAACATCAGCTGCATGGACAAAGCTCTACGTTTCAAACCTTGCTGAGGAACACGAACGACTCGACTTGTGAACATCAACACAGCTTGAAACGCGGGGTTTGTCGACATAGCCAATTCTTCCTTGTTGACGACATGTAACCCGTACTTTTTGATATAACCATGGTCGATTATTGTTAGAATAAGGTCTGAAAACTGACGATGCGTACGAAGTTACTCCCTTTGAAAGATGGCATTGATTTTGTGTCACATTTGACGTGCATTAACTGTTTCCTGTCTATCTTTCGCTGGCAACATTGCTTACGAAGAAATGTAAGCATGTGCAAAAATAGGCATCGGTTTTCTCGACCACAAGCTCGTTCCTATCACAATAACCGATTTTCAACGTTAAGTGGCGTACGGATCAACAGCTCGCATTCGGCATGCTATGTCAAAATAAACGTTCCTCCCTTTCGCTCATATTTAAAACCAATGTGAATGGTGGAAAGTGTTACATGTCCTAGCTCCAGTCTGTTCGTTGTAAACCGCGCTAGATCATGCCTGACACCATCAAGTATATTAGAGCATACAATAAACAGCGGACATATACCGTACACAGCCACAATGTGCTAACCCAGGAAATCATGCCCCGGCTCCTCTGCTGTCAACTTCCCTGATGACAATTGTTTCATCAGCCTTTCGAGCTGCCCATGCATTATTACAAAAGCACGCACGCGGCAAATTAATCTTGTTTAGTTAGTTTAACTAGACTGGCGGCGCGCCACGCACAGTCTCTGACCTCATTTACCCTGCGACCGTCTGCAAATTAGCGGCCCGTTCTCGTCCTCTCGGCTCAAGGCACATCTGGCACCTCTGAGCTCAAAGCACCGGGACCGACCGCACTCCGCGCCAGCGTAGCGGTGTAAAGCTGCTACCAACATCGACGGCCAACGAGCCCGCGCCTCTGTCGATGCTCTGTATTCAGTGCCGGGGCAGATCCATGGACTGAGTGTTTTCAGAGTGCCTGCTGGGCGCGTAAATATTCCGGTAGATATGAAAACGCCGGTCGAACAGCGAATGTGCTCCCAGGCTACCAACTGAGAGAAGTCTTTTTGCTGGGTTGCTGAGTCCGCAAAATACCAAAACGCTAACAACACACGCCGCTGCGGGTGCGCGACGGGGTGAATGATGATGATAACATTATTGTTTCAGCGCACGTCAGCTAGCGACAGGGTGGAAACTTAGTCATAAAGGTTCCTGAAGCAGTGTGCTAGAATTGCCAACTTTGGGTGAAGCAACACCCTGTGAGGAGCAATATTTCACTCCTCCTCCCGATGTTTTCTGTGAATATTTGACTCCTACCTAATATTGCCTAACCACATTAATACACATGTACTTAATCAATATTTCCTTTTCAGAGGTTTTAAAATGTCATCCAAGACCGAGCTCCTTTGAAACCACCAAACATAGACAAGGCTCCACAGAACCTGGATCCCTATGGAAATAATTATCCTGCCATGCATAGCTTAGGGACAGACCTTGCGCAGCTAATGCAGAAGTGTTTGGTAGAAATATTCTGCCCCTCAAAACTGTGTTCTCATATCTTAAGTGCATAGCTCCTCTTACTTATTTCACACTTTAATCTTGTGTGTTGGTGGGTATGATTAATTTGATACTTTGTCAGTGGATTGGATGGCCCTATCTGTCAGCAAATCATGCGAGAGATACCGACTTTTTGTTTGGGGGAGCAGAAAGAAGCCTGTCCCCGAAAAGCCAGTGATCTTCTTCTGTGGAACACCTAATTGCCAACCTTTCCTGCTTTTTAAACATTATTTGTAGCAAGGTTTGGCCATTTTCTGTTTGAGATCCATCAAATTTTATTCATGAGACAAATTACGATGCCACATGACATGCCATTCAAATATTTTGTCCCATGCTCTTAATCATGTGCCCCAAATTTGTTAAAACGGTCCCTCATGCCTGCTTTAACAAGATGTTGCCCATAGTTGCCATGGTTTGTTGACTGGCAGATGGCTGTACGGCAGATATGCACAATGTTTTTTTTGTAAGCAGGAATACTTTGAGCTACAAAGCAACTACAATATTAGGGAGATACAGCTGTGCAGCAAATAGACCATTCCATTTTTAATGTGATGCCACATCCCAAACTTCAAATAATCAAATATGAATGACCAAACCCAAACAGAAGCTCCTGGTGCAGCTTAAAAGGCATGCAGCAAAACTGGTTATGTGGCCATTCATAAATTATGCTACGCTTGAAGGGGGGAAAGATTGCTTTATGGAGCGTACCAACTATTGCCCTTGACAGAGGGCAACCACGGGTAACCATCAGTGCAGGGCACTGGCAGCTGCCTCGGGTGGACTTACATATACGGCGAGGCTAACACAACAGTGCTCGGCCCCACTCATTCCATATGATGCGGAACCATCGCTCGGGTGACCTGTTTATGCCCAATAGCAATATTAACCCGGCAACCAGTCAGATATGGTCGTAAGTCGCTAAACTCGTAGCTCGATACAGCTAGTTCCTGTTCCAGAGGTCACTGGCTTCGTTCAATTTGCACCCGAAATGTTAGGATCTTCAATGACAATGGATGGAGGGACATGGCTGTTTTCTGCCAGGAACTGAACTAGTTCAGAAGGGGGAACCAGGGAGGGGGTGGGGGGTGGGTGGGAGGTAATATGTCACCCTCACTGAGTAGGAAATTGTACCCCCGCAACCTGCTGTTGCACGGGTGCACTTTTTGTTTGCTGTACGCGCACTCAGTGTACATGAAAATGACCGGTCATTTGAAAGAAAGCACACAAGTGATAACAACGAGTGGCGTTTTTTTATAAAGCGAGCTGATAGGGAGGAGGTCGATGACACTCCGTATTGCGTCCAAACTGAAAAATATAGAGTCTAGCGGAACATACCAACGGGCTTGTTTCAACGATATCTCGCGATTGGATCTTTTTATCTCCATAACTTACCCCATTATGCCAGGTTAAAGATAAAAATTGTCCTGAAAGTCCACTTTTCTGATTTACATGCTTATATTTCATGGACTTTGAAGTGACACGAAGTCTAAAATAGCATGCTCTTTGTTCAATTCTGAGCTCAATGTGATTTTATGTGTTTTTAGCATATCTTTATGATGCATGGCTCCATTAACGTAACTGCGTCGTCCCGCCGTGCGCGATCTGCGAAATCGTCGGCTGGCGCCCGCCGCCGGCGCCGGCCGTAGATCGCCGAGCAGTGCTGCACGGTCGGGTGAACACCGGTGTTATATGTGAAGCGCTGACGACGACACTGGGCAGTGCTGGGAGGACAGAGGGGGAGGGGCGGGTCGTGCAAGAGCCGAAGTTCATACTGTAATTGGGGGAGGGTGGACAGACAAATATGTTTTTGATTCATTTTGCCCATCCTCATTAGAGCCATTACTCATCTTCCTATGTGCTGTGCCGTGCTGTGCTTTTATCTTATTTCCTGTCCTGGCATGTCATGTTACCTCCAGCCCTGTCCTGACTTACGTCATCCCCTGTTCTGCCTTGTCATCTCATGTCCTGTGCTACTATATTCTCCTCTATGCTGTTGTACTTTGTCCTCCCTCACGCTACCCCGGGTGATAACCTGTTTTATCCTGTCCAGTTGTCTCCCGTCCTTTATCTCCTGTCTTCCGGCTACCACATCACACACAGTGACGGTGGAACATCTAAGGAGATTTAGGGACAGAAAACGTGATATTTTCCCGTTCCGCATGCCAGTGTGTGTGATTTCGTCTCCCCAATTTCGTTTAAAGATTGCTTGTCCCTTTCAAATCTTCCCACTGAAAATGCATTTTCAGGTCAGCTTGTCTCATCCGGATTCCAGTTTCACCCCCGCAATCCTGATTTGTCCTCTGCAATCTCAACAGACGTGATTACGCCCATGTCCGAGAAAGTCAAAAATTTGTGTTACAATACGTTTTCTTCATCATGCTACTCAAAATCAATGATCACTTGAGATAAGAAAGACAGGTCTTCAGCTTGTGGTTTTTCGGCAATATGAGTTCAATCGTCTTATGTAGAGATACGGCCTTTAAGGTAGCAATAGATGGTTGTTGAACGACATTGTAGTGCTAAATGACGGTTATATTAGCGATATTTAATATTTTGAGCTGCGCTGGTCTTGAATAGTCGGACAAGGATGGCCTCTCGAGGATGAGCACAACCCGAATCACCGAACGCCGTTAATATAATCTTTAATAGCATTGTAACGTCGTTAAACAGCAGCTTCTAGTATACTGAATGTCGTCTACACCACATAAGACATTTGGCTCATGAATTTATTAACATTACTTATTTTGTGTTTCCCTGTTTTTTGGTTCTGTTCTGTTTTCCTGTTATGTTTACAGCACCTAGTTCTTCGTGCATGCCATTTCTGTGTTCAGGGTACCTCATTTATTCGCGCCAATTTTGTGTTTACAGCGGTAGATGCCTGGGAGCCCAGTCAGTAAACTTTTTATGTTGGTAACCTTAGAGGACACTTTTGACAGGGGCGTCGTTTTTATATTTACAGCAACGAGCGGGCTCGCTGGGTGGACTGCCGCGAGCGCGCCGTATGGTGTTGACTGTTGTGGGCAGGGCCGCTCTGGGAGGACTGCCGCGAGCGCGCCGTATGGTGTTGACTGTTGTGGGTGGAACCGCTCTGTCGGGATGACGATGTGGGTTCGAAGCTGTTGTCGGGGAGCACGCCTCCGTGCACGACTTGTGACCGCCTCGTGGCTCGCGCACGGACCTTGACGAAGCACGTGGCCCGCGAAGCTTGAAGGATAGGCCAACTGCCTACAGATGGAATAATTCCTGAGCCGCGCTGCTTGCTGGAAATAATGAAGGATCAATGGAATTTTCAAATGCTTGAAGGCGATGAAACGGCTATTGTGAGTATGGAAATAAAACCCAGGATGTAGATATATGCAAGACCATGGTAAAAACTACATTTCAGTGGAGCAACGCTTGACATCAATCAAGCAATCAAGACGCGCACGATACAAAATTAATGACATTTGCACGCGCTTGTCAGAGCGTGTGAAAATTGGATAACATGGTGAATAAAACATGCAGGGGTGCCACTTGATCTAAATCCAGCAATGGTGAAGGCTATTGCATTGCATGGTTAAGTACGTTTGACAAAAATCATGACATCAATATCAAGTGTTCGACGGGCATTGCTCGACTGATCCTAGCCAATGCGGAAAATGCGGGCTCTTCGCATTCACCCCAAGCGGTATTGGTTGGATGTGGGAATTCGCCCATATAGCGTTAGAGCGTATTCACCACAGAAGGGCCTCTGGTTGCTCTTCCACGTGGGGCCTACCAGGAGCTAGTGTCTGGACAGATCGGCTTGATTCACGGTCGTTCCTCTTGGAAACGGTCTTTTCTAAGTAAGACAAACCTGTAGTTTTTTTTCTTCAAACGCAAAGCGTAATCAAGTGAGCTGCTTTCCGCCGTCTGCTTAGCTAGATGACGTCTTTTAGGGCAGGGTAAGTTGCAGTCTGTGGCTTTATTAACCATTCTATTTTTAATTTGGTGGCCAGAGAATTCTGGCTCACCAAAGCTGGAGTGCTTGAAAATGAACATAAGGATCAGAACACCAAGATACAAAATTAAGGAAACCTTTGCAATGTAAATTGTAGTTTTGCGTCTTTGAACTGGCTACACCATTCTTAGTCAACGCACGTGTCTGGGTCAGGACTACGACGTACTTCACACGCCTAATAACTACTCGAGCGCCGTGGCGGAGGACCAGGCGTCGGCCATGCCCATGAGTTTGTCCCGGATTAGCCGCCGTCCAAGGCAGCCTCCGAAAGCCGCCCGGACCCGGCAACGACACTGCCGAGCGAGCCCGGCGACACTCCATTTACAGCCGAGTGCCACTGGACGTCACTGGCCGACGACCGACTCTGCGAGCACCGCCGCTAGAACTCACTGCAGATGGGCGCCGAGACTCAACGGCCGCAGTTTGGACGCGGGCCATTAGCCGCCATGGGCGAGCAGTTTTCGTGTATCGCTGTTGGCTCTCGACTTCTGGCTGGATAGCGAACTCCTCTTGTGGGGGATACACGGCAATGCTCGAGTGGACAGAAGCACGACGACAACTGACTGCACGGCTGACACCGTCACGGTGTCAGCCGTCACGGCTGACACCGTGACGGAAGCGCCGCACAAACTGTGAATACTTCAGGCGACTTGCCTCTGAGTGACCACAAAGCGTCGAGGAAGAATCACATGAGCAGGGCCACTGCGTTTCCCTTGACCTCGGAGCCATGTCGTCATCTCGTGCCTGTAGGCTCCAGTGCCAGTTGTTCTTGGGGCGCTGAAACGAGGCCGAGCTGAAGAATGACGCCATTTACTCACCCCGTGCCGTGTGGAGGGCCATGACCTGAATGCTTCTGCAAAAAGCCGATAAGGCTCGTTTCCAGTAACGGGTATGATCCTTTCGGTTGAGCCGTGAGCTAGGGTCTCTTGCATCTCTGTTTCACCCCCATGCGGCCGTGAAGGGACACGGTTCCTTCCCCTTGAATCCCGCTCCGTCGCATGACATGACATTGTCGACTGTATGTTTCGCCGCGTGACCTGGTGATGACGTTGGTTGAATCATTTATTGTTCGGTGCATTATTGATGCCGATCGACTGCGTTGTCTGCGGCCGATGCCTGTGACAAATAATGTCGATCACGACCTTTCCACCCGGTGCTTTTCTATTAACCTAGTCCCCGATTTCCAATAGACCCGGCAGAAGCACCATGGCGGCGGATGATCTACAGAGGGTATTATGTCTCATCTTCTGTAAGTGCTTTGTTTGCGCCGGGGCGCAGCGAACAGGCCAGAAGACTGATAGCCTGTTACGGATAGGACTGCAGCGGTCAGGGCTACGGTATGTGGATCCCAATGCCAGGCATGCATAAAAAAATTCACTTAAAGGGGGGATAGTAGATATATAAATGCGGAGGAAATCTGACCTATTCGGAAGTGATGGCTATATACAAATGCCTATATTTCCCTTCAACGGAGGCCGGACGACGCTCCGTTATGCTACTCCCGCTGCGAGGTGTGAAACGACTCCACTCCGTGCAACAGAAAGCAGGCTTAGCCCACGTCTTGGTGTCATATGCGGTTAAAGGGATCCCGCATACTTGTGGGAATGCCTTCAAAACACGTTTAGATGAGCAACCGTATATTATAAATTTTTGGGGTAATTGATTAGCATAAATATTATCTGCCGCTTAGCCCACGAATTTGTGAAAGCCGACAAGGCTTAAAGTTCCCTAACCGGCCGTGGCACCTCATACACTTCTACTGAATTCATTTAAGATTATTAGATAAGATCACATAAGATCATTCATCTTAAGATTAAGATTTAAGTGTGCAGCACACGATTTTGGTCCTTGTGGAATCAAATCATCGACGTTTTATTCGGCAGTCTCTCTCAAATATGCATTATGCGTCCGAGACATTCCAGTGTTGATATATATGCCTTTGAGCAATGCAATGACTCCATTCTTTACAATTCCAACAACGACGCTATAAATAGAAAGGCCTTCCGTGCTGACGTTGCCCGTTTTGGCTCCATTACCATAGTGTGACTCTGCTTTCAAAACGTGCCCTGAATCGACCCTGACTCAGCAGCCGAAGTTGGGTGCAGTCTCGGATGGCCAAAGCTGTGTTCCTTGATCGCTTTCTGCAGTCCCCTGGAGTCTTTCTGCTCTCCGTTCCAGATAAGCCGGAGGGGAACGTGCCGATCCTGCCACGCGGCTTCCACACGTTTCCGTTCCGGTTCCAGCTGCCGGAGAGCTCGCTCCCCTGCTCGTTCGAGAGCAAGGCCAGTACCATCCGATATTACATCAAGGTGAGAAGCCAGCGTTGTCCTCTGCTGCATGAGGGTACGTAGGCAGCACCATCCACCGCTACGTGTATCGACATGGGTAACCAGCACCCTCCACTGCTCAATCAGGATGGGTAACCAAAACCAACCGTTACATCACGGCGGGTAACAAATGAAGTGCTTCGCGAATTGGATCAGTCCGCGAATGGTGAATGGTTCCCCGGGGCGGATTGAGCCGGGTGAAAAAACGCGGGCAACACGAGGATAATACCAACTCGGATTTCAGCACATGCACATTTCATTTGACAGGAGTTGAACGGCTCGGAGGTCAGTTTTGAAAAACCATAGCTGGAGTTACAACACCCATTACGGCACTCCAATGAAAGAAGTTTCAATCGTACAAAAATGTTCACTCCCGCAAAAGGTCATACAAAATACGTTATATTTTTCGTGATAAGCATGTCACTAAGTACATAATTCCCATAAAGGGGGCTAATTACAACTAACATCAGCGGTCTGAGAGATGATAACCAAGTCGATTTCTGCATTTGTGCAAATGACATGGTAATGCATGACTGATTGATATCACTACACCGAAAAAAACACGGTGAAAGCATTGTATGTAGTTAGACCATTACCCATCTGATTAGTAGCAATGAGGTAGAATCGCATGATCCATATTCTTAATCAGCATTAACCTCGTAGTGGGTACCCGAACACAAAAACATATAAGGCCTGCAAGCAGCTAGTATTTTTTTGTGATTTGTACCAATGCCTGTGGACCTTGCATAACGCTTCGACGTTAAAACTGAAATTAGGCCCATCTTTTCATGTTCCTGGCTAGCTTGCACTGGAAGAAATAATGAAAGGAAAGTAGGCTGACCTCACACCAGACCTGGAGATATCTCGAGCCTTTCAAACATTTTGCAATTGCTTAAGTCATTGAAAAATATTTACACCAAATCGCAGATGTCTGTGCAGATAATATGCTGTCACATTTCCAAATGTACGCCCCATCCATATTGTTATAGATTGCTTCGATACCGTCCCCGACAATACTCTCTACCACAACTTGTTTCCAATTGTCATTGTGTCATGAAATACGTGGAATACATGTCCCACGCACGGATTAACCTGGTGCGTTATCTTTACACGCACCTGGGTGGGCGGTTAAATGCCATTCGCTCGATTGGGAGTTAACTTTTCTCTTCCCCCCACATCTCAAAAAATAAACGAACTAGAAGCACCGAATTCACGGAATGGGTTTGTCTGCATGCGACCTCAAATGTGTCGAAATCTGAGGTCCATGTGTCAAACCTTTGGGTGGAATGAGGTCAAACTAGTTCAAACTCAGGATTGATGTCGAAAGTGCACCAGACCTTCTCATGCAACGGCCTTAAATCTAGATAGCTGTTCTCTCATGCAACGGCCTTAAACCTAGATAGCTGTTCTAAGCAAAAGACCACTGATGTGCCTTTTACGTCAGTGACCTCTTTTGCCTTTAGGAGGTCATGATACCCACAAACGTAAGAGGTTGTCTTGATTTTCCGAATTTGAATAAGCGTTCCGGATTACGATGCGGCGTACCCCCCTAACCATGAAAGGTTGATCTGGACCATTTTAATCCAATGACCCGCTCTGACCTTCAAAGCACAGCGATCCCGAGAGCCCCACGATCCGTCCCCGGCCACAGTTATGCCCTGCGTTCCACGAAAATCACTAACCGATGTAATGAACTATATCCATGTACTGATGGATAATCCATTTTGCTCAACCCTTCAATGAAACTATCAATAGAGATTAGGGTTCCATATGAGTCAGAAGTATTTCATCGGTGAATACGGTGGGCTGGAGATGTGGCTTGGACGGACAATATTACGTCGCTGGGACAATATGAACTGAGCATCTATCAAACATAATTTTCCTTCACATATTGAGGTCACTATTAGCTCAGGTTTTTCTCTTCAAGAGTCGATGCCAATGCAGTTTTTTATTTGTACCCCGATATTTGTAAGAAATTGCATGTTCATTCAGGATGACATGCACACAGCGTTTAACCATCCGTTTTTGTCGAAGACCACAGAGCGTTCACCTGTAATTAATTCATTGTAAACTGTGATCTTAACGTGTAAAAAAGAATGCTGCAATGTTGCGAAACGCATAGGTTTACAACGTAAAGATATGCCAAAATGACATATAACCATGTGTATCCGTCAGAAGCGCAGATATGTGTGCCGACAGAGTTTGAATGGATTTGACTGCATATCAGAATTCAAAAGTGGTGCAGCTCGTTAGGTAACCAATGCTTTAAAATGGCATGGTTCTTACCTTGTTGCTCCTTTAGCCTTGCTGCTAGCCTTGCCAGCAGCAAGACTAGCAAGTATTTGTATTTAGCTCGTAGACCGCGAAGGCCATATGTTATGAAGGCGTTACGATTTGCTCTTCAGTTCTTCGGCTGAAAGGGACAGGTAGTTAAGTTTCGGCAATTCATTCTGGCAGCGGATCAAGACAGAAGACGCATTGCGGATCATAACTGAGATGATGCATGAAGTTTGTTTTTTAACTGTTCTGCCGCATACCCAGCACTTTTCAGATACCTACCATCATCTGTAGTGACAGCGGAGAGGGTGAGGGGTAAATGTCCCAGGTCCAAGTGTTGGAAAATGTGCACTGCCGTAATTACACTGCATGGTCAGAGCACTGGCATGGGATGTGTTCAAAAGAGGAGCAATGGAATGTGCTGAGATGTGCCATATTTATTTGCTGGTGGTAACAAGAGCAACAACTTGAACACGGATTTGGGTGGATTTCTTTTAAGACCATTTTTTGTCAGGCCGGTCGGGAATGGATTCATAACACCCAACCCATAAAGTGCTCTAGTAACCAGCACCACCCAAAGCTACATCAGGGTGGGTAACCAACCCAATTATTATGCTACAACAGTGGGGATAACCAGGACCCTCTGCTTTCACATCACGGTGAGTGGCCGGCAGCCTCTGCTATGGCATCACAACAGGTAATACGCGTCATTAGTCGTCAAAAAATGTGAGTAGCTATCACCATCCGCTTGATGACGTTGGTTACTTTCCGTGTTGTGAGCAGGCCACCTCTGATTAGATTATAATATTGGCTCCCTGCGCCAATACGTAAAGATGAGTAACCACCACTATCTGCCTGATCGCGCTGGCCACTCGCCTCAAGGTGGCTCGGGCGCCTTTGATTACATTATATTGCTGGCACGTTTGCCTACCACATGAATGTGAGTGACCCAAACCATCCGCTTCTAATCAGATAGGTAACCAACACCATTCCCCACTACGCGCAGATGAGTAACTATTGGCCCGTTCCCCATATGCTGTACGGAACGAATGTGAGCCACCGGTCTTTAGTACCCGGCACACCACAGCACCTCATGAGGAGCAGACCGGGCCCGCACCAGGCCCAGCAGAGGTCGGGTCATGGCTCAGCAGCCACGGCTGGCCGCGGCAGCAGCTCCCCGAAGTGGCTGGGAACTCTGGGTGTCAAGTTTTTTTTTTGCCGACGCGATGGCTGAAATGGCGTTTCATAATATGTCTATCAGCCAGCTTCAAACTGGGTTGAGACTGGATAAGTGGCGTTATTTTGTTCAAGCTTCGAAATACATTTCAGCAACCAACCAAATGGGGGTTTCGACAAGCATACCTTTTGTGGCAGCATGACAGACCTTGCAGTATTTCGGAACCTGGCTCTATAGCGTTCCAGATCAATCAGGCTCCATACATTTCCCCAATGAAATTTCGAACAAGGTTTCGCCTGTGCTTCTTGTAAACCAGCATACAGCAGCAAGGGCTTCCATGTCTCACTCATGGATGGAGAGATGGGACGTCCTGCAACAGCACAGCACTTCTTGTTTCCTGGAAAGCTGGATTGAAGGCCTTCCTGGAGCCGTCCTCTCTGGAAAGGTCGCGGTTGAAATCGAACCGGGGTCACGGGCCGTCTGCGCCGCGGGCGTAACTCAGAGTCGGGTGCGCCCCGCCCGGCGACTTCGGAGCGTGCAGCCGGCAGGCGCAGCTGCGGTGACACCTACAGTAACTGATGTTCGCCACCGTCGACCGCTTTCTCGTGCCATCGTTTGCACGTTTCGGGATTCACGCACTAGCTTGGTCTATTCAGAAACGATTTCCTTGATAAATTTGCCAGTCATGCGCGCGGTCGCCACTGTGGCATAAAGGTGTCTGGCCAAGGTGCGAGCAGCTGACGTCGAGTCAGCCCCGCAAAAGTCGGTCGGACAACTGATAAGCGTAGCGCTCTTACGGAACTGGCTATCGCCCGATGACGTAAGGAATCTTACCGTACACTGCTCAGTGTGTGACGTGACAAGGGCAGGTCAGGAACGCAGTAATACGCTTAGCAAAACATGCATCTCGATCTTAACCCGTGTGCGGCCAGCGAGTTCTTGTGGGCCAGATGCTGGCGGGTCAGCGGTTTCAAAAGTTGCGTCCGCACCCTCTTTCATACTAGTCCTATGCATGCATGTGTACGTAAGCTTAAAATTAGCATGTAATAGAACTGAGTTTAAGGCGCTGATATCACATGATAGCCTTTCCGAAATCGAAAAGATGCCGGCTATTTCATCACCGATTCTCATACGTGGAGACGACTACCGACGTTCTCACAGGTGCAACTATATGGGCGAACCTGATATTTGGTCTGAAGCTGCAAGCGAGACCTTTGACTCATCGGGAAACTGAATTATGTGTAAAAGGACAGAAAGTGAAAGTTGCATACGGCTGGCGGGCAATGGACCAACCAAATCGTCTTGCACGTGATTTCCACCGTGAGAGTATTTGCGTCCGCCACAGACGGCGCAAAAAAGACTAATCTTCCTGAAACAGTGGGCCAATGGTGTCGGACGGTGTCGACTGGGACGAGATGGTCGAGATGAAATGGGCGAGTTGTTAGGGCCTTGGACTCCTCCGTGGAGGCCCAGGTTCTAATTCCGGTGTGCCATGGTGCCTGAGCGCCAATATGACAAATGCCGATGATGGCGCACAGTGAAAAGGGAGTGACGGCGTTTGTCACGTTCCCTTTGAAAAATAAAAATGGCGAGATAATCAAAATGCCTTGAAAGATGGGTAGAATGTGGCACAGAATGCAGGGGTCTCAACCATGTCGAGGACCTTCTATTCGTTTTTTGTTTTGTTTTTGTTGAGATGCCAATTCAACTAAGATGTTTACGTCTGTGGTCCACCACGGAGATTCCGTCATATCCGGCCTCCAGACTTTCCTTTGACCACACCATTCTAGATGTCACGTGTTTTTTTCCGGGATTGTGATCACCCCTAGTCGACCTCGGGAACACGGGCCTTTGAGGATTTTGTTAGCGGGAATACTTTTGATACTGCTCTATCGGCTCGTTTTCAAATAACGCAATCATGTGGTGGACCCTATCCGGAACCCACTTGTGGCGCTGCCGTCTGAGCGATTGAGGAAATGTCTTACTGTGTGGGATAGAAATGCTTCGTGCTTCTGCATGAAAATGTATGGCCATTCTCCCTCCGTTTTACGGGTTGAACGGTACTTTTTGCGTGACGGTATACTTAATGGATAAAACATTTTTTCCAATCCGAAGTGTGAAGCGTCAAGCTTTCTCAGTTTAGTCGCAAGCCAATGTTTGCTTGAACCAAGATCGTACATAAATTGCTGACGGGTAGAATTGTGAAAACGTCAAGATTCCCACGAAGGCACACTAGGGGTGACCCAAGTTCGCAATTTCTACAGATTCAACCGAACCGTTTGCACTCAAACTTCACGCCGCGATAAATTTTGTGAGATTCTCAGGAGTTATTTGATTCTCAAGAGCTTGTGTTTTGGTTGGCGTGGCTGCCACCTGGGTTTTGAACGATATGTCTCATTAGCATGCGTCTCTAATACACGCAGCTCAGGCATGTAGTACTTTGGAGCGGACTCGACGCTGCTCGTCTCCAGCACGGAGGCCTTCAAATGTGCACCGCCTGCGATGAACGTAGATGAGAACAGGTAATCACAAGGAGCCATGGACGGACCGGCAACCTTCACGAACGTAGCCAACGCAGCCCGCGCTGTCGGTCATGCTCCGGTTTATGTGGAGCGCAGGCGACGCGGCGAGAGAGTAAACCACAACCCCGTTAGCTGCAGAGCGCCTCCCGCCACCAGCCCGGAATAAATGCCCACTGTTCCTGGCTGCTCACTGCGTCGGACCTCTACGTTGCCGCACCAGTGCAGTGTCACACGGCACTTTTGTTGGATATATCTGGACGGAATTCCTTAATTCACACACTACGCAACCCCACGCTGGCTGTCGCTAGGCAACCAGCGCCGCTGCACGCCTGTTCCCGGGCAGCAAACTCGGACCTGGTCCCAACATTTGACTCGGAACCGGCGCTATGACGCCGCGTCGGCCGCGAGCGGGCGCGACGCGGGAGGTATTGCGAGCACAATATATCCCTGGCGGCGCCGACACCGGCACGAAATTCCCATTCTGGCCGACGCCCAGCCTGTTGAACGGCGACGACGACACCGGCGAAGATTGAGGCGCGCCCATCTTGCTGTTTGACTTTCTCGTGAAGTTTGTGATGAGTATCGTAAAGAGAGCCTGCCGGCCGGGCGGAGGGCCGCCGGCAGGGTGACCCAGACAGCGCGGAGAGAGCACTGATTTGGCTGGTGCTGGCAGCTGCCAGTCAGCAGAGGTCTGAAAAAGGTCATCAGGGGTCATGGAAGGTCACCAGATATCAGGACATCCTGATAGGGGCCGGCGGACGCCAAAGAATATGAGCAGAGGCATGTAAAAATTAGCGCAGGCCGTCGTCAGTGGTTGACACAAGGCAGCTGAGATTATATGAAGTATGTACACGTAAAAAATAACCAGATTCAACAGAGGTCACTGTGAGGAAAGCTTACATTTTTTAAAAGTATTTCCTTGTTCACATGGCGGCGAGCCAAAACACAGGAACATATCATTTGGTTGTATGCGTATTTCAACATATGCATATCCAACATCATTGAAACACCCGCAGAGAAATTAGACGACGTTGGAAATCAAGCCGAGGCGACAGCGACAGCGAAAATTCAACGACAGGTGGTCGCTGAGGGAAAAATGGTATGCTTACTGCCTCGAAGTTGTGGAAAGCATCCACTGCGGTGCACCCGGTGCTCACTGGGACCCGACTGTCTAGCTGACATCCGGTGCTTGAATACCCGCTGGTAAGCGCGCCTTTTGTCGATGCGGGGCCGCTATCTAGTGAAACGTAAAAACACCTGGCTGGGCGTGGACGTCGATGGTCGGGAAGGTGTGACGTCAGCTGTCGGTCACTACCCCGGCATGCACAGGCTGGCAAGAGGCCGGAGGCGAGCTCAGCACCTCAGAGCCAACGGGAGGATATGGGAGGAACCACAGTGAGGCGACCAGCCGTGAACGGGGCAAGGAGAAAGTCCCAGCAGAAGGCGGCCAAAACCGGCCGGACAGTCACGTGAAGGAGAGACGAAGAGGAGCTCAGGAGAAGGAACTCAAGAGGAATCAGACGGAATCAGAGGAAGGAGAGAGCTAGCTCGGTGGGCGCCCCGGTCGGGACGCTTCCGTGGGCACTTATTGGACGGCGGCAGCGATCGGTCATTTCTGTATCCTCCGCCTCAAGACATCCAGGAAAAGCGAAAAAATTGAAGGCGGCATTGAATGACCAAACTTCTGCTCTTCCCTGTCCGCATTTCCTTCACCGTTCCCCCCCCCCCCACCCCGACGTAGCGTCCCCCTCTCTCTCCCTCTCTCTCTCTCTCTCTCTCTCTCTCTCTCTCTCTCTCTCTCTCTCTCTCTCTCTCTCTCTCTCTCTCTCTCTCTCTCTCTCTCTCTCTCTCTCTCTCTCTCTCTCTCTTTCTCTGCGTGGCGCAGTCGGTCTGATCATCACCCCGGCGATAAGCGCGATGCAAATCCCCCATGAGCGGACCGAGGATGGGCGCGCGCTAAGCGGTTGAGGTGGGCAGGGAATATGATGAGAGTGAGCCGTGATGGGAAACCGGTGGCGGACATCGCCTTATGATGAGAATGCGGCTGAGCCTGTGCTCACGATTTGCTTTGAATAAAGTGGCGTTGCTAAGCACGTTGTTATGAATTGCGTTATACTAGATTGCTAAATATAGGAAATGTGAGACATATTTTTACGTGCCAAATGATGGACTGCAGAGGTCGAGAGCGAGAACGAACGCAACCGGCTGACGAAGTCGATAATTTGGAGTGAGCCGTAAGTTTTGAGACGTCCAAATTATCTCATGCCCGTCGCCACCTTTGACGAAAATTCCGAATGCATATTGATGTGCCGACTTTTGGCAGTTGGCAAAACAATTGGCAAAATGTTAGGAAACAGCATTCCATCTCGAGCCTGTGCGCCACCGTAGGGGACTAGATAAGTGAAACTGTGGGCCGCAGTCCATTAAGGATGTGAAGGATGAATGCAGCTTATTGTGAAAATGAAAAGCGGATGCGTGAACTAAGATGAAAGCATGGATGGACTAAGAAAAAGGAGGATGAATGCAGCTTATTGTGAAAATGAAAAACAAATGCGTGAACTAAGATGAAAGTGGGTAAGTTATAAGAACCAGTGAGAGCATCGACGGCTCAGCATAGGGACAAGATGGACGAATTAAGATGCAACTCATCAGCCAATGCTTGAAGCCTAAGTAAGGCACGTTGGCGAGAGTGATAGGCGAGAGGCTCTGCAGGGCGCAATATTACACGACTCATCTCAGACAGCTGTAGCACGAGAAGAACCCTCTCCCTTCACGCGAATCCCTCCAAATGTGATGTGCTTATCTCAGCCTCAGCTCCTCTCATGAGTAGCGCAGCTGCCTGTGTGTCTCACCAGGAATGAGCCAGCGTCACAGGTGCACATAGTTCAGGAAGGAGGAAAGGGGTGCAGCACGCTTAGGAAGGAGGGAAGGGGTGTGGTACGCTTGGAAAGGAGGGAAGGGATGCAGCACGCTTAGAAAGGAAGGGAGGGGTGCAGCACGCTACTACGTGAAGTATTCGTCGCAAGCCGGCTAGTTTGAATGAACATTTGGACACTCCGGTAATGAAATATCAGGGCGACAACAAAGGGCAAAATGAACAATGTGACTAATTTCGCAAGACTCCCACATTCCTCATACGCACGTCTTCAAAATTGTTGCAGCATTGCACAAAACAGGTGCTCGAAACACGCTGCCCGTTGCAACGCTACATCATCAGGAACTAGCGGCGAGCACCGGAAGTCAGCACAAGTCAGCAGAAATCAGCAGAGGTCTGTGGAGGTCAGGTGGAAACGGCAGAGCCCAACAGAGATTAGCAGTGGCAAAAAGGGATGGATTAAACGTGCTTGTGTAGCCGCCATTGAAATTCAGCGGGGACCTGTCGAGAACAGCGATGATCTCCACCGCACAGCTGATCACCACAGTAGATCACACAGAGATCAGCGATGACCTCTATTATACATATGATCACCACAGTAGGCCTGCAGAGAACAACGATGATCTCTACCGTACAGCTGATCTTCACGGTAGGACTTTAGAGATCAGCGATGATCTCTACGACGCAGCTGCTTTCCACAGTAGGCCTGCGGAGAACGGCGATGATCTCTACAATACAGTTGATCTCCACAGTAAACCCACAGAGACCACTGATGATCTTTTCAGTGCAGCTGCTTTCCACAGCACGCCTGCAGAGATCAGTGATGATCTTTTCAGCACAGCTGAACTCTACAGCAGGCCTGTAGAGATCACCGATGGCACCACCGTAATGTCGTTCGAGGTGACCGCTATATCCATCGCTTTAGCCGCTTTCTGGGTAGCCGCATGACGGTGAGCAGTGGTGAGACAGCTGTAAGGCGACATTCACCTGTCAGTTAGCAATTCACGGATCACGCCGTGATGGCCGTGTCAAATAATGGCGTCGATTTTATGGCGGATCCAGGTCCCATTCATTTGTTAGGTGTTCCAGGTCTGGCAGATTACGGGTGCATAGCTCTATTTTTGGCCGAGACAGTGTGTATTTCGAGGGGATTGTGGACGGAAATCCACAATGCGTGCGACTTGGCAGGACGTGGTGGCACCGGAAGGGTTACGAACAGCTCTCAGTGAAGGATCTCAGCGAGACTTGTGTAACATTAAGAAGCAAAATCGATAGTGTGGGACAGACAGCAGTAACTGTCCCATAGGTACTCGCCGTTACATACTTGATACAAATGTTTTTTCATCAAGCAGTGGAACATTTTTTTCGTGAGGCATAGTGTTGTGAGATGGGTCAAAGCCGCGATGCATTCTCCGAAAACCACCATCAAGAAGCCCAGTATATGGGCCCAGCTTACATCGCCGAGCCAATGTGCGGCATTGGTGCAAGGTGTCGATAACAGCAGCAGCCAGCCGGGTTGTGGTGCATTTTCAGTCCAGACAGCGTACCACACACAGCTGCACTCGTACCCCAGGTCCAGTTCACACTCGACCGGGCAGTCGGATACCGCGCGAACCGGCGCAGCCATAGCCTCGCTTCCGAGACCGCGACCGGGTCCAGGTGTAGAGCCCGCAGAGTGCACTGCCGAACAGCCCGTCGAGTTTATGTCCGGTGCGGCGGGAATGAACCCGCCGGTTAATCAGCATAGCCAGCGCAGTGTGATGAGCGTCGCGAACTAACACCGGTCGACCGGCTCCAGTTCGGTGAACACTGAGCAATGCCCGGCAGGCAGTGTTCATTTCCGGATGCAATCACAGTCCTCTCCCCACGGCCGAAAGAGCACCATGCTTTGCGCAGCCGGCGAGGGCCACGAGTCCGGGACCAGCGAGCTGTCAACAGCAGCGCCGGCAGCAGCACCACCACCACCGGCAGTACCAGAGCTGGCACAAGCACCGGTTCTTCCACTGCCGCCACCACCACCGCCACCAGCAATACTACCGGCATCAGCGCAGGCACTGGCACCAGCACATGCAGAAGTATCGGCACCAGTTCTGACATCAATGCCGGCACTAGCTCTGACACCAATGCCGGCACCAGCTCTGACACCAATGCCCGCACCGGCAACGGCAATAAAACCGGCGCCAGTATTGGGAATAGCACCGACGCCGGTATCGGCAATAGCACCGGCGCCGGTACCGGCACTAGCACCGGCGCCGGCACCGGCAATAACACTGACGCCGGTACTGGTACGGGCACGGGCACGACCACCGGCACCAGCAACAGCATTAGCACCAACACCGGTAACGGCGCCGGTAGCTTCCGTTACAGACATAGGGCACCAGCACCAACACTGGTAGCAGCACCACACCACCACCACCAATAGCAGCATCAGCACCAGCACTGGCGCAGGCACCACATCAGCAGTAAAAACAACGGCGTGCACCGGCGCCAGCAGCGACACTCCGTGCGTTCCGTAGCCAGCGGGCAGACGGCGGCCATCTTGCCCCACCACCTGATACGTCAGTCTCACCAGACGTCAAATATAGCGGAAGAGCTGCTCGACAACTACGTCTTGACCTTTCCCGGACTTGGAGCGACCGGGCGGGATGTCGTGACCACGCCATCTCACCTGGCGCAGACGAAAGCTGCGCTCCGGCCCTTGATAACCACTTCTTTCCTAAATGGGAGGCATGCAGGTACTATTTACATTAACGACGCTTTTAAGTACGAGCAAGTATGTTTTTTATACAGGGACACAGGGTGGTAAAAATGAAGGTCATTCATTTAAAGTTATGTGCGTTTGTATATATATATATATACATATATATATATATATACATATATGTGCGCATATATAAGCGTGATATATATATATATATATATATATATATATATATATATATATATATATATATATATATATATATATGACCTTTCCCGGTGCGTGTGTGTTTGCGTGTGTGCTTCCCGAAAACAGCAATAGATGGCGTAACCATTTTAGGGGTTTATGTTCAACGGCCAATAGTGTTACCAGCATTGCCAAAGGATTTTCGTTATTTGATATAGGCCATTTCGACCAGTCCATTTTAGGCCTAAGGAATGAAGGATAATCGAACACCATGGGGAGAAAAACATACACCTGGGGGCGTAACTGCCGACACTCCCGCTCAGTGACTCCTCTGTGGGGTATATGGTTGGCGTTTAGACGGCGGCCCCAGCAGTGGGCACTTCAGCCCGTTCGTGGCTCGCGTGCGCGGGCCACGAATGGATCGAATTATTCCTTGGGAAACCGGTGTGTCGCGATGATGCAGGATTAAGAGAGACGTTGGCCGGGCGACTGATGATGCCAAAAGGTACGACTGCCACTTTGATGTGGTGTTTTGTTTCATGCCTGAACATCTTTAGCCAGAGAGGTAGATAATAAGATAGGAAGATACGAAGTATAAGGAATAGGACGCTGATTAAATGATAAGAACTGGAACGGCGCGTGACACAGATGGCAGAGACATCTAGTGACAATACATACACACTAGAGACACTAGTGACAATACATACACAAGGTGAGGCAGCGACGGAAATCGAGCGGTTAACATTCACACGTGCAATCGCTCGTGAGTCACCTTTGACTTTTGACCAAATCGACCTAAGTGAAGGTCGAACAACCTTTAACTGATGTCAACTTACGGATCGTACAATACTCAGTGTGCTTTCATTTCAGGAATGCATACAGGTTTCGATAATATAGTTTCATATGGCCCTAAAAAGTGCACACGAAATAATTGCAAAGAAAGTTCGTAGTTCGCATTCAGGTGGTGACAGGCGTTGATTGAATAGGCGTGACTACGCAGCACAACAAACACAAATATCCACATGCATGCCGACACGAGCACACACTGCACACTTCCAGTCAATTTTATTCGTACTTTTGACTCTGACGGCAGCCCGTCAAACAAAGTCGGCAATGGTCACCGGATGGAGTCACCGGATGGAGTCACTGGATGGACGTGCGGAGCACGTGCATCCGGTGAATGAAGATGGGGTCCACGACCCTGATGATAACGGCGTGTGTATCGGAGGGCAGCCGACGCCCGTCACCGTCTGAATGAAAGCTGCAAATTTCCTGACACGTACTAGCGCAGTGCCTTGGGAGCCCACACCCTCGGAGGTCGTAACCCTCGCCATGCGAGGCCTCTTACTTTTTAACGTTTGGGAGAATTTTCGGTGGCCGCCCAAATGTTTGCTGCATATCTTCTGGACACTTTTGAGCTCGATGTCGAGATTTTGGGCACTGTTTTATTCCTATAGATCTTGCTGTATGGAATAGCTTCTGGTGCTCATCTCAAATGAATTGATAAAATGAACAAGGTTGCACATCTTCCATGAACTTTCTAAGGGTTGGAATAGGTCACTGACCCAAAGTGACCCAGATGGGCACTTTGTTTCGAAACATGCTGCCTAGCGTAATCTTTAACGCTTATTCAGATGCAAAACTCAAACAGTGATCTTGGTCACCACGACCTTCGAAAGGTGAAGCAAAGTCATTGACCTTAAATGAGCATTAGTGGCATTTTGCTTAGAAAAGATATCTTGGTTCTGGGGAAACTTTTGACAGAAACCTGAAGTTTGACCTTGTTGGACCTTATTTGACCCGAAGGCCACGGAACCATATAGAAACCCCATATTTTGACACAGATGAGTTCACGTACAGGACAAGACACCCTGGGAATTTAGCGCTTCTAGCTCTCTTAGTTTCTGAGATCTCAGGAGGGGTCAAAATGACCCCTCACTCAAGCGAATGGTATTGAATCGACCACCCGGGCGCGTGTCGATATTGCTCAGGTAACTTATGCAAGGTCACGTCATTAAGCGTCATGCAAGTTCAAACTGTGACCTTTGAGACCCCATTAACGTTTGAATGTGATGCGAGGTAAACCTTAATGGCATACATCGCATAGCATTGTCAGACCTCTGTAGCCCTGTTTTTTCATTAATCGGGCTAGTTCAGTTCTTCATATAGCTGTACCGGCCAATCCAACTATTGCCTTTACGTTTTGACACGAGATGACACATCATGGTTTATACATTGTCGATTTTTACTGATATTCTGATAATTTTTTTGGGTGTTCTTGAAAGCCTGACACTGTCCTCAGCTAAATCTCCACTGATCACAGGCGTCAGATTGACTTGGTAGTGCCCTCAGGTCTTGTGCCCGCTGACCCCCGGGCGTCCGACAATGCGCCGCCGGTCGCAGGGCCGCACGGCGCTAGCTTATTGAGCCCCGATGACGTCAGTGGCACTTTTTTACTGCCAGCGCGCTCGCTCCATGCCGACTGGGTGGCTTGTTTGAGATGCTGTCGTGGAGAGGCCGATAACGACCTGGGTGCCGTTGCCATGGTGAGGCTGTAAAACATCGACAGTATGGTTTGAACCAGCTCGAGCGTGTTCGTCCGACGCGTCCTCCAAAAAGCATCGTTGGCTACTCCGAGATGCTCATTTCGCCCAGTGGACGACGCCAGCGGTCTCAATGGATAGCATACCCACGTCATGTTTCAGGTCAGATTTAAGTCCGCTTAAAAGGGGGATAATGCGAAAAACTTTCTAACTGATAGTTATCGCGCAGATGAATGGAATGGTGAATGTTTCGTGACAATTTTTTTGTCGTCTCAGAGCTAGTCTAAACACGTCTAGCTTCCTGACCTTTGATTTTACGCAAGGTTGCCATTTTTCAAAACTGCATGATATTAACATTTAACGCACCTAGTGACGACATTTTTAATCAGTCTCGTAGGGCCAAAGCATGTGTTTTTAACAAACAAATACATTATGTAAGTTCGCTTTAGTATATGTTTGACGTCTGCCAAAGTCACCCTGTTTCTTAGATCGCCAGTGAATAACCACGGCGCATCTCATAGTGAACATTTTGGCTGTCGGTTTCAAAATCTAAAAGCATTGATCTGTCTTCAGACAACATGTGCAGTTTTCGGCCGTGTCGGTAACGTTTGCCTCAGCACAACGTTATCTCACTGCAAACAGAGAGGCTACGGACCAATACACCAAAACCAGCATTGTGATCACCTGCGAAATAAATGCCTTGACTTCCTGCCATTTGGAATCATTGAAGCCGATTGTAGTCCAGTATAAGAGCACGGCCAAACATCCACATGGAGAAGTAAAGAACAGCGATTCTTTGGTTATGCGCCAATCGCTCCAGCATTGAGCTTTGGAGACCCGTCCCGTAGACCCGTCTCCCTCAGATCCGTCAGGAGACCCGTCCCGTCCACCCGTCTCCCTCAGATCCGTCAGGAGACCCGTCTTGTACACCCGTCTCCCTCAGATCCGTCAGGAGACGCGTCCCGTACACCCGTCTCCCTCAGATCTGTCAGGAGACCCGTCCCGTAGACCCGTCTCCCTCAGATCCGTCAGGGGCACGCTTTGCTTCGGCCGAAAGGTCCGACGTGCGGCGGATCTGTGTTCTGCTCACGTTCCGTCGCCTCAGGGTCGATACAGGTCTGGCTCGGACCACGGCGGTGGCCATTACGAGACCAGCAGGTGATCACGTTGCGCGGACCACGGTCGATGAATCGGTCTGGCTCCGGACCACGGGCGCGATGATTTCCCGATCAGCAAATGGGTCTGTTCCGCTGTCTTATGTTCGGGCAAATAGCGCTGCTCGGCGACATCGCTTACGAGCTACGTAATCGGACTTTACTGATACCCCTCGTCACTTCGGCATACCAGAGAGGGAAAGAAGAGCTATAGGTAAAAAATCTGCTCAGCGTGAATACGGAACGCGATTGTCAACGCCACCAATAATAATCGCTGTGAAGCACGCGATTTTGGCGGTGCTAAAATTGTACATGTCACCTTCTGATAAAATAACCCAACCTTATACGAACCCCTTTCTACATCACAACAAGGTGATCTAGGTGGCATCTTTTTGCTGTGCCGTGCAACACGTGTTCATGAACAAGGCACTTATTTTCATATTGTATCGATATTTTCTGTCGTGAGTTGTTAAGTACATTTGCGAGGCAAATTATGCATATAGATAAGGTCGAAGTGCCTCATTCCTCATGGATTAACTATGAGAGAGGAGAAATGGATGCGTTGATAGTTTGGCTAGGTGACTTTATCGAAACGAGTACCAATAGTATGTCAGCAGTACTACCGCCATTCATTTCGATAAAGGCATGTGCCCGAAATATTAATTCACCTATCTCTACACTCGCCTTGTTGGTCTACGAGGAATAAGGTTTACAGTACTGTCTCATGTTTCTGTCTTGAAACCGTCTCTGCTAAGGAACCCAGCCCCTCCTCTATCACGTTTAAGGTTAGTACATAAGCGAATTTTAGGTCGGGGCACTGGCTAACATTTAGTTACGTGACATACATTGCTGACTGTCGAGGCACGGATTCGTCTGAAGGACACCTGGTTACGAACCAGCACCCAGCCGACCAGTGCTTGCTCGAGTCGCATCGTGTTGGGCAACGTTACATAACTTTCGCTTATTGGGACAGACCTCTGGAAACTTTGAATCAGCTCTGAGCGTGGCGCTGCTTTGTAGGTCTGCAGCGTCTCGCTTGGCTCCAATGCTCCGTGCGTCGCGTTCACAGAATGAATAAGAAGTGCAGGCACACACAATGCTAAAAATAGGGGCTTAGCTAGACTTGGACTTCACCAAAGAGTCGTCAACGTTAAGCGGAGGGGGAGGAGGATAAACTGATACTAAGTGGGACAGGATATTTGATCTGGGAGACCAAACCGTTAACAACAGGCCCCTTGTTCCCCAGTCAGGGTCAACTCGACCAGGGCATTTTCATTTAAGGAATATATTTGCATTGTTTTTGTTGATGGTCTCCTTGTTAGCGAGTGTGTAAACAACGCGCATGTTCTGCCGGCTAGGCACTTCCTCTCTGCAGGCTCTTGTCGGTCGCCCCGGATAGCTTCGGCTTTTAAGGTAATGTCTCGTTTTGAGTGCTGAATCAGTGCCTGCTGAACAACACAAAAATATGTCACCACCACCGAAGAACGCAATGTGTGTGTGTGTGTGTGTGTGTGTGTGTGCGTGTGCGTGTGTGTGTGTGTGTGTGTGTGTGTGTGTGTGTGTGTGTGTGTGTGTGTGTGTGTGTGTGTGTGTGTGTGTGTGTGTGTGTGTGTGTGTGTGTGTGTGTGTGTGTGTGTGTGTGTGTGTGTATGTGTGTATGTGTGAAAATATTTACGCCTAAAAATGCTTAACCTTGACTTCTCACATCTACTATACCAGAGGAGCCCGAACCCCCTTGTCGTGTCTCTAGTGAGATCATGGCACAATGCCACTAAAACCAAATGGTTGGCAATTTGTTTTACGTCAGCATAGAGATGGCATTTACTGCTAGCTATGCGTGGCCTGGGGTGTTTGTGTTTTTTTCTCAATCCACTGAATAAAATATCAGCGTAGGATTGTAGACAGACGATTTGTGTGGTGCAGTCAAGCCATTTCGCGCAAGAGTCTCCTGACAAATAACTGAGACATTGACGGGGTAGTGATAACATCATGCCTCAGTCGTTTCGTTATTGATGCAGCGATAGTCCTTGGCCTGAAAGTGGCACATAAATAATCCAACGGATGGAACCGATGGCGACGGTATTGATTTCATGACATGCCGCTGACGCAGTCAGTGCATGTGGGATGTCCTGAGAAGGTAGTGCCACGCGTCAGGCAGCGATTACTGGCGTGCTGAGAAACCCTCCCAGCATTTCAGGCGGCCTGCTTAACATAACCACGTATGATTCGCCGGGCTGCTTCGGAAAATGGCATCAGTCTCGACAGAGCTTTTGCTATTTTATTATCAAAGAAACAAACAATAGTGAAATGTGACTTCTGGCCGCGTCCCTGGGGAAAGCCTGTGAGACATGCGAGTCGCCAAGCAAACAAGTACCAGCGAGCACGCGATCAAAGCCCGAACTGATCGCCAGCAAACAGGCGACCCGGTCAGAGCCAAATGTGTTTGCTAACCGGCTTAAGGGATCTTTCACACGGAACGAATGACACTCCTTTGCACACACAGGGGTGTAAACAAAGTTGTTGTGCATCCCTGAGCATGGTTTCTGACGACAGACGCCATTTTAAGGCCCATGAACGTCAACTGGTCCATAAGCAGTAGCTCCAAAGCTCGCACGGAGTCGGGGTCAGGTCCAGTGCCCGCTGACATGCAGATAGGTTGGCGGGGCCTTGCTGTGATGTCAGGCCACGCCTCAGCTTCGCTCTATCCGAGCCACGTTGCGTTTCTTGCATTTTTAGGCGTGCCGGCTTAAGAAAAACTTTGTTGTTTATCTCCGATAAAAAGCGAAGAAGTTGATGACAAAATTTTAAACGCTAAATAAACTAGGATAAAATGTTAGGTGCGCTGTTTGAAACAATGACGCTTGGTGAATTATGAGAAAATTTTGGTATTTTATGGGAGAGAGTGATGACTTCACCTAATGCTATAAACAAAGAATGGGCTGCTAAGGAATTTGTCGCCGACAATAGGCATAAAATAACCCTGTTAGAATAATCTTGGACAACCTCTACCACTGGCACGTTGTATTAAAACCATTTTGGGTTGCGCGACCATTGAAAAACAGATTGATGGGAGGTAACGACTTTAGGACCCAGACCAGGATTCTATGAAGGACTCAGAATGAGCCTGAATGTCATGTGTCGCAAAAGCTGTCCATTAGAACTTAGACCCGGATTCATATGATATAACAATGATGGAGTCAAAACTTGGACTCAGACTCAAGACATCAGGACTCGGGCTCAGGCTCAGATACGTGTTTTTGAACTCTAGCGATGTGTGATGACTAGGTACATGGAAAAAGTCATCAGTTATGTTCGTCCTTGTGATGATACTTCTTTCTCTATTTTGAAATGACACTCACTTGCTCGCTATGTTTGCCAACATTATTACATATGCACGTGTAATATATCACTTCTTACTGACTAAAAACAAGAGCTAATTGCGCAAATCGTTACCAGTCTAAGCTAAATGCCAGCATTCCCCAGCGTGCGAGGGAATTTATCAAGCCAGTTTACTGTCTACGATCGAATTCTGGTGTGGCGGCATGCCTTCACATCACGGCATTCCATCATCCTCTCCTTCCATCACATCGTCCATTTAATCACCATCATTTCCTTCACGTCACATTATCACGTCGCAACGGCACGCGGCGGCCGGCAGCTGGCCGGAAAGGCGTGTGTGACGGGGTGCTGACACGCGGCGAACGCGGCGCAGTGCGGCGAAGACTCGCCACGCCGCCGGGCGCCCCCCGCCGCCATCAGATGAGAACGGCTGTTTACCCGACGGGCCGCGGCGGCCCGCTATGCGTACCAAGCAGGCCGTGAGGTGACACCGCGCCGGGTCGTGGAAGGGACGGGTGGACACTCGGCGGGAGGCGCTCGATCGATGCCATGTCCCGGAAGTTCGGAAGGCGGGCCGGTCTTCTTGTAAGGAAATGTTTCATCGTTTCGGGTGATCAGGAAGAGGCGAAACCGATGCAAAAATGTGTTGAAATGTAATGCTCTGTCATAGACAATTTTCAAACGATTGTTTAGCATTGCACAGGGGGGGGGGGGGGGAGGGGGGCACTAGTCCAGCCACGCTCGTCCGCCTTTCACCGTATAAATGGTTTATCTACAGGTACTGCGGCTGTTCCCTCCTTCTTCATATTCGCATCAATCAGATCGACAAAACCTCCTGCATGAACCCCGCTTTCGTCAAGCTAACTTACTTTCCGGTGACGTGAGAAGATCGCCTGGAAGAGTGGACACAATCACCCCGTATCTACTCCGTATTTCAGTTACAGCTTTATGCATATTGCTCAAATACGGCTGTCAAAATTTAGCAGTGTCAGGGCCCCAAACGACGGTCGACCCACCATGCTGGGAGTGTTGCTGCGCGGATGGTGCAGCAATTCATGCCCCTGTGGCACAATCCCCGAGGATAATTTTATCAGAAGTGTTGGCATGCATGCATGTAAGTATGGTATGTTGCGTACATATACATGGGATATATGTGCTGTGCTTTGTAAATGCTTCTTGGAGCATTTATGCACATTGAATACAGGGATTTAGAATAAAACATCGCGGGAGGGCGAGGGGTGCGTATAACTGAGCGAACAAAGGGCGCGTTAAGCGTGACATTGCTGTTGTGGAGGTCTTCTCTGCGCGCAGATGATTGTCATCAAGTTTTCTTTTCTTGGAAGTTTGCCCAGCCGATGGAAACGACATCTCATTTCGCTGAGGCATGTCACCATTGCCAATATGATGGAACATAACTGGGTGATGCATAGTGAGTTAGCACGCGCACCTACGTGCCGAACCGCAATATCCTTTACTTGACCACGCATCGATTTGTTTCAGGTAACGATAGATATTCCATACGCGTCACCGCCTCAAGGGATGAAGTACTTCACCATCATCGGCCCACACATCGACTGCATGGACGAACAGTATCTGGTGAGTGTTCCCTCGAGCTGCTAACGGATCAGATCACTAGATCACGGATCACGGGTCTCACCAACCAGAAGCCGGTCATGCAGTTCACTTCAAAAGTGTCAGGCTTGGATTTCACGGAGATGTGAAGAGGGACGGACCTTTACATACGACGTTTGACTGCGAGTTCAAAGTTGATTTGTTTTGCCTGGAAAATGATTATCGAACTGATTGAAACGTCGACGAATAGATAAGCTTTGACCTTGTTTTGCATCGGCACACTGAAAATGACAGCCGTTCTCTTGTCAGATGTGACCAATTGGAAAATTGTGTCCGAACCGATACGGATGCGCACGACGTGTTGTCTTGAACCGCACCGGGCATGTTGTGCAAAAAATTACCGCTTAGTTCTGGGTCCAAAAACTCACCGATTTTTGAAACCATTTAATGTGCTTTAGCGTTGCTTTTAATAGCTGTTTCCGAAATGCCAAAACACATTGGCCAGGATCTCACAAAATATCAGGTATTATGTGCGGAACAAAATTTGTCTGGGTCCTGATTCTCACGATCATGGCCAAGGAAAGGCAAAGCGATTGGCTACTTGGCAAACACCCACTGAAAATGATTTTCTGGGCAGTTTTACATATATTCAAGTAATGAGAGATATTTCTCTCAGGTATTTAACTGCTTGATCCGTACACAAAAACAGCAGACGCTTCTGCGCAGTAAGATGCCCAGGACTAGAGTGCCCAATGATCAGACCTGACGACTCAGAAGATGTAGTATCGGGTCCTCGTGTTAAATGAATTTAATTTAATTCCACGAATCATGACCTGTATAGCACATGCACCCTAAGGAGACGAATGCTGCTTCTACAGCATTCGTTAATGACACAGAACAGCACGGCGTTGTCATGACCAACTCCAGTGCATTGAGTGTACTGGAGAGTGAAGTGAGTGGAAGAGTGAAGAAAGCTGACAGATACAGGAGGGAGAAAACAAAATGTTCGAGGCTTTGACTTGTCACCAGGCACCCGACATACCTATTTCTCTTGGCTTTGTAGATATCTGTCCGCGATATTTGGCGTGCTTCACGGATCTTTTAACAACAGGATAAACCGTGAAAAATTCCCTTGTGGCAAGGCCATATATAATACCTAAACCGTGCCGGTAGCTGTCCTTGCAATAAATGCGCCATAATCGCACCAGTTACAACATGCTAGCAGCATTTCCCAAGCGGTGCATACTTTATCAATGGAAACAGGAATTATTGATGTGATATGGTAACAGACGTGACAACTAATACTTGCTTGGCTATATTTCGTGAGCTTGTTAGCAAAAAACAAAAATAAAGTAACGGAAAAGAAGGAAAGAAATTGATATTCGCCACACGATGTGCTGTATGTGAGCTCAACAGTAAGTGGTGACCAACAGGTGCGTACGAGGTGCTCTCGGTTAAAAGGTTAAGTTGGGTGTGAAATTGTGCATTTATGGGGTTGGACTATTCGGTGTCAGTAGAGGATGTGTACCTGGAATGCTGTTTTTCTTTTCAGCGTTCTGGTTTGGGGATGGGAAGGGCTTCAACGGATGACTCTGTGTTGTTGTAGGGGTTTACCCACACGTGGTACAACCTACTTCGAAAGTGTCCCACTGAAACACTCTGCACGATGCTTGGCCTTGTGACTATATGACAACATTCTGCTAAAACGTCGAGACAGGCTTAGCATAATGGAAGCTTAACGTGTTTTAAGGGCTGGTTGGTGTGTTTTAGCCGTCATGCTGAGCTTTCCGTAGCCTGAGAAACTTGGAGGATATTGTGTTGTTTATTTTAATTCAGGATGTTGAATGCATTTCCAAATGCCAAAGCCTGCTCACATCTCTTATTCGTATGTGAGAATGCTCAGCAATAACCACTGGTTTAAATCGGAAGTTTGATTGAACTTTGTAGCGTCTTATGCACTTATTTATCTCTCATACAGTGCCATGTCCATCAGTGATGGTACAGTCAAGCTGAGATTGTTATTCACATGACGTCTGCTGAGCTCCAAGTTATGTTTGGGGATGTACTACATCATGCTGCTTTGCTTCGCTGGATATTGTGATCCATCAGTGTGGTACTTGAAGCATGTGCATAAGTCATAATACTTGCTGGTTGAGTTGAAATGTTACACCCGATTGATCACTTTTTCATCCAATTTTAATGAAAATGCCTCAACATCTAAAATATTTCAAATTTAGTTCTAAAAAATGACGAAAATTTCATCGATGACCACATGAAAACCGAATCGGTCAATATCGGATTTCGGTTTGCCATGTTTTTGGTCTACGAATGACATCATTAAAGCGTAGCATACAAAGTTTCGAACGGACCACCAAAAATAAGAAATTACGCCTGTCTCCTAAAGATACACATCGTCTGACCTGTCTTTAACCCTCTCCTTAAGTCGCCGCTTTTCGTAACGCGTCTGGTGGAGGGGGAGGGGGTGGGGTGATGCAACCCCACCCCCAGGCGTTTCCAAAATACGGAAGATATAGCCTAGCGGAAAACATCAGTGGATTGACCCCAACAGGATCTCGCACTTGGTATCAGCATTCATGTTTTTCATCTTTTCATCATTCAATAATTGACCCCATCATGGCAGGTCAAAGATCGAATTTTTTTAGAAAATCGCACTTTTAGCTTCACATCATATCAACGAGACCTTATGGAGACTCAAACTTGAAGAGACTTGTTCCTTGCTTAATTCTGAGTACAATGGCGTATGTTTGCATGCGTTTTGAGGGCATGTTGATGATGTTTAACCTTGTTAATGTAACAGTGCCGACCCATCGCGAGTGTTCCGCGGTATCGGTTGTTGCGGCCTGCCGCCCGCGCCGGCCGTAGATCGCCGTGCAGTGTTCCTAAAAAACCACCACTGCTCCAAAACCAGGGAAGCCAGGAATACTTTTCTCTTGTCAAAACACGGGAATAGTTCATCCATAGGCTACTGAAAATGTAGGCGCAATTACAAACATACCAGAGAGGTATCCTCAAAAATCCTTAGAGGGGGGGGGGGGGGAGGGCGTGGATAACTGGAGAGAATCACGGGAATTCTGAAATCCTGAATGCGGGATCAAGGCCATCAACATCACGTGCCTAGTCAAAACGTCGAACTACGAAATCCAGGATTAACATATACTGTAATAACACGGACTTACCGGTGCTCCACAATTCTGGCGTGTTCTCCGGCGGGCGGCGGAACGGCACAAAGACCGGCGTCCAGCCTACCAGAGGCGCCGGCCAGACCTCGACCGCCATGTGGGGTCAAGGAAGGATATGTGCCGGCCAGCCCGTCAGCAGAATGAGGGTGGACGAGCACTAATACGCCGCCAACACAGCTCGGCGCCAGGCGGCTACGCACAGCCTGAGAACACGCGATGACGAAAATCGGTCCCTAGGCCACTAATCGGCCATTCACTAAGGTTGAAAAGTTTACCACCCCCTGGCGTTTTTGCGTCAGACTTGCGCAAAAAGATGGGCGGTGATATCAACGCAAAGTTTTCGGAACGTTTTTACGCATCACTTTTTCACATGTCTTCAGAAGAGGCCTTTCTCGTTGACTGCAGTTTGCACGTTAATCTGACTTCACCTCCAGGCTCGAGCATTGAATTTAGAATGCCGCTGAACATCTTGGAAATTTAGCACATATGTTTATAAACCAAGACGTATGCGTACATATATATGCATATTTATCACTGTATATACGTATATATATATATATATATATATATATATATATATATGTGTGAAATTTGCGAACTCCTGCTGCAAGCGTGCGTACAAAGTTAATATCTTGAATGATTACCAAGTTATGGCTCTAAGAGACCAAAACGTTTGATTAATATTTTTTTAATCTATATATTTCGAACATTGTTGTGAACTATTTTATAAACTTAAATAGCTGAATATATGTGATAAAACGTCTGGATCCGTGCATGCAGTGACCTCGGAGTACGCTGCTATATGCCAGCATGACAGTATGCTCTGGCATATTTTAAAGCCGGAACTTTTGCATTTCAACGTGGTTTTTCTCTGCCTGGTTGCGTTCACCTGCCGCACTGACGGATTTTGTTGCTACTAAAGTGTTTGTGAGGTGTGATGCCAGATGTATACCTCCATTGACGACGTATTTTGTTCGACTAACATCTCCTCTCGTGGGTGTAACCACATTTCATAGATAGGGTGGAGCAAACTTGGATTGGGTGGGCCAAACTGGAAACAACCTGTGTAGGGGGGGGGGGGGGCGGTGGTCAAATTTGAGGTAACCTAATCTGAAAATGACATGTTGATGGGAAAACATGAAAAACGTGAATTCGACGGGAATAATTGAAGGGGATAAAGCCAATGTTGGTAAAATTGGAATGCATGTCCTCCTCAGGTCTCCTTTCGTGGTAGCTGGTCGCACATTAGTGTCACCAGCTACAGATGACGCCTACCTGTCACTTGAAGCTGTTTATCACACTTGCCGGTGACATTTTAGTGATGAAAAACGGACCTTGTTTTAGCTGTTGAGACAACGTCTGAAGATGTCATGTCATTGCCTTTCAGCACAGGTGTTTTGCGTTCTCGGTGACCTCCACCCTTCTCGGCGACACCTGGACAGCCACAGACTTCAGGTGATGTAGGTACAGGTCGCTGTCATTGCAGTGTTCAGAGCATTACCCAGCCGGCTGGAGGAGAGGTCGGACTGTTGCCATAACGACTAATGGAGGGCTCTAAGTAAACGAATGGCGTTCCTCATGCGATTACACAACGCCAAATTGGTTTGACATGGATGTAATGGACCGTGAGTCACAAATTCAGGCTAACCTCTTACGTGTTTACCTGGAATTTGTAGCTGTCAACATTACGTCTCGCACATATTACCAGATGCTCCTTATAAGGGGGCTTTCTCCAGAACAGGAAGCTGCACCCCAGGGTTAAACAGTGTTTGATGATCATCGTAGATGCAAGGGCTGGTGCATTTCACCTGAGGGCGAATGCAAAACGCCGTCTTAGGGGACCAACACCAGCTTGTGAGCAAAAGGTCAAATGGTGACCTGACTTTTCACAACTCAACAGATTTTGCCTTCCTTTATGCGGGTGTTCCAAAACAAACCCCATTTAGTACAAGTTATTCTGCTTTCTTCGAAGTCTAGACTTTAGAGATGCCATTTCTTGCAAGACTTTGACCATCTTGAGGAGGCATGGCCCGATTGCGCCCTTTTCCCTGGGTCCACCCTTGATTTCGTCTCGCAGAATTGCCAGTTGCCAAGCGCAACGCAAAACACGACAATCTCGACCTAGAGTCAAACGGACGAGATTCCAGCGATATCGAGAACCAAGTTTAGAGACATTTCTGTTCACAAATCTCTTTAGAATATAGGCCGGTTTCGACGCCGCCAAGATCCCGTTTGACAATTTGAGATACGCCAGACCCAGATGATTGACAATGCTCAATGCCATGGTCGCGCAGTCTAAGGCAAGGCGCGCCACGCTGAAGAGGACGGAGTTATGCACAAAGATAAGTACGTCATTAATTGGCTAAAATTGATAAAATCACCACTCCTTTTTTGTCAATATGAATGAACATTGAAACTTGCATTGGTGGATCAAATAACTTACTTCGGTCCCCTTAAAGGCAAAGCTGGTGCACAAACTCAGCTGGATGGTTACATGACGACATATAAGGTTCCTATCATGAGTTTAAGTCTTCAGTGAGAGGTGAATTGTTTACGCTGAGGACACAGCGTAGTAAGGATGAGGACCATATTGAAAACAGTGCTAAAATGATCTTTCAAAAAATTGGGAGGCAGTGGGCTGTGCCCGCAGATTGTCCATACGACAGTACTGAAAAAAGACCTAGACCCCTCAGGCATATTTTCCTCTTTCAGTGTTGTGATGTGGCCAATTTCGTCGCAATCGACATGTGGTGAAAGAATATGTGAAATGTCACTCCGAGCAATGGGTGTTTCAATCTCCTTTCATTAAGGGCGGGCGTTGGTATCAGTCTGCCACGTTCGTGGGCACTTGGACGCTTCTTTACCTCTGAAAGTCATCAAGGTGTTAAATAAATCAATGTTTTATCTCCTGTGGTGTGCAACTAATAATACTGCGAGTAAGCCCTACTCTCCATATGCACTAAAATGTATGTGATGATATGTGCGTATGTATGTTCATTACACATAGCGCGTGTTCGTTAATGAAACGCTATCAACGCTATCAAGCCCCTAATAACTACAGCGACCCTCCAAACCCTACACTACTACTGCCATTTATATATGTGCATGTATGCATCTGTCTGCAGTCTTCCTTCCCACTGACAAAAAATCGTGACATATTTTCAAGCTAGACGGAAATGGACGGGTGTCTAAGCAACAAGGACGACGCGTGTTCACTGTATGACACAACTGATGCACTTTAGTAGGCACTTTTTCTACAATCCTTTCAATGATGTGGTCTGATTATAATTTAACGACACATTACATCAACGACACACATACACATACATACATAACACACATACACATAACGACACAACGACATATAACAACATATAATGTCACCAACGTCAGCACCACTCACGTCGATATCCGTGGGGCAAGACTTGGCCGGGCCGGGAGCGAATAACACTAGGACGGGAATTAGGACCCGAGGCCTACAGGAACCGTGCGCTCGTTCGTGAGGAGATCGCTTCCCCAGCTGAGGGGAGATCGCTCTCCCAACAGAGAGGAAATCGCTCCCCCAAGTGAGCTACGCCGAAGCCACGATCGCCGGTCGCACCAAAATGAGCTATGAATGACAGGCAGATCGGGCATACTGCAGGCTTGCTGCAGTCGAAACCAGTTCAGCAATGAGAGTGAAGAAAACAGAGCCGCGGCCACCCACATGCGACTAGGAATACCTGCGAAGTGAAACTCCTGTGTCGCAAATGATAATGTATCACAACCGTGACGTCAGGTGCCATTCCCAGCCGTTCCATTAGCGCGTTGTGTCGCGATGGCCTGGGCCGCGCGGTCCCCTGGAGAGCGAGTCTGTCACCCCATGTCGCGGCCCGAGCCGTGAGTGCTTGGGCGGCAGCACGACCGCGCCCTCAGACCCTGCTGTCGCGGAGGGCAGACCGGAACGTCCCATTGCGCAGCGAGGCATGCAGAAATTTAGAGTCTGGCGCAGCGCGGATGAATGGCTGAGCACGCACCGGATTCGCGTCAGGTATTCTGAGGATTCATCGGGAATACCACGGCGGGATTCCGGAGGACTTGATCTTGGCCACGTTCGTGCGGCGTATGCCTGACTCTGTATGCTCTACTGCGTGAAGGAACCCATTCGAAGAATAGTATTTCCGTTAAATGCCCGAAAGGCTGTGGTAGGCTTTCCTGATTTTTTAGTTTTAACCTGAATGTTTGGAATGGATGGATTTCTGGGATCAGTAATCAAGCTAAGTAATGATTGCTATGTGAGCACCGATCCCTACCATCCGATCGTGCAATTCCAGGTCAACGGCAGAATCTGGTCGCGAAAGTTCAACGTGCCCCAATGCTCGCCCTGTCCACTGACGCCAACTGATCTTTAACGCGGCCGCTGCCACCAGCAGCAATCCATACCTGTCAAATGCAAACAGCGAGCGCCTAAGCGACTCGAACCCATCCCGCCACAGGTGGGTGGGTCGGAGGACAGGCGCTCTACTCAACTGAGTCGCCGGGACGAACATAGGATTCACATCGTGCATGTCTTCTGTGCTTTTTTTGTCCGCAACGCTGAACTAATTCTGCCAAGTTTTGACATCGACATGGGATGAATGAAGGGTGAGTAGGCCGCGGTGGTACTTCCATTACGGCAATACTTTGGCCCATAGCGCTACGGCCGAAGACCAAGTGCAAAAGTGGCAATATCTCATGTGTTCTAGATTTGTGGGAATTAAGAACCGACTTCCTAGAGCCTGTGCGTCCTGCCTGTTAGAAACAAACGATTCTTTGACAAACGATACTCTTTGATTCTGATGGGATTCGAATCGGGATCTCCTTATTACGAGCATTCCAGCCTGACCTGGTCTGCCTGGTTAGACTGTTCTAGCCTGACCGACCCTTTTATTGAACGTTTCAAAGATTGAACACATCCCTCAAAATTACATTCATGCAAATGCTACAGTTTCTTCTGAAGTAGTTTTCACAAGGTATAACCTTAACCCTCGCCCTGGTAGGGGATGGGGGTTGATGCAACTCCCCTAATGTTTGTTGAGAACACCTCTCCGGCATGTCGTGCAACCACGCCCAAATTTTCAGCAGCCAATGGAGCATCCATTGCGCGTGGTTTGACACAAACACGTGCTCCTATTTCGTTTCTGGTTTCGGAGCAGCGCGGTTCCTTAAGAACACTGCATGACGATCTACGGCCTTAGCGGGCGGGCGGGCAGCAGCCGACGTCGCCGCAGTACCCGCGCGGCAGGCAGACATTGTTACATTAACGGGGCCATATATCATAAGCGAATGCCTGATACGGAAAAAATACACGTCATTGTTCTCAGGATTCAACAACAAACACGTCTCTTTAAGTTTCAGGTCGCCACAAGACATGGTCTCGTAGATATGATCTTATAAAGCAGAGATGTGCGATTTTCCAAAAGGATCGACCTCCGACCTGCCATAATGGGGTCAATTATTGATCTAACAGCATGAAACTTGATACCAATCGAGATATCTCGTTAAAATCAAACCACTGGTGTTTTCTACTGAGCTCTATCTTTATCAGTTTAGTGACGCCAGGGAGTGAGTCGCATCAACCCTCCCCCCCCCCATCACACACCATCAGTCTGCGTTTTGATTACGGCGAATCATGGCAAGGACTGATCCATTATGATACTGCTGACATCGGCCATCTTGTATGTTTTAAATTGGTTGATGCCTTTACAGGGTCCAACGTAATGAAGGCTATGGCACACGGTGCGTTGTAGTAATATGCTGACGTCTGGCAATGCCATTCTAGAAGCGCGAAGCGCCTGTTATTTGGTATGTTAGCTACGAAACCGAATGTTGAGTGTGACGAGACCGAATACTGGCCCAGAAACTACGGAATGCTTTTCTGTTCAAGTGCTGGGCTTACGCGTAGGCCAACTCCATCATTGCAAGGAAACCAAGGACGCCTAGGCTTTGCTTAAGTTTTGCGAAGCGCCCAAAATCTAGTTTGAGGGCATGCAAATTGTGATTTCGGCTTCGCGTTTCGGTGCAAATTGTGCCCCATAAGCTTTTGGGTACAGCTTACAATGGACGAGGGGCTTTCTTAATATGTGATTGCTCTATCATTATCTTATTTTCATTACTTCCACACCGCTCCAACATACGCGACTCGGGTGTTTGCAGTGTAGCGGACAAGCTGTTCTCTCGCTCACAACATCGCCATGCTTCAGGGCAGGCGTCGTAGCAGGCCACTGTTTTTGGCGGACTTTGTCTGGAACTCCGTGGCTAACGAACCCCAACAAGCCAATTACGGGCCCAGAAGGTGACGGCGGACGCCCTGTAATTGGACGTTATCAGCAGACCGCAGCCACCGATCACGTCCGTCCTCACTGATGACAGTCACTGATCACGTCCGTCCTCACTGATGACAGCTTCTGGTCAGCTCTGCCCGAGCTGATGACTGTGATGGTCAGCTCTGTCCGTGACAATGACGGTTGCAAGTTAGTTCCGTCTCCGCTGCTGACGGCTCCGCCCTGTCACAACTGATGATGAATGTAGGCCAAGGCCGTATCCGCTGATGGTGGCTGGGGTCTTGTTCAACTAAATACAGCTGCCGGTCTGGTCTGTCTCAGCCAGTGATGGATGCTGGTCACATCCGGCCCAGCTGATGAAGGCTGTAGGTCAGGTCTAGAGACTTTTTGAGAAACACCGACCGGCAGCCGGGCCCACCCTGTACTAGGCAGGAATTCAGCCCGCAAAAGATAGCTGTACTTCTGTGCTGATCTGGCAATAGCCCGCAAGTACCAGGTCAATTGAAGTGATATTTTGTCATTTCTCTTTAACCTTTAGTCAGTTTTATGATATGCACAGCATTGTTCAACTTATACCAATGATGTTGCTTAAATAGCAGAGACCACAGTACCTGGTCTATATAATGTGTATTCTACCCAAGTGCATCTTAAAAAACTGTGATGCCAGTTTTGGGCTACAAATGGGAAGGAAGAGGATTGAAATAAAAGTTGTCTTTTACCAAAGTGTACTACGGATTTCATCCTTGTACCTCATTCAGTCAACCATAGGCTAGGTCATCTAAATTCGCATGCATCAACTGATGGCTTTGCACTGAAAGAGTAAAGAAATGCTGGATATTTTAAACCATGGGAGCTTCCTTAGGTCTTAACACTGCACGGCGCAAGCACCATTTAGATGCGTAACGATAGCCGTAAATTGATAACCTGTATTTAAGAATCAAACACAGGCTCTTACATGGTGTTTGTTGTCTTAAAAAGGATACATCACATAACAGCACGGAGGGAATGCCACATATTAGCTTTAAAATGATTTATATTTACTTTATAGCAATTTCCATGTGTCACCGCATCACAGCCATCACCGCGCTGTTTGAGATCCTGCGTGCAAGCAGGAACAGGAATACATTTTGTCGAAGAACCTTTGCCACCCAAGTGATATCATTCACATTCAGCACTGTCACAAGCGGCAAAATATTGTTAAATGTTTGGGTGAGATTTCTAAGAAAATGAAAATGGAACAAACCATGTCTAGGACCTCCGCCCGCGGTCCACATAGCAGGCTGACTATACCTTTCGGATCTGTTTTGAAGGTTTGATTGACGTCATATGTAGAACTTAGCAGGCAAGCCGGTCGCTACACTCACCCAAATTCGTAACCTCTCGGCGAGTTCTGGTACCTTCCCGGGGAGGTGAAAGCAGGCTAACACCTATACTCAAGAAAGGCAACAAGAAGCCGTCAAATTACATAGGTAGATCTCCGCTTCCGCTCTTCGGGAAGCTACTGGAACGGGTAGCGTATGGTAGCTGTTCCGCCACGTCCCGCTTGTGTTTCCGCCCTTATAAGCATGGTTTTACTCCCATGCGTTCGTGCACCACGAACCAGTGCGTTTACCGTAAGTGGGCTTGAGAGTCCATGTCGGATGGATACCCGACGGATGCCATCTCTAATGAATTTTCGGCTGCTTTTCAGACTGTTAACCATGAGCTCCTAACCCAAAAGCTGAAAGATTCATAAATCTGAGGGAGTCTGCGCTACAATGGTTTGTCTCGTGTATATCCGGCAGACGTCAGAGGGTTATCGTCAACTGAAAATCCTCCGATCGGAAACTGGTAACCTCCGGCGTCCCAGAAGGATCACTCTTGACTTCCCTCCCTTTTTCACTGCTTATTAACCATCTTTCGTGTGTCATTGAATCCGTTTGACTTTTGTGTGCCCATAATATACAAATTTCCCTCAAAATTACGTCACCGGCTGGCTTGCTGCTGCATTAAGATCTCGATCATCTGGTAACGTGGTCGGTCAAGGGGAGGGTCAACCATCAACCCTGTAAAATGTAAAACGTCCATGATGACCTTTACACATGCTCGCGTCCCGGACTAAGTATTTTTTGATAGACCTGAGTTTGAACATGTGTGTAAAATTAGTGACCAAACTTACATTCGCTTCACACGTATCTGACACATTTTGTAGGCGCAATCGAGCACTTGGGCTCCTTGTTCGGTTCTTCCCAGTCGGTACCAGGAGGTCAAAATTCGACTGAAACGCGGCGGTGGCTATGTATTTTACAAACGTGCGATCGGTTTTATAATTTTGTACCGCGGTCTGGACGTGGGCGGCCAGTTCCCACACAATGCTGGTCGATCCAGTGCAGCACAAGTTTCTTATTTGTTCACACATTGTGTCTCAGTGTCTTACTAGTTAGTGCCTTATTTTCACACATTCTCCAGGCCAAGGGCTTCTTTTTCTGATGACAGCCTTCTACTTTATTCCAAAATCCCACCTTAAGCAGCACGAAAAGTGCAACACGATTTACTTTTTCTGAGGAACATCGTCCAATGTAAACTGGACCCTCAGATCTTGTTCAGCTGTTTCTGCTTGCTTTTACCGCCTCGATCGACCTCCACCCGAGCCTTGTTTGCTGTGCCCCGCCCTCGTATGCACACAGCAGAGAGCGATCTGTTTTGCGGCCTGCCAAGCGTTGTGAACACTTACCTAGCAACACGAACGGGGATATCTTTCATGACAGTTTTTACATTTTTAGAGTTAACGTGATCCAGTATGTCTCAACTATGTAGCATCTTCACTTAGCTTTGAGACGTGTTATCCATTGTTTATGTTCATATTAATATATGATATGTATTTATTGTATTTTATTCAATCGACTTCGCCTATTACGGGAGCGCTGCACCATTTGTGATAAAAGAAAAGAAACAAGACAAATAGAGACCTGTGCTTTTTGGCACAGACCTGTATATAGATACAAGTATTGGAAGAGATAAAAGAGCAAACAGAACACAAATATTGATGATGCAGATATGCTTTAAAGCTAGTGATAATCTCCGTAACGGTTAACTTATTTGTAAAACACCAGACATCGTGATCGCAAATGGTACGCCCTTCGGGGATACATAGCCAAACTCCACGTCACCACTTTTTCCATTCCGACAATTGTTACCCATGTAAAACATCACAAGCTGCGGACGGTATTAACAAGGGAGCGAGGCTCGTACAAAGAAAGGCACACATATCCCGTTCATTTCATCGTTGCTTCTTGATTTTGATTATGAGTTGTGGTTTGTGCATGGAGCAAGAAATAATAACTGCACATCACCCTCGTGATAGCAGCCAAGTGCAGCATGTAGCTGATTTTATATTAATGACCCACCTACTTACTGCTTAATAAAATCGGACCAAGCGTTGAAAGGCTGGTTGATATTCTTTAATTTTTTGTGATGTCTTTTCTGAAGCTGTTGAGTTTTACTCGTATGTCATGTCTGCGAGTTTTTCTGTCACTGGTGCTCTTACTATGAAAATCAAAATAGTATGTTTGCATGATTAGGCAGCACACTGATTTTTGCTTAGTTTTAAAACTTAAGTAATAACAAAAATTGCATGATTTTGCTTGTTAAACTGTTGACCTGCAAGAACCCCCAACGTCCGGCTAACAACCCGGCCAAAGCCCTACGGATTCTTGTGGTCAGATCACATGGGGGTTTGTGCGCTGAAAAGTTGCGTCTCTAGTCAGGTGTGTATCAGTTTACGACTGCTTGAGGTCTAGCCAATCACAGCTGATAACATCATTAGGTCAGACCTGTCTCAGCTGACGGCGTGGGTGTGTCTACCTCAACCGAGGACGGCTATAGATTATTTCTGTATCAGCCATGACGGCTGTGGAACAGGTTGTCTCACGTGATGATGGTCGTAGGTAGGTTAGGTCTGTCAGAGTCGACGACGGTTTTAAGTCGTATCTCTCTCAGCTAATTGTTGTAAGCCGGGCCTATCTAAGCTGATTGTGTCTATTTGTGAGGTTTGTCTAAGCTACTGCATGTCGTATTTAAGCATTGTAAGTATTGCAAGCGTTTCGATGCAACCGTGCTTTTGTAAGCATATGTATGCCGTAGTTGTAAGTCAGATTTCCATCTAATGACAGCAGTAGGTCAAATTTGTTTCGGCTGATGACGTTTGGAGGTCATGTCCGTCGTAGTCGATGGTGGCTTTAGCCGAATGTGAATGTATTTCACAGACACTCCTAAAATGGCAAAGTTTGCCAGGTTTTCTTTGGCATACGTAGCCATCAACTTCGGAAACGTTATCAAGAACGTGAGATCCTAATATTTAAAGATAATGTTCGCCATTGGAAGAAATTAAAGCAAGCATCAGATGTGATCAAACGAGCTCACCTATGATTATTAGCATACTTTTTAAGTAGAAAAAACTGCGTTAGACAGCACAATACTCTGTTAAGCAAATATACTCCCCGATTCGTCATGGCCTGGTTACGTCATCGTACCTTGTTCAAGATTGACTGAGAGGCAATTGACGGCCGTTATATCGGTAAATCGCGCTCACGAGCGCCAGATATGAGCGCATCGACAAGTACATTTTCTTGGCTTTGATCGCCGCATGGTTATGGAATGGCAGAAGTTGAATGACGTTCTTTTGACGTCACGAATGCCAAGCTGACTTTGAAATACTATCCCCGATATACCTTTCCCCATTTTACGGGCGCGTAGCTCAGAAACTAGACAGGCTTAGGTCTTAAGAAGGGCAGAATTGTGAACAGCACCAAAACGTCTTTAAGATGGCTATTTTAGTTCCAAACCCCATACAAATATGGAGCGCTCCCTTTAAGTGTCATATAAGTAAGGCACGCACATATTTCCATAAAACCATTCAACGCGCTACATAGGTGATCCCTATGTGATCCCCGGGTCTCTTTTCCATGAGGACGGGTCTTGTCCTAGCCGTGGCAAGGCCTGCTCCAAGTCATAAAAGGGACCTCCTTGTAGTCCGAAGAGGGCCTTCTGCCTTACCACGTCACAAGGAGGGTCTCCTGCCGTGCGGACGGGCCTCAGCCATGCAGGCCTTTGTGAAGCCGGGTGGTGAACTTTTAACGGACATGACGAGGCTCATATGTCTAATCTTGCGCATAGTTTTACGCAATGAATGAGACGGCGTATCAGTAGCAAAATTGGAGTTATTGCTCGGGCGGTTGTTTTAGTGCGGTTTTTAGAATGTACGAAACATTTCAGCCGGTCAGTTCTGCGGCCGTCATCAGGTCTATGAGTCCTGAAAAGGACTGAATGATATTTAGCTTTCAGCTATGCGCGGGTGGCAAGCTAGATTCGTTCCTTGGAATTGCTGGGCTTCGAACCAGAGTCTTCTGACTGCGATTCCGGTGTTCTACCAGCTGAGCTTACCGGAAGGACACCCTTGCGGTGTTAGAATTTATGTCATTCATGTCCTGGATGTTTGGAGATTTTTAGGAAATAAGAACGAAGGAAGTCTGAGAGATGTTGGACATGGACATCTCAATCAACACCACAGCGGGCTGCCACATATGACTGCGGGCTGACTACCGAAAAAACACAAGAATGCCGCACCTCTGGACGTATCCTCAGCTGCCGGGGAGGGAGGGGGGGGGGGGGGGTTCAGCTTGCCATCCGTTGAGTCAGTTCCTGATTAAGACAATTACCCCTTAAGTGAGCCATCACCATGTGGGAACAACTCAGCTCACTTCGTCTCGTTAGTACAAGACATGTGCCAAGACCTGGCACACAAATGCTGGGCTTCGACGTGGTGAGCCTGTTCGCCAAGGAACAAAGGCATGAAACCTAAGCTGTTGTGTGGAACAGGTTAGAGAACAATGATATACTCTCGGAAAAAGGAAGCATCCCAATGAACAACATCATGGAGCTACTCATGTTCTGTGCCACCATAACCGCGTTCCAGCTAAATGAACAATGCTGCCAGCAAACGGAGGGAATTGTCATGAAATCACCTTAGTCACCAATAATTGCCAACATGTACTTGGATTATTTTGAAAATATGGCGATGACTGCACCAATCAAACCACCAGGATGGCTATGATACGTAGACGACGCCTTCTTGGTCCACAATATCAGGAAGACGTAACGGCATCCCTGCACCACATCAACGGCTTGCGACCATCCATCCAGTACACTAGGTAACGTGAGAACAATAACAGGTTACCGTTCTCAGGTGGGCAAGTGGAGAAAACCAACAACAGATATAGTGCATGTGTGCACCGGAAATCAACAGCAACCGGTCACTACCTGAATGCAGCAGTTGAATGACACCGCGTTCTAACCCCAAAAGATTGTCCTTTCCGGTCAGCTAAGTCGATATGTCACTGGACTCGCAATCAGAAGACCCTGTGCGAATCCCAGCTGCGCTGAGCTGGGTATCATCTCGGTCATGACATGGGCTTCCCGCCATCTTTTGACTTCCCACCACTTAAGGGTCTCAAATTATTGAGACTTTCTCGCATTCGAGATCGAGACCTGGTGCTGCGATGAAGCCTCCGATCTTGTGCTATCTGGACCTCCCCTCTATCACTAGGACGGCGCATTGTTGATCGTAGCCGGACCTCCTGAATGTATTGTTGCCGCGGGTCATGTGCGTTATGGCTATGTGACCTACCACATACCATGGCTCTCGAGGGACCTCATGCAGTTTCAGGTTGGGGGAAAATGTCTTCGCCTGTCGTGCGTGTCTGGAAACTCCGATCCTGTTCGGTTGATAGCGGTTGTTAGGTTCCCATTGGTCAAGAAATAATGCGTTCTTCAGAAGCCCCCAGCGTAAGAATGCTGTATTGATATTCTGATCTGATTCGCGCAGCTCGGATCCAGACATCTCACGGCCCTGCGCAATATTAAAATTGTTTCACCGGTATGCTGTCATGAACGTAACTTGTCTCCAGCCGCTGGGGTCCAAAATAGATTCTACAGACATTCGGTATGCTCTACGTATGGGGGAATGTGCGGCGAGACGTACCGGGCATGCGGGCACGCGGCTGACGGCACCACTTGAGCTAATTCCCGGACACTGGGCAGGCCTGTCGCCGTGTCCGCCGCACAAGGCCGACGGAGCGCTTTTTGAGCGCGCGACCGCGTGCGTCAACAGACCTGGCCCGTCCTCGCGCGCTCCCGCAGCTGCCCGGCGGATCGCCGCCGAGTGACCGGCCTGGTCGACCCACGAGCGCTGAGCGTTGGGTCCGATCGGCTCCATCTTCTCAGTCTCCTCTCGGCCTCTTAGCCTCTCCACCCGCATGTTCTTCCGCACCCGGGCGACTCGCAGCCGCTGTCCGCCTCGCTCTCCGTCATTCGCCGCGCCCTCCGCCGCAGTGCGTGACGCTGACGGCGCTGGTCTGGTTCCAGAAACCGATGGTGGGCCAGGACAAGCGGACGAGCTGCTGCTTCTGTTGCAAGCGCGGTCCGGTCTCGCTGCGCACCCAGCTGGAGCGGTCGGCCTATGTGTGCGGCGAGAGCATCAAGATGAAGGCCGACATCGACAACCAGGGCGAGGAGCCGGTCCGGCTGAAGATCCGACTGGTGCAGGTGAACAGCCGGGCGTGACGCCACGTGGCCTTCGGGTCTCCTTCCCTCTTTTTCTTTTACGGCATAATTGGCGCTTCAATATTTTCCGGGTTCCCCGGAGCGAGGCGGTGCCCTCGGGCGAGATAGGGTACCGGAGCATCTATTTAAAGCCAGAGCGCATCCGTGAGCCGGCTGCTACAGGACTCGATTAACCTTTAAGGACTGCCGACCAATCAGACCTGGTTCCTCATCTGGTGATCGTCAGTTCGGATAATAATAGTGACATCTTATTTCCATTTTCATTTCTCGAGTTCTCCGTTTCCTGGCTCTCTCGATTCAAACAGGATGGAACGACGATGAGCTCCATATCATGATTAGTCTTTTCCATTTATTCGTTTGCACATTAAACATGATTGTGGAATCTAGATCAACAAAATAAAGAGGGCAAGGTATACTTCACTCAGTAGATGCCCAGTCAGTTAGCTAACACTAGGCAGGCTCTGTCTGGACGGCATTCAGGCCGCTTTGGTGTTCTCTGCCATGGAAGGTATGTGCTGTGTTGGGACTCAGCAATCTTCCTCACCTTCCGTCCTTAAAAGTTCTTCAAAGTTAGCTAGGTGTTGTTAGTCCCATTTTCCTCCTACGTTTGCTCCACATCCCCATATGTCACTCACCTGACACCTATCACATTAAATTTATGCGACCGATTTAGCTGAAACAACACCCTGCAGCGACAGCTTTCTGACTGCCAAAGAGAATACAAAATGTTGTTTCACACCTGTTCAGCTATATTCCTTTCTATTCTCCAATACGATCTATTTTTAACAACGATCTATTTTCCTATAAGTCAGCTTGAACGCGTTCAGCGTCGCTGCGTTCTGCAAGATTGTGTATAAATTATTTGACACTATAACTGGTGCAGCCTCTGTTCCATAGACGTACGTTGTTTTAAAGGGGGATTAGGATGTCTTCTTTAATGATACAGTAGGTGATATTCGCTAAGTAGGTTGTATTTGTTAATATATTTGCTTTATTTCAACAGTTACATTGAAAACAAAACTCACTTAACTAGTATCAAGTATATAATTATTGTAAGGTCATCTTAATTTCTTACTACGTGTTATGCCTTACAATGCACACTGTACCATCTTTGACGTACGTTGTTCTCTGAATATGACAACTTGATTGAAAGACAAATTCAAAATTGACAAACTATTGAAAGCTAGTGTTTGACTACGGCAACGCAGCCAGTTTATTCAACGATAATGATCACCGTAAATCAGCCTCCTGTAGATTCATCTCGCGCTGTTTAACTGCTACGTCACGGACCCACACAACTGTGAGATGTCCAAACAAGCACTAGCGCCGCCCGGGCATGACGTCATCAACCGTCGACGGTCGGCGCGGTTGTCCGAATGGCTGGGCTTCCGTCTCGTCTTCTGGCTGAACTTTGGCAGAGGAGGACGCTGGGTCCGATCGTGCAGAGTAGGTGGCGGTCTTCAGCAGGTCGCAACTGTCTGACGCGGTCGTTCTCGTCCGTAAGCCACATGGTGCAATAGGTCGCGCCGCGAACCGCGACGGCTACGATGACGACACGCCACCCACAACGGCGTCCTCCGGGGACACCTGGCTGATGGAAAAGCCGGACCCAGCGAGCTGCTCACTATTCAGCAGCGCGGATCGGACGCCCCTGACGTGGCATCCCGCTGGCGTTGCGGCATACCTCGACAGCCTACCTAACTCCCGCGAGCCCCCGCATCCCACTTAAAGGTCGCCCCGCTCGGGGGAGGAGTCGGAAGCGTCGCAGTCGGCGGAGGGCCGGCGGCCGCTCGGCGGACGGGCGGCGGCGGGTGTGGGCGGGGTCGCTGCAACAGCCGACGCCAGGGCGTCCGGCCGCTCTGGTGCTGCCGATATACCGAGCCGGGCGGCGCGGCCGTACCGGCGGCGCCCGCCTGCACCGTATTGATTCGCGGCGGACGAATTTGCCGCAACTGCAGCAGAAGTGGCCGCTCCGGGCCGGTACCAGGATGGCGGCCGCCGCCAGATGGTCAACGGAGCCGGATCGAGCCGGGCAGCTCCGGTGCCTCGGCGGTATTTGGGACTCCACAACGCGCATGAGAGGAATGCTGCAGCCCGTACTTCAGGACGGAGTCGCCGACGTCTGAAGTCGCCCTCAGCTCCAGGTGCTGCCCACTGTCGCCACGTCTGCGCTCAGTGCTCGACGGGGAGACCCCACACCGCCAGCAGTCACCTCATTGTGCCGGACACGGGGTGCCGATCCCGTCGCTGGCACGCTTCCGCAGCGCAGTGCGTCGCGGCCGAGTGACCAACGCCGCGCTCTCGGCGCTGACGTGGCCGCCGTAACGGCCTTAGCTCTATAAAATGGTTTGTGGCGGCCTGTCAGCTTTCCCGTTCTAAAAACGTCCTTCTTGTCTTATCTTCCAGCCGGCGCTGATCGCCGCCGCTCGCCGGCCATCTTCAGACGCCCTCCCGGGCAGCCGGTGACGAGTGGAGCCCGGCCCCGCACCGGCAGCGTTAGCTGGACGTCCACCCTGTCCAATAAATCGGAGCAGCGGTGGCGCCCGTCCCGGCGGCGGCGGCTGCTCGCGCCAGATGGTCCCGCCCGACCTCCCTCCCCCACTGGCGGCGTCGTCGCGGCCGACGCGGAACTGCGCCGTTGACTCGATGATCGCGCGCGCGGCTGCTCGACGCCCCCCCCCCCCCTTCCCCCTTTCCCCGCCCCCGTCTGCGGAGAAGACGACAGAGGACATTCAATAAGCGCGTATGGGGAGATGGCAGCGACGCGGCCGGGCGGCGAATTGAAAACGGCGCGCGCGCGCTCCGCTTATGGGATATGCGGAAAGGCACAGTGCTGCAGCATCTTGCGTCCGCTTTGATTCACTGCCGGTACATTCAATGGTAGAGATCGGTGGAAATCCTTCTCATAGTTGCGTGAAAATGTTTTCGAACAAGAGATTTTGTTGCTGTGCACATTGGTCTGAAATTGCACGAGGTTTGAATGGCGCGAGGTGCTCAGCCTCTCTCATGACGCTTCTTATTCTGAAAAGGGCTTGCGTTAGAGAGCATGAAACATCAGCTATGTGCAACGCTTGGCAACTGTTTTAAGCCGCCGTGAGTGCTACTAATCGCTAGCTCATGTACCAGCTCGCATAACTACCAAGATCGCTAGGGTTACAGTCATTCATGCCAGTGGTGATGTATACTGTTAATTAGCCGCAGTTCAAACACGGAGACTAAAAGTATGGGACATTGATCACCTATTTGAAATTTGAGCGTGACTGCATTAGAAGTTGGCTGTTTGGATGCTACCAAATTAGAACTTGGCTAAAATGCATCTCGTTTGGCTGATATGAATTATCCAACTAGGCTTTTATTAGTCCGGCACCCAGGCGGCCCGAGCTGCAGATTTCTGGACAGATATTAGTTAGCCAGGCCTACAGCCATACTTGTGCTTTATTCTGCATGAGTGGAATTCATTCCGAATCTGAATCAAGGTCGAGTGTGCCGAAGCGTTTGCTGCTTTAGCAATCTTGCAAAGTGTGTGTTGGTATTCTGCACAGATGAAATGTTGTTATTATTATTGTTGGCTGGATGTCATACCTTGGTATCTGTCTCACTCCTCCATATTAAGCAAAGGTGACAAACAAAGGCGATGGGGATAGTAAATGAGAAGTAACTGGCAATCCTATTTACAGCGTATTGTTACATTGACGATTTTGGTCTTTTCGCTCTCGGTTTGTTGGAAACCTGGATCCTCGTTCCTCCCTGTCGTTTAACATGTTATCAGCTCAAGCGAAAGTACAAAAAAAACACACACACACAGAGGCACGATACATGCTAGTGTAATCCGCAGTTTCGTAAAGCCTAGACCGCTTTGATCATCTGGCCGTCTTCCATAATGCTCTAAACCGTTTTAACTCAGCTCCTTTGCGTCTCTTCGCGGCTTCAAAAGCGGGAGTTTCCTGGATCAAATGCCACAAGCAGGAGCTCGCTACGGCATCTTGTTAGAGCTTTATTCGCACGATTTGTTTAACCGAGGGCAGTGGGGATCAGATCTCTCGCTGAGCGTGGCTCATCAGGAGGACAATCACTCCGACAAGCCAGTTATCTGAAGTGCAGGATGATTCTGGACCAGCAAGACGTTAGAAAAATAATGATGGGGGATATTTCACGTGCCACACAAGGTCATGGCAAATCGCCCCGGCGGAGAACAGCCCTGCTCATTGGTGCAAGACGGGGAAGTAGGCATAGGATCCGAGTAGTGCGAGGCCTGGACCCGAGGAATCGGACCCTCCGAGGCCCGGATCCGGGGAACTGGACCCGAATGAGGCCCGGACCCGAGGAATTGAACCAGCCCGGTCACATCACTCGCGTTCTCTTCGCAAGAGCTCGCGGTGAGACGAGACCAGCGTGCCAGCCCCTATACTACCGGAACACAGGGCCTATCTTCTGGGGGGGGGGGGGATAATCCCCACTAGTGACTGACAAATCCCCCCTCAGTAAACTGACAAATCCCCTGCTAGTGAAAACCTTGATTTGTTGGCAGCTCACGCCCGACCAGGTCTTGGAAACAGCTCAGGTGGAGACTGGGGGAACGCACCTCGGGAGTGGCAGTGGATGCATGAATTATGTATCGGACCAATAATTCTAAGAGTAGGCGGCTGTTCCTAAAAAAGGAGAAAACGTAAAACGAGCATGACGCTGCTTTCGAAGCATCAAACAGGTTTCGACGTTTGCCAGCTGGAATTTGACTACCGTAGATGTGTGCAGAAATTCGGGCAAGGATGTGACCAACTCTTCAGCTTCTGTGGAGGCAGAACAGGGGACCATGGAGCTGTAGCAGAACCTACAAGGGAGAGACAAGTCACCCCCTGTCGGTCATGCTGGAAGAACGCAAATAGGCAACCATCCGTGTGAGACTCTGAGGCCGAGTGTGACGGAACATGCATGGTGTTAACCATTATCGACGGAGATGAACACTAGAAAGTCAGGAACATGAAGGAGACAGCGCACATGACATTGGCAAATAGTTTCACCAGTAAGCCAAGGATCGACGTTAGCCCGATATGGCACCCAATTCTGCGGAGAAATCGCTCAATATCCGGGAGACAAATAACACCAAGTTTTAGCACTAAGAGATTGTCCTTCCCACTTAGCTCAGTTGGCAAAGCACTGGTCTCGTGGTTCAAACCCAGCCATTTCAAGGAGACAATGCGGGGTGTGACGCATACATGGCTGACAGCCAAGCATCATCCAGTCCTTTTGAGGGCTCCACAACACTTGACGACGGCTGGAGAGAGTTAACTGGCCGAAACGTTGTGTAACTGGCACACTAAACGAGGACAATTGGCCGAACAACTGCTCCATCTGTGATACCATGTGGTATGTTTTTGCTTGTTTTATATTTAATTATTCTATGGGCTTACAATTCATAGCTACATGGCCCCCAGAGAGTGTACTCCGCCAGCACTGTGCGGATTGCCAAGAACTAATTTAAGTGCTCTGCCCCTGGGTTGTTGATTTGTGCGGTCTGCATCATTTTTGGTGTTATTGTCGAACTAGTTTTCTTCTTTGCAGTTATTACACGTGTGACAGATTCTACATTTTCAAAACATGAGGGCAATCTCTCTGACCCTATCTTCCCAGTTATGTTGCCCACACATATGATAGTTTCATTCATCACCCTTCATTGAGTACAGAAATCCAACTTTTGCGACAGCTGCCAGCAAGCATACTTTTGAATGCCAGCTTATGCAACACGGAAGCGTGGAGACTGATCCTCCGAAAAGGTCAACCTGTAAGTTAACGGAGAAGGGCGAAGAGCCCAGACCACTGTTACATTATCTGAAACCAGGTTGCAGGGAAAAGTCTGTAATGAATGCAGTGTCCCAAAGGAAGCCATGAGCATTGCGGAAAAGTTGAAAGATTACCTTTACAACAAAGGCTCATGGTGGCTGGAGTGCTCAACGGGTTTTATGGGAGTCTTCGGGATGCCACATGTCAAGTAAACGGTCGGTGAGAAACTTAGGAACAAATTTAACAATGTGGCCCAAACCACACCCATTGCTCACTGCTGGTAGGTATATTTTGTGGCGTAGGCAGGTAGCGTTGGCCACATTGATCCTATCCAGCTTGAAAAATGTTCCACAACATGTCGATAACCGTATAGCTTCATTACGTGGTTGGTAACCGATCCAGTGCTTGATATCTGGCAGATGATGAAAAAAGTGAGTGGTCACCCAGCGTGTTGCAGGCGTGGGCTATGAATATCCGGCTCAATGTTATTGCCAGCTTATAACTTACACCGGGCTGTAATGGCCGTTGGCGACCGTGAAAAGCAGACGGCATAAATTTTACGCCTCTATAGCTCGCGTTAAAGCGCTTAGAAGTGCGACGTGTGTCAAGGCGAGTGTCGCATACGGAGACCTATACCTCGCACCGGTGCTCAGCTGATCTTCATTAAGAACGCTATGTCAACATCGTGATCAGCATCACCAACAGTCAGTTTTATGGCCAATGAACCGCGTCATCGTCTTAGGCTGAATGGTTCTCTATCGCACGTCAGCGAAATTCGCGCATGGATATTAGACGGAAATGAAAATTGGCATAGGCGTGGGAAAGATGGATGGCTGAGGAGGGTTGGGTTGGGGGGGGGGGTAGGATGTGGGGGGGGGGACGGGGCTTTTAATATTTCACAGCAACCATATGACGATGAATGGGAGGAATGGACTTAACAATTAGTATTGGCTCCCACTTTCTGCACTACTCCCAGTTTTCTGATTCCTTCCTCATCACAACATAAATCTGGAAGGCATGGTAGGGATGCCCTCAGAGACTGGTGGCGGACTTGATAGCAGGGGAAAACTTCTCCACGTTATGCTTAGAGGTATGCACATGTCTGGGGCGACTCCTGTATTTGGCACCCGAGCTTCGTGGATATGCTGAACTTCTTCGCGCCCCGAACAAAGTTGTGCAACAATCTGAGCCCTGTGTATCTGTGAATCTGTGTAATTCGATTGATACTATCATATGAAGTGTAATATGTATGCAACACCGTAAATACTGCCACATGACAAACAACATAATATGTAGATGGGGATTATATATACATATATAGAAATAATATAATAAAATGATATAATGCTGTGATAAAATGCATAAAATGCAAAAATAATAATAGCCACCCTCCTCTTCGAATGACAGTTGAAAACAAGAGACATGGTGTGTGAGCTCCGGACAAGGAGCAAGCCTGACCCCGTTACCAATAAACTTGGTCCCAAAACAATCCCAAGAACATAAAGCTGCCTGGTATCTCAATATCTTTTCCAGCCGGAACTCTATTGGCCATACTCCGCAGACCGAAATGCATATCGCCCCACATCTCCCCATTGCTCCACACCCCGCTGAAGGCATTGCTGCTGCCTCGTACAGCGTGTTGCTGTCTGGTGATGGACGAGGTTTAGCTAGGAATTCAATGCCTTCATGCACGCTGGTTGTTAAGCAAGTGGGCGGCTAAACGCATTGCATGCCTCACCCGTCCTAAGCCATTATCAGTCTGATGTCGCACTCCTTACGCGGAAATTAATCCCTCCTTATGATATCCCTAATCACACTATAGCACAGGCCATCCGCATCCACAGTCCGTCCCCTGCCAGAACTCGTGCCCGTGTTAGCTGTTCACAATGCGGTTCTGTCGGAGTCTCAGTAGACGTTCAACGCGCCGAAAGCACCTTCCCGTATGAGACATCGTGCCCGTCCCGCGTGCTTCTGATCTATACATCACCTCCTGATTCCTAATAAACGCGCCTCGAGTTCACAGTACCCGCCCCGTCCAGCCCTCAGCACCCCCTCGCGTGTATGATGCCTTCGCCGCCTCCATTGGAGAGCGCGTCTCGCGTCTCCGCTCCGCCCCGCCGAGCCTCAGAGCGTGTGCCATCCACAGTACGTGGAGTACTTCATCGACCGCGGGGTGCTGGGCGTCACCAAGGACATCCAGAACACGGCGCTCGAGTACCTGGGCGACTCGGTGCCGGCGCTGACGCGCTCCAAGTTTGACTCGGCGAGCAGCCTGGTGGTGCCCGTCATGCCGCCGACCTTGGTGGGCGTCTGCCGACTGATGCAGATCTACTACGTCCTCAAGGTGATGTGTCCGCGGACAGGCGCCAGCCGCGTCGCCTCCCACGTGTGCGGGAATTGCAGGAATATGTATCTGTTGCACGTCAACTTGTTGTGTTCATGAGGCGAATCGGGCACGGGGTGCTGCAGGGCTGTTCTGTTGCGAGGGTAAGAGCGCTGCCGGATGGTCTTGACTCCGGGAAGTCCGGAGTGGTTGTGAATTATGTGTCGCACTAAATGGTCGTCAGCATGATGTACCGCTGTGGGGATCTGGGGACCGAGAGACGCGCTCAGTTGCCGGGCGTGCGTGGGCGCGCTGTAGATAAATCTCACCTTGTGACAGCTGGCAGAAAATTTGCTTGACTCAAGAACAAAAGCCTACAGTTTTATTGGACTGCTTGAGATGAGCCGCTAGTAAAGATGAACTAATTTTTGCACCCACCTCGCCCCTGTCCGCTTCAGGCTTCGCCATCTCCCACCAGTGTCGATTCTCGGACGGATCCAGGAAGCCCACAAATATGCATGGGGCTTATTGCCATTCACGGCCGCGGGCCGCCCGAGCCCTGATTCGGCGGATTATGTCGGCGCGCCCAGTGGCCAAATTGTTCAGCTCCGTGCCACGCTAGCCATTCGGGCACCGATAGGCCGTCTGATTACTGAGCTGGCGGCGCGCCCGAAATGAAACACCTCCGAAATGGCAAGCTCGGCCCAATGGCGCGCGCCGCGATCCGCCTTACAATGACGCGCGCGCGCGCCGGCCGGCTGACGGCTGATTGCGCGCCGCTGGTTGGACGGTTGGACGCCAGAGGCGCTGCTGGCGGCCGCCCGAGCTGCACTGCCTTCCGTTGCGATGCAGGTGCCGACGCCGGATGAATGTCGTTCACTGTAAGGATCACGTGTGGAAGTGCCCGGCGAGTGTCGCTTGTAACTGTTGTTTATGGTTGTGGCGCAGGTGAACCTCGAGCTGGAGCGGTCGGGAGATGATCTTCACATGCACTTCCCGATCACAGTCGCCACCGTGCCGTTTCGGATTCCAAACTCCAATCAGCAGCCGAGCATACACTACGGTACGTCGCGCGCTTGCTTTCGTCAGCCATGTCGGACACGATGACCAGCAAACGTTAAAGTAGCCTGCCCGTAGATGTAGAGGCGGGCTTATACGATGGTGGAAAGGGGTACGCCACCGCAAGCAAGTTCTGTGGTCTATGGAATGCGCTACTCACTGGATAGGCTGTTCTTGCTTAAATCAAGCATTTGCAGTGATACCACGCAATGAAGCAAGTCCAAATGCTATTCAATCTTTCTACAATACAGTGCTTTCCCACAAATCGCGTTCTTTCTGTGATGTGGTCGACGAAGAAAAATAATGTAACACGTGTTCTCGCACATAGTTTGAAATTGCTTCACACCTACGCTCTTCTGGCATCACACCTCTTTTCTTGTGCTTGCATGGTGGGGATGCTCAGTCCGCAAATAAATATACACCATTGACCGAATTGCCCAGTTTCTCCGTGCTATGACCACGTGAGCGAACGATGCATCATGATGTAATGAGCTCCGACCGTATTCATGGATTTTGAATGAATATTTGTTCTGCGTCGTTTTCCCCTCGCTACTTCATGCACGTGTGGGCACCAATATCACTCAAGCATTGAACCAGACAGCAGCTCACCGCAAGTGCGCAGCCGTCCGGTGTGCTGCAGCTCGCGATGCCCCACACCGCCCGCGTGCGCAGAGGCTCGCTGCGGAGGCACCCGTCTGACCCTGGCGCCTCGTTTGCCGCAGAGGTGGGCTGTGACCACGTGGAAGGCGGCGCGTACATCGGGCCCGAGTTCCAGCTGGGCCAGGTGTACGACGGCTCGGTGGACATGAGCGACGCTGTCGTCCTGTACCGGCCCGTGTACGTGTGCGTGAAGCCACAGCACAGACAAAACGGCGCCGGACAGCGGCCGCCACATCGCACGACATCTGGCGGCAGTCACGCGCAGACTAGGTATTAGATGCCGCCGCCAGGAGCGCTGGCCGCGGTCTCAATCAAAGCGGGCGGACGGCGGGCTCGGCAGACTGCTGCGTGTCCCGGGACGCCATGTCACTGTGTTGTGTGTTCATCGTACGGGGGAGGGGGAGGGGAGGTCGTTGGCTGTTCGCAGATAGTCATAGGGGACTTTGGGACCCTCCGACTGGGGGTAAACGCTGCTAGGTAGCTGAGGCCGCCGGGTCATGGGCAGAAAACATTTTTGATACGAGTTCATGTCTGTATGCTACCATATACACATTGACATACACATGATGTATACTGTATTGCAAAAAGGCAGCACAAATGTATTTATCTAGCGTTGTTAACGTAGAGTTGCCAATTGTTATAACCAGCTTCAAACAGACGTACTCACATAAGTTCATTCCTAGCGAATAGTTCAGTGTCGCGTCATCATGTTGTCACCGTGAGTGACCCTGTCCCCGGCACGTCTTGGTGCTGCTTCTTGCCTCGATCGATCTTCGAAAGGGCCACCAAAGAGCGGGAACACCAATCGGTGTCGGCGGCTGTGGGCGACGCAAGCAGGGAGCGCGGAAGATGCCGCAGAGAGCGTTTGGCCTCCCAGCAAGCTACTGTACATTTCACGGGAAGGTGGCCACGGACTGTGCGCGCCCTCTCTCCAGTCACCAGCTCCCGGGTGGCCCCCATCAGCTTCTGATCTTGCCAACATTCAGCTTGGTTATTCCGATTTCGTTCTGGTGTCATCAGCGTGGACTTCGGAGGCACCGCATTTGGGCGCCTGCTGTAAGGGGGCGGCGATCCGCAACATCAGTCACTCCTGTTTTTGCTTGACCACGATGACTTGGAAAATTAAGCTACAGGTATTGTAATGTGCGACGTGCGCAAGGTGCCGATGCCGATGGCAACATCTCGTCATTTTCTTTTGTCAACGGATTACATCAATCGAATGGAGAAGTTGGAACTAAAACCACCTCACATGTGCGGCCTTTAAAGCGACCGCCTAAACTTGGCTCCACCACATTTCTTTTATTCGAGGAAATTCGCGATATGCTCGACATGTACTTCCATAGCCGGAAACGTCGTTCCGCACTCTCCACACAAGGACACGGCTGAAACTGCCGACAAAACCGTAAAGCTACCCGGTCTCCGATACCCGGCGAGGGCTCCCTGCGCCGGCGACACTGGCAGATCTTCCCACCGCGCCGGCCGCTGGGCCGCCCCTCCCACGCGTCCCGTAGACCTGGCGGTGGCGTTCCCCTGGTGCGGCCGGTCAGTGACATCCCACCTGGTTGACCCCCTCCCTGAGGATGGCTGATGGCTGTGCCGGGCAGTCGGTTCGCCCGCTGCGGGCTCGGCTGCACGTCACCAAAATCCTGGCGCCAGTGCGTTCCATAAATTTTTGTACGCGAGCGGGCTTGACGCCGGCGGATGGGGTGTGCACATTCCGCGGTTTTTAGCGGGCATGCTGGCGGAAATTTTGTATGCATTGTCGAGACATGGACCACATAATCAAAACGATGTCGTCGGAGTGGGGCGTGCTCGATGTGAGGTGCACCTGTTTAGTTCCTGTTGTCGATGTTGTCGCTCGTCGCTCGTTGCGTGGCGGTGTTGGCCCCACAGACTGGCGCGCTCAGTCTGGCGGAGATCGCGGCGCGTGACCAGCGCCCGCGGCGCGTGGCCGGCGCCTGCCGTGCGTGGCCGGCGCCTGCCGTACGTGGCCAGCGCCTGCGACGCGTGGCCAGCCCCCGCAACCGTGCCCCGCTCCGCAGGGGTGCGCCATGCGGCAGGCCACTCGGTGATTGGGTGTGCCATCTGCCATTAGTCGACTGTAGGCCTCATTTTTTTTTTGGAAGTACGGTTCAATCGGGAAAATAACAGAGGCCAGACGGTTATCACTACTGGCTTGCGGTCAAGCTTGTATCATTTGTGAACCCGTTTGGCAATGTTTCTTTCCCAACTGAAGCTGTATGCAACATCCAAACACGGTTTCATGCGTTTCGAAAGAAGATATGGTAAATGCATGATAAAAGGAGGGTTGCTTTTCTTCCGTGTCGGGAGCCACAATGATGCGACTGTGCACAGCACACGCTAGCATCGATGTCGTGAAATCAGACCGGCATTCATCCTCTCCTGCAACATGCCCACTAATACTCGTGTGGAACGGAACGGAACCGGACGACGATGCCAGTCTGTCTCCACTATCTCCAGCAGCTTCGGGCAACTGGTTTCATGTTAATAGCGCTACATGATCGGGCTGGGTAAATTAACAGCCGTTCAAACCAGGGCACATAAAGGCAAAACAAATCATCGGTGCTTCTAGCTCTCACTGCTTCCGATTTCACAAAAATAATCAACCGTAAAGGACCATTAGCCCTGAGATGCTGATGAGAAAATCAAAGGCAGCTACCAGGCTTTGTTCAGAATGATGTTTTTCTGTAACTCAACGCACAAAAATGTTAAAAAACAACAACAGAACTCTAAGCGGAATGCGAATGGATGGAATCATATAGCGTGCGTGGGTTAAGGGTTGCGGTTTTAATGACTGTTGCAAGACCACAGCGACATGAAAAGAGACGATTTACGACGTCAGGTGAAGTTTGTCTAGACATTGACACTGCTGTTGTGAACATTTTGTAACATAATTCAGCGTTTGTCGTGTACGTCGCGCGCTGGAAAATGTTATTTGGGATAAGCTGTGATTTTTGAGTTCAATAACCGTATTTGGATGCGCGATGTCAAAATAAACGGTTTGCGCATAGACACAGTTTATCTACCTGGGTCTGGCAGTGAAAGCAGGCACCGCATTTTAATACCACGATTTGAGTCGTTCCCATGCCTGAGCGCTATGACCAGGCCATTCGTAACTAATGCCCAGTAGTCGGACTGCAACCACATCATGAGTGCTCTACCCGTAAAGATAACAGCAAACACAGGCAAAAGTTTCTCATTTATTGCAAAAGAATATTGGTCGTAATCAGCCATGGTAAGAAACACTGCTACAAGACATGTCTACGAGTTTTTGTTGTATGGAGAGCCCCATTGAAAGAGACGCTGCGCCACAAACTCTCAAAGTCCGCTGCCAGTCATTATGCACATGTTTCGCCACCCTCACAACTCACTGTATGAACCCCAACGGACGGAACGCGTCCTTGATTACATGTCTGAGCTCGCCTGTCTTCATATGTGTCGGCTGGAGGCCCTGGCAACACTGGACGTTCATGGAACCACATTCCGAAGCAGCACACGCCCACACAGCGGACTGCTAGCGTACAGCCTATCGGATCGTGAGCCGACGAAATACCGAGCTTTGAGCCGACAGATCTCAGGGCCGTGTGCCGGTGGCTTCGTTAATAGCCCCTCAGACCATTAGTCGACGGACGACCGGAATGCCGAACCGGGAACGGACAGACCATCCGACCGACGGCCAGGCGGGAACGGACAGACCACCCGACCGACGGCCAGACCGGGGGTAAACAGACCACTCGACCGACGGCCAAACCGGGAGCGGACAGACCACCCGACCGACGATCAGACCGGGGGTGGACAGACCATTCGACCGACAGCCAGCCTGGGAGCGGACAGAACCCCCAACCGACGGCCAGACCGCGAGCCAGCAGGCCCCCAGACCGCGCGCACGGCCGTCCGGGGGCCAGCGCGGCCGTCCGCGTCGGCCGCTGACCTGCCGCGCCGCGCGGCTACCTGCTGAGGGGCACCGGCGTGATGCTGCACTCGCCACTCAGCCGCACGCCGCCACACAGCTTCTCGACAGCAGCCGCCTTGCCGCGCTGCTCGGGCGAGCGGCGCGACCCGGGCGTCACCGGCTCGATGCTCACCGACGTGCCGAGCGCATTCAGCATCGGGCTGAGCAAGGTGAGCGCGTCGCTGGCGGGGCCGGGCCGGCCGGGCGGCGGCGGTGGGCTCGCCGGTGGTGCCGCGTCGCCGGCCACCGGCGGGCTGGCGGGCTCGCGCGGCGACGGTGCTGCCACCTGGGCCGCCTGCCGGCGCGCCAGGTGCTTGGCGCGCCGGCGGCGCACGTAGCGGTCGGTCGTTTTCCACATGTAGTAGTACTCGTTCACCTGAGCGCTGGTCTTCCACGGCAGCTGGAACGGGGGAAGACGTGAGTGATGCCGCCGGAGGGGGGGGGGGGGGGGGGGCTCGCTCGAGGCAGCGATCACGTGCTGCGTCACCGTGCTGGCTGGGGAGGATCCTCACCAAAGCACCGTAGTCAAGTCCACTAAGAATGGCAGGAGCGCATCAAGCAGTTCACATGGCATGAAAATGATTGAAGCAGTTCGCTATATAACTAAACATACACCTGCGCCCCCTGCATTAACACGCGTCCGGGTGGCCGGTTAGATACCCTTCGCTTGGGTGGGTGGGTTCAATTCGACCCCCTCAGATCTCAGCAACTAAGAGAGCTAGGCAGGGTCACCAAATTCACATGATATATTGACCTGTATGACATATTGACTCCCTTCGGTTAAAGTTTGAGGTGCCTAGGTTGTGACCTTTGAGTGACATACGATAATGTCAAACTCCAGGTTGGTTTCCAAAGTGCTCACAGGGCCTGGATACCTGTTCTAAGCAAAGATCACATATTTGATCAAGGCCAGTGACATTATTTGACATTTGGAAGGTCATTGTGACAAAATCATACAAGATTGTCTTGAGTTTCGCATTTGAATAGGCGAAAACGATAACGGCAGGCAGTGTGTTCCTAAAAACAAAATGTTGCCCTGGGTCATTGTAGGTCAATTACCTATTCCGACCTTTGAGGAGTTCATGGAAAAGGCATGACGTGGTTCCTGTTGTCAATAGATTCGAAATGAGCACCAGAAACTACCCCATACAGCAGGCCCTAAATTCATGAAATAGGTTGGTTTTGACCTTGGCCTGACCTTTAGTACTTAACCCTAGGTGAATTCAATTTGTTCATTCAATCGTTGTGTTTCCTAGGAAAATGCGCCAGAGGTGTATGGCTTCGTCTAACACTCCGTTGTTGCATCAGACTGAACGATTCCCTAAAAACTGACTTCGCTGAATCCATGGCCTGACTTTAACCTCCCGTAGGTCAGCGATCTTACAAGGAAAATCTCACTTTTTGATCCCAAATGATCCGCTTTTCCATTGTCTACAGCTATGCAAAATTCGGTACGGCTACGCTGCACTGTTTGGAAACCATTTTGGAAAACCTTCGGGGTCAAATTCCCCCACCCAAGGGTGTGTTAGGACAAAAAAATAACACGGTACCTGAACCCTGGAAAGCCATGGCAACGAAGGTATTTGAAAACAAATGCGCACCGTTTGTAAGGCACCAATGTACCCATATGCCACTCATGATAGTAATACACAAGGCCTTTCAGCTTTATCCATGGTCTGTCAGAAGGAAAGTGTACCCGTATGGTTAGTTGGTTAATAAGCTTTCAACTTTGTTTTTGGCAACGTGCATCTAGGGCCCTAGACTACCACACTTCCGCCCTCCGGCGCTGCCTCTGCACTCACATAGTCGCGGCAGACCAGATCGAACTGTTTGCCGTGTCGAGTGACGGCCTCCTCGAATATGGCCGTCTCGTGGACGGACCAGTCCTCCAGCTCGTCCCGGCAGAGGAGCGGCCCGCCGGCCGGCACCAGCGACGTCAGGGCCGCGCCCAGCCGGTAGTCATGGCGGTGGAGCACGTCCAGCGCGTGCGCCTGTAACACCGGCGCCGTTGTCACAGGGGGTGGAGGACAGCTGGGAGCGCGTTCAAGAGGGGTACCGGCACGGTGCTGGGCACGGATGCCATGCGACGGGATTAATGCTGCCCCTGGTGCGGGGAAATTATCTTGGCTTTTTCGACACGCTGCCGCTAAATGCCATCCCGGACCCATACGCCGCATCACACGCCCCCACATGGCGTGCCGCCAGGACTCAAGGCATCCGCAGCGTTGATGTAATACATTTCGTAGAACGATGATTTCGTACTGAAAATAATCGCATTTCCACGTAGATTCCCCAGCAAGGAAAACACTGGACCATGGTGACCATGAACGCCGGTTGAATGCGTTTGGATGAATGAAATACACGCGCTCGAAACACAACTCGCTCGTCTACACCTGGCAGACCGAACGCCAAGAGCAACACCTTGCGAGATAAAACAGAGTGCAGCTGCTACCGCGCCGTGTGCATACGCCAATCAGTGCCTGAGTCAACAGCCAATCCAGTGTCGGGCGCCCCGGTCCGCGGGCAGCCGCTCTGTTGACCCACCCGTGTGACGTCACGTGACGCGTTGGCCGCCGCCACGTGGATGCCCGGCTGACTGGCGGCCGAGCCGGCATCGCAGGCGCGTGCGAACATCCCGACGGCTCTGAGGCGGCCGAGGCACACGGTCAGAACGAGGGTGAGGTCAGTTTGGGGTCACACGGTCGGGCTATGGGGCTTCGGTCAGGGGGGAGGGGGGGGGGGTTAAGTGTGGGAATGAGTGGGTGAGTTCGCTTCACGGTCGTACCAGACAAGTCAGGTCGGAGTTATGGCAGAGTCGCGTGGGATGGTGTGCACTCCCTTTCCACAAAGCTCTCAATTTTTACGGTATAAACTATGAGTCCTTAGTACAAATGATTACACCATACCAACAACATCTCGTGACAGTGTCCTCTCACACTTTTGCTGCTGCACAATTCACAATTTAACGGCTGCCAATAGGTAATGAAAATTCAGGAATCTGACTACCACCGCCAGTGACGTCAGATGGTTTTTCTCAAATATTTCACTCACCCCGCTCCCTAAAAAAACCCCGCCTCAAAACTACAACATAGAATATATCTAAAACCGGCCAGCACTTAAACACCAAACATTCCTCACCAGGCCAGAGGGTCAGCGGTACTCTGTACTGCACTCCGCCCTCCCCCTCTCCCCCCCCCCCTTCTCGTCGGTCACCACTGTCACCTGGCCAGCATGACGAACTGGTTGATCTGCTGCTCAGTGAGCTGGTGATCGGGCGTCCAGCGCGCCTCCTCCAGTCGGCTGGAGTCGGTGCTCGTGTCCGGGGGCGAAGCGAGCGGAGCCGCCGGCACCTCCGCCTGGAACTGCGCACCCACCCGGATGCCGCCCTTCCTCGGCGCCAGCAGCTCCAGGCTAGGCTTGGTTGGCGTCGACGGCTGAGGGCGGGAGGATGGGATCAGCGGGCCACTAGCCAATGACACCGGGCGCGACAGGAGGGCTGGTTTGTGGTGACTTTGACATCAGATGATGTGTCCATCTGCTCGCTGTACGTGCTCCTTGCACGCCAGAATTGATCGTTTATCGAACAAGAACAAACGGTTCAAAGCGTCCCAAATGCACTGCTGGCAGGAAGACGTTGAAGGAATTAACGAGCTACTCGGTCATTCGGACAGCATAATTCACCGGGATAATTAGCAAAAAGCCTGCGTTGGCGGTTCGACGCGATGGCAGCAGGCACGAGTACAGCCAGGGCCAGCCGTAGGCTTGGCGCCCGCAAGACCACCTATTTCCGACCCGCTCCGGCCTACCTTGACCTCCGACGGGTCTCGCAGCTCCTCGGGGTCGACGTCCGGGTCGATGTTCAGAATCGGAGACTCGAACTTGATGGTGCCTAACAGGTCCGGTTTCTCCACCTTCGGTTCCTTCTTCACCTTCTGAGATCCGTCTGCGGGCACAGAGGTACCGGTGAAGGCTGATCACGCTCTACTAATTCTCGGTCCAAACCACGGCACTCAGTTCGGTCACCGTTTCGGAGGTTTCCTCTCGGCACCACTTGCAGGCAACATACAGTACGTGAATCAGGTTCGCTGCACATACCCGGGTTTCTATATAGAAAACTAACCAATCTTCACTAAGCAATGACGCTTCCGGGAATCTCTAGCGACACACACACACACACACACGCACATGCGTGCAAGAAATAAAAAAAGGAAAATCGGAAACAAACGGATCGATTCAAAAATGCAGGACCGATCTATGAGACAACGCATTCAATAATATACATCTGCTTGCTCAAATCGACATAAAGGAGCTTTGACTGCACGGTCCAGTGATGCAAGGATGAATCTTGACGGTGCGTTTTGCGATTCCTTTCCGCCTCAATGTATCCTACACATTAGCATAAAGTTGTAATTCCTTACAACAGTTTCTAAGAGCACCAATTAACAACAACCTTAAGAACATGCACAGCAATTCATACCTGCTTCAAATTGTACGATGGGTTTAAACACGCACGAAGTTTGAAGTTTTTCTGTGGGGATGCACTTCGTGATTCTCGTCACGTTGGATTTTCGAGTGACACGAGTATAATAACTCGCATAACATTATTCCCTTTCCACACAGCTTCGTCTGATTCTTTGACACCATTCACAGCGAGAAAAATCATGGGTCACGAAATTAACATTTAATCCCAACAAGCGGTCTTCAATTATTTGTCGCCAACGACATCTCGCAAGTGCGGTAGCTTAACACCGACAAAAACCCCTAGTGTTGATCATAACTTTCCGACCATTGCTCGGGATAAAAGGAGGATAGGTAGATAGCTCCTGGTTATGAGTTTTAAGTGCAATCATATCTATACGCATTATCGTATGTGCAACGTCCAAAAAACAAGTAAAAGTTCTACTGCCGAGTTTCCGACCTTCAATGCGTTATATCTGGTAGGCTTGTGCCCATATGTGCAACGTTCAGATGAAGCAAGTAGCATAATAAGATGCATAAGAGAATAAAAAAATACCAGTCAGATAAATAAGCGTGCCAAGCATGCCAAAATACGCAATAAAAAGCGCAACAAACGCGGCAAAATACATGCAAAATAAAAATCAGAGAATCAAATCAGGTTTTACCATTTGAAAGGTCAGATTGCGACCAACGAGACACTGCACTCGTTGGCATAAGCCCAACTTTAAACGTAGAGTACTGTCGGCATAACCAATGCTTGCTCCACAACACCAGTTAGCCAGTTCCGCCTGGTCTTCTGAAAGTTGGTAACTCAGTACATGCACTATGAACTCATCACACACTTCCGGGTGCAGACAGCAAAAGTTCGTACCGGGAGCCTAAAGAACTGAACTAACACGCTAATACACTGTTGCATATGCCACTACAGCAATCCTTTTACGACGTTTCACGCGAACATAGACTAGACCGCAGTCAATCCAACTCGTATGCGGAGGTGACCAATCTTTTTAGTGCGCCACCCAACTACTCGCCCCAGACCGGAACGCGACCAAAGTGATCACAAAATATGAATCACACATTCGGAGAGATTCACTTCAGTGTGAACTGTTGCGCCATGCCGTTAGTTGGTGATATTGGATGCAAGAAACAGCCAATAAGTAGCCCATGTTTAATTTGTGGACAGCAGTATTCTACGAGCTTTGGAGCTCACTGCTCTGGTGCAAGGTCACTATCTGGCATTGCAGACAAACGACACATCGTCACTGAATAGCTGACAACTTACGACTGTGAGCCATGGAGCTCGATCGTTACGAAACCTGTACCACTCCATGCCCATCAAAGCCCACATAACTGGATACCTGTTCATCGCCTATTTCCCTCTGCAAACGAATTTCGTTTTCTTTTGGAATCCTCTCGAACAAGCCAAACAGGTCGACCTAGCAGGCTCGGATCACGACCAATAGGTTGTTGACCACCGCTTCCAAGGAATGAAGCGCTTTCGACTCCACTGTCCCCACGTCAAGAGCATAGTGGTATCTCAAAATATGTTGCAACCCAAGCCGTCACGTTGCTGCCCCACTCGGATATTTGTCCCGCTCCCATTATCCTACGGAGAGCCGATCCGGAGCCGCTTCCAGGCTATTTCGGGTCCAACCAGCCGACTGAGCGTGTTCAAAACGTAAGCAAACCCCAGCACGTGCAGCCTACGGACGCGCCGGTCAGAGGTAACACCACAGGTCATGCCCTTGACCTTGACAACCCCTTGACAATAATCTTTAACCCCTTGACAATTATCTTTCAGTGCATATATTTCGGTGCATTCAGTGCATATCAGTGCATATGCTTTCTTTCCAATTCGACGAGGCGCTACGGCTTGACTGAGTGAAGAAGGTACAAAATCAGGTCTATTGGGCACTGCACGCACAACTCAGTGTGAACAGCCACAGCTCAGGTTACCACGCATGCTATTTGAAAAATGAACGTGACGTGCCGCGAAATGAAGAACGCGCCAACCTATCGTGACCCCAGTGACGCACACTGAGGCTTATCGGAAAGCTGCAGTCAAGGAGCATAACGTATGACGGTGAAAAAGCTCGAAAGCTAAAACCACTACCATCATACATCGAGTGACATCATTGCGAGGCGAGCTAGGTCGACCCGTGGATTAATTCACCTGAAACAATCGTATGCGATAGGCCGGCACATTAGTAAGCATCAGTCATATCATGCGAGTAGCACGCACGAATGCAAAGAAGCCCAGAAATCCAAACCGAGAAGCCTTTATTTATATATGACCATGAACATGCCGCCAACCAAGAACATCTGCCGTCGGATGTCATCATGTCTTTCGACTTAGCTAGGGATAATTGACCTATGACGACTTTGACTGACACGTCCAGATCGCTGAGTTACAAGAATGATTGGCTGTAATGAGAAAAACAAACAACGACGGGGCCTTAGCATGCCGCAACGGATAGCCGAATAATGTTATGCCCTGCATACTGGGCCGGAGCGATAGCACACAACTAGGTCGCTGCTGCCGCCCGCCATATGGCCCAGGCCGGAGCCCTAAACTTCGCACAGGTACTGCGGCGTAACGAGCGGACGACTAACCCGAAGAAAGATACCGAATGAATCGGGATCTACCACAGCCTTCAAGGACGTAAGAGCTGCCCCAGGGCTGTGCGTATCATCCCTATCCCTTTCACTTGGTCTGACTCTCACTTCGTCTTCCGCTTACCGCTCATCATGGATCTAACCTGCCGCGATCACCGAGCAAGATGCCGCGCGGTCTCCGAAGTGCCGTCAAGGTCATGCTACGACCTCCCGTTGTAGCCGCCGACACGCTGTTTACGAATACCTCAAAGGCTAGCGATTCCCTGCGGCGCCTGCCACTCGCCGGCGCGAGTCAACGTCACGTCGGGCATGGCGACCGTCACGGTCGCCATGCCCGACGTGACGGTCGCCATGCCCGACGTGACGGTCGCCACGCAGGGGGTCCGGACCGGGACCACCGCGACTGATACCCGGGGATTCCCTGGTGCCGGCAGGCAGTGCACGGAAGTGAATGCACCAGCGAGCTGCCTCCACCCTCAGCGTGAACTTTGTCTGATGTTTGACGCTAGCAGATACCTTAGCAGCCACATGTCACCAGCGTGACCTGCGGGACCGTTAGGTTATGGCCGCTGCGACGGAGCTGTCGGTTGGCTGGTTGGAACTGCACGCGAACATGCAGTCACGGGGCGGAAATCAGTGCCGCGGATATGTCTGTTAGTTAGATACGGGCAAAAACTCACGCAAACACACAACATGACGGTGACCGTAGAACCCCAATGGCTACTGCGTTAAGTTTGCCTTATCACATTTACCATTACCTGTACGCGGCACCGCCGCATTGAGACAGCAACGTGCCAGAGCGCGGTGCATGACGTCCACGCTTCCCGTTCTAGCGTGGAGTTCAATACCCCGGTTCCAGCAGGTCGGCTTGGAAATCCACCTCCCCGCGTCAGCCGCAAAACATCCCATGACCTCATCGTGCATAAGACAGAATTTTGGCCCGAATGGAAGGCACGGATGACGAAACAGACAACTGTCTGGATTCTGAAAAACAGGCTCCAGGATCTGGGATACGGATCCTGTTACGTAATGGCCCGGTATGATCCGGGATAAACCCCACACATAAATGCTTGCGCCTGCAATTAAGTGTGTTGGTAAGTCACGAGTGTCATCGTCCTTCTCGGAGTAATTATAAAGAGAAGAACGTTCTCTAAAATGAGTGGGGCGCGCAGAAGTATGTAGCAAATACATCACGGTACAGGGCAGCATGGTATAGCGGATGCGCTTCCCTTGATATCCCTCAAATTGTGTTCTACAATGTCGTTATATGCATCCTCTGAATTATTTTCTACGCATGTCAGTGCACGGGAATTAGTGGTCACGTGGTGACAAGTTGGCTTTCAGACTGCGTAGACGTTAGCCTGTAACGAGCATAACGTGTTGTCTGAAATGACGATCAGCCACCAAACGGTTATGATTATGTTTAAAGTGCACAAGTCACAAGAGAACAACTTTTCACTTGACAAGCGTGCTTCGGCCGCAGCCCATACGCGTAACGCAGCCACATAAACCTCGTGTCAAAAGCAGAGTGAGGCATTCGCCAAAGTCAGGTAATACCAGAGTGGTCACCTAGATTGCCTTGGGGCGCGCGGCTTGCAGCGCTGGGGCCAAGCTAACGATTCCCTCCAAGGCAAGACCACGGCACGCATGCCAGACGTGATGCACATTGGAGCTCATCGTGGCGAGAACGGCGAGGCGTGGCATCAGTGATCTTGCCGCACGCACTGATGAGTGGAATGTGTGACCGGTGAGAAGTAGGCGAACAGGGATTTCTTCCTGTGTCGACAGGAAGATGTGTCTTTCTGTGTTGACTTAGGGCGATTGTTGTTCACTTCAACTGACTTAGCCTTTTAATGGCAAAATAACGTATTGTAATAGCATTCAAAACTCGCAAAACAAATGCAATACAACTATGGCCTGTACCCAAGACGCCTTGGGACAGGCGGAAATTGATACGTGCACTGACCAAAGACTCAACCTTCTCTCTCCGCATGTCGCTCGACTAGGCATGTCAGCTGAGCATGTTGGCCACATGCCGACATCCGCCAGTGGAAGCGAACGTTTCTGGTCATACCCACCGCAACATTAGCTCATTACAACTGAAGCCACCGTCCCACAGAAATTAACGCCAACTAACCAGAAATGTTGCGGCTTCAATGGTGGGATCTGGCCTGGCCAAAGACGCTTTGACGACTTTTATTTTTCCAGCCAATGATTCCACTGACGTAAAATTTCCCGCAACAAGTTGCGCAATTTTAAAATAATTATGCTGCAGCGTACTTAATCTGGGGTGCTTGACCAGGAGCTGCATTGCTGCAGCGTGACAATACGAATGTCAAAACATTGCGATTTCATCCACTCATTCTATTATCAAAGCAAATGTCCAGCTATAAAATCGGTAAAACACTGATGAAGAACACGGGGCAGAAACAGGTCTAGATTTCCGCGACCAGGCGTTGCCGTGGTTTGAGACGAAAAGCGATGGAGGGAAATCTGACAATCGCACTGAAAGAAGAGTGGGCCGATGGGGGGCACAACGCACTCCGTGCGCAAACCACGCATCCGCCCGTTTTGAGGCCTTTTCAAGGACCGGTGTCAGGTGTCAGCGGCCAGATCAGAGGACAACGTAAAGTCAACTGCACGCTGCAGACGAACGTACCCGTCACGTACCCGTCACGAACGTACCCGTCATGACTCACGGAACAGATCGCAAGGCTCTCCGACCCTAAGAAGCCATTAACCTGAAAGTGCCCAATGCCATTGGCCTCTTTCTAAAACCGGCCTCGGATACAAGGGGCCGTAGCCTATGCCAACATACATCAGGCCATGGCGTCTACACAAGCGTTAAGTCCTTTCCAACGTAACCACCACGCACCAAAATGTTGACACATTTCGCAACAACCGTATCGTTGCCATTGCCAAGGCTTGTAGTTTATTGTAATTTTTCCGATTGAAAAATACCACGTCAGACCGCACTTCCCGCCAGCCGATGCTCAAGCCTCGCTGTCCGTGAATGCGCGCGCGGACGCCAACCATTATCACATCTCCGCCGGTATGCCCATCAAAGGACAATCCAGCCGACTTCATATAAGTCCCATTGGTATGGCTCGAACGAAACCAAACCGAATGGGTGGGGCAACGGTCCGTCCAATCGCTTATGTTTTGGTACTATTTGCACAGAGAAAACAATGGCGTATTAATCACCTCGCTTGTCCCGCAGCGCCAAACCGTGTTGTAGGAAGAAGATAATTCCTGCTCATGTTCGATCCCAGAATCCTAATCCGTGCAGGCGTTAACACAAAGCACCAGTGAAGGACTTCTTGGAACGCCATCAACAGAACATTCTTTGGTCTCGTTAACTGGAGCTTTGGGCGGGATTGAGAAGTTGTACACAAACCATACGTGACGTCACCTCGTACGCTAGATCAGCTGTCTGCATGCTGCCACGCAGATGAGAAATAATTCGTCTGCAGTGCGCATGTTTTGTCCTCGCTGCACTGCTGCAGTGAGCCGTCTCGTAAGTGAGGACAGCAGACGGGACGCACGTGTAATAGCTCTACGAGACAAACTGTATACCTTGGAACGCATGCCGGGCGTCTTATAAAGAACATATAACTAGCCTTCTGACTGTGCCAGCGAGGTACGGTATCAGCCCAGCCCACAGGCGCGTGGTTTTAGGGCGCGCCGGCCATTAAGACCGTTTTGCTCCCACAAACGCTTTCACGCATACTGAGGTTTGGGTTGTAGACCCATTGTTACAAGAAACACTACAGGGATGTGGGAATGCTCTCGCCCGTGATGGGGAGGGGGCGGGGGAGGGCCCCTATCTGACCCTCGGCTGACGGGCCATTTTTACACTCTCATCGCTAAGGGGAGGACTGATAGACCCCATTCCTCCCACCAACTTCTGAACTTGACGGATGGATCATTAGGATGGAAACCAACGTGTCGCTTGTTGCCTATGCCAAAAAAAACTGGCTTATTGCAGGTGGTGAGCAGTCTTCAAGGTGACGTTAATAACATTACATGGTTGATGTCGGAAATGAGACGAAATGTTCTCATAGTACAATTCCCAAACTCAAAACAAAACATGGTTCTGTACGCTCCAACGTGTTCTTTGCTGTATTCCAGTTCTGAACATATCCGGATTTTGGGGCCTGGGTCAAATGAATCGCCTCTCAGTTTACGAAGACCCCACCATGGCTAAAATGTCCGTTTGAGTGCGTGGTGCATGGAATAACAGTTCACAGGTGATGGCAGAGCGGGTCAGATTCTCCATGCAGACACTAATAATTCAAGGTCACGATCTTGCATGGCCTGGAAGATCCGTTTGGGTTGAATGCAAGTACCCATAAGCAAAAGCTGGTTGAAAAAAATGAGCAAACACCGATAAGGCACCTAACCTTAACCGAAACAATTCGCAACAGTTGGTCACGTGATGTTCGTCAAGATGATGTTCATATGGTGGATCGCAATAAAGCATTCTTGCAGATGGGGATGCCATAGATCCCGTAAAACAATCGATATGCTTGACTGAGCTTAACCTCTGATGACCTGATATCTGGCCTCAGGCACGACCAGGCCTGACGTCATTGACGTCAAGATCGGTTACATCAATAAAACGAAAAACTAGCATATCTCAATTGCAAACAAGTAAACCAAATTGTCGATTTCACGAGAAACCCAACATGTTCCTCACAGATGTGTAATAGGCAACGGCACAGCAAAAACTTTTAGGGGTAGGCGGAGCTCCGTCAGCATCCATCAGAAGAGAACCAAAAGAGCCTCTACGGTGTCAAAACAAAAATGCGGGCCCAAAAGGGTAAGGGTGACTGGGCTCCCAGCCCCCTCCCTTTTTCGAGCCGCGTCTTTGGTTAAAGGTCACCACAACCTATTCAAGGAACGTGCTAAAAAATTAGCAGGGCGTGCCCCAATGTCATTAAGTCAAGTGTTGAAATGATCAGCATATCTCTCACGGCTGTCAAGGTATTCAATGATAGAATTTGGAGGGCCCGTCAGGCCTCTCGTTGGCAATGGTTAAGGCTCGCTTCCTTAACGTCAGTTTTGCCACACCTCACTTCATTGAATCGCGATGAGCCAGTTACTCTCTCCTTTTCCTACACACATGTGAAGTAAGGTATCAATTACGCTAATTGTATGTGTCGTTACCATTTCATGAAATACAACGCGATGACCAGCGAGATGGCACGACATTTCATTGCTAGGAGTACCGGTGGGGAGGGGGGGGAGGTAATGAGGATTTTGTGCGGCATCATGAAGCAAATGTGTATGCGCATCAATGACGCACACGATCCATCCATAGCCTTACGCACAGTTGGTGATCCCAAGCAAAATATTACCCCAGCCACGGCTCCGTCTCTTCGCCAGGTTTACAGTCATCACACTTCTCAATAAACTGCCGGCGTAAGCCCCGATTACGATTGCAGGCGCGCAGGCGTAGTTCGGAACTTGGCACCTGGCACCTATTGCTAGGCTTGGCCAGCTGGCGCCGCTCCAGACCGCCACCTTTGAATTGAAGCCGAAGATATTGCGACATTCAAAAGATGGCGCGCTATGGGATAGCTCGGCGGCGTGACGTTTCACTAGTACTCGTCTACGCCTCGGTTCCAGAAAGCTTCTGTGGGTAACCGGTCTCCTCTGTAGGCCACTGGTGACACTGACCCTGTACTTCTCATTCCTGGGCGCACCTCTATGTTCCCTCGCGACGGTGCACGAAACGGCAGGTCGGGCGAGGTCGGTTGGGGCCGTCATAGCACAGGTCAGTCAGGTCAGGTCGGCTGGGGTCGCCAGGGCACAGGCCAGTTAGGCCAGGTCAGTTGGGATCATCAAAGCGCAGGTTAGTCAAGTCAGGTCGGGTGGAGCCGCCAGAGCACAGGTCAGTTGGGTCAGGTCGGCTAGGGCCGCCTGAGCACAGGTCAGTTGTGTCAGGTCGGCTGGGGTCGCCAGAGCACAGGTCAGCTCACATGCAGCATGACGGCCCGAACGCACGGCAACAAACGCGGTGCATAAGATACATATCTTGCATCACCGTCTTTGTAAAGCTCAGTAAGGAATTTGCCATATTCTGCAACCCTTCGACGTCATATCCGGCGTGACCCATCTGTGGTGTAAACGCGACTATAACCATCATCGAGGCGACCGGGCTGCTATGGACTGTGATGTATGAATGAGCCACGTTTGCTAATCCCCAACCGAGCATTTTGGGGGCGTGGGCGAGGGGGTTCAGGCCTGGACACGCCCTCCTAGTTTTAAGGCTGATCCGCGTCTCACAACGCTCAATTGTGTTCGTGTGTTCAATCCATAACTACACGAGCACCTACTTTCATCAAGTTGCCACCCGGTATACATTTCCTTTCCATCGTTGAGGACTGTTTACTAAAGGCGAGTCTGATGCTCTCTGGCCTCTGGAGTCTTGACTGAACACAGATAAAGGCCAATCGCAAACTTACTGATATATAAGGACAATCGGCCCATGTGTAGATGATCGGTCACTCGTATCTCAGGAATACCGATTGTTTGATGCACGGGTGCGGAACTAGTTGAAGAAGAATGCATCGAGCAGAGTTCAACCGGAAAGCAGCGTCCGATTTTCGTTAAAAAACAACTGAAGATTACGAACAACCAGAACCACCTGACTGACATCGATTAAAGAAATCGAGGCCAAACCGAGAAAATGAGGCTTAATGCGACAACCGTACGGAACGCGACAAGCCGAACACCGCTCGCACCTGGCGGAAGCCACAGCTGGCAGGGGACCGCCCCAAACAGGCGCCGGAGCGGCCGGGGAGCTGTGGCGGCGGGGGCGCACTGGAGCGTGCGGACCGCCCCGGGAGCGCCAGCCGTCGGGTGGCGGCACGACTCACGAACCCGTCACACGGCACACTCCGTCGGCAGGTAACGGTCACGGTTACCGGCGCCGGCCGACCCGGCTCGAGCCGCCCCGCGGCGACGGCCGCCACGTCCGCGGGGTGTCAGGGGAAGTGGATGATCCGGGGCGCCCCTGTCCCACTTGGACAGCAGACTTATGCCCCAGTTTAGACGAGATCAAGTGCTACGCCATGCTGCCTCACCCATTGAGACCTGGATAAGTGGACGGGGTCATTGCGTAAGGCGACAAGAACGACGGCAAAAACATGCACCGTTAGTGTCGCGGCAGACCTGTTGGCCGTACCGCCGCACGTGGCAGACTTTCTGGACCACCGGTTCGTGCGACCATGGCCAATTATCACGACAAATTGGGCGTTCAAACAAGAACTTAGGACCTTCTTACCTCTCCTTTTTATGTCATTCAGGAGACACACATGAACATCAATGGGCGCGAAATCGCCTATGAAGCTCAGGCATCATGTAACACAATGGTGCCCATGGAATGTACGCTACACGGGCGAAATATATTACAAATTGTCATTTTCTTCACCCGCAAGCAGTGAAGGAGCCTCGCAAGCTTGCCCCCACGCAGACGCGGCACCACTTACTGTCATGTCGGTGCTCCTGCGTCTGCAGCTTGACAATCTTCTCTTTGGTGAAGGCGACGAAGCTGAGCACCTCGTCCAGCTCGTCGTCGCCATCGCGCAGCTGGAAGTACTGCTGCAGCACAAGCACAGCCTTGAGCGCCTCCTGCGAGGAGGGCCGCCGCCGGCCGGCGGGCGAGCCGTAGCGCGGCCTCTTCTCGCCCGGCGAGGCGGCGCGCTCGCGCTTGACCTGCGGCGAGGCGGCGCGCTCGCGCTTGGCCTGCGGCGAGACGGCGCGCTCGCGCTTGGCGGCCGGCGAGCCCTGCCCGTCCGGTTTGGCGGCGGCCGACCCCTGCTGGTCCGGTCGGGCCGCGGCCGGCGGCGGCCCGGCCGTCCAGCGGAGCGCGTCATCTGCGGTCACATACCCGGAGAACGGGGCGCCGGCCGGCGCCGCGAACGGGCCGCCGGCCAGCGCCGCCAGCTCGGGCCCGTCGGCGGCCGCCGCCGGCGCCGGCTGTCCGTTCGGCTCGTGGCGCAGCAGGCCGGCGGCCGCGTGGAAGCGGCGCACGCGCTCCGCGTCCACGTCTTGCCACCAGGCGCGGCTGAGCAGCGTGACCGCCTCGTCGGCGCTGGGCGGCCGGCCGTGCTCGGCCAGCCAGCCGGCCACGCGGCGCCGAAACTGCAGCTTCAGCTGATGCAGCACGCCGTCGGGCGCCAGCTGCGCCTGCGTCAGCGGGCTGGGCGGCAGGCAGGCCAGCTCCAGCGCGTCGCCGCCGCCGGCGGTCGCGTGCAGAGGCTGCAGCTCGCAGAGGAAGAGCGCGCGCCGGCCCTGCGCCCCCAGCTCGCCGTCTCGCAGCTCCAGCCAGCTGGCGAAGTGGTCGGGCTGGAGCCAGGAGCGCGGCTCCGCGCGGTAGGCGAGCCGGCCCGGCTGGCTGGCGCCTGGCAGCGGCCGCTCGCCGGCCACCAGCAGCGGCAGCTTCTGCGAGCCGTCGGCCGAGGCGGCAGCCAGCACGCTGAGCCGACGCGAGGCGAGCTCCCCGGCCGCGCACGCCTTCACCGCCTCGCCGCCCGCCTCGGCCGGCGTCAGATCGAACAACACGCCCATCTCAGCCACCACGAACACGTCGGCGGCGCCGTACTCGTCCAGCAGAGCCGACAGCTGGCCGAGCGGCACGGTGCTGTCCGGCGCCGGCTCCGGCCGCCAGCCGTCGGCCGGACCCGGCCGCGCCCCCGCCAGCCCGTGGCGCCGCTTGAAGCCCTCCAGCCAGGCCACGCTGTTCTTGAAGTCGTCCACGCCCAACTGCTGTGCCAGCTCCTGGCTGCGTGCGAGCATCTTCTGGCCGGAGACGGTCTGGTTGGCCGCCGCTTGCTCCTGCAGCCAAGCGAACAGTGCCTCCTCCAGTTGTGGGTGCACGCCGCGGCGAATGCGCATCCGTTTGCGCTGCGGGCCCAGGTCGTCGGCGTCGTTCAAGTTCAAAATGCGCTCCTTCTCCTTCAGAATGGTCGACAGCGTGCTCTTCGGAATGCGAAACTGCTCGGCGATCTGCGACTTGGTCCTGCCGTTGCTGTTCTCCACTTCCAGAATCACTGCCTTCTTTTCCTTGAGCGTGAGCGGATTCACCTTGCGCTTTGCGGCCGACATGGCGCGCGGCCCACACCTCGCGCCGCACAACGCACACTGGCGGCGCGCACGCAGCGCCGCGTCCCCAGCAGCGGCGGCCGCCGACGCCGCGGCCGGGCTGCCGCGCGGCGCGCAGTCAGCTGTTGGGGCCGCCGGTCAGGCCCGGCGCCGCCGCCGCCGGCGGGGGGAGGGGAGGCGGCCGGCGCGGCCGGGGTCGCCGCCGCCGGGGCCCCGACCACGTGCGCGCGTCGGCAGCGCAGCGGCGCGCTCACGGCCGTGGCGACCCTGACTTCTGGTGCGGGCGCGGCTCCTCTGCTGGGTGGGTCCAGATCGGCGTCGACCGCGTGCCGCCGCTGACCTACACTACACACCGCCGGCCCGGTCAGCGCATCGACGGGTTTTTCCGGCCGCGTCTCCCCGTTTCGACCAGGCTGGCGTCGCTCCTGCCGCGCGCCGACCCCGCCGTCCGCCTCGGCGGCTCTCTCTAACTCGAACAGCTCGAAACAAAGACGCCCGTCCCGGCGGCCGGGGAAATTCTTTCGGTGCAGAACCGGTCACGTGACGGGTAACTGCCGACACGTCACCAACGCCGAGGGCGCCGGCTCGAACGCGAGAGGCCCGCAGCGCCACCGTTTATGAATGAGTCGGGCGGTTGTGCGTATTGATCGCGCTGCGTGTGCACAAGCGTTTTATCTGACGAGGGTGGCGGGCTATTTATAGCGCGTGAAGCTCCCGCCGCTCCCCTCCTCTGCCCCCCGGCCCGGCCCGGCCCCGTTCGAGACGCGAGGGGGAGTGGGGGCCACTTGGGGCTCGGCCGGGCCGCCGGCGGCCGCCGGCGCCGCGGCGCCGGTGACGAGGTTGCGTCACCGCCGGTTCAGGGGAGTGGTGCTGGAAAGACACGGGGCGTCCGAGGGGTGGCGACACTTTCCCGCTCCGAGTCGCGTGCCAGATGACCCTTGCACCGCCTCACCCCGAGGCCACAAGCCTTGCATGATAAGGGACGGCAGGGCGCCGAATGGGGCGGGTTCACTCCCCGGCAAGTTCATATGGCTTTACTCGAGTCTCGTTCGTGGTACGGATATATGGCCCTGGTAATGAAGTGCATCGCATACACAGTAAACAGCTGAGTAATGACGCAGACCACGGGCTGAACAATCAAGCACGTGTTTAAAGCCGACATTTTTTCCAAATGTCGAACTTCAGTGGACCATCTTCACGGGCAAACTGGGCAGAGGCAACGGCGTCGTACCGCGCCGGACCTCTGCTATTTTGCTCGCCGTCGAAGTATCTAGAGTATCCACAAGGGTATCTAAGACTCGCTCGGTCTGTGGCCTTGCTTGCAATCGCTTGTTGTTGTCATCTGATCGGTATCTTAATGGCTTTTGGTCACGTTTCGCCCCTGGAACTCTTTTCGTCTTCCACTCTGTCTTAGGAACCAATTGCGACTGACTTGGTCGATCAGAGCCACTGTAAACCTTGTTAGGAACTCAACGCTATTTGCATGCGGGGTCAGATTGCTCCCAATATGTTTTAGGTGTGTTCGGGGCCGTTGGAGAACTTTCTGGCATTTCAGAAAAATTCTCAGTGATAAATCAAAAATAATGTGTCGAATTTGTGCATATTACATAATGAAGAATCGGCCCCAGTGATTTAGGTGGAATGGTAGGACAAAGTACGGGCTGTTTGGGTCGTGTATGCTGTCCAATGTTCTCTGCTTATCGGCGTCCGATGTCCACGACAGTGAGTTACAACACGGTTTATTTATCAAGGGTGATCACACAAGGTAGCTAAGTTAGGAACTGCTCTTAATGAAATTCAGGCATAAAAACAGACATGCAAAGCCACTGATCTGACTTGGCTTTGACCCGTTAAATACATCAAATCATTCATTGCCTCTATTCTCCTTCCCACCTCGCCCCCCCCCCCCCCCTTATCCTTCCTCCATTAGTTCTCTTTCTGAAGACGTTATTGAAAGCATGATGAAAAATGCATGATGCAATAGAAAGCTGGAATCATCGAAAACGTAAAACTGGTGCAGCACATTCCAACACGTCATGGAGCAAGATAACCCTTAACATTCGGGTAAACTTACCCTGTGAAAATACGGTTCAAGATCCGACGGTGGCGTCACCTGCCGACACCGTGTCGACAATAACTGAGCCCATATTCGTTTAAGAGATCTTCTGATCATCCCGACTCTGCGCATAATCTATATGAACCATGACGGTTTAAGACTCTACAGCCCCCCCCTCTCTCTCTCTCTCTCTCTCTCTCTCTTTCTCTCTCTCTCTCTCTATCTCTTCTCTCTCTCCTCTCTCTCTCTCTCTCTCATTCTTTCTCTCTCTTTCTCTCTTTTCTCTCCCTTCCTCTCTCTCTCTCTCCTCTCTTTTCTCTCTCTCTAGCTCTTGCTCTCTCTCCCTTTCTCTCTCCCTCTCTCTCTCTCTCTCTCTCTCTCTCTCTCTCTCTCTCTCTCTCTCTCTCTCTCTCTCTCTCTCTCTCTCTCTTCCATTGGAGTCCGAGGCCCCGACCCCCTAAATCTCCTTGCGTGACCACGGATAACACTTTCACCACGTGACCTCTGGCCATCTGGAATAGGATCCACAAAAAAGTCGTGCGAAAACAAACGAAGCAGTAGAAATCATGCATTATCAAACTCATGCTGAATCAATCATTTATTCCAGGTACGAGATCCGAGATATACAAGTCACCGTGCCTAAGTGGGTGACGATGAGACAATCACAACTTTACAAGCACATGACCAAGGTTACTCTCTGGGTTACTACAAGGTTACTACTCCAGCTTATACCCACTCGGAACATCACTGTTTTCTACAATTACATTATATACAAGTAATGCAAACACGGAGCATTGCAGCTTAAATGATTGGATCTGCAGTGCTGGCCACAGTCATCGACCCCCAGTCTTTATGCAAAATGAAGCGCGAATTGTGATCGTGTAAATACTACATCAGCAAATATATTTGGAACTGAATGAGTTCCATCGTCGTCATAATATCTTCGCTTTGGCTTTCATGTCTTCCATATAAAGAAAGTGTTCACCTGTGTTGTCATCTCGGCGCCTTTTTCGTCCCGCGAAAAGGGGGCCTTGCTGGTACGCTTATTATCAAATATACGCACTTCCAAGTGGCGATTTCTGTGCAAACCAGCAAACCACATTCTCCTGAGCTGCATCACAACAGAACCGGTCTCATAGCGCACTGTACCAAAACAGCCAGACTTCGCACGACCTTGCTTGGCCTAGCGTTTGCGTTGACAGACACAGGACTTAATTGCATCCGCCCGGAGTGCTGACTGAACTGAGCCACAGAAGGTCAGGCCATAATTGCATTGAGAATGTTTGTTGTTTGAAGTCTGACCGTTCTCTAGAATCGCCTGGGTGGTCTGGCCTTCTAGAGCCATCGTTAAGCGTGCAAACAACAGCAAGATGGTGAGAGCCACAATATACATGGCGAGCCATATACGATTTTGGAGCGGAACTGAGCTTGCATCCATATGCTGAGGAGAACTTATCCCGCGTCCGGCCGGGGAAGTTAACTTCCCCTTACGGCTTTTCGGGCATAGCTAAAAAAAAAAATGCCTGCAGCGACACCAAATTCCCAGAACCTGTTTATCTCTCAACTTGGCATCATTTGTGCCAACTTGAAATTCTTGTCTGGCAAGACCAGTGACACAAAGTAAGTTCAAAGGCGTCAATTTCTAAGAAATTTTGACCACGCATAACTTTTTTTGTGCTTTATTTGTTATTCCTCAGACTTGCTATGGTAATTGAACATGATATCACCTGCAGCTTGTAAGTTCCAGAGTTTTCGAAACAGCCAGTGTAAGTGACCTGAGGCGAGAAGACTTGTTTTGCTCTTTTCGTAAATAATGCAAATATCTTGTATTTTTGTGTAGTTTCGGTGGTTGTGTTTGAGGGAAGGCCTGTTAACCCGCATGCACAACCATGATATGACTAGAGGGCATATGAGATTGGTCTAGCTTATGATCATGACCTAGTTCTCTGGGTGCTTTCTGCAAAAAACGCATTCCGAACAACAACAAAAAATGAGGCAGTTTAGCTGATACTTTTGGGCGCAAAATTCGAATTTCCTCTCAAATCCTGTCATGATATTGTTCTAACGTATAATGAGGTCACAATAAGTCACGTGAGGACATGCAAGGTCATATGAGGTAATCCAAAGCCAATGACATCTGCTATCAGTAGCGGAGAGGCTAAATGAACGAGTGCGACGTGTGCAACCACCTCTGCATCGCGTTTGTAAAGCTGAAGGCGCATAATTTCAGGCGCCAACGTGCCTATTCTCAGTTTGTGACAACTGCATTGCCAAGCGTAGAAGGAACCATGTGAAGCGTATGCAAGAACTATGTGATCACAAGTACCTGTAGATATATAGCACACTATTTCCGACCACAGAAAAAAAGATACTGGTCACTTAGACCCACTCAGTACTTGACTTTTTTCATTTGGATAGTTTTAAATTTGGTCTCAGCTGACCTCAGCTAATCTCTAGGCTAGCCTAACATGGTATTTTTGTGTCTGGAATACTTTTGTCTACCTAATTGCATGAGCTTAGTCAGAAGCACATTGCGAAAGAAGACAAAAAGGTATCGTTCTTATAGGTTTCTGGCAGACCAATTTTATTCTGTGACCTGACCTGACCTGCCCCTTGTGGGAAATGAAATTGGTCGGTACATCCGTTTTGACGTGTTAACCATAGGTGTAGGAACGTTTCAAAAAGTGGGAGCCAAGCTCAGGGTGCATTCAGCAACTTTTTCTGGGAAGCGAGCCCGATGACCGGGGGGGGGGGGGGGGGGCGGAAGAAGGGATGGAGGTTGTTGTCGCTCTTTATTGAAATGTCGTGGCTGCTATACTGGATATGCATCTAGAGCTGTTCATCACTGGTGCACAATCTCGCCTATTCGACTCGTCTGTCATTTGGCAATAAGGCTATCCAGCTTCCCTGCATTATTCGTTCATTTTAACATTCTCTTTCTGCCTTGATAGTGTAGATGCCAAAATACGGCCTGGATACAGGCTGGTGAGAATTTTGAAAGTGGATCGATGGCTCGCAGTGCGACAGATTTTTCATGCGCTTTCATCTCGCTGGTTGCTTTTCAAGAAATAAGACTTTTCGCAGCATTTTAGGCGGAACAAATTCGGTAGCTTAAAACTGCTAGAAACAATTTGACAAAAGCCATCAAACTGGAGATTCTCTTTTAAGAATCAAGCCACATAATAAGGCCCATCTGTCATATGTTTCTTATCTGGGCCCTGCTCCTGTCCGCCGTCGGTGGGCACTGCCCTGGCCCGGATGTATCCCGCATGACTGACTGCGGACTGACCGTATAGCTGCTTTGTTGCGTACTTTTGGACCAGCGTTACTACTACATGGTGTATGAAACACATGTTAGACACATCAACAGTATTTTTTTCCGAATAATCTTCCCTCACACCACACCATCGCAGAAAAATAGCCTCCGGAAAGCTGTCTGCCTTAGGTATGAGTTGGCCCAACGGACACTTCATTGCCCATCACTCAATGTGTACGATTTGATCTGCTTTTTGTGCAGGCAGGGGCGCAGCCAGAGCCTTGCCAAGGGGGAACACAAGGTTGACAAAAGCCCATCTTATGGTGACCCCCCCCCAAAAAAAAAGAAATCCCGGATATGGCTTACTTGTTAACAAGTGACACGGTGTTCTTCGTTTTATTGTCATTTTTACCTTGTAACCAGAACAGAAACCAGGAGCTACTGTGAGCTTAAATCTGTCTGTATTTTGAGGTAAATAAAAAAACTGCAGAAATCAGGCGTTGAAAGACTGCATGAAAGAAATCACCGGCGCTCTTAATTTACATGATTAGTTGGCTCTTTCTAAACCGATAAAATTCAGAAGCTTTGTCAAGTTATTAATCTGGGTTCTACAGATATTGAGGACATCGCGAAGGTAGATTGTAGATCAATATGCTTGATCCAAATTTGAAAATGAAAATTTGATTGCAGATTGAGTGGTCAACAATATGTAGTACATGGCCAAGCCATGTTTGTCCGAAAATATTCACCATTCATTCAGAATCGATTACTGATACAATTTATATAACATGTTTTTTTAACATCCACGCACGCAAATCTTAGCCACAAACCTCGACACCAGGCATTGCAGTCTCCATTATCCGCGGGGCGTTAGCCCTGTAGCTAATATTTAGTCGTGGCCCAGCGGTGGACAAAAATGATAACGTTTCTGAAATGATTATCTTTAAACACTTAAATCGACTAGTAATACAAGTTATGTGACGTACTTTTGAGCATGCGCACTCGAAAAAACTAGAAACGCGAGCCTCGATCTCAGACGTTGCAGTCTCCGCAGGCCGCGCAGCGTCGGTCTAGCAGCTAATATTAATTTGTGGCCGACTGGGTGTACGAAAATGACAACGTTTCTGAAAAAGTATACTTGGACGCTTCATGGCACCAGATCTTGCATTTACAAGGCAGTCTGAGCGCGTATTTCACGTGTGAAATTCTTAGACTGTTGAAAAGAACGGATTGGCCCTTAAGTACCCCAAAGTGGGTCTGGAATCCATTGGTTGAACTCAAAGAGTGGGCGTAAAATCTCCTATTTTTCGTGTTTTCACGGCCATTTACCTGTGCAGAAGACAGATTTACACGGTGCCCGCCGTCTGGTGGCACTTGCAGTGGCCGAAACTTTTCGATTTTACGGAAGTTGCAACCCAGACAAATCCTTGCCCTTGCTCTTGAAGTTGCGGGCGGGCATATTCAAGCCTATTGATGCTATTTGTTTCAATAATACATTCTAAAAACATAAACGTTCTCACACAAACATGACATGACCTTTCTCGCTTTTTAAAATTTATTTCGACCCGCGCTATTCAACAATAATGAAAGCCCATTCTACTCAACAATAATGAGACCCCTTATGTCCCTCCGGGCAAGGGGCTTCTTGGGTAGAACACCGGGGGTACACTACCGCTTCCGGTCAAGGGCTGAAGGGCCATTCCGTCCCATCGCGGAGCGTCTTCTGGCTATCATTCTGGCGGCACGGGACGGGATCTCCTGGTCGATCCGGAGGCCATTGGAAGGATAAATCAAATCGCATTGCCCCCACCCCTGACACGGGAGGCCTTCTGACCCGCGCAGTTAGCCCCGTATCAGCACAGGAACCCTCACTGACACAACAACATCCCAGATTACCGTAGGTAGTCCGATAGTTGTCACATAGACTCCAGTTCCGTGTTTTTCTGCGTTCTTGAGAGATATTCAGTTCTCCCTGACTGCAGATTGTAGATGAAATGGGGATTCTAATTTGTACTAACATGGTTTACCTATGTTCGTCTTAAAATGCTCAAGATCCTGTCAGAGTTGATTGCTGATAAGAAAACTACGACATATGGTGTTGAACATGCGTGCTCGCAAGTGGTGGTAACAACAGCCTCGACGCCCGGCGTTGCAGTCTCCAGACCGTGCGGCGCTGATCTTGCGGCCGTAACACTAAGCAATGGCCAATAAACAAACGAAAAGGATGACGCATCTTAAAGGAGATGTCTGGTGAACTAGGTAAATCGGCATACATGTTTAATGTAGTGCAAAAGTAAACCAAATGCAACCTTAATCTGAAAAGTGGGGAGCCAGATACATTGCTGCCCCCCCTCCCCAACCTTGAAAAGTGTGTGGGGGGGGGGGGGAGGTCATGGCCCCTTGCCCCCCTGTTCCTACGTCCATGGTATTAACATATGTTTTAGCTGCATCTACCAGAATGACCGTTTGAAAATGAATGCACAGGGTCGCACGGCACAGGAAGTTGGAAATCCCAGGCGGCGAAAATCAATCCCCTCCCTCCGGCCGGGCATGGTCAAGGGTATTGTTCTAAACATGCACATTCTAAATATGCGTTGATTAGGAAATGTAGAGTACCTACTACCTAATCCTGCCAACGCTAGCTGGAGCAAAATTAAAGCATGTTCTTCACTGTGCGAGTACGCCCATGTTCCTTTGCGTTCGCTGAAGGCCTTCGATAGCCGTCGAGGACGTCATAGGTGATGGGTGACGGAGATTGGTCGAAATACGGACACCTGGCTGCCATATGAGGTTATATTTTATTCCCGCCGTTAGGGAATGACTTGCGACACATCCGATGACGTACATAGGCAGGAATTTGTCAGCGTAGCGGGGTGGACACAGCCTGTCACCTGGCTATGTGTTAACAGAGCGCTGTCTTATTTTGTTCTTCCTGAAAGAAACGAAAAGCTGTGCTTGTCTGCTTTTGCGTCTTGTCCTCAACCGACCGTAAGACCCTGGATTACGTCACTGCCAAAATGAGAACACCACTATCGCGTCTTCGCCTTCCGTAGATCATGTGCCGAAGCGGGCATTTTGCACAATTGTCCTAGCGTTAAGGGCGAAACTGCGGCAAATAGTAAGATAACAGAAATCAGGATGGCACACCACAACTTTTATGGCACATGGTCTCAAACAGAATTTTTCGGCAGGTCCGTGTTGGGGGAGAGGCTAAGGCCTTGCGAAAAGTGTACCATTCAGGGCAAAGCCTGTTTCTAAAAGCTAAGGTGAGTTTCGTTAATCACAGTTTCTGTATTGCTTCAGAGTCGCTTTCGGTTTGAGGCCATGAATGGGCTTAGTATAGAACATTTTCTATTCAAGCTGCCGTTTGTTTATAATTTTAAATGCTGTAACCCGATTGGTTGATATGGGAGCCTAGTTATTCGTCGTCACGTTTGCTTCAAACAGATCGTTTTCTCACGCTGGCATAGTGATAAACCCATTCACGTAAATTTCAACCGATTGAGTTGCATCGTCATTGTTTTACTACTCTCGCCGGGGGAGTCTTGCCATTGAACACATAGTCCGTTTTTTTCTCCGTAGAAATTTGGCCCATACCGTTTAGACACATGGATTTGGAATGCACTCGTAACATGTCGTCTATGCGTGGGACGAAACTGAATCCCTCAGCTTATTCGGCATGCCGGTGCACGATGTGGTGAGAGTGACGATTCGTTGTCTTCAGGAGGTGGCAGACGGCGTTCGTTTTCAACAAGGATTGGAAGCAACCAGCTGGAGAACTTTACAGGAGCTGAGGAAAGTGGTACTTTCGCTCCTGTTTTGAGTTACTGGCTTGTCGTGAGGCAGTGGTGAATGTGAGCAATCCAAGCCCGCAATTGCATGCACTTGGATCCGGTCCATCTTGCCGTGTGTGCCTTACTGGCTACGAGGTTGGCTTGACAGAGTGACAAATATACTATATAAACTAACGTCTCTGTAAAACTATGCCATCCTTAACATGCTTTAAGCAAATGAAAGTGTCAGCTTTCTGAGCTGACAAAGGAAAGGTTACATAGAGATTTCGGGCAGGCGGTGTCATCTTGCAGAGCGGTGTATGCGGGGCCGGTACAGAGTTGTTCGGTTACAGCGAGCCTGTTCTCTGGCTTGTCGAAGCGTATCGAGTTACTCACACCACTCGTTACACGTATTTTGAAACGATTCTAAATTCATATGCCGAAAATAGCCGATGTTGACGCAAGAGCAGACTGGTCAAACGGTTAAATCAAGATAGCGGGAAATAAATCGTAAGAATACCCCGCGTGTCTAACGTTTCTCTTGTTTACACGTGGCCTAGCCATGAACATCTTTTGAAACGCTGAGCAACTTCACACTTCGGGTATATTCTAGGTCGGTTACTGTAGCAAAAGAACACAATGGTTAAAAACCAACAAGTTACGTTGTCTTGTGGTCTATCTTGTTTACATCGCGCTTTCAAGGCACCATGTCGTTTCATTTAGATCGGCGCTCACGTAAATCACGGCGGCCAGTCCGCCTCAGTCGCCAGCCACTGGTGGCTGTCGCGACCTTGAATATTCGAAAAGAGCACGGCGGGACCGTTGGGCGGGACTGCGCCAGTTTTCAGACCGTCGGGTCCGGCGCGGAGAAAGGTGCCTCGCATTGGCTGACATCTAGCGGGAGATTGAAATAATGAGGTTAGCTTTCTGGCTACCAGAGGGCAACTATGCTCAGCTCTTGTGCAGCATATGTCGACTGGTGCCGATAGCAGCTGGCGGTGATTGTTCCGTTATCCGCTGGAACATTCAATTGATTGATTCAAATTATCGCTTGTGTTTGGCGGATTTAATGGTCGTTGTTAAGATCCAAGATATGGATTGAGCTGAAGGCGAACGGAAGTGATAATATCAAGTGTTCGCATTTCAATGTCAAAAGCAGCCCACCTAACAATTCAACAAACATTGCCCTTTGGAAGTATGCCGCAGTGCACGTGCTCATGTTATGAAGATTTAACGCTTATCACAGGTTGACCAGGAGGAGACGTAACACAGGACTTTCTTACTTATGGTTTGGTCAGGCCGGCATTCCGTACCTGGGTGTGCACGCATATGCAAGGGTATCACTAACTAAAGTCGGTTGGGAGGCAGCGGGCTAAGCCAATAAAGTTGACATAATCTACCACCAAATCCGGATTTCTACCGGGTTTTGGATAGTTGAAGTGCGTTCGGTGTGATAAGGATGAGGATGATGTTCGACAAAAATAATCTTGATAGTGATGCGTTTAAGGGCACTTAGTGTACCAGCAGCTCAAACACTTGCTGCTTTCATTGGTCCACTATTCCTTTTTACCTCATGTGCATTGAGGGAAGGGCTAAGAAGAGCATTGAGAGGACTGAAGTCAGCATTTGGAGAGAGAAGGAAGGTTTATGCCCCCCCCCCCCCCCTCGAAAGTATGCAAAGAGACATCTCTGTGGATATCTACACACATGTTATATGTCTATGAATGGATACATACATGCATACAAACATGCATACATGCATGCAAGCAGTCTTCCAGTTTCTAGAAAATTCAATCGCACTTTTGTCCCAATAGCTGCTTACGTGTGATTGATTGACGTGAATTGGCCGCGCGAAACGTTTCTCTCCGCGGTCTAACTCGCTTTCCCATATCAAAAAGCACAGGGGCGAAATGCGACACCACTCGCCCGACTTTCTGGAAAAAGACGTCTCAGCACTCCGTAAAAAATGACTGCAATATGCGGCAACTTAATTTTTATTTTATTTTTTATAACTTTATTCTGAATGATTTCTATGGGGGACCTCGGGTTCAGAGTACACGCTAAGCATAGCTCGTTGCGTGTACCCCGAACCCATCACCCAAGCCGTGTGCTCCAGTTCAACGGATAATTTTGCCTCCGCCCTTTTGCCAGACAGGATTGCGGAGGTTTTTACGTGCCGCGCAATGCTGCGGCACGGCCTCCCGGGGCCTGGGTTGACCCTCGTTGGCTGGTTGCCAGCTGACCTTTCCATGCCAGGCGGGTCAAACAATGCGCCCACTCTGGGACTCGTACCCAGTGCCGCTAGATTACGAGCCCAGCATATTTCCCCTAGACCACGGATGCGACAATTATTTATTTATATATTTATATGTTTATTTATTAACCGATAATTTATAACCATAAGATTGTTGGTGTGTATAATAACATGTAATGTTATTTTAAGGTAATGAGTGCAAGTTTGGATCAGCATTTACCGTATTGATATGCAGTATGATGGCCAATGGGTTAATAAGTTAACGAATAAAATTATATGCACACACACACACACACACACACACGCACACACACACACACACACACACACACACACACACACACACACACACACACACACACACACACACACACACACACACACACACACACACACACACACACACACACACACACACACACACATTTACATATAGATATATGCATATATATGTATATATATATATATATATATATATATATATATATATATATGTATATATATATATATATATATATATATACATCAAATCTAATGAATTTATTTGATTAACAGGTCAAAGGTCCAAGGTTACAGTTCGGCGGTATGTATTCCAATTGGTTATGCTGCAAAAAGGGTATCAAAGAGTTAATAGTACACGCTTTGTACATTGTGTTCCAGACGAAAGAGTTAAGAATTTAAAGAAAGACAAATCAACATGTCTCTTAAAAAGGTCGCACAGGTTGATCTACCTTTTAGTTGTAGGCACATTATGAGCGTACATCAGACATTCTCCATAGCCTACCGTCTGCACCAGTCAGGTCGTGGTGTTCTGCATAAAACTCTGTTTTACACCTCAGGCCACCTTAGGTGAACGATATGCGAAACCCATTTTCAGCGTCGACATCGTGATATTGTACTTAAATATGTTTTGTGCGTTGCACTTATTCAAGGCTTTTCACAAAAGTGTAGTTTCCGATCACTCTGAAATGGGAAGCCATCCTCCGCAGCAAAACAGCTTCTCAACGCCCACAAATAAAAACAAATGTTCTTAGCAACGTGTGAATGAATTGGAATGGCCAGAATCCGGGGATTAACAGATTTTCGGTTGAGTTAGGCAGGGGCGGCGCCACGGGTTTTGAGTTGGGAAGCAATATTTTCCAGGGCCCTTATAGACAAAGTAGTGCCTACCCACAGGGAAGGGGGGGGGGGCTCCTGCGCAGTGTCGTACTCAAGAGAGAGAGAGAGAGAGAGAGAGAGAGAGAGAGAGAGAGAGAGAGAGAGAGGCACGGATATAATGTGCCCTTATCAAACTGTTCCATGCATCATATCCAAGAAATTATGTGTCGGCAATTAAGAGTGCAGAATGGCCGGCCCTCTTATTATCCAGTGGAGTCTTGCTGACTTAAAACTAGGCTTCCTGCCCCAGAAAGGGGCCTCCTGATCCGGAACAGGGCGCTTACGAGTCACGAAGGGCCCTCCAAATCTAGCCAAAGGGCTTCGTTGTGCCAAAAACAGGGTACCCTGATTCTGAACGTGGCCATCTAATGAAAGGGTCCTCCTGCTCCAGGAACAGGACTTTCTGAATATGGAGGGTGCCTCCTAGGACAGGGCAAGGACATCCTAGTTTGAAACTGGGGCCCCCAAGCCAGCAAAGGAGCCCACTTAACACAGCGTTGGGCCTCCTAATGTGGGGAATGCGGCGCATGGGTTACTGAGCCAGATCTATTACTCACTTGCTCAGCTACGGGAGCAACCTTGGTCTAAATTTTGTGCTCCGTGGGTAGTTACAACGCCTCTAGCCCGGGAAAAAGGACCGTCCCATATTGTTTTTCGGCATAAGACGTACTCATGCCCCCTGCGTGCTGGCAGCGGCGGCAACTACCTCCTCCACCCGCCCCTCCCCCCCCCCTCCCCCGCTGCGCCGCCCCTTGGGACATGTCAGTCTCGTCGGCCCAGCCCCTCAACGAATCTCGGAAACCGACACTGCTATTAACCAAGCATACACGCATTCATTATACCCATGCAAAGACATATGAATACTTGTATGTATATTGATACTTAATATGTTCGACCATAGCAATCGTGCTTGTAAGCCAGACAGTGCGCATTAGCTTTTTATAACCACAACACTTTTGCGAAACAAAAATGGTCCAGTTGCACCATTTTCGTCTCTTTTGCATAGTGATATATGCAATCTACGCACGGTACACCACTGTGCGCTGATGTAATTTATCAATTATTTAGTTATTTATTCACAAGATGGACTGCTAAGAATGTGGGTGACAACCACATTTCGTGTAAGCCATTGTTCTCGACACACCAAAATTTCATCAGCAAAACAGGTGCATTTCAGCTAACGTAAAATAAAGCGTCAGTGTTTCTTGACGCACCATTTAAAACAACGATATTCAGCCTATCCCCAAATACACCTGACAGATTCCCTCCTGTTGCAAATACCTTTTCGCCGTTGGTTTCAATGAACACACATTATGAGCCTACTGTACTCCTGAGGTATACTGTTCCAAGCTGTTGTACCTCTGAACGGAAAACCACCATTTCCCGATTCAGCTCAAAAGGGTGGCAAACGAAACGTCCGCCATGTTAATGTCACACGCAATGCATGTTGATTTCAAGAGGGCTGCTACTTTATCTAGCTCTTCAGTAACCATGCGATTATACTGATGTATGCGTACTCAATGCTCAATGAGCTCACTTTGTCTCAGCCAGCCTAACTACTTCCGGTGTTCGGACGATGCAGCGCCCGCTGCGCCTGCAACAGTGATGCATATTAATATATTCGGCGGCACTGGTAAGTGCAGTGTTTGACGTATGAGGTTCTTTTGAAACCAAATGCAACTGATGTACAGTTATTCAAAGTGTAATAAAGTTTCAGATATTCCAGAGTTGTAATTAAAAGCTAGTAAGCTTTCAGATAATTCAAAATTGTGATTCAGAATTGAAAGTTACGAACACGCGCGCTTACACTTCTTCCTAACAAAGACCGCGACGCCCGGCGTTGCAGTCTCCGGGGGCCTCGCGACGTCAGTTTCTGGCGAACACTAGGTGACGGTCAACGGGCGGGTGAAGGCAACATCGCATCGAAAGGAGAACCTTTGAGCGCCTTCGGACATAAATTCGTACGTTTAAGAGGCAATCCGGCCGACAATTTCACCGTGCGGTTTTTAAATTGACAATAGGAACAAATAAGGTTTTACAGCACCACAACATGGTGTTTGAATCTGGTGGCGGGACTGGAAAGAAAGGGCAAAATATCTATTTTCGTGTCACTGAAACTGTTAAGCTGTTCAGTGGTTGACCTAAAACTTGAACATATGAATATATATGTCATTCTTAATTGTGAGCGATAATAATTTACCCTGGAAGCCTTTCGGAAGATTCTTTAACAGTGAACACGCAGGCCCAAAAGTATATCATGTGATTCGTTAGACTATTCGATTCTGCAGGAAGATTGAATTCCTCGGAAAACATGGATTGGGCTCTTTTCATTTTTTTACCTCCTTTTGGTTCACTATTGCACACCTATGGGACTCGAGACTCTCGAGTCTCACTAGACCCGGGCAAGAAGAAACTTTTTACTAGTTTGCTCGATGCTATACGGTCGCTATTGTCTCGATGATACGCAATCGATTCGTTGCTCACAGATGCTGTTTTAAGATTCATGAGCTAGGAACATGGCATTTTCTAAATCCGAAATCACAGCTGGATAGATAGCCACTTCTTTTATTCGGTGTACCATATTTTGTGCAATCTGCAATGGGAGAGCACGATTCAGTTTTTAATTTGTCTTCAATGCGATCAAAAGCCTTGAAAACTGGGGGCCACAACGTGACTGGTGTGTGCTGCCGACGACCTTACAGCGATTCTGATCCACCTGCCTCTTCGACTCAGACGCTTTGGAGCGGTACTGTGGATTAGGCGATGGGATACTGTGGTGGCGGATCCGTTGCGTGCACGTGTCATTAATCTCCCATCACAAAGGTGTAATTTCGTAAGGCAGGTTTGGGGCGCTGAGCGAAGAAAATGGAGCGAAACCTGCCCCTAAAGTGCACTGAGAAGTAGGCTTCTCCGCGGATTTGACTCCCTTTCCTATCGCAGCAAGTGGCTAGAGCCTCCCCAACTCTACCCCAGGAAGCTAGCTACCCCTGGCTCCAGTACGTCTTCTTGCTTTATCTCGGCGGCAGATGCTGTCGCCGGGCGTCACTATCATTGTTTTGGGCCTCGATGACCTAGACTTGGTTTCGGTAACAGACGTAGGGTAAGTGCTATGCAGCGTTAGACGTTATTGGACGTGTGTGGCTTCGGGAATAAAGAGTGAAAGCTGATCTGCGCGCCTATTTTAGGCTGCCAAAGAAACCCGCGGCACGTAGCCGCAAGGCGAGCTTCAGGCTGCAACGCAGCATTCGCGATAGGCGTGTTCAAAGCGCCTTAAGTTGTTTTGCTGGTCATTGTCGGTCGGTTACCACCATCGGCTTAGTCGCATAGTGCCGACCGTCAGGTTTTCGTAACCGTGCTTTTGAATATTCATGTCGAAGTGGAGGCCGGCGCATTTCGAGGGTTCTTTAGAACATAGCGGCTGGTAAATTCGTCACGTTTTTGGGTGCTGATATTCGACCGGCTTGTTTTAATTCTCCGATAACACGTCGTGACACCGTATCGCAGCGAACGCAGCATATTGCAGCCTATATAATTTGGCACAGCAATGAATAATACAAAAACACTCAGGCTTTCATGCCTGCTTTGAATGCACAAAACAAGACCAGAGCCAACAAGACAAACGAATTGTGTATTCGAAACATGCAGAATGCGGTAAAAATGAACTGCTCAAGTAAACATGTTGCGAACGCCGAGCTCTTAAAGCTTGACGAGCTCCGTCAGCTGCCCTCAGCGGAAATCGCATCGCAGTTTGCAATGTTTCGTTTCTTTTACCTGTGAAACAAGTAAAAGAAACCATTAAATTCACAAAATTTTGAGCTTCATTCCTCATGAAGTTCTGCAATGTTCTGCACGCCCATACTTAGGCACTACAGGTTATGGAGCCAAAATCACCGTTGGGGCGTTCGTGTGGGAGGGGGGGATAAATTGGACTTATGGGCGGGGGGGGCGGTTGCCCACCCAAAACTATTCAAATCAATACTCGGGATAGCATGTGTGCATCCATATCTTATGATGCATATTCGCCCTTGACAGGTATGACCTGTGTCCGGTGGCAGCGGCCGCACTAAAGGTCAGTTGGCGTCAGAAGGTTGGGCGGACCGTGCCAGCACTGCGGCACGTTAAACTTTCGCCACCAATTTCTGCCGCTGTACTGGAATTGCACGTTCTGATGGCAGAGGTCAGGGCTCGCACAAGCACTCTTTAGCCTGAGCTCTGATCCCAGAAATCCATCCATTCAAAAGGCTCGGATTAAATAATTGAGAAATATTGTAAGTAGGCAGGAATGATGAACACATATTAATGACACAAAACAGGAATGCTGAACAGTAATCTTAAGTTGCATTTTATTTCTACGCTCACATTAGACTAGAATGTAGATGTCGCAAAAGCAGCACGTTTTTGACCACGCTTGCCCCTTTACACGCAAACTGACTCAAATATGAGGCTGACGTGGGAGGCAGCTGCAACCATAGTTCGCAATGCTTACGAATCCCTGAGACTGGTGTAGCGATGTTGTCGAAAAGCTTAGGCGTATTAGTTCAGGCACGCTCGGCCCCCCTGCAGTTGAGCCGATGCGGTATCGTTCCCAGACTAAAGAGAGAAGATTCGAACATATGATCATATCACTATCAAAATGACGTGCGAAAAGTTTTGAGTGCATTCGGCGTGACATATTTATAGCATATACGGAACAAATACACTTCGTAAAACATCCTTTGTTCTGCATGTGGTAATAAGAACAGGCGGTGATTATGTAACTGGTACTTACTCACTTGGATGCTGTGTCGCAGTCATGTCATGTTTGAAAAGAGCATCGCTGGGTATGACACATGGATACGAATGCACGGACTGTGCAAAGCCACATCGCCTTAAAACGAGTGGGTTTAGCAAACAACTATCAGAATGCCAGATAACTGTCAGGTATTAACTCCTAATGCGGTTAGTGTCGTTATCACCAGTTGTATCTGCGTTAAATGACAGCATCACGTTTTGTCTTTGTTTCCGTTTGCCACCCATGACCACGTAACCAGAAGTGTCCTGTGAAGGTACCTCAGCGACGCGCCAAATTTCACCATACGCCTTTAAAAGGAGTGTTTCATATTTGCATGAGGTTTTAAACTTAAATAACCACCGTGAATGTCATTCGGTACAGTTCACAGCCTTGTCCTTCTTGAGACCTAAAATCCTTTAGTTGTTGAGCTACACGCCCGCGAAGATGCGCATACTATGTTGCGCAGACTATCTCAAGGGCACTTGGGCATCAATGGCGTCATAATAACGCCATTCAAATCCTGCCATTCTATTGGCTATTTGGTGATCAAGACCAAGACAAATATAATGTCGTGTCGTTGAAATCTGGCGTTCGTGAGTAAGACTTCCAGATAAAACGACCGTCAATTGGCTCTCAATAAGTGTGCAAGGCACGACGAATTAATCAACCAATGTCATATTGAGGAGTATACTTACCAAATGGAGAAACTGTGTTGTCTAGAGCATTCATTTCCACTTGAAAGTATACAAAGAGTTGTAAGTGAGCTTATATTATCATGTCTGATGTTTGCTTTAATGTTTTCAAGCGTGGAACATTTTCTTTAACCATCTGAAATTGGCAGTCAACCAAACATCAGCATTCACACTACCAAAAACCCAATTCCAAGACGTCGCTGGGGCCTTAATATTTGCACAAACATTTAAAATAGACACCCAGTAGCAAAACACATGGACAGAGCAAATACCCGTTAGCGAAACAACAGACACAGAGCACGAACAGAGGAAACATTAACACCATCGGCAGAAGAAGACAGTAATCGACAAATAATTGCTAAATAAGTGGACAGCAATTTGCCGATTGCAGCTCTGGAAATATGGGCTGATAAAACTGTCATGTGGATCAAAACGTTAGCGTACAAGAATTACGTATTCTCCTATCGCCATATTGTCCCAGCCCAGTGGCCGATGAGTGACTTTTGCGAGGGAAACATCACATTGGTTAGTCTTCAAACTTGAGCATCTTATTTTTGGAAAACTGCCTTTGTGACTTAACGCGCTTTCCTCTGGCACTGGCCTACCTTGCTGTAATATCTTGGCTATGTTGCGTTCCATAAAAGCTGCTCAAAATCCGTCGACTTCCATTTCTAACCATTGTTTCTAATGATGTCATTTGCATGCACCCGTAATCTTCCGATTCTTCCACGTCTGCGGCATACAGGTATGCATTCATTATGCTTTTTATCCACAGTAAAGGCGTGAATAGGCTACGAATGAGACCTTTTTATGTGTATTTGCACAGGATCCTTTCGCAGAAGCAGAGATCGAACAAAACCTCCAACGCCAAGTATTACGGGAGTGTTTTTCTCCGAACACCGGTAATGAATCGCAGCAGTGTGTTGCCACATTGCAACTAAATGGCATTACTCATAAAGTTGTTTAATTTCATGCACCCCGATTATCATCTAAAGCATTGGCTCATCAGTGATTTCGGCGTGGAAAACAGCCAAGCTGAACATCGTGCGGCACGTTTCCAAGATGGCGCAGACACGCTGGCGTGGTTGCACGGATCTTCAGCTCACTGGGCGCTGGAGCTTGTCTGGGGGGCTGCCTGCTGGCACGTGAGCGCGACTCGTCTGGCCGGTGCTGCATCACGCGAACACTCCACCGCTGCTACGGTCGACCTCGACAGATTCGGGGACCCGCATGGCAGACGACAACCCCTCGCCAAAACTCAACCATAGCATGGATAACACTGAACAGCCGTCGTTTATTTTTCAAGAGAGCGCGGAAGTCGGCGGTGCTGAGCGCTGTCGTCTCCTGACACCAATACTCGCAGTAAGCGCCAGCTGACGCCGGCCGCACTCGTGCACGGAGGATGCTGAGGTCAGCCGGCCGCGTCGCCAGTGTGCCGCCGCCGCAGCGGAAGGCTCTGGCGGCCGAACTCACCACGCCAGACCGAACCACTCACCGCATCCTGTCGCGCTCGGCTGCCCGGCGCCAGGCCCGAGCCGCGATGGAGAGAGCCGACGCGCGGTGCAGCGGCTTACCGCGGCATACGCTCCAGAGCTACGGCCGCTTCCAAACGCCCCGTCAATGCCGGCGGACCCCATTCAGCATTGAGGTGCTGAATGGGAACTACTGAGTAGATACCATTGTCTCGTAGGGGCTGTAGAACGCGCATCAAAGCTTCTCTTGAGATAAGTGAGCCCTGAAAAATCAGAACCAGGCGAATTAATTCGTCTTGGAAATGAAGGGCATGCAATGTGGTTATAATCCTCTAATCTCGAAACGTGCAAAAAATGCTGCTAACATCCCTTCAGTTTTCTAGAGGGGTGAGGCGATCACGTGTACAGTGGTTTCTAGGAACGGCTTCAGTGTAAAGAACCAGGTCTCTAGTCAACCGCGAATTACATGCAAACACATTGCACCCTCGCATCGCAGGGGTACGTAAACTCTCCGTCGCCGGCATGGCCGACCGCAGATGCCTCCCACGAATTTATGCGTGCAGACCACCCAAGCGGTGCAAGTCTGGGCCATCGGCGGTCGGGTCTCAGCCCTATCAGTCAGAGTGATCGCAGGTGGGCACCGCCGCCTGGTCGCCGCCCGCTCATTCAGCCGAGCCGAAGCAGCAACGGCGGCGGCGGCGGCGGCGGCCGCGGCGGCGGCGCTGGCCCCGTCCCCAAGGTCACCGGCTGGTCGCCGGCCGGCTGCCCGGCACACCTGTGACGCTCGGGGCGCCCCGGGTCGCGTCCCGCGGGCCTGCCGACCCGGCCGACCCGGCTCGACCCCGGCCACCCGACAACGCGCCGGGGCGGCGGCCGGCGGCGGCGGCGGTCGGCCCGAGCGCCGCCTGCGGCCGTTTCCAGGGGCGGCCGGGGCCGGCTGAGTCAGCGGCCGGGCCGCCGCGTGGATGCGCCGGCAGCCGGCACCGCCGCGTGAATCACGGCGCAGAGGCTATGCAGACGGCCGGCCTCTCAGGCGACGCCGCGACGCCGGCTCGGCTCGCCGAGAAGCGCTCGCCTGGGTCCATGAGGCGGGCTCGGGGCCCGCGGCGGGGAGGTTCCATAGGACAACGTGGAGATCAGGGAGATGCGACCGGCGCCTGCGAGCTCCGCTGCAGAGCCGGTGGAGACGCGGGATGTGGTGGCGAAACCTGACGCCGTGATTGACAACTGATTAACCCACCTTGGCGGGCATCGATGCCGAGAAAGTCTCGGTACCTTCCACTTTGGCATCTAGCGGGAGCTAGTCTCACTAGTCACCGTTATCAAGGATGAATCCAGTAGGGTCAACCTCGAGAATTATGAAGGTTCTAGTTCAAGGCACTGTTTTCCAGACTTCACATGCTTTATAGGAAGGACTGCGACGACATCACATAACTCGTCACCTTTGTGATAACGAAATCAGTTACACAGACATTCAGCAATAACGGATTTAGTCGACCGTTTGTTTACTCAGCTGTCACTTCAATCGGAATATATAACGGAGTATTGCCTGCCCTTGCCAATGCATTCATCATGGAAAAGCGACGCGTCCCAGAACTCGATCTAGTGAATCGTTACAAGTCGCGCCTGCGAAAGAAAGTTGTCAGGACGTAACGAGCCCAAACTGTTGATAAACACACCGCGTATCCGATATCGCCGCGGCCCCCGTCCCAGCAGTCTGTCAGCGCTCTGCAATGCGTTCCAGACCCCAATCCTACAACTGATAGGGGAACACCGCGCCCCGCCGTCCGCTAGCGGCGCCAGCAGCCCGCGCCGCCACGAGCGCTCGCGGCGACCCCTGGCGGAGGCGGAGGCGCCGGCCGCGCGGCTCTGGTATGCACCGGCCGGCTCCCGGTCCCGCCTGCGATGACGTCATGCCGCCGCCGCCGCCGCGGCGAGCGTGGATCCTGGCCGCACCCGCGGCGCGCCTCTGGGATGGATGGCTGGGCAAGCTGGCGCAGCGGTCCGCCCCCTCCGGACAGCTGGCGCAGCGGTCCGCCCCCGCCGAACAGCTGGTCGCCGGGCCCGTCGCCGGGGAGTGGAGACCGGGTCCGCCAGGTGGAGTCATGGAGTCCGCCAGGCGAGTCGTGGAGTTCGCCAGGTGGGATAAAGAGAGTCACAGGTGCGGTGTTGAGACGCTGGGGTGATTATGGAGTAGTTCTCAGGTGGATGATGGAGTCCAGGTGGGCTACGGCGTATGCTAGGTGATGTCACGGGATAACAGACATAGCATAGTGGAGTATGGAGTCACTCACGCGGAATATGGATCCTGAGATATGGAGTATGCATACCCAGGCAGGGCATAAAGTATACCAAGGCAGAACACGCAGTTTTCAAGGTTAACCCGTACCTCCAAATGAAGCATGGCGCGCCCCAATGGAGTACGAACACCACAGGAGAACCGGGAAAGGGGACCGACGGCTCAGACACCGACGCCGCCGGTAGCCATGCCATGGGACTGCTGCCCACAAAACAAGCGCAGAGCTCCATAGAGCCCCGAAGCCGAACTTGTGTGCGGCACTGAGCGTGGGGCCTCACTCCGAAATCATCGGCAAACGCCGAAGCAGCGTCTGATGAACGCTTTCTGGGCAGGTTATCGGACGACGACGAAGACCTCTTGCTAGGCAATGTCTGGGCAATGAGACACCTCCCCGCCGGGAAGAGCCTCGAGCGGGCCGTGACGTCAGCCCCATTTAGAGAGGAGGCCCGCCCTACCGTCCCGGCTCTTGTCCCGCCCAGTGATTCATTTGCCATTTCCTGCTATTCGTCAGCTAAACTGGCAGATCCCATGAATCGTTTTCTTTGCGATAATTATTTGATGTTATCTGAAAGTGAACAAATGAGAGGGATGCCGGTCTCCAACACGCAGCTTTCTGCGCAAGTTCGACGAACTTTGAAGGTTCCACGCGTCATTGATTCGCGGGAGCGTTGCAGAGAATCAACCGCGTTGGTAATTGGTCAACTCGACACTAGCAAATGTTCTGGGACGCTGGGCACGACGGTTATGGCAGCTGCTCGGGTCGTCTGACACGATGCTTATGCGTATCATATTTTGGTAAATGTAGCGTGGCCCAAGGCCACGCAGATATAATACGGAGCACTACCAGATATAATACGGAGCACTACCAGATATAATACGGAACCTCACTCAGCAGCATAATGGTTTAATTGCGCGTTGTAATGTGCCGGAGGTAGTAGATTGCGGGCAGGTGCCGTTAATGAGTGTAAAAACGTTCGCTCCAGTGTGGCTGACCTCAGCAGGGATCAGGTCATGACACCCCATTCAGTGGAGGTCGTGTCCCTGACTTACATTCCCAACTTCTTTTCACGCCAGCCCCGGGTGCCAGAGGACCAGTGAACGGTGTTTTGTTAGTGACAGCGTGGCAGCAGCCGGCAGATAAACGCTGAACATTCCACAATAGCAGCGGGTAAGGGAGAGAGAGCAGAGAGAGAGAGAGAGAGAGAGGAGAGAGGACAGAGAGAGAGAGAGAGAGAGAGAGAGAGAGGAGACGAGAGGAGAGGAGAGAGAGAGAGAGAGAGAGATACAGATAGAGAGAGTAGGAAGAGAGAGAGAGAAGAAAGGAAGAGGGAGAGAGGGGAAGAGAGAGGGAGCGATGCGGAGAGAGATGCTCACATAACTACATACATACATACATACGTACATGCATGAATACATGCATACTTAAAAAATGCATACCTGCTTATGCCTGACGCTCGGAATTAACGTTTTCCTCCTGTGAAATCTGAAATCTATCTGGCGGGCTGTAATTCAACTAGGTGCCACGCTATGCATGTATTTACACCAAACAACTATCTAAGAATGCGCATCAGTGATAAATATGCACGAAAACCGGGGGTGAAAACGACGCAGGCCGCGACTTGCCTGGCGTGACGCGACGCTGCCGGTCCATTGTCAGTCGGCCGGCATGCTCTCCAGCTTTCACAGAGAATACCTCGCAGCCGAGGCCCCAGCGCCCCGGCGAGCTGGCGCATGTCCTGTGTAGGTCGGTCGGCTGGGCGTCAGAACGTGATCACAAACCAAATGTGTATCAAGTTTCCAAGGAAACTTATTCCCAACTCGCTTCGGGGTCACACATTTACAGGCATTGGCTTGGGGCGCTGTGTCTCGGGAGGCCCGATATGTCACGGTTATGCTGGTAACCCCGAGTCTATATCCTGGTCGGAAACCGTTCCGTGCATTGCACGCCAAGTACAGGCATGCCACACCACTGACGATCTCATAGCGTTTGTTAGCGTCTGGATCATTCTTCGAAGCATAACTGCGTATCACTTGCCTGCCATTTATCTTTAAATCAGTGCACTACAATTTGCAACAAGTTTTGGTCAACAGTTCCTAATCGTCAACGCGGAGTGGCAAAGGCGGCATATCAGCCGGAAAGATTCATTACAAAAAGGCTCACGAGAGCAACATGCCGATCGGTGAGATTAGCCTGGCATGTGTGTTTGCTTGGTCGCGTGTCAGCCAACGTCCTCATGTGACCGTGCGTTCAATGTGGTCTGGTCAGCCAGCATTTTTATTGGTTCAATGGCCTTGCTCCTGATTTTTTGCTACGTTCGCGGCGAAAATATGTTTGTAATAAGGACCTTTCGCCGACATCTTATCGTGAATAATAATGAATGTTTTTCTTTCGCTACCTTCAAAATCTAACTGGCGCAAGCTGGAATATTTGCCACCTGCCATTCGTTGGCCGGGTGAGGAGGGTGGAGGCGGGGGTGGGCGCGTGGTTGGGGGAGTTAAATCTCTCCGTAAATATGCCGGGAACTGCTCAAATGGTAACTGCTCATTTTTGGGAAAAGAGATCTACCGCGCACGGATTCCAGTGCTCCACAGCATTGAGGCTAAGTAGAGACGGCATAGATAAATCAGGATGAAGTCTACGTGTTGAAAATATATTCACGGTCGGGTATGTTTAGACTCAGCATCATCACAATCTCAGTCACATTGAAAGATTTAGGCTCTGTATCCTCAAACCCGCTTGCACGCATCCATATTTACTTGGTGCTTCACGTAACCTGAGGAACACATACATGTGCAGCAGTTGTAATATGGATTTGCCATTCTTGAGCATGTATTGAGGGCTGTGCATACCTCTCCGGTGACAGATACAGATGACCAATCAGAGGCGGATACAACATTTCACAATGGGGGAGGGGGACGGCAAAACTAAGTAACTGAAAAGAGAGTTTTCCGCGCCGCGAATGGGCGTAAAATATTACAGGCTCTCCACCTTCTTGATCTGATGAGTCTTTGGTTAACAGTTAACGGTTAACATGTGGTCACGTACATATGAAAACACACCATAAATTTGTTAAGGGGCCATATGACTCTCCTCCTCCCAGCGCCAGATATTTTGTCTTCCCTGAACAACGGGTCGAATAAGGTGGCGCACCTCCTCCTTTGAGGGGAAACAGGCTTTCGATGGCGCGTTTCCTTCCCTGAACAGGGAACAGCCACAGACCGTGCAATTCTCAGCCCTGCCAGAGAGACAGCTTCAGAGGCATCGTCAGCCCCCTTCGCACCAGTAAGCTCCCAGATCGAGCCGTCCGATCACAAGCCGCGAGCGGTGCCTGTGTTGACACAGGCAGGCGGCGGTCGCGCCGGGAGAAGTACAATGCAGCGTTTATGAGTGAAAGCGAGGTGACCTCCGTGCGCCGCGGAGGAGGGAGTCGAGCCGCTGCGGACTAGAGGGCGTCCAGCGCCCGTGACTAGTGACGGCGGGGCTGATGGAGCCTCGGGGTTTGAGGTCGGCCAGGTGCGCTTCTTCTTACTAGGAAAACAAGTTATTGAGTGCAGGCACGGATCATGAGGGACTTTGATTAAACGCGATGTGAGGAGCGCAAGTGATGCACTCAAGCTTTCCTAAGGTGGTCCGGCCTTCGCACGTGTGCATGGCCGATACTTGAGTGGTTGCTTTAAGTCCGTGACCGCGCGTACTTTGCTTTGAATTATTGCGGTGGCCAGGTGTCACGATGATCATGTATTAAATCGCGTACAATCATCCCATTCGTTCCTTGGAAGTTGGAACGCCGTAGCTCAGCGCGTGCAGCATTATTTAAATTGCATTGGAGGCATTTGTATTCATATTCCTGCCTCAGCGTTGTGAAGGCTGTTGCCAGATGAAAAGTCGCTGCCTGTTCTCATAAATGGGCCGATAAACCAGGATTTTTGGTTAGGCTGCGATTTTAGCGTCTGGAAATTCAGAAGACACCTGATAATCAGTGCGGTTGACTGCCACTGATCGGCGCCATGATCATCGCAGCGTTTTCATTTTGTTGTTCTGGCCTGTGACGCGTGCTGTTATTAGATGAAGTCAAAACATAAACGTATTTATTCTAGAAGCTGTATTTTACGTGAGACTGACCGTAACCCTCTGCTGCATTACAATTCATCTCCCATGGTTTTTCACCCTTGCAATGTAGGCCATGGATGGCGGGTGATCTGCTTTTCACAGGCGGCATTTGCCATTCTTACAATGTGCCGCGGTCAGGAGGCCCCATTTGCACAAACTATTGGCAATTGCCTGCTGTAAGTAACCCGTGGAAACTGCTGCTGTGTATGGCTACGGGACCAGGCTCATGAAACATAGTGTTTTGGGGCAGCCAGTTACACCTTTGAGACCGTAAGATAATGATAGATTTTTTATTGGGCTGCATGCGTCATTAAGTTTATTTTGTGTTTGCCACTTGTCTTCTTCTTTAGGATGACAGTTGAAATTGTTCATAGCCATGCCATCTTTTAAGCCGAACGACTATCCTTTAATTGGTCTTCGCAGTTGCTAAGGGAAGAACTTCTTCTCATCATAAGCATCTACGCGTGTTGTATTAGTCCCAGAATGATGAAATAGTTACCTTAAGAAATCGTCAGTGTGTTAGAATTGACATGTTCCCTGAATGCATACTTAGACACCTTCAAAGCTAGGTCTCACCGTTCTTATACACGCAATGTCAAATGTAAGTTTGCCATTTCTCATACGCTACTGAACCTTTTTTTAATTAGCACGTCAAAGCCCCCAAATGGCGTCAGTATACCTAGCATAAGTGCAACGACCCACGGCCCATGACGGGTGCGACAGAATTAAGGATCAGTTCAACAACCGACAGGTGCAGCCTACCCCGCGATAGCTGTACTGCCGATATGAAACCGAAGCATGGCTTAAGCTTGTGAACTTTTAACGCGTGCATGTATGTACTTGGCCTATACTATCGGCAAGGACGTTGGGACGTCCTTGTTCTTCTCCGCTGTCGGTGCCAACAACTATCACACAGGCTCGGGTGAAAAATCATCCCTTGGCCCCATGATGATTACACTATTGTCCGGTGAAACTCGGACCACTCCGTGTGTGATGACCCAGATCCAGTCAGGTAATGCGGGGATATACATTTTCTAACCGCGCTCTGCGTCATCATTCTCACTAGAATGCAAAAAATACGATGAATCTTATACTCAAAGCATTCCCTCGGTTAAAGCAAGCATGAACGATATACATATACATATATATATATATATATATATATATATATATATATATATATATATATATATATATATATATATGTATATATATATATATACATTTTACATACATACATATACATTCAAATATATACATATGCAATATATATGTATATATATATATATATATATATATATATATATATATATATATATATATATATATATATATATATATTCATGTGCGTGTGTGTTTGCGTGTGTGTGTGTGTGCGTGTGTGTGTGTGTGTGTGTGTGTGTGTGTGTGTGTGTGTGTGTGTGTGTGTGTGTGTGGTGTGTGTGTGTGTGTGTGGTGTGTGTGTGTGTGTGTGTGTGTGTGTGTGTGTGTGTGTGTGTGTGTGTGTGTGTGTGTGTGTGTGTGTGTGTGTGTTTATCCATGTGTTGGACTGGACGCTATGTTGACTGTTAACACTTCGGGGATTTTTTAGTACCAAACTCGACACCGACAATGTGCCCGCCTGGTGCGACAAGTGCAACGCCGCATGCTACATGGCAGGTGCGACAGAACCAAAACAGAACAGAAAATCACGTTGCAGTCTAAGCAATCTCGTCACTCGGCAACACTATGGGCATAAGATTAGCCTTATGTTCTCCTCTGCTGACATTTTGTATGCTCAGAAGCGCGCTTCAAGCCATACTTTATACCGATATAGCATTTTCGTTGACTAACGTTGACGCATTTCTGTAGCAATCAAATTGAAGCACAAGGTTCTGTGTCGATAGTCGCCATTTGCTGGACGGCTATGCCAACGTATGGCATGTGTGCAGTGATTGATGTGCATAGCGAAGTATTTCCCCGTGTGTACTGCATTCATACCAATCTTGTTATTAAGGAAAAAAATGATCAGGAAAGCCGGCAAAAAGTACTCACCAGCAGCGTTCCGGATCGATTTTACGAGCACCACCCCGATCCAGTGGATCTGGGCGCCCATATTTCAGCATCGGATCAGAAACATCCAAAGTTTCGAGACCAGAGTGATTGATAATCCCCTCATACGCATCGTGAGCAAAGCTGCACTGTTGGCATGCTGTTGGGCCTGAGCATGTCGCCTGTGTGCAGGCATCCCACATGCGCATGCACTCGGCAGTGTTTGTCGGTGCTGAGAACGTTATGCAGAAGGCGCATCGTTAGCCGCGTACAGTCCACGGCACGGGAGATGCCGTGAGGGACCGAAATTGGGATAGATGTGCTCCTCCTAGTAAAACCGCAAATTCCTTGCGACAAAAACAAGGATTTGTCAATTTGTCATCTAACCAGCGACGGCGATCTTCTCGTTGTTGCATATTTGATTTGTCACGTGGGACATGGCTCGACAGCGGACTGTGCGCAGAGCTCTGAAAAGTTCAGCGCAGCCAGCACCGTACAATCAGGTCCCAGGGGCGTGACCGCCGCTCCCAGAGGCCACGCCGCTGGGGGCTGATCACGATCTCGGTCCGGTCCCGTCCGGTCAGGTCCCGAGGCGTGATCGTCGCTCCCAGAGGCCACGCCGCTGGGGAGCTGATCACGATCTCGGTCCGGTCCCGTCCGGTCAGGTCCCGAGGCGTGATCGTCGCTCGCCGCCCCCCCCCCCCCCTCCCCCTCCCACCCCGCACGCGGCCGTCACCGCCGCTGCTCCCTCGGCGCAGGGCGGCGCGTTGCGTACCCCCTCGTCGACGGTCGACTGGACGCTATCCACGGCTCGCCCGCCACGCGCGGTGCTCTGCACGGCCCACGCCGGCCGCGCAGCTTCTGTGTCGAAACGGCTGCGTGGTGGTTGGTGTCGATACAAATCTGGCAGGTCCAATTTGCTGACAGACAAAGGCCATCCTCAGTGCAGTGGGGGCCGGCGCGGCCGCGGGGCCGGCGGGTCGCGCTGGCCAGGCATCGGCGCGCGCGGCGCCGTCGTCGGAATGGGGCCGCCATTTGTCTTGTCTCCGATCTGGATTAAAACAGCAGTCGCCGGCGTGTTTTTGCGTCTTGCGCGCCGATCAGTCGGCGAATGATCGCTGTCGTCCGACACACGGCGCCGATCGGATGGGCCCGGCTAATTATAGAGAGGCGACCAGGGAGGGACGTCTGCGCCCGGCTGTGTCGGACGGACGGTGTCGGGCGGCGCCCGCCGGAGCGGCCCCGGGCTGGAATGTCCGGTGACAACTGCCCCGGACCTCCCTCTGCCCCGGCTGGCCTCTTCAGAGCTAGTGACGCTGGGAAGCTAAGTGGGAGTACGCCTGTTTGCAGCTGCGTTGCGGAGGTGGCTGAAACGTTAAACTTTACTGGATTCCTTACTTTTTGCCAGATGCCCTGCGCATAATGCAATGAGGCCAGTGGCGCATGATGTTTTAGCCAACTGCTAAGGTGCCGTTGCGGTGTGTTATAAACGAGCTGATCGCGCCTGTTTGCCATTAAGGCCCGGTCACTAATGCGTCCGTCATAACGTCAACATCCATTGGCTGATGGCAAATGTACAACTAGTCCTCGATTTTGGGAGTACAATCTGATCATGTTTGGTTAAACCGTACCCGAATATTGACCAATGGAAGTGGCCTTCGCCCACTTCGATGGTGACTGCCGCCGATACTGACGGAAACGATTAAGTTTATTACGCCTAAACATGCTGCACGTCAGACGAATGAATTTATGCATGTTTGAGAACGCAATCACCTATGGAATTGTGACAAAACAGATGGTGCGCACTCGTCTGTTATGTTTATGCCCTTTAAAAAGCATCTTGGCATTGCCAGTATGGCATCTGTTTAACATCAAATCTCATTTTATCTTAGCTACGAGTTGGTACACCAAGCAAGTTTAGAGCGAACGTGTCCTGTTTATGCACACTTCTGAGAATATCAACCCCCTACCGCACGTGGTGCAAGCGGCTATTGAGTGGAGGTGTGCGGTGCGGCGCTGCTCGTGCCCCACGCGCCCATTTGCAAGGCGTTCGTGTGCAGTGGGACAGAAGGGGCCGCCCATTATCTTACGGTGCTGAGCGGTGCAGCAAGTGTCAGCGGTGAGCCTCACAAATAATGCGGATGAAAAGCAATGAGTCCAGGCGAAAAACACTTGCAAGCTGCCCAAGTGACCCGTTTCGGTACATTTGGGCGCAGACATTGCATTATTTGTGACAATCGTCTGCGCTTTATTTGTTAACGTGTTGATCAAATGCAAATGGATTAAGATCAAATGCAAAAGGTCAAAAAGGATGAAGGTCAGTCAGGTAAAAGCCCTGAGGGTTAAAGGCCAAAAAGGCAAAATTTCGAAGAAATACAATTCGAACGTAGTGTCAAAAATTTACAAGTTCAAGGGATAGAAGTGAAAACGACCGAGGATAAATGGAATCAGTTAAGTTTTAAAAAGTCAAAAGGGGCAAAATTCAAATGACTTCAAGTGAAAACAGCAAATATCGAAAAGTAAAAAATAAGGGAATACAAGTCATAATGGCAAAACTCAAAACGAAAAACAGAAAGGACGGCATGCAAGTAACATGCAAAAAGTTGGGCAACCTAAACGTCGTGATGTATAAAAATGAAGCAGGTGCTGGGATCCTGAAGCAGTTAACTGCGGTGGGCCGCTTCCGAGCCAAAATCTGGGCGCGCCGCGACGTTCTCGGGATGGCTTGTCCGATATTTGGCTGATACTTCTTTGGTTCGTCAGTAGTGACTAAGGGGTCTCCTTACAAACCAGAAAAACCAAAAAGTGACGTTTTTCCCTAGGCAGAGTAGGACGGGAGTGCAAGGTGGCTGCCCTCTGCCTTCAGCCTGGGGGAAATAAATGCATCTACTGCCCCCATTTTGGAGACCCTTTTTCCCAAGTTGAAAGTTTAGTAATTACACTATGTTATCCAAATTCAGATGCAGGAAGCTCCTTAATTTCTCTAGAAACCCCTAAATTGGGTTCAGGTGTTTTTTATATATCAGAAGGACACTTTGATAGATTGGAAGGCCCACTTTACAAATAAGCTAGGGTCTGCTGTGGGTCAGGAAATTCCGTTTTGTGTTGGTGGAGGATACTTTATGGGGAGGCCTTTTCAAGAATCAGAAAACCTTTGTTCCAGACCATGAGACAACGTTTTGAGTTTACTAGGGCACTGTTCTGGACGGAGAGATATATCATGTATTAGGGGACTTCCGTTTCACGACGCTCCTGCTCCTAGTTAGGATGCTGTGTGTTGGGGTAAGGAAACCTTTCATTAAATTGGGGCCCCCAACCCATACAGGAGCTTGTGATCGTGCCACCTGTGGTAAGACCTGAAGCCGTGGTAGAACGTTGACCTGCCCTCCGATACACAAGCTCATCTCCCTTCCCCAAATTCCCCAATCAGACACAACGACCACATCGCGTTTACTTGAACCCGAAGCATTTGGACTTGAATCCCGCAATGATGATTGTGAGAATGACATCTGTCACTTATTTCCTGGGAAACAGATAGCCAGTCAATTGAATGCAAGGATGAATGTAGTATCCCATTCGAACAATATGCGTCTGAGGTGCCTAGTAACAGAGGGCATGACAAAAACGAAAATAATGCCGATCTATTTTGCCCATGGATCTCAAATGTCCGGCTATTCAACGAGTAGTAATACATCGACTAGTAATAACATCGCTCAGAATGCCCTTCTGATCCAAATCCGGAACCCTCTGTGCCTTACGCGCAGTCACGGAGCTGGTGATTGGCTAGACCCCACTGGCGGAGCGAAGCCGGAGCCTTTGCGCTCCTCCTGGAGGAGCCACTGTCCAGGGGACCTCAGTGTGTTCATAGGTCATATATGAACGCCATGGATTTGGCCGAGACAGTGTGTGTGTGTGTGTGTGTGTGTGTTTGTGGTGTGTGTGTGTCTGTGTGTGTGTGTGTGTGTGTGTGTGTGTGGGTGTGTGTGTGTGTGTGTGTGTGTGTGTGTGCGTGCGTGCGTGTGTGTGCGCGTTTGTGTGTGTGGGTGGGTGGGTGTGGGTGTGGTTGTGGGTGTTGGTATGAGTGTGTGTGGGGGAGTGTTTTGTATTGATAGCCTGTTCTACTTGCATGCATTTAATTCTTTTATCTTTCTCTGTTGCTGATATTAGGTTTTGCATTTGACTTATACGTTTTTTTGTGCGTTTTTACCTCTACCCATTTTGTTTCAAACACGTTTGAATTTTTTACTGCTTGGTTTTTGCATCTCATTCCAATTCTTTAAATATTTTGGCATTTTGCTTTTTGTTGATTTACCCATTTTGTCTTTTGCCTTTTCACATTTTACTTTCATCTGGTTTGACTTTTTCCCATTCTGCTTTTTGCCATTTGACTTTTTGCCACATGACCTTTTGCCATTTGACAGCTTTCCATTTGATAGCATGGCATTTCACGGCTTGCCAATTTGACAAATTGTTGTTTGACAGCTTACCATTTAACTCCTTTGTCCTATAACATTTTTGTATTTTGACTGCATCCTCTAACCCTATCGAAGCCCCGTGCGCTATATTGGCAACTGCATTACGGCACTGTTTTAGGTAAGAGCACTATGACACCGTCAGTCAAAAAACGAAGCGCAAGATATTCAGTAATTCCATCGTTATGGGTTCATACGAGGTCGAATTACGGCTGTTTTAAAATGACAGCATCCTGCTTGTTCTGTTGAACCGAAGAACAGCAAATTTTAAACATCACAGAAGCATTTAGAATGACCCAATGCCTTTGAATGTGCAGCGCACGAGTGCGTAAAAATTAATAGACGTCTGCGGTTTCTGCAGAGAAACCACATCGCGAGGCGAAAAAAGTCTTCGAATAGCGCTGTCCACCAAAGTGCATGGTGTTGGCTTACCTTTTTACGCTTTACCTACGTTCTCCAATACCTGTCCGAGCTAACAGCTGTAGAGGTACAACGGTAAGTACATCTCCCGTCTGAGCATGCAGAGCACGACAACCGTGCACGGACAGCCTCGGATCGTGAGTTGCGACAGCTGATCACTTGGGCGGTAATCATTGAGCGGTGAGAACTGAATGGTGAGTGGCTGGCTTCATCCGCTGCGCCCGTTCACAGCGCCTTGATGTCCTTGCATTCACCGAACTCCCTTTACATGCGATTGAACGGTAGAATTGTCCGTTATCAGTGTTCGAAAAGATGCATTGCGCCGCACCTGCTGGTAGAAGAAGCAGACACTCGTGCTTTTCAGTACAGCTGAGGTCCAGGAGGGAACTGGACATCCACGGCTGCGCCCGGTGACTAACAGAGCCGGTCAGCAAAGTAATCCCTGTGATTATATTTTCCGGCGGCCGCTCACGTGCCTCTCTGCAGCGGGCCCCGTTCCGCAGCGAGCCAGGGCAGCGGACCGGCCGGATGCCGCGTGGCGTGTTAGCGTCTGGGGATGCGGTCTCTAGCCCGAGGGCATGGGGAGGGGGGGGGGGGCGAGCACGGTAGAGTGGACTGCAGCGAAGCGGCGGCCGATCCGGCTGAGCCGGCGCCCGCTGCCTGAGCATGGGAAGACGTGGCACCCGCGCTACCGCCGGGCGCTGCTCGTCCCTCGGCGCACCTGTCCCGATCTGCATCCTCTCCTCCCCGGGCGCACCTCACTCGGTCGCTATTGCTCCTCTGGCGCGCCTCATTCGGTCTCCACCCACTCCCTGGGCGACCCTCACTCGGTCACTGCCCTGCGCTCGTAGCGCACCCTTCTCGGGGTCCACCTCTTCCCCGCGGTGCATCGCACTCGAGCCCGTCCGCGGTGGCCGGTTCCCCCACGACACTTGGTACCCGCGCCTACTTTGGCTTAGCTCACTCGGTCCCCGATCTTTCCCTTAGCATAACTTACTCCATTTACGCATCTTGACGGGAACGGGATTCGAAAATATAATTCACTCACCTCTCTCTAGTAAATCAGCTGTAACTTTTGCGCAGCTCCTGAAGGGAGTGCCCCACCGTCGGGGTATATTTCAAAAATACACTGTAGTGACACTTCTGGACTAGTTACGTCTAGCAATAGCACTGGGAAGTGTCACTGCAGCACCGTCAAGACGTAATAAGGATGTCAATTTTAATTATTTTCTAGCCCAAATTACGCTGTCAACGCTTTGTAATAGCATCACACTATTTCCCTACAGTCGCATCCACGTCATGTGGCTGTGACGTCATGACGTCATGACAACCGTTGTGACACCGCTACTGGAGCGAATAAAAGAACGTTTGTGATTGGCCTGGCGGGCAAGGGCCTGTTGCCGAACAGCACATCGGTTGAAGTTTCAATCAGTGAGTCACATAGATCATGTGATACTCCCATTCCAAAGCCGAGGCGCGCCTTGAAAAGCGCCACTGTAGTAAACGTCATAGAGGAGACGTCAAAGCCATAGTATAATGCTTCGTTGCATTCGCGGGATGCTATATTCGTGTTTTCTGTGTTCCTTGTCTAAACTGAGTGTTTCTAGCTTTTGTAGTATTCATTACACAAACGTTTTGACAAATCAGCGTGTTGCAAACATAGCAGAATACACACATGAAATAAGCAGGGCAAATGAGATGTATTACTTTCATAGAAATGAGTAAGAGGTTCAATGAGATTTCCCCCGCAGGAGCGCTCACTTCACATGAAAATTCTGAGCTCTTCAGAAGGATTTTAAGAAAGCTGGTAGTACTGATCAAATTGCACACGTCTGGTCTAACAATGAGTGAAGAGTAAAAAAATGACACACTCCCTAGATAAGGAGCATTCTACATTTTTATGGGGTTTTGAACAACTGAAGCTGCTTTTTGAAAACAATTCAGCACATTTCATAGCCCTGGTCTTCGTAAGACCCAAAACCCTCTAGTTTGTTTTAGCTAAAAGCCTGCAAAGATACGCAGGCTATTTCATGCTGACTGTTTCAAGGTCATTCAGGCAATCACGACCACGTACAAATGTCGCTCAAATCCTGCCATCCCATAGGCCATGCGGTGCTCAAAGCCAAAAAAATATAATCGTCAAGCCGTTCAGATCTGGCGCACGTGAGCACGTCTTTCAAGCACAATAAACGTCAATTGGCTCTCAAGCAATGTTGAGCAAGCTGTGCAAGTTTCGTTAACGAATCATGTTTCGTGCTGCATAATATAAGAACTTGGACACGGTTGCTATTTATCACGGAAATAAGACTTGTAATCGAACAATTGAAAAACGCCGTCACCGAGTGTGTTGATACGAGTAAACATATTAAACTTCAGGTGAATATGCAATAACACGACGAGAATGGGCCAAAACACAAGCACATGCGGATAATCGGCTCAGCGAAAACATCCAGCACCGCCACGAACAGCTCTGGGAGATTTAAGTACTTCAAGTGAGTGCTCGGGTGGCAATTTTGCACGGCTATTTTGGCATCACTTCAGCGTCATACAAACGTTCCATGACGCAATCAAACAATGATGCATTAATCAGCACGTTTCCTGAATAGTGAAATTTTGCTGTCTAGAACAGCCTTTTCCATATAAAACTGCATTATTAGTTATAAGTGACCTTGTGCCATTGTATCAAATGGTTGATCCAATATCTTCACGAGGGGATATATTATCATATCTTCTTTTTACCTCTTTGGTACCTTTGGCTTGTTCCGGGTTATCTGATTGCCTATCGGTCACTTGAGTATTTTCTCGGAGTACTTCCTTCACATGGGGCCTGACAATCTCGCCCCCCTCCCCCTTTTCCGTACAGGTGTCTGTTATCGTGACGCGACTTCTCGTCAGTCTTGCGGCTTTGACGATTTCAGCGGTCCAAGATGGTCCCCATCCCTAAACCAACGGTGGAAGCGGAGAGAAGGGGATTTCAAATCCTGCGAAAAGTAAATATCCATTGTGCACTTATGTCTGCAGTAAATAGCTAAAAACTGCGTCCCCCGGCCTTTCGTATCACCTCACGGGCTGCCCATACATCACGTTACGAACGGGTGGGGAGGCGGGAGGAGAGGGTTAGAAACATAATAACTAAAGCATTCAAGCATAGCAAGGGAGAGGCATTCCACAGCACGCTGGTACGCTCAGGTGTGGCTACAAGTCACGCAAATGATTTGCAAACTTTTTAAAGATGTTTTTAAATGTCAAAGCCGGATACTGTTGGCTTCCTTTTATGACAGGCAGCACGTATGTTTATGTTTCGCCCCTCTAGTTTAAATAGAGGCCAGGCGAGCTTTACCTTTTGGAGACGTCAGGATTACCTCGGCGTAACCAGGGGGAAAGGGAGGGTTTTAACTTAGCTTAGTCGGTGCATAACTAGGATACTGAGGGCTCACAAATGGCCGATAATGCGTAACGTTATTCAAGGACAGTCCTTCAAGGCATCTGCCGCTATCGTCCGAGGCTACGAACGGCGTGAAAGTGGCTGATTCCGGGTAGAGCCCATGTTTTCGGGGAAGGCGATGCCATTCTCATTGGACTGGGCGTTCAACCGATCTTACCGAGTGTCGACCACCGTCTTCCGTCGTCCCCCGCCTTTGCTACACTCGAATATGTCTCTGCCTGTTGCACCAACTTCTGAAGCGATCCTCCACCCGTGATTGGTAGGGATTGTATCAAAAGTATGCCTACCACCGAGCTGAACGTCATGCTAATGTCGTCTGCTTTCAGTAACTAGTAAGAATAAGCATGGCGTTTGGCTACGCAGTGTTGTCGAATTGCTCTTGTGCGTTTTACATGATTGCACGCTCATGTGAAGATAGCACGGGCAAGACAATGGCAAGCTTGACACCCTGCGAACACGTTTGCTGTGCGTTTGGATCGGCATTTTTAAACGCGATTTTTTTTCTTGCAGCGATGCCAAATGGGTAGTCCTGAGAATCGAATCAGGCCAAGCCTCCATTCCTAGCCTGAGGAACAGGCACTTGGCTCCAAGAATGTTCTTGCAAAGGACAGCGCTGCCGCTAGGTTGATTTATTACAGGCCCCATCCCCACCGCGCCCGAATGTGTCCGTTTACGTCCGTCGGCGGCGATTGGTCAGAATAACGAAGCGGGCTCGTCAGATCGGCCGCCCACCGCGCACCGCTTGGTCGACGGCTTCATCGGCTCCGTCGTCAGCGGACAAAGGCGGACATGAACGGGAGCAGCGATGATGAGTGTCAAGCCACCAGCGCGTCACAATCTGTAAGGTGTCACGTTCGTGATAACAACGGATAATGCTCGCCACGTCAGTGTCGCCAGCCCGTCACATGTCGGCCAGCTAGGACACCTTGCTGCCGCGACTGCGCTGCAAAATGCGCGTGCATGACGGGCGTATTCTTGTACTCCTGACAGGGAAACATTCTGTAACTTCACCACGTCCGCAGTGCATTGGTGTTATTAGGTTCCCATTGCATTCGCATCGTCCCACGCGCCGACTCCTGTGCCGTGTCCTGCTCATTGCACGAATATCGTGGCATGCAGTGTAATTAATGACTGCGCGAAAATCGTGTTGGTTTATGTCGTTCGTATTCCAATCAGATGGCCACACTGGCATTGGCTAGTGATATCTTATTTATACACTCCAATGTGAAAATCCATTTGCATGAGCGCCATTCAGTTCGCGATGCAATGACACGATAACACACACAATGCCTGCCTCGCATTGCTATAATTGCATTGCTATCGTCATACGCTTTGCACGTTGATTGTAATATGTAATTTGCGCTACGTTGGTAAAAGCACAATGGCCTGCGCTGGAATCGTCACAATCGTACGAATGCCTCACACGGCATGCGGCGGTGGCGGAGTTAGGATTGTTTGAGTAATGACTTCGCCCAAGAATGGGCCAAATCGGTCAAAGAGAACCTTTTCAGACAAAGGACCCTTCACCATCGCATAGGGTCTCTACTTGTCGATTCGTGGTACCTTTTTACTTTTTATCTTTACCTTTTTGGTTTTGGAATGCCCGCGGATGTGCTAAGCTGTCAAAAAGCACTGAGACCTTCAGCTGCGCCCCCCGAGCACGTGACCCTCCTGCCCTGTAGAGGGGGTCATGGTTCTAAAGGCTCCTCCCCCTTAGCTGTGCCATTGACCTGTGATGGCATCACTTGGGCCGGCACACGTTACAGAAGGCGACGCACTAGTATCAACCGTCTGTACTTGTTGCGCCATGGCTAACCAGTTCATGAAATGGCCTTCGGAAAACGCTATGCTAGATGGTCACCACTACAGACTCCCTGCCGCACATATCGTGGGCTCCTACCACCGACACTCATGATCAGGAGCTGATTGGCGAGGGTAGATAAGATCACGGCACTGATAAAGGCTGTTCTCGTCCTCATATCAGCCTCGACATCAACTCAACAACGGTATCCCTCTCACCACCGGAGCAGCGCAGTAGGGGGTGAGGCACACCGCTGGGTGAGTGCGTCTCAGGGAGCTTCGAGCGTCTTCGGTCATCGCGGACAGGTAGGTCCTTTGTTAGCCGGTGCTGGGAAAGGGAGACGTGCGGGAGCAAAAGATAAGATGAAGAAAAAAATGCATTTTTTTTCTTTCATGCAATGCATTGATGCTTCACCAGGCCTTAAAGCTCTTGTTTTTAAAATGAAATGATGATTTTTCTAAGTCAGCGGCATGCCGTCACATGCCTTAAACCCTGGCGACTACTTGTTGCCGATAAAAACAATGTGGACCCTGAATATAGTGACGAATAGGGGTAAAATGGAGAGGCATAGAGCCTCTGTCTCCCCTGAACCAAAGCGGGCCCCCCAAACGAGTGAAACTTACATAAGGACACCAAAAGGGAGTCTAATGTCACAATGCGCTCTAAGATCATACCAACAAGTGACAAAGAGAAGTCTCCAACAAGATCAGGGCAAGGTAAGTACCTGCGCCTTTTGCTCCATCGACAGGGGCCGTCCATATCGTGACTGCTGTCGGGTCAAAGTCGGGTCCGCTCCTCGCGGAGATGCGTGCGCCTGTAAAAAACCATTTGTTGGTAAGAAATCACCTCCTCTTGGCTGGGATTAAAGATAGAGTCGGGAGATATAGGATCGGGAGCAAAAGACGCAAGGAAAGGATTGCAAAGGGAGACAATAAAAATGGTAGTTAAGGCTTAATCAATGCTGCTTTGAATGAGTTTTGACACCTCAAGCAAGCTGGGCCACCTGGGGTGGGGTGGGTGGAGGGGAAGATGCAAAGACGGGAGTAAAAGACGTAAGAAAAGCGTAATAAGTGTCTTGTCTTACGAATGCTGCATGACGTATGCTAGTTGTAAACACAGCATGGATAGAAGCCAAAAAAGAAACGGACCAAACAATGCCATTTGTTTTAAATGACATTACTGTTTTCATCAAACCAATTTTTGAGAGCAAAATGTTATCTTTTAGATCTTCTTTGTACGGGCATTATGTGTCAGATTGCGTCTTAGCTACAAGTTGATTCATGAACAGTATGGATGCATTCACTCTGTACAAAATGTGGAAATTCATAGATAGGCCCCCATTACCTCTTCCTTTTGAGCCGTGGAGCCACCCTGTGCGGAGGCCCCCTGGAAAACCCTGCACTTCCCACTCAAAATCCGTGGTTGCTGCTCCTGCCAACTATGGCCAGATATAAAAGCTGGTTCCATTATGCTCGATCTCGGTGGAAACAGTAAGGCATGTGCAGCTTTTGTGCGAAGGTATGTGTTTCAGCTGATGCAGAAAAGTTTACTTTAGTTTAGTTTTACAAGCGGTGCAATGCGACTTGGGGCATATCATGTTTCAACTGCCACAAATAAAAGCTTTCAGAATAAGAACATATCGTGCGTCTTGACTTGCTAGTTTATAGACGGATCTACTGCATCTCCCATCTCGCCGTCACATCAAAACTGCAGCCTGCAGGCACCCTGTGTGCGGTGTCCGTGGTCGCCGCGCGTGTCCCGCCGCACCGGCCATGCCCTGTAAAAACGGCGGCGGGGGGTGGCGCTGCCGGAAGTGCTGCAGACCGCTGCAGCGGCGCCGGTGACTGATGACGCTTGGCCGAGCGTCAACACACGCCGCGTGCCGTCGGGCCGACGACGGTAGCCGCCGCCGCCGACGGCAGACGCGCGCCAGCCCTCGCACGTGTTGGTACGGGGGCGGTGGGGTCGTGCGCGGCGGCGGGGCCGAGGTGCGCGGGTGGGCTGTTGGGGCGCGCTGCGGGCTCTGGAGCCAGGCGGTGACCACGGCGACGCCTGACCAACGGCGGCTGGGGAGTGACCGACCTGCCGAGATGGCGTGGTGTGCAGTGTCGGCCAGGTAGGAAGCGTCAGCGAGGACGCTGCAGGTGTCACCTTCTCTGTTCCGTCGTGCGGCGATAAGACCACGCGCTGCTCTCACGTACCGCGTCGTCGCAGCCTGCATCACCGCCCAGTCATAGCACGATGAACAACGGCTGTCCGCTCGGCATCGCCTCGTCCCGACTGAGACACAACCCCCCCCCCCCCCCTCCTCTTACGGACCCCCTGCTCTTGACTGCAGGGGTGATGTTCCATACCGGAGTGAGAGCGGAGTGACGCGTCCGGATAACCGCCCACGATGCGCTCACACGGGGCAGGCCTGTAGCTAAGCTGGTCCTGCGACGGACGTGCCGCTCATCTGTCACGGCGCTGCGACAGATCCGTGACGGGCCAGTGACGAATCAGCGGGAAGGGCATGACGGGAACCGTGACATAGTCCCTGGACAGCCATGTGACAGCTCCTTAAAAACGGATGTCAGCCATGAACCACCCCTGTGACAATAGCGCCATGGCTGTATGGCAGCTGTTACGAATCGAAGCCAGCGCTGCGTTCTGCCCATGACACTCTGGTGACGGACTTAAAACAAAGTTGCGACATCTTGTGAGGATCCCTACGTCATCGACGCTAGAAGACCTGTGAGGAGACTGGCACCTCCATGAGCACCTTAAAACGACCTTCCAACGGCTCCACTCCTGCCATCAAGCTGCGGTCGGCGCGCCTTCGCGAGCCCCCCCCCCCCCCCCCCCACCCACCGGCCGGCGGCCGGGCCAGCACTAGCCTCCAGAGGCTGTGTCGAAGCCGACCGAGCGCACCTCGCAGCTGCTATCGTCTTACGGTCGGGGGCAGCCGCTGCGGTTTGGCGGCTCGACCAGCGGGCACCACAGAGGCGCCGGCGATGACGTACCGGGGCGCGGAGCGGCAGGCGCCAGTCGTGCCGCATTGATGTCGAGGTCACGCGCGCAGTGCAGCGGGCAGACAAAGCGATGGGAAATCCAGGCCAGAAGAAAATTGTCATTGGTATGAAAGATTTTGCAAGATGACTGTATGCAACAGCATAGCTTGAATGCAAGCGATTACGGAGATCTTTTGACGGTTGGAGGTCCCTGGTGGGTTGGAGATCGTGCAAATACGAACTCAAGTACGCGTGTGGTTTGCCATGGTGCGAAGTGTGTTATATGACAGCGGGTAGTCCGCAGGCGTTACATGCACAGGATGGTATTCATCTCACCGTCGTAAACCTTTATTTACCTGCCCGTTTTGGTTTACCACCACCGTCGTCATCAGCAGCAATGCCTTCGTCATTACCAGCCTCTTTTACTTGACGGTAACCAGTATGAATCAAATATCAGAAATGATGCCCAACTGAAACTTGGACGGCACGGCTGCGTGTATACTTTTATCTGTTCCTATGTTTGCGTATTATTGATATATCAGTTCGAACTTACTCACTTCTTTCAATGATGTCTTTAAACCAAATGGTGGGGACCATCTTTACATAAGTGAAATCATGAGTCGTAAACCGTCGTTTGCAGGGCGTCTTCTTCAATACAACTTAAGCCGACAGGACGGTTCTCCAGTGCAGCCGACTGAAGTGCCAACATTGTGAACCGACAACTGTTTTAACACGCGCCCGGGTGGCGAGTTGGATACCCTTCGCCCAGGTGGGGATCAATTTGACCCACTGAGATCTCAAGAACTAAGGCAAGCTAAAGACGCCAAATTCACAGAGTGTATTGACCTGTACGTGAACTCACTTAGGTCAAAGTTTGAGATTTCTAGGTTATGATCTCCGGGTCAAATAAGGTCAAGGAAGGCGTAACTATGGGTTGGCCTCCAAAGAGCCTCTAGGACCTAGACAACTATTCTAAGAAAAAGTTCACTTGCTCATTTAAGGTTCATGGCCTTGTTTGACCTTTCGAAGGTCATGGTGACCAAAATCATGCAAGACTGCTTCAAGTTTTGCATTTGAATAAGCGGCAAAGTTCACGCTGGGCAGTATGTTCCTAAAAACAAAATATTGACCTGGATAATTTCAGGACAGTGCCCCATTCTGATCTTTAAGAGGTCCATGGAAAGTGTATAATGCGGCTCATGTTATCAATAAATTCGAAATATGCACCAGAAACTACCCCTACAGAAAGACCTAGAGTAATAAAACAGATGAGTTTGACCTTGGTCTAACCTTTATACCTTACCCTAGGTCAATGTAATTTGTTCAGTCAATTATTGTGTTGCCTAAGAAAGTATCTCAGAGATGTATGGCTTCGTCTAACACTCCGTTTTTGAACCAGATTGAACGATTCCCTAGAAATTGCCCTTGCTGTAACTATGGCCTGACTTTGACCTGCCATAAGTCAGTGACCTTAAAAGATAAATCTGAATTGTTAATGCCAGACGATCCATTATTCAATTATCTACAGCTATGCAGAATTTGGCAAGGCTACATTGCGCCGTTCAGAAACCATTCTGGAAAAACCTTCAGGAGGTCAATTTCACCCCCACCCGAGCGCGTGTTAACTTATTCGTGGTCAGCTCGGGCAGTCAGGACTTAGCAAACTGTAATGCCGATGACGTTAGACGCAGACATTTCTCCCGTTCCACACTATCCCACCATCACAACAGCAATGTGCGCGCGTGGTGTCCACTCATTTCTGGACTTCTCCATCGCTGGCTTTGCTCGCGGCATGACTGAGGACCGATCAACCGACCTGTCAATGTTTTGTCATCAGCTGATTCGGCTGTCTGCGTCACTGTTGTTAAGCCCGATCAAGCTCTTACGGAAGTCTGACTCACTTGGCTCTGATTGATCGAGATATCGGCATTTCAACATCGAAACCCCACATATGCTATCCTTACCTTTGAACTCACAAACGTCATGTGGATGCTGCCAGTAAACCTTTTTCAACAGCCCCAGCCACACCATTGCATCAGTGACCGCCTTAGACCGCCTAAAACCCAACTTAGCACCTCATGGTGCGTCATTTGGGCTGCATGATACACTCAGCTGCTGAGACTACATGGCGCCACCTGTTCTCTCACCCCAACAGGAAGGGCAGACACCGTGAGGAATTGAACCTCGTACCTCTGGTTCCCCAGACACACGGCTTAACCGCTACACCATCACCTCATCACCACACTCCGCGCATTCCGCGCAGCGTGTCCTCGGTACCAGGCATGTTTACCTGATCCGTGCACCGGAGCCGGGGACCCGCCGCGGACCGAGGCCGGAGGTCACGACCTGTGCCGTGCGTCTCATCCCCTCCATTAGCCGGCCAGACGGATTCGATGTGCTGATACTGTGGCCGGCCTCGGGTTACATCAGCTCACGAAATGTGATTAGGTGGACGAAGGGTTGGCTGTTTGTCGTCAGTGGTCCGCGCCCTGGTCCGCCTGTCAGCCTGGTGGTCGTCAGTGGTCCGTGCCTTGGTCCGCCCGTCAGTCTGGTGGTCTCCGCCTGCCGCTCACGTGCTAAGACTGATTTCAGAGCAGGAACGATGAGCCATGTCAGCGATCAGTGTTTGCAGGAGCGCGGAAGGCGAGATAGCTAGGCAGTGTGGTCGCAGGGTCTCACAGGGTAGGAATGCAATCATATCTACTTCCCGTGAGACATGATGACATTACAGTTGCGATTACAGTTAAAGCACAGTCCTTGTTCACGAGGGATGGTTTTACCCAATGCGCAGCAGTGTTAATCGCAACATCCGCTTAATTGGCATATCTAAGCCTTAAGCGCGTGTTGTCAGTCATCACTCGCATCTTCCATGCGCACTGGTGAATTGAACACTCTTTTCAACGATTCATGGGACAACAGACCACCTTGTGCTGTGGCTTAGTTTGCGACTGAATAGCTTCACGCCCACGCGGTTTACGAAACAGTATATCATGTTTGTCTCGCGCCGCATGCTGCATCGGACAGCCCTGGCCATTTGTCATTACATGCGATAGCAGCTGTCTGTTGGTTGCCGTCGCCACAGAGCCGAGACAACTGTAAACATGACGGAGCGGCCTAGAGCGTTGCCCTGACGTCTCACCGCCCTGTTCGCAGGTGGCCCGAGGTTGGCCGCGCATCATGACTGACCGGAAGCCAACGGCCAGTCCGCTGCGTCACCGTGGCTCCTCCGAATCGCGCTCAAGCAAGACGGACTCGGGCTACTTCACTAAGGACGAGGAGGCCGCCGAATCGGAGGTGGAGGAGACAGCGGCCGCCGCGCGTCCCGGGCTCTTCGAGCAGCAGGAGCAGGGCAACCGGCCAGCGGAACAGGCGTGCGCCTCCTCCGGCCACGGCGACCGAAAGACGGACCATGACAGCTCCGGAGTCTCCAACGCAAACAGCGCAGGCGTCCAGCCCGCTCGCGACAGTGTCGCCGCCTCAGCGCGTCCGAAAAGGGGTTCGACGCCTGGCTCCGCGCTCCACTCGGCCACCCTCAAGAGCAAGAGCGGCAGCAGCGCCCCGAAGACGGCGGCCAGCAAGGTAGTGAAGCGGGTGTCGAAACGTGGCGCGTCGCGAGAGCCCAAGCACCCAGCGGAGGCCGTAGCCCCCGAGGCGCCTGCAGCGAACCGTTTGCCGGCTGCCGGTCCGGCGGCAGCTCCGGCGACGAAAAGAACTAACCGGGCCGGCGCCGTCCCGTCGCGTGCGCGGGGGCGTCCTGCCGCTGCTGCTGAAAGCGGTCTGCCTCGCCCGTTGAGACACAACGGGACCGTGCACAGAGACACACCGTGTGTGTCACGACGTGCTTCAGTCACGAGTGAGGTCAGTTTAAGCGGGGAGAGACGCATCCCCGCCGCTCGTAGTGTGCAGTCCCGGATTTCCGCCGTCTTGGAGACTGGGGGCGAGCGCGCCGGTGCCAACGCGGTGCAGGCGCATGAAAAAGAACGCTCCGTTGCTTCACGCCTGGACGCTGACGATTTCGAGGCGTCTGATGTTACACGAACCTCCGTGGCACACAGCACCGCACCTTCCTGGCAACTTCAATCCGTGGCACTTCGAGAACTACAACGCAAGCCTGCCGTTAGATCCGCGTCTACAGTCAGTGCAAAAACAAAGCCCAAGCCTATCGCCAGCTCCGCAGAGGCAGCTCTCCCGCCACTGCGCAGGGGCAGCACCCGCAGGACAAAGCCAGATCCCGCGACGGGAATCGGCGGGTTCCGCACCGCCAGGTCCTCCCAGGCACCCGCGCCAGCAGGTGGTCGGCGTGCCTCTATGGTGGAGAGGCAGCCACCGCGCCAAACTCCCCTTGTAAAGCAGGTGAGTGAACAGAATATACCGGACAGGGTAGAGCGGCTTCAGCTGCCCGCGCCGTTAAGACGGCCACCCTCAACGGACGGCAGTGTGTCCCAGCGTCATGGCCCGCGGTCACGACTGATGTCCAACCTCGCGCGCCAGCACATGTCCTTCGGACCAAAGCGGTTAGGCGGCAGGCGCCTGGCGAAAGTCCCCCAAGGTGGGGGGAAGGCGATCAAAGCACGGTCCTCAGGCCATCCGACGAAGTCAGACGCCCGTGAAGCCAAGAACGACTTCAGGGAGCCCGCAGAGCACGAACGCGAGCAACCCGGTCCAGTCTCCCCGCCTGCCGCCCGTCGGTCGTGGGGCTCGACGAATGACAAGCGGACGAACGCTACGGCGAAGGCCGAGCGACTGCGATCGGCCATAGCGCAAAGGTTGCCGGACCGGGGGCCCCGTCACCCGAGCGAGCTCAGGCAGCCGGTGCAGCGGCGCTTCTCAACCCCCGGGCCGGCGGTTAATCGGGAGCCATCACACCGCCGGCGGGGGCGCAGCCAGCGGCACTCGGCGTCGGACTCGCTGGAAGAGCAGGGTTTGCTGCACCAGGAGGAGGCGACCCACCAAAACGAGACGTCTTGGCCGGTAGGGAACTACCGGTGCCGAAAATCTAGTCCGGAGCCCGAGAGCACGTGGGAGCCTCCGCATGAGGGACGTGGCAGGCAGCTGCAGCCGACTACGGAGCCGCCAGACAAGCAAGCATTAGCGCACTGCGAGGAGTCAGTTCACCAGCACGGAGGTCATAGTTGTACACAGTCGATCCCCGAAATACCGGACGACGAGACGTCGTCACACCATGCAGAGTCGGAGCACGACGAGGTGTCGTCGTGTCGTCGGGAACTCGCAGAGTCGTCGAACAACGACGAAAGCGCTGTCAGAAGCAAATCATGTGCAGAAGCACTTCAGCTTTGGGACGAATGTTAAGGAATCGCACCACCAGCGGCATGCGGAGCAAGAAACGCAGGAGCCCGGCCTGGCGTCAGCAGAACCCTCCCGACGCCGCTCTCCCTCGCAATCGTCCGACGAGAACCCTCTGGACCTCCGGGTTGAGATCAGAAAGCGCCTCCCGCCCGAGGGCTGCAGCGACGCCTCGGAGGAGGTTGAAGGGTCCTTACCGCCGTCACCGGCGACGGCAGCGGCAGCGACGGAGGTGGCGGCGGCGGCGGCGGCTGGACCGCCCCTCGATGACGTCACGGCTGGAACCGAGCGCGGCCGGCCGGCCTCGCCGTCCGCCAGTGTCGCTGGCGGTGAAAGTGCGAGCGCAGGCGCTGGACGCGCCGCTCCTGTCCGTCGTAAGAATGGCCGCGTGTACACGGCGCGGCAGCTGAGACAGCTGCGTGCAGCCCGTGGCCAGCTGCCGGCGCGTGTGCGCCGGCCCGGCCAGCTTCCCGTCAACGCGGAGTACGTCGACGACTTAGACGGCCCTGATTCGGCCGCGGATTCAGGTACGTCACTGGGCGCTTGCGCGTGTGAGTGCCGGGCTGGTTAGGCAGAAGGGCTTATGTGAAGAGTTTGGCGACGTTAAGCTTGTTCTTTTATTATTTATGCACCACGGCGGTTGACAAAATTATGGATCAGTGAGTTCGTCGGATGATTTTGGTCGTGTTCTCTGCTGAGCCCCCTAAAATCTGGAGGCGCCCTTCGTGCATAGAAGCATGCGATTGAAAGAAAATCAGTTACATTATTTTCGCCCAGTGCTAATGCAGGGCCTGTAGTTATCGATGTGAAGCGCACCCAAGATGACAATTAGGCATTTAACTGAGACATTTATAACATATTGCTGCACAGGTTTTATTTACTTCGTTTTGACAAAAAGCCCACGTCGTTGCTGATATGGCTTGAGGTGCCTTGTTGCTCAATGAGTAACAGTAGACAGCTAAAAACCGTACAAAAACATCAGTTTTGTCACCAATTCGAATGAGGGTCGAGTGCCGTCACTACTCATCATCCCAATGCATGCGCAAATAGGCCAACTAGTTATGATGTCTGGCGCTATCACTATGTTATGGCCAACTGGTTATGATGTCTGGCGCTATCACGCAACCAGCAATGCTATAACACAATCTGGACACATTCGAGTTATCTGCGGGTCAGCATGTTCAGAAGAGTATATCTGCCATGCGGCTACGTCAAACTGATGCTTAATAAAAAAGGGCGACTCTTAGCTCTCGCCCGCGGGATTTCGTAGAACGGTGGCCGCATCTGGCCGCTGACCGTACACCCGCCGGGAATCCATCCGTCTCTGCAGGAGCTTCTGCAGCCAGGGGTCACTCACTACCCAGATCAACCTCCTGTGCATGGGTGCATGCATTGGTGGTTCCTCTGTCGTAAGCTGGACGCTATGCATCGAGGCAAACTGTCTGTCGTCAGGACATCCGCTCGTAGATGGATGCACGGTCTGTAGTCGGGCGGGCCCTTAACAGCGAGACGGACTTGGTGTACTCCCTCGGACCGCCTGTGGTCGGGCGGACCCGCTGCCATCCGGCAGACCCTCCGCCCCATGTGGAGAGCCCCGTCCGTGCATGCAGAGCCGGCGCGCGGGTCCGGTCTGGCCGGCAGCCGGGCGCCTGTGGCTGGCCGGTCGGACGGGTTCCTCCGCTGGCCGGCCCGGTGACGCAGCACCCATGGGCGGCGGCGGCGGCGGCGGCGGCGGCCGGAGCGGTCGGCACGCGCGCGGCCGTGGCGGGCGGGCCACGGGCGGTGCGGTTCGGCCGCGGCGGCTGCCTTGGTCGACCGCTGGTGGTGGCTGAGCTGTGGGGAGGGAGACCGGCAAGCAGGAGATCGGCGCTGTCTGTACTGCTTCGTGCTGCACTGCCATGCTCGTGCGGGACGTTGTAACTTTTTGTGAAACGTAAAGCACAAAATTTGCAGGAGATACGCATCACAATGGCAAAAGAGCACGAGACCTTTCGCTGCTTATCTTGTCACGCCTTTCAGGTTTGCATCCGTTTCATGGTCGTTAATCTGTCGATATCACAATGCCGTATAACGCAACTTGACGTTGTGTATTTCGACATGCATGTACATTTGTGGCATTCTGGTAGATATTCGTACGTTTTGGTCCCCGGATAATACATTTATTTCATGATACGAAATTGCTACAGCAAAATATATATGTTACAGCATCGGACATCGCGTTCAGCGCTTTATTCTCAATTAATGCTTCCCAGATCCCAATGCCTTTATGTAAAACACCATGAGAACTTTGTATCATCCTCTCAGTCCCTGCTTCCAGTGCCCTGAGGGTAAACTGCATTTCTGTGTTTTGAATCACACTAATTCACGGAAGTACAGCGCCGAAGAATTGCCGCACGTAGTGTTCCTCATCAACTTCCACGAACCCTCCTCACTGATGCATCCGCCGACGGTGCAAAATTGTCGCCGACTCCCGTCACCGACACGTGAGTCACGTGTTTTTGCCGCTCCGCGCCGTCCGCGCGGAGACATGAGGCGGCTGGCGTGACTGGAGGGGCCCGCTGCACCCTGAGCCTCGGTAATCAGCGCGTCAGTGCTGCGCCGCCTGCCGCGCCTGCAGGCCCGGACCACCGAGACGAGCAGCACCGCACTCCTGATCGTCAGCCGCCTGTTGAAGCCATGTCCAAACACGTGACTGGAGCACTGACTCATGCGCTTCCCCTTGACACGCTGCGGTGATTTGTTGCCTCACGAACCGAGCGATGTGGCGCCCCTGTCATTTCGGCTCCGTTCCGTCGGGAGCATCGCGGCGGCACGGGCACGTGATATCCGCGCTGCTGATCATCGCAGTAGAAAGGCAACGGCGGCGAGAGGGAAAAAACAGGCATCACCAGTCTTGCGCCTGAATCCGGCTGACGTCACAATCTGCTCAGGAACCAACCAAATTCTTGCAGAGAGAAGAATCGCATTCTCTTACATTTTCTTGTCATTCAGAGTCGGACTTCGATCAGCCAACGAAGTTACCGGCCAAAAAGAATGTAAGTCAGAGGGTGTGTTCGTTGCCCTATAGATGCAATATGACAACCCATGCAGCAGTCATAATAACTATGCCATTATCAAGACAAAAGGTGTATTAGCGCCATTACGAAGCTTTTGGGGCGGGTTAATTAGCATTTCCATAAACAGTTCTCACCGTTATCAACTCGATTGGATTTGATCCCAGAATTAACCATATTCTTGAATCGGAATCGCAGTCAGATCATTGATCCACTCTGCTGTTAAAAGTGAGACTCGAATTTAACTCTACGGAATAAACTCGTCTGAAGGTGTGAGTCAGGACAGAGAACAATTCCACTGAGACGGGATTGGCCGAGGCTTGGTCATCGCTTCTCACGAACCCGTAATTCATCAACCGTACATTGGGAGACAAATGCCGAACACATTTCAAGCACGTGCAGGCCTAAGGTTCTGGTCACGTGGACTGCGCCGGCAACGTCGTGATGGCTGAGTTCGGAGGTTCCGGATCCCGCAATTAGGGCCTCATTATCGGTAGGCGGAGCTGCCTACGATGGCCCGTAGCTCTGCGACTGTCGCATGCTGGATGATAGTGATGGCGATAGCGACGTGGTCCCAAGGTATTTTCGCCCTTTTTTCTTACGATGGCAGCTTGTTACGTATCTGACGTCCATCTGGGTTTATAAAGATTGATATATAGCGGCCAGGATCACAGCACATAATCTTAAGCTTTTTAGAAATAACTGGTATGGGTAGCGGTGCGGGTACGTTTCGTGACGCCGCCTTTTGCATCCGGCTGTTATCTGGGGGTGCTGCGATTCATTTTCCGGCATGCCACCCTTGCGAGTGCTTAAATATACGCCGTCCGGTATAAATTACACCTGCTTCACGTGCAGATAGGCGCGCATGAATTCTAATGCTGAGCGAGCGCTTGCTGCATAAATGCATGTGAATGTGCAGTCGTAAGGGCCTTGCAACCATGACGTTTGCCTGTGTCAGAACTGGTGCGCGTAATACCTGAACTGAGTGGCATGTCCCGCTACCAGAAACCCGCTGTTGAAATGGGAGAATGCCCTCACGCACCTCCCGACCCACCCCCAAAACAGACAAACTGGAAGTAAAACAAGGCCTGACTTCCATTCGTACTGAAAGATATCCATACGGAGGCCTTCGCTGCCCCTTCCAGCCAATGGCACCTCGTTGGCTCTGGCGCCCCCGACCCCCCCCCCCCCCCCTCCCAGCCACGCGTCGTCCTCAGGACGGGCACGCGGCGCGCACTCCGATGTCCCGCTCTGCCAAATATGGCAGCAGTCACCGGGCCGATCAGGGGCCGGTGTGGGCGCCGGACGGGGCCATGTCCGCGGCGTCCTTGCAGCGGCGAGCCGAGCCTGACCCAGCGGCCGGCAGGCGCCCCCGTCCGGGCCTCCTCCCACCGTCACCGTCCCGGCCAGAATGCCTGATGAGGCGCGCCACCTTGACCCCGATTTGGGCACATTTTCTGGCCAAAGCGCCGCATCGCCGCATGATGGATCGCCATTAGGCGCGAGGTGCGAGCGTGGACGGCTGCGGCACGGCCGGTTAGCCGGGCGCCGCGTCTTCCGGTGACCTCTGGCGCTCGGAGGCCCCGGCTCGGGGTCACGGGGCCAATGTTACCGCCTGGGCGCCGGAAGACGCGCTCTGTACCGCTTCGACGCATGACAGAAATTCTCCTGTACGACTGTGCCGGCTGAGCATTTTGCAATGGTCTCCTGATCAGTGGTAAAGTGAACGGTGGAATGTGCTGTCGGCTGGCTTTGACTTCGCACCCGCTCGCGGGCTGCGTGTCTGATAATGCGGGCTGCCGTTCCTTAATTGTTTTTGTTTGGTGGAGCTTCCTATGCTGTGTTTTATATCTCGCGTCGTGCACGCAGAACAATCGCAATAAAGGCGAGAAAACTCAAAGCTCTAATAAAGGTTCTCGTCCGTGGAGTTACCAACAACTGACTAGGAATGCCCAAGTGAAGCCAGTGAAGTGACCAAAGCCACGCGCGGAGTGTATCTTGCCCTTGTGAAAGTTTAGAACGCCTCAGCATAACTACCGTAGAACGAAATTTCACAGATCGTTATCGCGTAAACATCCAAGATTTCTCTACACATCTGTGCAACTCATTGAACTAAGATCACCCCGTTTCCACGTGGCATGGTTTAGCGCCGCATGTTCCCCTCACGACGCTGATCGGACCCTCACCCCTCACAAGCAGTAGCTTTTTAGTCACCTGCCCCTCATGCCTGTTTAAGGGTGTGGCTGCGCACCTCAAAGGCTAGTTTAGAATGACTTCAACGACATGAACGTTTTGAAGACACTCGTTGATACGAGTGTCTTACGCCCGCCCTCACTGGTCGATTTGCTGTCAACATCGCCTTTCGAGAGTTGTTCTCTATGCGATGCAAACACCAGCAGCTATCACAGGGTACCAGACTTGAGAGAAATAGCACAGTTGTTTTGCAATTTAGATGCTAGAAATCTCCTCTTTACTAGCACAAGTGGCAACGAGAATAGGCCGTCGGTTTAGTCATATTTAGCTTGATTTGGCAGCCTGACCACGATTTCTGGCTACGGTGATGCGGTTGGGGGCTAGGATCAAAACAAGAACAGAAAATATACCGTGCTATTTTTATTGACGTGAATTTTCTTCATCCTCAATGTCAACGCAACTCATTATTTTGCTCAGTTGCCCCATAAAACATCATTGTCTGAGCTCTGAATCTCCTCTTATTAACTTCACTTGTTTATGAATGCAACGTCACGCATGCCATTGCTTCACATTCTAAAGGAAACAAGTACTCCATTAGTCCCATTTTTCTCCGTTTTGTTTGGTCCTGTTAACTGTATTAAATGCGCCCAAACAATGCTGTTTTTTGTTGCCGTGCTGTCGGCTCCGTCATTAACGTCTCCGATCTCGTGCGTTATCATGGCGCTGTAGACCTGGCACTTTGGACTGCGTGCCGACCTAACTGCGTGCCGACCGACCTAACCGTGAACCAGCCTCTTCAATCGTCTCTGACCGGCGTGCGCCCTGACCCAGCGCGCTGTCCGCAGCAGCCCTGACCTGGCCCGGCGCGCAGTCCGCAGCAGCACTGTACTGACCCGGCGCGCTGTCCGCAGCTTTTGGCCGCCGCCCGGCACTGAGCTCGATCGCCGAGCTCAGCTCCAGCTCGGAGTCGGACTTGGACGATCTGACCGAGGCGCTGCGCAACCCCACCACCAGCGCGTTCCACGAGATCCGCTCCGTGGTAGAGCGGCACGCGGGCGAAGAGGGCCGCCGCTGGCCGCTGACGCTCACCTCCCGGCTTGTGCCGGCGCTCTTCGAGTGTCTGCACGCGCTCACCTGCGGCGAGGAGGCCTGCGGCAAGGTTAACGTGCTGCTGCTGGAGCGCGAGTGCGTCACCACGCTCAAAGCCATCATGGACTCCACCATGGAGCTCGACTACATCGTCGAGAACAAGGACTACACCAGCAAACTCGCGCAAGGTAAGTCACGAGCCAGCTTGTCGTGTTGCGAGAAGCCGTCTTGGTTCGGGAGCGTGGGTCGATATTTATAGTTGCAGCGATCAATGTGTCAAAGATAGAAGATGAGCCCCCAGTATTTGTTTGGAACAGATTTTGCACAGATCTGTTGACGAAGTAGGTCAAGTTTACCGTGGCGCTGTTCGGTGAGGCCGCCTGCCAGGACGGGGACAGCCTGATACGCCAAGAGATCTGCGTCCGATCACTCCGTTGCCATCGAGACCCCTGGCGGGCAACGGACGCCGCTTGAGCAAACAAATCGATACGCTCGATAACAAACAACGCATGCGGTCTCGGCAGGCATTCAAGAGATAAACGATTGTTCTCCGACTCGTTTGTGGCCGACTGGTGGTCGCGGTCAGTGTAAAACACCGGAAGGGGTGCGTGTTTCGTTGTCATACTCACACGGCCTGTTCAGTACTGGCTTCGGACGATGCGTTCGCGGTGGTCGGATCGTCACTGGTTGGCTGTTACATTTAGGCAAAACACTCTTACGTAATATTTAGGCGCAGGTTTTTACATCTTTTAGCATGCGACCAGGCGATGTCAGGCCTCAACTTCAACTTGCATCGGTTTGTACAACACAACCAGGCAAATGATGTTGTTACCACTCGTTGGACATGCAGGAGGATACTGATAGTATCATTTCACAATGTTCGGAAATGAAATCTATCCATTAACAGGTTTGGACTAAGTAAAAATCCAGATTCTATGCTTCTTGGAACAAGTATAAAACTGATCCAGACAGGACTTCCAGTCCGAAGAATTCCAGTCCACTTGAAGTATAGCCGCTTTTGCCGTTATCTTCAGGCCGTAACACTGTGGACTAAAACGTCATCAACACTCAAGTAAGACGGCTTAATATGCGGTTCCTACTGAATTCACTTTTGGGCAAAAAGTTGTATATGTATGACGGCATGCAGAGAACACTCCTAGCAAAAGTAAAAGAGAACTGAAATGAATCGGGAGAAAAGCCACATCTGTGTGCCTTATTATTAAAAAGCGATGTTTCGGTGGGCTTTACCGTTTTTTGAGGATTGGTTCATCATAAATGTTTTAAATTTATTTTTTCACGAGCAGAAATTCCTCGCTCCTCAAAGCAGCTTTGCAACCCCATTAAACTCCGAATGAATAAAGCGCTTTCTTTTGTTTGCTTTATTTTCAGGCCTAGCACTATGACTAACCGGTTAAAACAGTTGCAAGATGGGAAGGCTATTACGATTCACAAATCCTGCATACCATACAGTTGTAGCGAACTGCAAGAGCGGCATGTCCTTCGAGGCCACCGTTAGACGGAGCTAGATCGTGCGTGCATCCTTGCATTGCATCTATTTGCATTACAATAGAGGTCATGCCTGGTTATGAAACCGCCGGTCTGTGAGACGTAGGAAGTGCCGTCTCACTACAGTTCCAACCGCGGCGGGCCGCTTGATGGATATGTTTATCTCCCGGTAAGTCGGGTCAGTCGGCGTTGTCTCCGACACGCCGGGGCCGAGGACTGCCTGGGGCAGGGTGGCCGCCGGGCTGGTGGGACGTGACCAGCGACGAACTGACCCGACGGTGACCTTGTACGTCCGTGACGTAAGCTCCACCCTTCGGAAGTCCGTCACCTGTGTACGTGTTCTGTGTCAATGCCAGCGCTCCAGGCCGCGTACCGCGATAATCGGGCAGGCGGCCGGCGCTCTGTCGGCGGCTGCGACCGACGGCTGGCGGTGCTGGAGCTGATCTCAGCGGCGCTGCCGACTGGTGACGCCACGCACCCAGCTGGGCTGGACCTTGTCCTGTCGTGCAGGCGATGATCGATGAAAAGCAGCGTGCTGATGAGCGATGAAAGCTTAGGTCGGCATCTTTCTCCTGCTGCCGACACCGGCCGTCCGATTAACGAGTTACCGTCGGCGCGCCTTGCCGCCACCATCTATGGCAACCGAGCGTGCCCTCATATGGGGAGGTGTACGTTCCATTCGACCCAATTCGGCGAGATCGGCGCTTCAAACGTCTCGAGGAAATGCCTTGAGCAGCTATACAACGTTCTGTCTGGTCGTGTGCTGAACCAGGCACAGATAAGGACGCCCCAGAGCGCGCTTTCGACTCATGTTACGTGGAATACGTCAGCATCAGGTGAACGGTAATGGCGCTTTAGCTGCAAGCAAGCGTCATAAATGATATTATGACCGCTGGGAGGATGAAATATCAGAGGTTTCTCATTCGTGTCAAAACTGCGATGCAGGCTGCTTTACTTATGGAGATAGCTGTGCTGCAAGATAGGTGTGGAACCTGTCGTCTCGACCTTACGACTGATGTGGCCAGTATGGCAAATGCCACGCATTCTGATAATTGCTGTTGGACGAGCTTCGATAAAAACGTTTTAAGCCTCACCGTGAATGATACATCTAACCTCTGGCAGACAAAAACGGACAGCCAAATCATCTGCGGCGGACAAGCGTGTTAACGGAGAATGAAACGATTGCGTCACTGGGGTCAGCCTATTAATTCCACTCGCTCTTGGGCACCGTACCGGCCGTCGCAGTGACGACCGCCGGTGATGTCCTGCGGTGGATGCCGCGTTCGCCGCAAATGTCTCCGACGCGCCGCGTTTACACCTCTCTGCCGCGCCGCGACCGTGTGGCGTCCGAGAGCTGAGAGCGGGACCGAGTTCTCCGTTCCCAGTCCGACGGAGGCCGACCTGCGTTGCGTGGCAGGACGGCGGCAAGAGGTGGCACGGGTTCGGGAGCCTGTCTGCCCATCGGGACTGAGAGCTATCCTCCAGGCGGCCGGATCGAGGACTGAGGGCGGAGTAGGGCAGGGCTGGGTCTCGCAACAAGCGGCTCCAGTGCTCGGTCTCGGGCGCCGAGCCGGCCGTTTTTACGATCCTTGGAGACGGCCTCGCCGCCGCCGACAACAGCGGTGGCTGTTTTCCTCGCGCCGCATTGTGCCGTCGAGCCCGTGTTTACCGGCTGGTCGTCTCAGCCCGCGCCGCTCCCGTGCTATCTGATGGGTGTCTCGTCCACCGCTCGGCCGGCGCGCGAGCTTGGGTGTCGCGCTCGCTCTGGCGCGGTGGCGCCTGGGTGTCGGATTCACGGCTTGGTTGTCTTGTGTCTCGCACTGGTGCAGCCGTTTTTGACGTGCGCCTGCTGACCACGGCTGTGCGGTTATCGCAGTACAGCAGGTGGAGAAGCAGTCACAGCAGCCTCCATCACAGCGGTCATTGTTTTGTCGTCATTGAGACATTGCCTCACGCATGTTTCTCAGTATTCTCCGCCCCTACACATGGCATTGTTTGGGTGTGCCTCTTTTTTGTGGTGTGCCTCAGGGGCTATTTTGCATCTCTCACGGGTTCCCATAGACATCTGCGCGTTTTAGGTGTTTTCTCGGCACGAACGTTCGATCGTTGTTTGTGAGGTACCGGCTGCTGACTTAAATGGTCCGCACAATCGTCATCTTCGTTGTGATGTCATCACGCCTTAAATATGATCGTTTCATCCCGATGCTGCCATTGCATTGGCGCGCCCCGTGCTTCTCAGTTCCGCATCGTGCCAGTGTTCTCTGACTGCTGCCTGACGAGCCTTTTGCCGAGCCGTCCTTATCACACCGCCCCCACCCGCTCACCTACAAAGGCCGTCTTTGAACCGGCCATGACCAGCGAACCTCGGGGTGCATTCGCTCTAAGGCCAGTGACGCATCCAGCCAGCTGAGTGGTCACTGTCGTGCCTCCCGCGCCACGAACGCCATGAGTGCCGCCTGCCAAGGCCTGCGACGGCGCGGCGCTCTCCGGAGACGAAGTAGGTCGGCAGGGTCAGGGGTGAAGGTCGGGGTCAGCCAGGTCACCCGGGTGGTGGTTACGCCGCGCCGCTCGGCCGCTTATAAATGGTGTGCTCGCGGCCGGTAGGTCAAGCAGAGGAATTACACTTGAAGACCGTGGAAACTGTCATGTAATAGGCGGTGTTTGTGCGAAGGCTGTGTCAGGAGGTGGAGGCAGGTGCAGCATGAGGAGAAGAGGACGGTTGGGTGATTTGATCAGAGAGGAATAATTGTGGTGTTTCCGTGTAAATCATGGGAATAACGAAGAGTCTGAGTGACGACTCCCGACGGGGTGTGATTTTGTGCCCTGATTGGTCGATTTAAGGCACACTATGTCTGGAGCCCAGACATTTTAAAGGCCTCCCATAAATTTGGGGAGAAGTGGCTATAAACGGTTTTACCACACAATTAGCCTGTTTATTGTAGCCTAGTGTCGCGTGCTGTAGGGGCAAGTGGTCATACTTTGTCACCAGTGACGTTCTCGATAAAGCAATGGGCGGATGAAGAAAATGTCAATTACTGTGATACTAGCTAGTCCCGTACACCACATACGTACCACAGTAAAGAGCATTGGATCATGGTATGGGGCTCTTGCTGAAATGTCAGGAAACGGCTCGTGCAGAAACTTCTTCTGAGTAGTGCGAATCAATTCTACTGAATATTCTACATCGCGGTAAAAAGACGCAAACATACTGCGTACGTGATCTAAAAAGTGTGCAAAAGCCTGGTTCTGCAGGCTGTATGTACATGTTTTTACACATGATATGCACACGGCCCATTTGGGCCGGCATCCCTAGCTCCGGCTCACCTCATCGTCGCCTTGTTAAGCAACAGTTCGTTAGAAGCCTCCCGTGTGCTTACCAAACCTTTAGTGTTTTCCGGGGTATCAACACGCTGAGATCCCACATCACTCGACGCCTATCAGGGACAACGTAAGAGCATGTTTTCGTTCTTTGTGCCGCGTAAAGGTCAGGTTTTTACTCCACAATTCGCACTTCAGCTCGAGCACGTGTCGCCCACGGCTGCTGTTTCGCAGTTTCCACTGTCTTACCACGAGCGACAGCGCGTGAAGTGCCTCCAAATAGTGGGTTTTGCGCAACGCCGCAGTCGGAGCGTTGATATCATCTCGTCGGGCGTCACCGGGAAGCTGTCAAGTATGCGTGGTCCCGAGCCCAGAGCCGCGAGCCCCGACCCCGAACCCGAGCCCGGAGCTCGGAGCTCGGAGCTGCGGGCCCCGAGTTCGAACCAGAGCCCAGAGCTCCGACCCAGAGCCGCGAGTCCGGGAGTCCCGAGCCCGGACCAGAGCCCAGAGCTCAGAGCCGGAGCTGCGAGTCCCGTGCCCGGACCAGAGCCCAGAGCTCAGACCCAGAGCCGCGAGTCCCGAGCCCGGACCAGAGCCCAGAGCTCAGAGCCGGAGCTGCGAGTCCCGAGCCCGAGCCCAGAACCCTGAACCCGAGCCTGGACTCAGAGCCTAAGCCTGGTCTGGAGAACTCATCCGCACTCAGAGTGGGGGGGGGGGGGGAGGGGGCGGAGGCCCGTCAGCAGGGGCGCGGCGACCCTGAGGCCCGCGATCTTTACGCCCCATCTGTCTGTCGGCAGCCACACCGTGTCCGTGCTGTCGAATACCGGCGAGGGAGTCCGGCGGTGCTTCCAGCTATCGCAGTCTGTTTACACTCATCGTGGTTCGCCCGACGGCGAGCTTTAACTGGAGCCGGACCTGGCTTGCCGGCGAGGATATCACTCATGCAGCGGTCTTTGTGACCGATTGGCGGCCGGCAGTGGCGGACACGATCATTTGTCTCCGCAGGCGGAGCAGGATCTCCGGCTGAGAACACCAACGAAGCCTCGCCCGGCCTTCAGCCTGCCGGCTGGCGCTGAACACGTGACGTCACTGGTGTCTTGATCGCCGGCCTCCGGGGGCTGCTTTTGCCGTCTTTGCGGCGCCGAACGCGCCCGGCGGTGGCTCATTAGCATGCTCGGCCGATCCGCCGCCGCTGCTCCGCCCGAGTCGGCGGCTCAGGGCGGGTTGGCGTTTTTCGTCATTAGGAGCTGCAGTGGCCGGGCCGTTCTCACGGCATTGACCGCGCCAGTCGCCGTGGGACAATGTGTTCATCTGTGGTTGGGTAACGGTCCGAGACTTCGACATCGTCGCGCAGTTCAGATGTCTTCAAAAACTCATGTGTGAGATGTTCGTAATCTTTGCCGCTTGGAGGGAACTAATTTGTTCTGGTCCTGGGCTCCTAATGAGTTATACTGGGACAGATATAGGCGGTGGGTTGAGGAGGGGAGCGAGGCGGTAAAGGAAAGGTCGCTCCCTCAACTTCGTATGAATTTCCCCAATTGCATTAAAGGGAAAGATATGACACAGAAACCAAGTTCCTAATACCAAGACCGCTCTTCCTCAGCCCCTTGATATACCTAGTTAAGTTAACTCATCGGTACTCTTGGTTTAGCCTATGCAATTGCTGATGCTCAGCTCTATGATTTTATGCCATCACAAGACGTGCAAATCGTAAAAGCATCGAAGTACATTTGAAGGGTGCGGAACGGACAGTGGAGACCACATCCTGCCCACACGTCCGTCTATGGCGATGACGTCGAAGGATCAACACACTAAAATGAGTCATCGCTGCGTAAGTCCAAGGCTCACGCACAGGCCCGGCCAGACTGCGTAATGAGCTGTTATGCCAGGTGCGACGTCGCTCGCGTTGCCTCACTGCGGCCGGCGCGGGCTGCTGCTGTCGTGGCGTCACGCGCTTGGGAGCGGCCGGCGGCACGGCCGACGGGCCTCGCCTGAGGCAGCAGGGCAGGCGCATCTGTCGTCACGCCGTGTTTGGGTGCGGGGAATGCGCCGGCCGGCAGTGTAGGGTGACGGTGTCGCAAGCGGCGGCGGTCCCCTGCTGTGGTCAGCAGACACAGACACCGGCTATCTCCGGTCAGGCCACCACAGGCTCGGGCTGGCCAGGCATCTGCCGACATCAGGAGCGGGCCTCTGTGACCTTTGCTGACATCAGGACCGGTCTCGACAGGCATCCGGTGACTTGATCGTAGTTCTCGGAGACTTATCCCTCCCGTTGATGGTCCAAAGCGTGTACGACTGCACGACTCCAGAAGTGAGAGCAGCACGTTTTATGATCAGAAGACAAGGGTGACTGAAGGGAAACTAACGAACAGTACTCGGGGAGAGATCGTCAACATTATTTACGCCTCGCTTGATTTTGTTTCATTACGATTTCTTCTCACAAATAGCTCTTTTTTCCCTCTCTCCCTCTCTCTCTCTCTCTCTCTCTCTCTCTCTCTCTCTCTCTCTCTCTCTCTCTCTCTCTCTCTCTCTCTCTCTCTCTCTCTCTCTCTCTCTCTCTCTCTCTCTCTCTCTCTCTCTCTCTCTATTTTTTTCTTTCTTTCTTCCATAGGCCCTTTCTTTTACTCCATCCTATCTTTCCTCTTCAGTTGTCCGTCGTCCATCTTTCCTGCCTCCCTCTGATATTGCTGCCTCTGTCTGTGGCCACTTCTGGTGACACGTCCCGCCCCTAGCACCTACCTCCAGGTGGCACCTCTCTGTCCGTCAGCCGGACCCTCTCCTTGGGCGGCGGCCGCCGCGACTGACGGCACCTGCATCAACAGCGGACGTCCGTCGGCGCCTCGCTCCGTGCCAGAACCCGCCCCTCCCCTCTGCTCCCCTCTGCAGCCTGTCCCTGGGTCACCGTGTTCCGCGACCGATGCCGGCAGCACGGGGCGGGGACGGGTCCGTTGTCGGTGGGGAGGGGAGCCGGCTGGCGCCCGTCACCGCAGTGCAGTCACCCCCGGAGGACAGCGTGCTCACCAGACCGTGCACGGCGGCGATCGCAAACAAATCGCCGATGGGTGACCTCGCGCCTCGCAGCAGCTCGCGAGGAGTGAGGCGAGGCGGGGACGGCGCTGCACCCGGCAGATGGGGAACGCCACCCCACCCGGCAGACGGGGGCCGCCCCACACGGCAGCAGGAAAACGCCGCTCCACGGAGTAGACTGGGAACGCCGCCGCACGCGGCAGCGCTCTGCACCGCCTATTTATAGCCGACTTCTAACGAACTGACCGCAAGTAAACAAATGGAGTGGTTTCCGGAGCTATACGACCATCCGTCAATAGGCTGTTAATCATTGGGTTTCATCCCAGCAAGTGCAGTCGGCATTTCCTCCACACTTGCAAAGTTGACGTGATTGATCTAGAAGGTCTGTTGCGTGGGTGCCAGAGGCGATCTGGCAGCGTGCAAATATGATATTTGTATCTTGTGCTGATCGCTGTCGTGGAACTTGAAGGCTAATGGCATGAGCACTGCAGCTGAAGTACTTTGACATCACTCGAGCCTCACAGCCGACGACCACGGTCGCATATTCGGCCTTTTGTTTGTTCGCTTTTTTTTACTTGCTCAGCTCTGCCTCAGCCACTACCTATGTAGATCACCAGTCGTTTACTTACCAATCCAGCGCGGAAGCGGGGGCACTCGGATCTAAAGACAAAAAGCACTGTCTTCGACCCCGCAACATGGTCGCAATGTCCTCTCCACCTCTGAGCGGACCAAATGCCAATTGGACACTTCCAGCCGCCCCACCATCACGAGGCTTGTTTAACATGTCTCACCTTCACGCTCTGCCTGGGAGACGTCACGTTCTGCGCGACGCCGTGCTCAGATTGGCCGGACGAGCTCCTCCCAATGTTCCCACGTCCACGACCTGTTCCCCTCACAGGCGCCCTGGCACGCCTCTCGCTGCCGTCCTGTCATGCCTCTCGCTGCTCCCTACAGCGGCCCAGCACGCCACACGCCGATGGCGGTGTCCGCAGCTCAGGCCCCTGCCCGCTGCGTGCTGGCCGGCTGCGCCTCCAGCGTTACGCGAGTCACTCGCCAGCAGCGTCGTCGTCGCGGCCGGCTGGCGAGCATCTACCGGCAATGAGAGTGGGCCAGAGTTGGGCCAGCACGCGGGCCCGTTTGGAGACAACATGAGCACGGCAGGCGTCATCGCAGCGTGGGCTGTGATGCACGTTGGTGGCGCGCAACCATTGGAAAGTCAGCTATTTTTTCTTAAACAAGTCCAATATCTCGACTGTTCAAGCGAGTAATGTGCCTAATGGAATGATCAGAAATCGGGATGTGGGAGCAAGCTGTCTCAGCAAATCACTTCGAGACCCCCACATGCTCGACTCTCGTGTGTATTAGAACGGATCGTTTTGTATGTGATGATATGGCTGTTAGGTCAGTAGAATCGGCGTCTCGTGACATCGTCGACTTGATACTGACAATCTCGGTGTATTTATTCAATGCATTGTTGACGGTTTGGTGACAGCTCATGCGGCCCTGAACGCCTGGGTTGCCATCAACTGGAAGTCATGAACGGTAAACACTCCTGTTCCGGCTCGCCGCTGACAGCCAGAAGGCATGCCTCTTTGTCTTCCAATAGCAAGCGTTCGCTGACACCATTTCTATATTGCTTCGCGATGGATCTCGATGATGTGGTTGGTTACCTCGATCGTGTTCCTGCCGAATCTCACTTTTGAATTGTTGCTGCGTAAATATCGTGCTGACAGTGCTGCTAGAACGCGTCGCTTCTGGTCCTGCGCCGCTTCAGACGACCGTCGAGGGTTGGGTCGAGGCGTTTTACTCGCAAGGTCTCGTGATTTGTCTTCCTCTGAAGAGTCTTGCTCGGCTCCATCGGGCCGAAGACGTGCCCGCCCACACGGGCCGAACATCAGCTACGCCTCTGCACGACTTAATGCCTTGGCGTAGGTTTCTGGACAGGCGATTGATCATTCAAAGCATGATATTCTATGGGCATACTCTTGCCGAAAAATCGTAGTCCATTCCTGCCGTTCTGTCAAGGAAATTATAATTGTGACAGGATTCGTAATTATGACATCAAGATTGATGGCAGTTTCATCTGAAACACGTGGGTATACCTCCCAAGCCGGCTAGGGATCACCAGCCCGCGCTCATGACATCTTTGACAGCGTCCGTCTCTGGAGACGCCGGGTCAACCACCGCCACGCGTCGGCGGTAGGAGGCTGTGACACGGCCAGGGGACCTGCTCTCGGCTTCCGCGCGCGGCGGACCGACCGCTGCCCAATTACCGCCCGGCCTTGTACACCGATCAATAATTCATAGACCGGCCGATTGTTAGTCATGGGGTCAGGGACCACGCTCTCGCACCACCTCGCCGCCTTCGGACGGGAGTGCGCCGGCGTCGTGGACTCGGCCGGATGTCCGATGTTCCAACGCGCGGACGGGCGGATTCGGCGGATGTGCGACGTCCCGGTGCGCGGACGAGCGGACTCGGCGGATGTCCGACGTCCTGGTGCGCGGACGGGCGGACTCCGCGGGTATCCGACGCCCTGGGGCGCGGCGGACGGACACGAATCCGACTTACCGCGGCCGACTGGACTACTGCATTGCCCCACTATCCATACAATCATCCGAGAAGCAGCTGGTCTCCCTGGCCTCCGTGTACACTGCTTATCCGACTGACTGAATATTGGCTACCGTGAGACCATTTGCAGTAATCATTCCCAGCACTTGTAGCTTGTATATATCGGTCTTCAACTGTGTTTCATTAAAAAAAAACTACAACCTCCCAAGAGCAGCTGTGCGACTAGTAACGCTATTCGAGAGCTAATTTTACAGCAGCGAGGCGGGCCTGAACGGCGTTGAAGCCGAGTCTGAGGGTCGCTGAGGGGCCCTGCCCGTCCAGCGCCGGTCCAAGAACCAGTTTGGGCCAGTTCGCCGCTCGGCAGACGCCTCGGACAGCAGCTCCGCCGGTCCTTTGTTGCCAGGCTGACTGCCTGCACGGGCTGGAGTGCGCATTTGAGGCCAATGGCTAATCCTCGTAATTGGGAAAACGCAGCTTCTCTGGGATGACGTGCGAAAGCACACAAAGGGAAATTTGGCGTCTCCACTTGCACGGCCTCATAGATGATGAAGGTGACGCTGTACTTTAGGCCACGAAATCGAACCTTATGAGGGTTCTTGATTTACGCGCAATTCGTGCCAAGCCAGGACTACGTCTGCGTGATCGTGCACGCTGTGCGACCATCCAGTGGGCATAGCGACTCCTAGTAGGACTTCTACACGACATGGCTTTTGTTAATCCGCTTGTGCGGGCGTCAGTAAAACCATACACTGGCTAAACTCCTTTGTTCTCCGGGTGTCCCTCCATTGCACTAAGCGCTGGTCTGCGGAAGCTTTCCTTCACCATGGATCTTTCCAGACCGCACCCCGAACGGAGAGCCCGAGCTGGCGTGACTGCTCGCCTGCCAGCACCTGGTCGGCGGGAGCGCGTGCGTGTCTCTCCTGCGAGCGTCGTCCACATGTGTCCGTTTACCTTGGCAGGCCTTGGTAGCAGCTGCGCCGAGTCCGGCCTCCCCTTCTCGCCATCTCTCGGGTCGCCGAGAGAACTGGGACATGCGGTCATACGCTAGACAGGAGACAGCCGTGTGAATATGTGCAATGTGGCAAGACCATTGGGGGACGAGGGTACAGAGTGAGGAAGAGAGGTGGTGAATGAATGTTAAGTCTCATGAGTGAGAATTTATAGCATTCAGGTTTTGCCACAGCACATGTGTTGAACAGTACATATGCATGCTAATTACGTACAGTTACACATATGTTCACCTACAACTTACCGAAGTGGCCTGTAACCATCCCGCTCCCAACATTTCATTTCACAGATTGTCCTGACATATTAAGGTGCATTGCGCGAAGCCAGAGCCGACACCAGGTTGCGATTACGGTCGGAACACGCAATGTTGTGCGCCGTCAAGGCCACGGCTCGGCTTTGGACGAGTGGCTCGATAAATGAGGCGACACAAGCGCGCTGAAGTGGCTCCCGCCAGCGTTGTGCGCGCACACGAACCACACCACCTTACGCAAGCCGGGCGCCGCCATCAGACGTGTTGCGCTAGCTCTGGCTCTCTCAGGGTGCCCGCTGCCATCAGACGTGCTACGCTAGCTCTGGCCCTCTCGGGGTACCCGCCATCATCAGACGTGTTGCGCTAGCTCTGGCCCTCCTGGGGTGCCCGCCGCCATGAGAGCTAGTTGCGCTAGTTCTGGCCCTCTCAGGGTACCCGCTGCCACCAGACGTGCTACGCTAGCTATGGTCCTCTCGGGCTACTCGCCACCATTAGATGTGTTGCGCTAGCTCCGGCTTTCCCAGGGTACCCGCCGCCCGCCGTGGACCATGACGTGAAGTAGGTCTCGGCTCCTTGTGATGCATAGCATGGAGAGGCGGGGAACCTTTCTATTACGTAAACCCCGGACGGCATTGACGAAAAAACCACAACGCATTGACGCCCAGCTTGGAACGTTAACAGGGTCATTATCCTTGGTTCCAGAACCACGCCAAATATTTGACGCATTATCTGAACTGATGCTAGAAATACCTTGATTACGCAACAACACAAACGGACAATATCAGAGCAAAAACAGGCATAACACTCCAAATTGTGGTGGCATGACTAGAAGTACGCCTTTCGTTGGATTAACCGGCACATGCGTCGGAAGTCCAGACTCTCCTTTGCGCTCCACCCGGGGACTGCAGAAGCCCCCTCACCGCTAACCTTGCCGATTTCGGATATAAGACGGCGCCGGCAGCCGCAGGGCTGGGCAGAGTGCCCACCAATCAGCTCGGGGTATGTGGCGGTGGGGCAGCGTAATGTGGGCACACGGACACATTCGGGTTACGCAGACCACCCACCAATCAGCGGCACGCGCTTACGTGGGCATGAAATGAATAATTAATTAGCGGGCATGCCTGTCAAAGTCAAGCGTCTTGTAACTTAGAGTATAAGTGCATCAGAGTGCACATTGCAGAGGTTACGCCGGGGCTTCAGTAGATGTCTTCGGCCAGGGGCTGTCTGAAAGCTGGGCGAGCTCATCTGGCATATGATTCGGCACATTCGTTATTCCTGTCTAAGCCGGTGGTCAATGCGTCCAGTATCGCTGAAACGCTGATCAAATGCGGCCGCGTGGCTTCATCGTTGACGAAGGTGGCGTTGGCTGGCGGGAGATGCTCCCCACGTCTGGCGTTATGCCGCCGTAAAAACAATGTTCCTTCACCCGGCGGGTCAAGTCGAAGCCATGGATTGCTCGGATTGTTCGCTTTCGCTGTCTATCAAAGTGACGGACACCGACTGGGGGATCCGAGATCTGATCATTGCCTAATGAAATGAATGCAATGAAACGCCCAGGTTCATTCACAATACGAAAGGCATTTGGAAAGTGAGGTAAAATGCATGCACCAGCGTGAGGCAACAACCCAAGCTACGAAATCGGATTTCTACACACAGACTCTCTCTCTCTCTCTCTCTCTCTCTCTCTCTCTCTCTCTCTCTCTCTCTCTCTCTCTCTCTCTCTCTCTCTCTCTCTCTCTCTCTCTCTCTCTCTCTCTCTCTCTCTCTCTCTCTCTCTCTCTCTCTCTCTCTCTCTCTCTCTCTCTCTCTCTTTTCCCCACTCTTCCACCTGACCACGCCCACCCATGTTGGATGGAATAACTTCTTATCTGGCCTTTTGCACGCATATGGAACTAGTCTGGTGTTTCCATGATGGTATTTTTACTGACTTGACGCTGATATATCGTGTATGGAAAATCACGTGTGGGGTAAGAGCTTGTTACACGGCTCAGTATTGTGCAACATCATCACGACTTCGAGTTCGCATAGCCAGACCGTTATTCATGAACGCGGCGATTCTACTCCATGTTTGCGCAATTTTTAAGAATCGCGCAGTTGGTGAAGTTGGAAAAATTTATCGAATGAAAAAACTGGTAATAGTCCATAACTTAACGAAGGCGGTGATGGATAGTATCTTTTAGACGTCCTTTGCACTAAATGACCAACACTCAGCAGGTTGTCCTGATCACGAGCTGCTTTACGGGAGAGTCGCACATAAAAAAGAAGTAATAATGCAAACTTCACAGAGAAGCATTTCAGCATTGGCTGAATACGGTCTTAATTTCAAACCTGTATACCGAGGATTTTCTGGTGGTCTGCCATATTTACCAGCATTCTCATACCGATGCAGGCAAAGCCTTCGTAACACAGTGCGTGCAGTCGCCGCTAAAATCCGGCTCGTCTATCAATGGCGGCTCGTTTCCTACCCCGAGCTCGTAGAGCTGCGCAACCGCCTCCTTATTTGGCCTTGGTCGACCTCGTCAATCGGGTACTGCCCACGTCAGTGTCCGAGAAGTCTCTGGAAACCGCGCGTAAACCCACGCACTCGGCCAGGCGTACAGCTGCAGACAGGGCTGGGCCGTGCCGTGGCGCCGCGCGGCGGGTGCGCCCGACGCTCGGGGCGCTCCACGCCCCGGCGGCGCGACCCGGCCCGGCCCGTGCGCCACGAGGGGCGTCGCCGGCGCGCTCGTGGCGTATGTGCGCCCACGCCGCCCGGCGGCGGCCGCGACCGGGTCCGCTATCGCCTTACTCAGCGGCGCGGCCCGCCACCTGGAGTCCTGCGGCCTTACATGGAGCCGAGATGCGGCGTTGGCCATGTCTGGACGTGCGAGCTGGCGCTGACGGCGGGAGGCCAGGGCCTGCTCCGCGGTGCTGGCTCGGCGCGAGGCGCGCGAGGGAAACTCGAGGAAATGCCTCGCGGTTTCTGGGTTGTCGGGTCACCGCATTGCGATTAACCGACGTCAAGGCTTCCTGGGCGCTTTCCATGGCTTCCTGCATGCGGATGTTTCAGCGGATGCCGCCTTGCTATTTATATGCGTGATTTGCTGCTGGAACCACATGTCCAGTGTTGTTTGTGGTCTACTAGGTAGCACACATACAGTGAACCGCACATGAGGCCCCGTCTCTTCTTTCCATGAAAAGCGTGAATCAAACGTGGGCTATGTACATGACATTGGATGCCGGTTTGACCAGTCCTTAAAAACAAAAACAAAACTGTATTACACGACCCTTAAGCGTTGACGTTGAAGGCAATGTGCGCCCTAACTATAAAATGTTGTTTTACAATTTCGTTGTTCCGGTTTCTGACGGGGGGGGGGGGGGGGGGGAGGCGGGGTGTGGATCGTAAGTTGTTTTGGGCTCCTGGCTTCAGCTTTTCTGCTGTCCGAGCTCAGACGCTAGCCGATTTGATAAGAACCCAAAACCACCGGATTTGCACGGTATTTCAGGTGAGCCGAGGGGAAAACATTGACACTATTGGAAACCACACGTAGATATGGCGATATCGTTCATTGGTTTGGTTACGTGCGACAGCCAACACGATTTTCGCTGTTCACAGAGGAAATCGACCCATGATTAATCCATAGGCCAAGACATTCGATATATCAGGGAAATGCTATCGATAGCTTTGCACTTTCACGTTTGTTTACAAATCGATGTGTATGTCGGTTTCCTTTCATTCATTCAGGTCGAGCAGTGAAGCGCATTGTCTCGCACCACGAGGATGACATTGTGTACAAAAGTGATATCATACCCCACGAAACACTTTAATCCAGCGGTCAGCGACGATCCACTCGAGGCGAAGGGTGTGAGGGACTGGTCCGGAAGGCAGATAGTCTGCTTGACGGTGCGTATGATCTTTGCCGTCCGGCTCGCTTTAGCCCACCGCTGTGAGCCGGACGACGAAGATTTCACGTCACGTCACATAGATTCTTTGCCGGACGCGCAGAATTCTTTCAGCGTGTTTGGACACTCTGAGACAGCGGTGGCGCGAACATTTCCAGTAGAGGCGAGGACAGAATATGCGGTACATAATGTTGTAAAGACGCGTCACTCGGGTCACGCAAGACGTGGCTTAGTTTGTTGTAAGCTTTGATATCGACTTTGATGTCAATTTGTCAGCCAGTGATAAGGAATGCTTTAAAATAGTGGCACATCAGGAAAATCGCTTCAACCTATACACGACATACACGATATCATAAAGCGACTCAAGGAAGTTACAACCCATGACCCCATGTAGATTCAGTGTCATTCCGCACCTAAAATTAGTACGGCTTGCGCTACCGATTTGACCTTAAATGTCTTACGTGGTGTCTCGATTGCATTGGCAGCCAGCCGCCAGCAGGATATGTCCCGCATCCATTTTGTGGTCTTTCTTAAGGTCGAGAGGTAACGAAACGTAACTCAGGTAACCTATTCAGCGCGATGCAAAGGGCATGGTAATTTATGGACCGAGGCGCGTGAGTCACGAGTTCCTGCTTGCCACGACAAAGCCCCACGTACGGGCCGTCCGAAACCGAATCTTGCAATGTTGACCATGGCAGAGCAAGGGAGACAAACAGCTTTTCTTTGCGTTGCATCGGCTCGTGACGCGTTGCAAGATGCAACTGTGAGAATGGTATGCGAGACACAATGGAGGATTTCGTGGTTTCTGAACGGTGGCTGGTGTCGGGTATTTCCAGATGCGACACACGGTGTAAATGTCCGCAGTGACGAATGCCGGCTCGGCGAGGCATCTGATCTATGCGATCTCACCTCGCCTTGGCGACAAGGGCTTTGTGAACTCGGCGTGTCGAATGACCCTGTGTGACCTTTGCGCCACCGGTGACTGCATACGTGATCGCCATCGATTCAAAGTGGTTTCTTTCCCGGTTTGCAGCGCTGGACAAGGGCAACGTCACTGTGCGGGAGCAGATCTTTAAGCTGCTGACGGCGCTCTGCTACTACAACAATGACGGCTATCAGCGAACACTGGACGCTCTTCAACACCACCGGGTAAGCATCACTAAGCCAATGCTGCACAATTAAGCGTGTAATAGTTACGCGTTTTGTTCCGTCGACGGGTGGACGTGTGAGACCGGTCGACATTTTATGATTGTATTGCGCTATGGCTGCTAAAACGCGCGAGTATACCCTCAGGGAAACTGGGATATTCACGCCGATAAGCTGCTCCATCCAGTCATGCACACCTAGCATCGTTATACATGCACACTTAAGATACATTGAATAACGCGACACACTTAATAACAGCCTGCATTTGTTCCAAGCTCGGGTTAGCGCCTTTAGCCGGCTCGTCGTGAGATAGTCCGGTTGCCCCTCGAGGTGCGGTCGCGTCGCACGCGGCTAGTGACAGTCAGACCTGTGAGCAGTTCGTATGACAGCGGTATTTCCGTTTTAGGATCTGCGCAAGGAGAGGTATCGGTTCAGGATCGTCGTGGAGGAGCTGCGCGGCGCCCAGTCCAGCAGCTACCGCACCACTCTCATGGCCTTCACCAATTGCGTCATCAAATGCACCGCCGACATCAAAGAACGGGTCACCATCAGGAATGAGTTCATTGGTGAGTTTACCGTTTGGAGATTGAAGACTGATGAAATGATTGCGATCCAAGAATGCACGCCTTCACTGCGCATTCTGTCGATATTCGTGTTGATCAACTGCATGCGCTGGCTGCAGATTTTTTGGCATTTCTTGTGCACGCGACGTGCCCTGGAAACCAAACAAAAAGTGAGCAAGATTGAACTCGTCCGTTGAATGCGTGAATGTGCCATTCAACCGCAAATCACTTGTTCTCACTCAGAACTTCCTTTTTCCCGCAAGCAGCCTCGTGATGTTTATGCGGGTGGTCTAACAGATAGCAAGCAAGAGAAAGATAAGCTCAGGTCCGGGGCGTTTAACTGAGCTCGCCGATAGTGCAGCTACCGCGTCCGAAACAAACTGGACGTTATTTGTATCGACGTCCCGTGCGCCTCGCCTCCCGGGAAAACAAACACGGGGTATCACAGAGGCTGTGTGCCCCCGTCCGGGCCCAACCATCTGATCGAATCCGCATGAAGCCCGGCCGTGCAGGCCTGCCACCCGGATAAGCCTTCAGCGGGCGGGCGGCTTTTTCCCTCGGTGCTGACCGCTGGGAGACGAGGTGGCTGACCTTGGCTGGTATGCATTCCGGGAGACAGAGACGAGCTCGCAGAGGCGCTGACGTAGTCTGTGGCAGAGACGCTGGTCAGCGGCAGAGGCACTGACCAGGGGCAGAGATTCTGCCCGCTATCAAACGTGTGAAGAGGGCTAATTACTTTTACATTCGTCTAAATTAGGTATGAAATAAATACTGTTAAATTTGATGATGAAATGCTTAATTTAGGTGACAAATGGTGAATAGCCAGGTGATGTTTATCGCCGTAATGATGGCAATTGTGTACCTTTTTATGCTGTGATGATTGGCGTAATTGTCAATTATTTCATAATTGTATTTGAACAAAAGATTGCGCTCGAATAGCACTGGTCACGCTCAGGCCAGTGCAGCGATGGCCTGTAATGCAGAATATGAATGTGCGTTCTGCTGCGGCGATCTGTCAGATATACAGCATTCAACCACGAGTAGTTCATCAATAACTCAGCCACGCCTGTCATACATCTTTTGCTCTTTCACTGCATGCGAGGTCCAAATCAGCTCGTCACTATTGGATGTATCCATAATCGGATTAACCTCGCTGTCGTTACCATTTCGTAGGTCTGAAGTTACAGGAGCTATCAGTGATATGCTAACCCCACCGCCGTTCTCAGGCATGAAGCTGTAGATTATGCTGATAATCAAAGCCGATGCCATCACCATCTTCAGGTCTCAGGCTATCAGAGCAGTGAGGGAATACCCCCCCCCCCCCCCGCCCCCCCCCCCCCCCCAGATTGCCTCCACGTTCTTACAGGACTGAGGTCGCTGCTGCTGGTCTGGGCTAACCCCACCACCGTCCTCAGGCCTGATCCTCCTGGATACGCTGGTGACCTCGACTAGCCGTATGACCGTATCACCGGCATGACGCTGCTGGAGACCCGACTAACCCTGGCACCGCTGCGCAGGTCTGAAGCTGCTGGAGGTGCTGAACGGCCTGCGGCAGGATGTACGGCCTGGCTCGGAGCTGGCGCTGGAGCTGGAGGCGTTCGATGACCAGCGCGAGCAGGACACTGCCGAGCTGACCGGAGCTCATAGTGTCGACCTCAACTCGCCGCTGGACGTCTTTTACAAACTCTACGATATGGTGCGTGCGATTATACCCTGGCACCGCACGGGAGCCATGCGGTGTGTAGCGGCACTGCGGTCCGCAGCATGAGTTATATGGAGCCGCGGAATGGTTGATGTCTTAGTTTGGGATTTTTGGCATGCACGTGCGTTCTCCATGCCTGGCTGTCTGATGAATAGCTGGTACCTGTTTTTACTAATGTCACTTTAAATCACATCTCGAAACTGCAAGGAATGATGAACAGTGGAGCTGGAATGCATGAGAGGCGTTGTCTGGTGTCGCTAGGGTTCGAAAACTTCCCTCGTGTTTGCAGTAGCATGGTGTGTTTTACCGATGCGTTCCATCATGAAAAGTCGCAACGTTTCCTCTCCTCAAATATTGCTTGCCGTGTCTGCAGGACAACTAACATAACTAAACGGCGCTTCGACTGTGCACAGTACCATCATAGAATATCAACCGTGGTATGCTGAGGGAGAGCATGTTTTATCACGTAAAAAATAAGCTGGCAGTGTTACACAAACTGCTGGATTGGTCGGACGGGAGGCGCCGGTTCTGTCTGCCCCCCCTCCCGCCCCCCTCCCTGGCGGGTGTGAGAAATCGGCGTCATATGCAGCGTGTTCCCTCCGCCGCAGGTGGCGGAGACTCCCCAGGAGATCGCGTTCCTGGCCATCCTGCAGCACCTGCTGCGAATCGACACGAAGGAGTCCATCTCGGACGTGATGTGGGACACAGCCGAGACGCTCGTGTACCGCGCGACACTGCTGGAGAGCAAGGAGGACTCGCAAAAGCTGCTGAAGACGCCCAGCCACCACAAGAGCCTGCACCGGCTCAAGTCGATGGACGCGAAGAAAACGTCCGTCACCGAGATCAAGACCGACACCTGCGATGCGAAGCCGTCCGCTCCGGCGGGCGAGGCCCAGCCGCCGCCGCCGCCGCCGCCGCCCCCGCCGCCGCCGCCGCCTCCGCCCGGCGGGGGTCCCCCGCCGCCACCGCCGCCGCCGCCGCCCGGTGGCGGGCCGCCACCGCCGCCGCCGCCGCCCGGGAGCCGGCTGGTGGCGCCCGGAGCTGCCACCTCCGAGGCGGAGAAGGTGACGCTGCCCCAGCAAACTACGCCCAAGCCCGGCTCGAGGATGAAGACCATCAACTGGAACAAAATTCCAAACAGCAAGGTGCGTGCCTGTCTGCTTGTCCAGCGTTGCAGTATTTGTGCGTAAGGATTGGCAGGTTGTTGCTTATCTTGTACTGAAGAAGATAGACGTGCTGGAAGTACGTGGGCATGATAGTAATTTCCGTGACGGATTGTTTGTGCAATGGAGATATAAATAGCTTTAAGATAAGATCATAGTTTAAGCCACAGCACTAAAATATCTGAAACGAACATTTATCCACGCAAAGATTTCCGTCAACAACCACACATTGACCACGCCATGGGCATCTTGTTCATTTCAGGTTGTTGGAAAGAAGAACATCTGGAGCCGACTGGCGTCCAAGTTCAAATCGAAACCGATGCCGGAGCCGGACTGGAAGGATCTGGAAGGCCTGTTCTGCCAGCAGGCTCAGGCCCCGGCCAAGCAGTCACCGCAAAATCAACAGGAGCCGCAGAAGAAGAAAGAATCGAATGAGGTATGCTTACGAGTGAAGGTTGCGCTGACTTCATTTATACCAGGCTCACGGCGTCAGTTGAAACCATAAGAGCAGTATAAAATAAGCGAAGGAACAGTCGTACTGGGTCATTATGACGCCATGCATAGACGTCTGGCAACTGCGTGATCGGAGCCTATTGTCTCCCTGCCTCCAGCAAGCTCTCATGGTGTTAATATGATCACATCGTTTGCTTGTCTTCAAACAATTTTAGCAGTTTTACTTGGTGATGAATTTTTATTGGAACTTTCCGACATCGCGTTGTTGATTTCGAAAATACATGAACATTTGGCGCGTTTTTGTATGGCCAAATGCATAACTACTGCCGGTAAACTTCAGCGTCAGTGTTGAATAGCGCTGGGCAAAACGATGTCAGATGGCTTGTAATTTGTTTAATCGGTGTTTCATTTCCAAACGCAACAAAGATTCCCATGCTGAACGAATATCACTACCCTTAAAACAACTTAATATCGCAACTTTCCACCAATTTCTCTATTTGTTATGCAGCTTAGATAGCATAACATTTCCTTTCCTTCGACAGGTCAATCTGTTCGACGGCAGACGCAGCCTGACCATCAACATCTTCCTAAAGCAATTTAAAAAGTGAGTACCATCCTTTTGCAGCTGTTCGAATCGTCGTGTGTCGCCGGCGCGTGCCCCCACTTTTATGTGCGGAAGCGACCTCGACCTTCCATGTGCAAGTTTGTACGCCTGTATGTCTTCCTTCATGTGCCGGCCACCTGGGCCGTTCAGCACCGGCGTCGGGCTGCCCGTCCGTCGTGACACTCTCAGCCCTTCAGCGGTGCGTCGTCACCCTGCAAACGTTCATGCCATGTTGTTTAGCATCGGGGGAGGGGAGGGGAAGGGCAAACTCCGATCGCAGACGCGCGTGGAGGTACAATCGGCCGTCGCGGCGTTAGGCATATATACTCAGACTGCAACGTCTTGATTGCGCGACCGTGCAGCAGAGAACCACATGTTATCAGTTTATCGGACGCTATGGACGCCTTAAGGCGTGTGCATAGCAACGATAACCGACAGCTTGATCGGCTTTTCCCATGAGTTTGGGTGGTGTTAGCCTTCCCGGAACCAAAAGTCCCAATTTTATGACAGTCATGATAACACTAGACCTGTTGAAGAGGTCGATTAACTCCGGTATCGTAAAAGTCGACACATCCATATCATTCGTCCTATTCTGCTAACCCACGCATTCAGGGTTGGCAGCAATTGTGACCTACTCAGAAAACGCTGCAATGTGATGTCAGAGCCGTACTTACATTGCCACCCCTCAAATACATTCGACGATGACGCTCAGTCCGTTTGAGAATCCGGCTTTCTCAAACTTGTTGAGGCTGCAGCGCTCTCTCGCATCACAAGAGCGGTTGACACGACGGCAAAAAGGGCTGTGAAAAAGCGGTCTTATGAAGCCGCGCGGTTGCGGCGAAATTTCCCAATTCGCGCGCGAACAGCTGCCGAAACCTTCAGACTTCTCATCGCATCCTTTGAGCACGTCTTAAGTGTTGTAGGAGACTGCCCAAAGCATCATCAACGCGGGCGGCCCATACGTGGCAAGCGGCCGAACAGCGTCAGGGCGCGTGTTGTTGGTGAGTGCATCGAGCGCTGAATGCGCCCGTCACAAAGCTTTGTTGGCCATCTTTGCAACAGGGCCTCTTAGTTTCGCAGATGTGGAAACGGGCCAACATAGTGCGGACATTTAAGAAGGATGTTAAGGACCTTTTATTTCTAGTCTTAGACCTTTTCACCCGGCATTTTTACGCTTGCGACTAAACTGGTATCAATGTGAAATGCACATAAGCTGGGATAATCATGAACAAAGCCCCCTGTTTGTCGTCAGGTCTATTAAAAGAGACAGTTTTTGGTTACGGAAGTGTTTTTCTTGTCATTATGTACCAATTTGCCATTTTATGCTTACAAATTTGGTCCCATGGGATCAAACACAAAGTACCGCAAACGTGAAATGACGAATAGATCCATGGTGACGAAACAAAATGTTTCGGGTCGATTAAAATTTGCCACTTTTCATGGACCTGACGACATTTCATGGATTTGGCTTCTGTTCGTCCTAGCCTTCGTGCATCTCTGTCCCGGTACCAAATTAGGTTCCAGTCCGATGACGCCGGCGTGGAAAGCGCTTTGATCAAGATATTGGAGCGACTCGTTTTCACCTCGCTTGTTAGACACGTTCAAGCCATCTTATCTGACCGACCGCGCTTCTCGGTCGTTCAGTCGTTGTACAGACTAACAGGTCGTTCGTGCGTCGCAGGTTTAGTTGTTACGCTGCGCACAGCATGGGTCAACACGCACGTCGGTCCTGCAGAAAAATGGCACGCAGCGATTACATTTTGATCGGTCGGAGCGCATGCCAAACATTTCCGTTCCACAAACTAACCAGCTAGGGCAAATCATACACAACTGATCGTCAGTGGTTAGTTGTGAGCGTCCACGCTCATTAGGGATTCTCATGACATCTGGAACACCAGAAAGCAGTTATAAGCTCCCCCACAGTAGATGTTTAGATCATGGCAGGCACACATATAGAAAGAGTGGGGGCCATGAGTGGACCTTAGTGACTTGCTCTGCAAAAAAAACAACACACTTTTCATGTAGCTCGCATTATGCTATGGGAAGCAAACATGGCCCTTGAATTTTTTTAATGTTTTTTTTTTAACCGGTTAAAATGGTACATATTGTGCGAGTGTAGAGAAGGTCCACCTCGGCCTCGTATTGTGCAAATGTGACGTCGATTCTCGAGTGCTAGCGTGTCGTTTGAGTTGGGTTTGAGGTGGTGCAGCCGCCTTGCGTTTGAACAGCTCTGACTTTGCCACATCACGATCAGCCTGCCTTTTTGTCAATTCATGGCGCATCGCCACAGGTGTAGGGACGAGAAGGGGGGGGGGGTATGGCGACGCATGGAAATAATTGACGTAAAAATCGGATTTGGCACCCACACTTTCTGAGGCGTGCCTTTCCTCATTTGTATCGTTGTGCTGTTTTACGCCTGTTGACCTTGTACTGATTTATTGTCTTGTATCCTTTTATTGGCCACAATGTGCAGCTATAAGGCTTGAACTATCATCCACTTTACCTTGTAACTACGTGCATCACACGTCGATAATCAGGCAATGAACTGAAATGGAAACTTGAGATGAAGTTCCTGCCAACACCCAACGTAACTTGCTTCACATCAGGCATGGGGCTTGCACAGCGTGACTTCACTGAACATCAGTTTGATCGATGCTCTTCGATGTCGGGCGAGAGCCATGACCCGCTGAATATCCTGCCCACTCAGTCTCTCCGACGATAAACGAGTCCTGAGAGCGATGAGGCCGGGACGCGCCTTCTGTCTGGGGCGGACCACACCCTTTCCTCCCCCTCCCCCACGGACCGTCTTTGTCTCCGTACTGCTGATGAGTCACCGAACCTGAATGACTCCAGCCAGCAGCCGTCCAAAAACCTAAGCAGACTGATGCTAGCACGGTGCCCTTGGAAACGGCAAAAACTTTTGATGACACATGGCTTCTTTTTGAAGAGGCGTGGGCAGCCGGGGCGTCACGCGAACAAATTTAGCCCGTCAGTGCTTCATGCAATATCCTTTGCAATGCCGCGGGGCACTGGGAACTGCCGGCTTCCTCTCGAGACTTGTGATGTCCGATATGGCTGCTGGCGGGCTGCGGCAGCGTCGCCAGCGTGCAGCCGTGGTCTGGGTGAGGAGCGGCCGAGTGTCCCCGGCTCCAGAGGGATGTAGCCGCGCAGCCGTGGTCTGGGCGTGGAACGGCCGGGTGTCCACGGCTTCGACCTGGTCTGGGCGAAGAGTGGCCGAGTGTCCCCGGCTCCAGAGGGATGCAGCCGTGGTCTGGGCGAGGGGCGGCCGAGTGTCCACGGCTCCAGAGGGGTGCGGCTGTAGTCTGGGCGAAGGGTGTCCGAGTGTCCCCGGCCCCGGCCTGGTCCGGGCGAGGGGCGGCCTCTGGTGTCCCCGGCCCCGGCCTGGTCCGGGCGAGGGGCGGCCTCTGGTGTCTCCGGCTCTGGCCTGGTCCGGGCGAGGGGCGGCCTCTGGTGTCTCCGGCTCCGGCCTCTCTGGACGCCTCGCATGGCCGACGCCGGCCCGCTGGGGCCGTGTTTTGACAGTTCCGTCCAGCCGGCACGGCGGGCATGCATCACTGTTTACGGGCGCGGGCCGGGTTCACGCGGGGTCAGCGGCGCGCCGGTGCCGCTGTGAAGTGAGAGTGAGGCCAAGGCCGTACTCCGCGGGCGGACGGGGCGCCGGCGGCTCCCGTCCGACCTCCCGCGCCGCCCCTGCCGGCTCCCGTTCGATGGAGCGGTCTCACTCAGGGACGTCCCTGACGCACTCCGTCTCCCCAGCGTCTCCTGACGCTCGCATCTTGGGCGGCTCCTGACGCAGTTCGTCTGCTGAGCGGCTCTCGGTGTGGTCCGTTTACCGAGTGTCACCTGATGCAGTTCGTCTCCTGATGTAGCTCGTCTCCTGAGAGTTCCCGGCGTGGTCCTTTTCTCGGTCGTCTAGCGAGGTCCGTCTCTCAGGCGTTCCTTTCGTCCGTCCTTCGGGTATTGGCTGACGTTTCTCATCTCCCGTGAGTCTCCTGACACGATCCGGCTCAGGGACGTCTATCGATGTCCGTCTCCCATGCATCTCCTGACGTGGTTCGTCTCTTGAGCCTTTCCTGACGTCGCCATCTTGCCAGCATCTTTTCACGTGGTCCGCCTCTGGGGCGTCTTTCGACGTACTGTTTCTCCTGGGTGTGTTCTGCCATACTTTGCACATCATCCACATCGCACGTTGTGGGTCTGTTTAATCTTTAACTCCTAGCATGCTTTTGACCATTCGGGAGGTTACGACCAACCTGAAATCAAGTCCTTTATGCGCGCTAAGCTCTCGTGCGTCCCTGTTCACCGGGTATTATAAAGGGGCACGCGCCGGAGCTCATTCGGACACATGTCCGCAACACGGACCGCCAGATGCCAACGTCTCCTGGGTAACTGTACGCCAGAGATGTACTGTGGATGCCAACGTCTCCTGAGTAACTGTACGTCAGAGATGTACTGTAGATGCAAACGTCTCCTGAGTAACTGTACAAAGTTAGCTGCCGCCTTGAACCGCCGGTTGGTGAGGTGCCGTGTCATGGCGGCGAGTCTTCGCCGACCCGTCAGTCATCCTCTCAGCAGCTTTTGTTTCGGGGTTTACGAGCCATTGTGCTGTCGTTGGGTGAACCAGGGGAGCTGTCAGCGCCTCAGATACGGCAGGGAGTCGCAGTCTGAAAACAGACACCCGTGCAGCTTCTGTCAAGGGCGAGCCATTTAGCAACCTTTGTTCGGGGCTGCCCAACAGGTAGTAACTTAGCATAAGTATTCTGCGCAATAACAGCTTCGGCATCTATACACCACTCACGTGAATTATGTGCGCGCACTTTTGCAAACTGATTCGGTGAACGTCACGGGGGAGCTCTGTATGCTGAGTTTGGTCTTGGCTACCCGCAGCGGTCGTTTAGACAGCAAGGTTTTGAATAAGTGCGGAACTTCAGAGTGTTTGGACTAAGACCTTTATTTGCGCGTGTTGCTATTCCAAAGCCTTGCCCTGATATGGGAGGTCAAGGTCAACGCAACCCCAAACCCTAAGGTATCCTGACAGTATATCTCCGGCATGACCCGCAATCCAGCTCGTTTTTGATAGCCTCTGGAGTGTCCATTGCGCGCATTTTTACACCAAGAGCGACGTCCTTTAGCAGTTCTGGTTTCCAAGAGGCGATTTTTTTTTAAGAAACACTGCACGACGATCGACGGCCGGCGCCGGCGCTGGGGGGGGGGGGGGGGGGGGGGGGGCAGAAGGAGGGCGAGGCGAATAACCGCACACCGCACGGGGTGGCCTACATTATTGCTTATTAACGGAACCCATACACCATAAATATATGCTCAAGGGACATAAAACCACACACATTTGTCCTCAGAATTAAACAAGAGGCAGGCTTGTTTCAGTTTATGCCTCTACCGGCCATCGTTTTGTACCAAAAACGGTTTAAGCTGAAATAGTCTGATTTCAGCAGGCCTTTGATCTTGACCCTGGACTAGTGGGGTCAGTTATTGACCCGGTGACCCGGTGACAGAAAAGTTCTTTCCGATCGCGAGTTCTTGTTATGATCAACCAAATGGTTTCCCTCCGCGAAGGTACATCGTTTTTTTAGTTTCGAAACGGTCGGGGCATCACATTGACCTACTCCCTTCCCCCCCCCCCCCCCCCCCGCTATCAGCCCGCACTGTGAAGTAAATGCATCTGGGTAAGGGTTAAAGGTTGCAGATTTCGGCGTCCAAAGGCCACAACAATATCGACCCTAAGAAGCTATATAACAGGACATTATCGACATCCAGGTGTACACGCCTGTAAGTCTTACCGATTGCTGATAGATCACCCCGGATGACACATTCCTCTTGAAATGCATCTCGGAGGACCACAGGCTAAGCTCTCCTTTCCAATGCAGGCATGGGTTTCGTTAACCGCTGTGCCCCACGCATTCGTCCCATGTTGTTTGCACAGAGCAAATGGCACCTGTGCCTCCGCGAAATCAGGTCCAGAGGGCGTTTGCCGCGCCCTCTGAGCGAACATCACCGCCTGCCAGGAGGAGTCGGAGCACACGCATGGAATTTTCCTCAGAAATGGCTCTGACCTTGGAGGACTATCTGGAACTCTCACGGGACACCCTAAGGAAGCAGCACCTGGAATAACTATTTGTATGTCACTCTTTTTCCTGGTGTCTCCAGATGTTACATTTGTGCTTGTCGCATTCAGAAGCATGAAGTTGTGCTCCTCCGTACGTCCTTATTCCCCGTTTGCCTTCACCCTGGGCCCGCACTCGCTGGGTTACGGTGTCAGCGTTCGTCCCGGTGTGCGCCGATGTAGACCGGGAATGCTGCCGACACCGACCGGGGCGGGCCGGGCCGCCGCGGCCTTGACACGACACCCGCCGCGGCCTCGCCGCCTCTGCGCGCCCGCCGCCTTATAAGGAGCGCCACCGCAGAAAAAACGTGCGCCGCGTGCAGCGGCGCCGCCGGGAGATGGAGATTTAGCGGCGGCGTCTCCTGGCCGAGGCCATGGCTTCCGCCTTTGGAGGGTGGTACCCTTGTGCCGGCCCGGTCCAGCTGTGTGAGCGGGCCATGCGCTTCGGGACGATGTAGGAGCCGTAATATATTCGAGGCACGTATGACCCAGCTCCCTAGTTGCCTTTCAATCTCAGAACAGGAGACCGCTGCCAGTCAGCTCCATGCAATACTGCGAAATGTTGCAGTGTTGTACACGCCTGCTTATGGATAGTGCAGTGTGTTGCTGTCTGTGCATATTAATTACCAAAGAGCATGCAAAATTATGACGATATGAGTGAAGGGCTTTCCGCTCAACCGCTGCTGAGGTAGGTTTTTCAGTACATTGTCTAAACTGATGCCGCAAAATCTTCAGGAGCGTGTGTAGTCATCGCAATCTTGTTCACTGTGTGTTTTTTCCCCTACACGACATCCTTAAGAGTGATCGAAGAATGAAATCCCAGACTTTAATTTCAATACGTTCTGTCAGGCATACATGCATGGTGTGTTGTTAAAGCTAGCTCAATCTCTGCAGAATTACTTTTTGGGAAAATATGTGCATGTCATTTGACAACATTCGCAGAGACGGAGGACCTCGTCTGGAATTATTTTCGTGGCGCGTGGGGAGAATGAATGGTCAACTAGAGAAAGTGTGGAGTGGATTCCTAACATAGTTTGACGGCATGGCGTCTCATTTGTTTTTCATGCGGCGGGCGGAATGAATGATAGCTGGCTAGGCAGCCGGTCGGACAGATTACTTGGGGCACGTGCGTACGACGTCATCACGTCTCTCGTTTCTCATTCTCCTACGGCGGCGGTTTCAAACTATGGGCCATGACCCAAGTTTGGGTCGTTTGCCTGATGGATTGGGTCGTGCAGACTTGGACGGAAGCAGATCCGTTACGTTATGGTTAAATGATGAAACCAACCTGCATGAGCATACGCATGTGTATATATATATATATATATATATATATATATATATATATATATTATGTATACATTCAGTGGCATAGGTAAGGGTATTGACACAATAACAAAACAAGTTATCTTTTGGTGCGGCTAATCTTTTAACCACGGTGATCCTCAAACTTTCATATCGGCATGGTTTGGACAGAAAATCATTGTGGCTCATCTAACAGGTCAAACCAGGGGTTCCATACCTTAAAGCCAGATGAAAACAAAAATACACAATTTCTCATTAAGTGGATATTTGTAATTATTGCGAGCGAGGTCTCAGGTCACGCGGGAACTAACCAGACAGCGGTTGGCTCGGGCGGCCTGGGCTGGGCTTGCCCGGCCAATGTCACTACATCCGCTTCCCATGCGACAGAATGGGACGTGGGAAGTGCAAAAGTGAAACGTCGAGGAAACCTAAAGAACACGATCGGAGGCAGATCCATATCTCGCCGGGCAGGCGTGCTGGCATCTCGCCGCGGCGACATGAGACAAACTGATACCGGCGGAGGAGACAACTGAGTATCGTGCCGGGAAAGATCGCGCTGTGACAAAAGGGAGACTGCGCCTGCGATCTACATAGGTGCGGAGTCCCGTTCATTTGAACCAATGCGCACCCAAAATGTCGATTTATTTCTCAATCCTTCGATTGCTAGCATTGTAAATATTTGCAAAATGGGTGATTTGGTCAACTGAAAATTATTCGCCGTGCCAGACATATAGCCGGAAAGTGTTCACGATATGAACAATTTGGGAGTGAATTCGCGGACGCAAACGACCAGCACACCCCGGCCTGATAAATTCATGAGATGAGGACATTCCAATCCATGAAAAAATTCATTTATATGCGTTTGGATAGAAGACCATTTGGCCGTATTTTGCTGATATTTGCGTGATGATCGTAATCTCATCTCAAACACTGTTCATTCCGTGCTGTAAAAGGCGTCTTACTGGTCCGTGTACGGTAGGTGCACCACCGATAGTGAGGTGCTCAGAAGAACCGTAGAACGTAGCTTATAGAACGGATCGCTACTCTTTAAAGCTGGGTCAGCGCTTAGAAAGGGCTGAAACCCGCTGAGTTACCGTGCTAGTGTTTTATTCTATAAAACCGCAAATTAAATTTGGAAGAGGAGAGGGGAGCTTGAGCTGGACCTTCCCTGTCAGTGGAATAGTGAGGAGTAGTGAAAAGCACATTCTTGTATATATAAGACCGCAGGCCAAGAGAAAACTTACTGCACAATGTGTGACTTCCGCGGTAAAAAATCAACGCTTTTAAATGGGGGGGGGGGGGGGGGGAAACACACTATAAACATGCACTTTAAAACAGAACTTTTGTTAATTAGTGATGAGGTTAACACTTCAAGCACCTGAAACAATTAAAACACGTTTCAGATGCTAGTGCTTATTCAGTGGTTGCGGCCAAAACAATCGAATTATCTTACGCCATGTGTTCGCTGGAGACAAAAGTTGTTGCAGCACTTGGAATGCCGTACCTCGTGTGCTGGCTGGCTTGCGCGTCACCGATGATTTTTCAGGGCCGCGACATGTGCAGAAATATGCTCTTTTCACCACAAGACCCAGCAAATATGCCAGCCCGCAGGGCTGCGGAGTGATCGGAGGCCATTCGTCAAATGTCATTGACTTCACAGCTGCCGTGATAGCACGATAAACGCTGGAAGCCAGCGGGGCGGCCGTCGGCCATCTTGGTGGCGCCGTCTCCTTTAACCCCGCCGTGGCCATGGTCACATCCGCTGTGTCCCTGACATCCGACAATGTGGCGTCTGCGCCCAGTCCGTCAGCGTGCGCGAGATGGCCCTGGATGCGGTTCGCAGGGCGTCTCATGCGGTAGTCCGCGAGACGACCACCTAGATATGATAACGCCCATCGCGGAACAGTCCGAGAGACTCTGTGGCGCTGACCGTAGGGCGTCTCATGCAGTAGTCCGCGAGACGACCGCCTAGATATGACAACGCCCATCCGAGAACAGTCCGAGAGACTCTCCGTGGCGCTGACCGCAGGGCGTCTCATGCAGTAGTCCGCGAGACGACCGCCTAGATATGACAACGCCCATCCGAGAACAGTCCGAGAGACTCTCCGTGGCGCTGACCGCAGGGCGTCTCAAGCTGCAGTCCGTGACCCGAGCGTTTCGTGACGAAGCCCGTGAGAGTCCCGTGAGACGGTGTGTGAGACGTGACGCGACTGACACGTGACCGTGACCCGGCCGTCAGGGCGGCGCTCCTCTGCCAAATGATCCGTGAAACGAGCGGGCCAGACGACGGCGCAGAGACGCCCAAAATGGCCTTATAAGTGGCCGTCCTCCCGGCACGGCGCGGGACGCGCCACAGCGCGTCACAATGCGCCACAATAGCGCCTGTGTGGAAGCGTCACTGGGGACGGATGGGAGGCGCGCTACCGGCAGCCGCTGGAGGGCGAAGAGGATGCATGGCTGGGGCTGAGGTCCTCGGCCTGCAGAGGGCCTGGCTCAGCGGCCCTGAGCTCGCTCCTTTCTGTGCGTGTCAGCCCTGTAAGCAACACAGCACGTGTTGGATGCGCTCGCTGTTTTTTTTCATTTCTAGGGGAGAAAATACGTGAGAGATGAAAACCGCCTGCTCATGCGATGAGTCATCTTTGGAGTTTGTCTTGAGGGCATATGACGTGCACGATTTCAGGGAGGCCTGCCCGTGCTATCGCTGCACTGAGTGGGGAGATTTTCCGTTCGATGGTCATGACGTGTCACCCGAGGCTGGGTTAGGTGTCCTTGCCGCGATGCCTTGCCACCCTGTGACCACCATGCATTCAACTTCAATCAGCAGCCTTTCCATCGTGCATCTTCGCCAACCACCGTGCACTGTCATCACGCACGGGGATGGTCAAAGCTAAAAGTCGGAAGTCCAAAAGCCAAAGTTTAAGCAATGGTTAAAGCCAAGAGCTCGCTCAGGGCAAGAGGACGGTATCAGTAGGGCCACGGCTTCTTTCGATCGCCGGCAACAGTCCCGCGCTCTACAAGACTTAGAAGCGCAGTGCGAGGGGCAGGGTACCGCTCGCAGTATTCCGTGCCGTACCGTCGTCGCGACATGCTGAGGCTGGGCTGTGGGCCGGCTTTCTCATGATCAAATCGCGTCTGCCTGGTTCAAGCGAGCTCAGACCGGTTTTGATGCATCGCTCACTTCATGGAACGACACAAAGACGGGCACTGATAGGTGATACCCATGCTAAGCTCCGACGTAACCGCTGCCGCGAGGCTCTGGTCAGCCTGAAACGAACTCTGGATGTCCTGTAGATAAGGCGCAGAAGACCGAGGCGGAACAAAGGTGTTGCTCAAGTCCGGGCGGCACCTGGCAGCGGCTCAGCCCATTCGATTGAAGTCGGACCAGTAGGGGTGGGATCCTAATTTGCCTATATTTCCGTAATTGGCACGACTACCATTTATTCATTTACCTGCACCATTAGCGCTGCGTAAGACACACCATACTATCACTACGTACCAAATATCATATACACTTCAGTCATCCTACACTTGTAGGCTCGATTTACTAATATGCTCGATTTACCTCCTCGGAGGATTTGGGTCTTTCAAAGAGCTGCGTTTCAGTTCTCCCCGCTGCCACTGATGCGAGAGGCGGTGACAAGCCTGTGGCTATAACCTGACCTACCTGAACAATCGAACATAACTTGAAATAGATCAAACCAGCCCGATCCGCGCTCACATGACTTTGGAACGGGTAAGCCAGCCTGGAAAACTCCACCCATTCTTCGCGCAGCGGGTGAGCGCGTGGTTGTTGAACCCAGCTACCCCGGGGTGGATGGAGCTCCGAATTTCAGGAATAGCTTTTGGCCCGTGCCTGGTAGACTCCGGTCACACCCGACCGCCATCGGAGGTCAGGTGTGGTCAGCACATAGGTACCGAACTTAAGTGATTTAAGAGGATAATCTGCGGCAAGTATCTATACCTGGCTGACATCTCCAAAACACTGATATGATATTGCCGCTGCTGGAGCACCCCGGAACGGTTCAAATGCCTTGATGATTTATAAAACCTTTTTCGTGATCTGCGACAGTATGAATCACGTGGTCGATGTAAATGCAACGATGTCTGGGCGAGAATGGCCTATTGGTTAACTTCCGATTTTGTCCTACCCGGTTATTATATCCCGTGCTACCAAGGGTTGCTGCAGGTGCTAACTCCACCCGATCGCGGGTGGTGAAATGCATGAAGCTGCATTGGGCTAACCACCTGCACCAGTCTCGTGGCTTTGCTCTCATTTCCATCCTTTTGGCTTTCCACATGATTTGACCTCTCGCTACCCTTTACACCTTATTCCCAGTGCTGACATACTGGGACTCATTTGACCTCTGATCTTGCTTCCAGTGTCGATTGGTAGACTGCCTCTGACCCGACCAATCACTTCTTTCCGGTGTGGACGTAGAGGATCTGATGCGGTTGCGGACCTGCGTCTGACCCGCGGCCTCAGTTCCAGTGCGGTCGGTGTGCACCTGCCTCTGACCCGTGACCTCAGTCCCTGCGTGTACGTGGTGGATCTGCCCCTGACTTTTGACCTCAGTTCCAGCGTGGACGCGGTGGATCTACCCCTGACCTGTGACCTCAGTTCCAGCGAGGACGTGGTGGACGTACCCCTGACCCGTGACCTCAGTTCCAGTGTGGACGTGGTGGACGTGCCCCTGACCCGTGACCTCAGTTCCAGCGTGGACGCGGCGGACGTGCCCCTGACCCGTGACCACAATTCCAGCGTGGACGTGGTGGACGTGCCCCTGACCCGTGACCTCAGTCCCAGCGTGGACGTGGTGGATGTGCCTCTGACCCGTGACCTCAGTTCCAGCGTGGACGCGGCGGACGTGCCCCTGACCCGTGACCTCAGTTCCAGCGTGGACGTGGTGGACCTGGTGCGATCGGGCGAGGCCGTGCAGCTGGGAACTGAGAAGCTGCGCGGCCTGCTGCGCATCCTGCCCACGCCGGACGAGGTCGACATGCTCAACAGCTACGACGGCGACCCGGCGCGGTTGGGCAGCGCCGAGCGCCTCATGGTGCGACTCATCCAGGTGCCCAGGTACGCCCCACTCCGACTCCGTCGGGCGGTCCGCACTTGGTACAATCTTATCGGCTTTGGCCGGATCACTGTGCAGACGCAGGTCACGTGAACGTCACATCCGAGCAGGTGTTTATTGAGACCGAGTGAGATCAGCAGTCCGTCTTGTCTAAGTCGCCCACTGAGGTCCCTAAGCAATCGGGCGCGGTGGGCGATGGAGCTTTGCCCCAGCTTTGTCTAGCTATGACCTTTGAGCGCTCCCTGGCAGCCGGGGCTAATACAGAGTGATATGCCTTGACGTATGTGCCTGGTCAACCTGCCATTGTCCGCATTGTCAGCCGTGATGTTTAGGGCACGTCTTGAATGGAACTGAACGGCGCGAGTGGGCTCTCCTGGAGTGTGACCTGTCGCGGGTTACGTAAGGATGTTCCAAGAGAATATCGAGGTGTTTGCACAGTCCCTTGCCAACATGAAAGGTGTCAGACCAGTTCGTGCCTAGTGGTCTAAACAGATAGTTGATACTTTTGGGACTTTTTAGTCCTACAGGTGATGGAAGCTAAAATGACGGGCGTGGATGAACGTGTGGCTGATTACGGTCGCACTAGTTCTTATTCTTTGACGCTTTGGGCGTCACTCGCACCAAAACCAATCAGGCCGACCAAAACAAGTACTGCCCAAATCAACAAATCTGTACGAGCACGCTGTTTGAAACTACGCTTTTGCGAGGACCATCCTCCAGGTTTGCGCTCCCGTGTCATGAGCAGTCGGTGCCGTGTGACGGAGACAAGGACCCTTACTCAGAATGTGACGCCGTTGGCAGTTTTCGGCTGCGGGTCGAGAGCATGCTGCTGCAGGAGGAGTTCGACTCCAACCACGACTCCCTCAAGTCCTCCATCACGGCCATGATGTACGCCGCCGACGGTGAGTGGCTGCTGGCGAAATCGGGCGACGAATTCTCACGCGATGCCACTTTGGCTACGAGACCGATGAAAATTAGGCTCAGGCTGTATCGTTTTAGCTCCCGGCGTCAATGCCTCACTAGCCCATGAATATATGACGCATATCTAAATCTGACAGGCTGCTGCGCAGTTTCTGTTGTCTTGACGTGCGCACAACGATCACTTACCACATAATCCGGATGAAGGTCGAGTACCCGAAGTCCGCTGCGGTGACGAGCCTGTTCTAAGTACAAGACTGATGCTTGGGGGGAGGCTGTGAGCACCGATCTTACCCCCCCCCCCCCCCTCCCTCCCCTGGGCGGCGTGACGGCTCGCGACCCGCGCAATCGCAAAAGCACCGATCGTACTTAGTTCGCTGCTGCTGACTTGCGCCATTTCGTATGAATTCGGTGGTTTGATAGGAGGCGTTCGTTTGTCATGATACGAAAATATTTATCCGTCCCAAGTCCACCAGATAGTCGGTCGATTCCAGTCTGTCCGTGCTTTCAACGATCTCATGAATGACATCTCTTTACAGATCTGAAAAGGAACGAGAATCTTCACAAAGTTTTGTACCTGACGGTCAACATTGGCAACTTCTTGAACTCGGTACGCTCCACTGGCACACCCTGTCCAAACTGCCCAATAGCATATGCTGCAGGTGTCACGTGTCAGACATTCCCTGACAATTGTCATTGTTTGAAGTCCTCTGGAATCCCTGAACTCGAGACCGAAGTGAAGAGCGATCAGATCCACCTTGGTCATGTCTTGCGCTACAAGAAACCGTTCTCGCTAAACACATCGAAATGGTCGTGTAACTTTCGCATACGCCGTGTGCATTTCCTTACTGAAAGCTTTTTCTACGAAACCACCGGCCCTGAATGGCTGACCGCGAGTGCTCCCGGTCTGTCCTTTGCAATACTGAAATTCACACACTAACATCCACGTTAGAAAAAATGCAATGAGCCAGAGGGAGACGGGCCATTGCATGCCTCGTGGCGTGTGTCGCGCTCTGACCCGCTGGACCTCTGCCTCAGACTGTCCCCTCTGCCGGCAGGGCGGTTACGCGGGCAACGCGGCCGGCATCAAGCTGTCGTCGCTGCAGACGCTGGTGAACGTGCGCGCCAACAAGCCGGGCATGACGCTGATGCACTCGATCGCCTGAGCAGGCAGCGCGCCGCCACCCCGAGACGCTGGCTTTCCCCGACGAGCTGGAGGAGCTCGAGCTGGCCAGCAAGTCGACCATCGAGCAGATCCGCACCGACGTGGCCCAGCTGGACGCCAGCGTGACCAAGGTCGGCTGGAATGGGAGCGCAAGCAGCTGGAGAACTGGCAATGCCGGAGGGGGGATTGTCAAGTTGGAGGGGTTTTACTGTGCTCGCGCGCCGTTTTGGGGATGTCGCGTTATATCATCCTATAACCGCTACTCGGTCGATGGCGAAGTGCCGAATCACCGCTAACGTTGGTCGGACCTCACCGTTCCTGCCCGCTTAGTTCTGCTTATCGAGCTGTTTCCCAAAATCCGGCTCCTGGAGCTCCAGAACGATCCTGCTTGTCCGCTGTGATTCATCCGGCGAACTCTCGAGATATGTGGAGTTTGTTGACTCAGATCTCTACATTCTCCCGCTTTTCCCAGTCATCTCCTAGCGTGCGAAGTAGGTGGCAACATAAATGTAACCTAGTTTCCAGGCTCAGAATAGCCTGAGTTCCTTTTTGTCGGGCAAACTTATTGACTTATTGATTCCCCCACGCATAACTAGCAGTTCTTACAGAATACGATTAGTTGACAAAATTATGGCAAATGGAAGTATGGGAGGCAAAAACACTATTTGTTCCAATTTAGCGAGTATGAATTGCGGTGATGGTGGGGGAATTATAATTCATTTGACACTCCTTCCTTTCCTTTCTCACCGCTTTCGCTTTTATGTGATTCAATCTCTGAGTAGCATCCTGTCTGGCATCCGTGGCCTAGCATGTCTGTGACCTTGATAGACGCGTCAGAAGCATGCATGTTTCTCTCGTTGCAGGTTAAGAACCAGCTGTCCAGTGGAAAGACGGAGAAGCAGCTGCGACAGCAGACGGAAGAGTTCCTGGAATACGCCACCGACCAGCTGCAGGAGCTCAACAAGATGCTGGAGCACCTGGAGGTTTGCCGGAAGGAGTTGGCCGATTTCTTCTGTGAGGATCCAGGCACGTTCAAGATGGAGACCGCCATGGAGGTGAGTGGAACGGAGCGGCCAGGCTGTGCTGGAGTTGTGACTGGCTCATCTAGCAAACGTTCCAAATATGTATCTGTATGGATTTGTGCCGCTGATCTTTTGACGGCGGTGGCATTTGCTTGTCCTGAAATGACTATACTTTATATACAAATTGAAATGATCTTATAACGATTGCGTACTGGCATAATGTTGTAGCTTAAACGTGTTCTAAATGCAGAAAATACTATTGCAACTGCCTGACCGCTGTGCAGTTTGTGCTACCAATTGCACCGTATAACGTTCGTGGGGCGTTAACGTGCTCATGTGCGCCATGCAATGTTACCTGCTAGGAAATCAGTGGGCGTGACTGGGTTGACACATTTAGCGGCGGCAAGCAGCGTCCCCTACGCTACGCCGAATTTTCAGATATTCTGGAGCTTCGCCACCATGTTCAAGAAGGCCGTGGCTGAGAACGAGAAGAGGCGGCAGCAGGAGGAAGAGGCCAACGCACGCAAACGGGCGCGCGAGGAGCAGCAGGCCAAGAGAAAGTCCGGAGGTGGGGACCGACTTAGAGCACGACGGCAGCAGTTTGCTACTCTAGGCTAATGCCTAGTCAAAATGTCACATCCGTTCATGTACAAATTGTTACAAGGCTGCACCTGCTGCAGTGATGGGGTTACTCCTACTCTTATTCCTACTTGCTCCTACCCTCGTCCCTCAACATCATACTGGTCTCTTTACATGTTCACTCGTGTTTATTTCTATTCTGCTTTTTCTCATTCAGGCACGTGTCTGGATCACAAAAATGGAGTGCAAGATCTGGGATATAGACCGTGCCATCGAAGCATTACATGGGATCCAGGATTCACTCTTGGGATCCAGACATGAGTCTAAAAGGTGTTGTTTACGTATCCCTCTGCACATGTATGCTTGGACGACGACATTGTTGCCCCAAGCTCACCTCGCGTTGGTTTGCTTGCCCTTCCGCAGTCGTCGGACAGAGACCAGTTTCTTTGTCTGGTTCCGAGCCAGACAATCCGGACAGCATTCTGGCGAGCATCAAGGACAGTGAACGCAAGATGGAACAGGTGAGGCGCCTAAACTTCGGTTTTGGCGTAGTCCGTTTCGGCTATGGAGATTTATGTGTACAGAGCGGTGTGGTATACGACTGTTCAGTAAGAAATTATTCATAACCACCTCCTTTGCTGCTACGTTTTGCTCATGGCGCTTTTTTGTACCTGTCGCCGCTACCACAGAACAGCTGTAAAACTTCTGCATTTTAAACCCCATTTCTAACCATTTCGATTCGACCTTACGCCGCTGGCGATGCATCGGCACCAAGGGGCGACTTATATTAACCCTTCTCCCGTGACTGCCAGCCACTGACGCCGCAGCCGCAGCGGAAGCGACGCAACATGCTGGACGTGCTGAACACGGGCTCGCTGACGTCCGAGGACGAGCCGTCGATTGCGAACAGCCCACGGATCTCGCGCAAGAACCGGCTGGGCAGCTTCTCCGGCACGGCCGGCACGCCCGGCGAGGGGCCCAACGGCGTGATGATCACAGACTCTCCCGGTCAGTGGTCCCATGTGGAGCACGCCACGCGCTTCGGGAGGGGCTGCTGGTCACATTTGCCTCCGGTCCGTGGTCCTGTGTAGATATCTGCCTCCTTCAATCACGTGGTGAGAGCGAGAGCCCCAGGACCACGGTCAGTGGCCTTACATGAAGGAAGGCCCTGGAGGATTTAGCTATAATGCTTACAGTTCATGGACACCTTGTACACAGACATCACTTTGTATTTATGTCAGAATGGCAGCACAGGCTGCCCTAGTGTACTTTGCTTAACTGTAGCTTAAAGGGGCTTGGATGCACCCCGACATTCGTCTTCCACGCTGCTTGCTTTCATGTCATCGCGCCAGCTGCATTCGAACCACGGCTCTCTGGTCTGAACTGGCCATTCTTGGGAGCGCTAGGGGTACTGTACCGGCCGTAGGCGTGCACGCGCAGTGCAACTACTGGTGATGCGACCCTTGTCGCCTCTGGATGATTTGGCTGCGAACCTGGACGGACCCCGGTGCGGCGTGTCGAAGGCTTACCTTGACCTCTTGTCCTGACCCTGACCTCTCGCGGCAGGCACGGTGCGCCGTCGAAGGAGCCGCGTACCTAGTGAGGAGGACGACACGCTGCTGGACTATTTGCGAGCGGCTGGCAACGACAATCCTCGCGAGCGCAGGTCGTGGGGAGGACTGGGTATGTGGCTTGTCTCGTCCGCAGCGGCACCAGACTTTCCTAGTCTCACCACCGCAAACTAGACGTCAAGTCGCGTTGATTGTTTGAAATCCGTGGTTAGTCGCCAGACAGGCGTAACTGGGCTGTTTCCAAGCTTTTTTTGGGGGGGGGGCGGTTTTCAAGCTATTTTTGTTGGACTGTTTTCAGCAGTATGCATGTCCGTATGGTACGCAAGTCTTGTCAACCTCGGTTCTCGAAGCAACAGTGGCGTTTGTCTGGTATCACCCAGTCGAATGTCACCAAATCTTAATAGAACAAAAAAAAACTCTTAAAGCAAACAGCATTAGCCGCGTCGTTCGACCTGAGCTATCCTACTGTTGCGGCCGAGCCCTCCCCCCCCCCCTCTCTCTCCCCTCCCCCTCTCCCCGCTTCGTCCGAGCCTCAGCGCGTTCTGCTGTGCTTGACGTGACCGTGTGCGCGGCCCCAGAATCGTACGGCTCGCTGGACCGCTCGATGGCGCGTCGGATGCGGGGTGGGCCCGCTCGCCGGCGGCCCGACCTGCTGTCGGCCGACTTCCTGACCGACCGCGAGCGTCCCGCCTCGCCCTCGCTGACCACGCCCACGCAGGAGGAGGCGGAGAAACCAGCCGAAGGACGGCCCAGGTCAGCTGCACCGCGGCCTGTCGACCGGTGGTCATTGAGACTGGGAACAAATTGTGCTCTTAATCCCTTGGGAGCAAAGTTGCAAAGATAATGTCGGCTGTTAGGCTGATTACATTCGAAACCCATCTAGTATTGCAGGGCTTTGTATGTTCTCGCGTTTTACAAACACCACGATTCGTGTCTTCATTCTGTTATCGTTCTGCTCACAACCTGATAGCTGTTCAAACGTATTTGTTTTGGCCTTAAGCGCCCCTTGCACTACCGCCATGCCCACGGTGTTCGCGCCCATCAGACAACTACGCTGGCTGTAAGGGGCATTCCTGCACGCCCAACACTCACCTCCCGCCTCCCCCGTCAACAGCCACGACTGGAAGAAGAAAATAGATCACTGGTTCGAGGAAAATGACAAGGACCGGGAGCAGGCGGAAGACCTGAGTCGTCGACGTCGACTCCAGAGTCACCGGCGCGTCGCCGACAACTCTGACTCAAAATCAGGTCAGCAGGCTGTCCGTGTCGTTGGCTTCGGGTTGTCGTGGAGAACTGCGGGAAGCAGAGAGGTTGCGGAGGCTAGGGTGTCCTGGGGAGTCCGGTATTTCTTTGATTGTCTTCAGTTGTCTGTGTGTGTGTGTGTTCTGTGCTTTGACCAGCGTGCATAAAAGCTGTATGAGAAATGCCATTAGAACCAAGCCTTTGCTCTTCACGGATGTAAGTGACTTTGGTGGCAAAACGAGGCATGGTGAGATTTTTGCATCAAAAATGAACGACCATCTTGATTGGAGTCAATGTATTTGTCTCAGTCGGTGCTGAGTCCTTGGTCCGCTTTCGCAAACGTCCTCCGTCCCAAGCTTCCGATCTTTCGGTGGTCGGATAGCGGTGGCCGCAGAACTGATGCTTGTGCTTGTGGCCACCAGATGGCCCAAAGCTGCCAGTTACAGGACTCGGCACTGTTCCCGAGGACAAATCTCTCGACAGCGGCTCATCCTCTTACAAGCGCGTGTACAAGGACTGGAAGCCATCCGTGGAGCAGAAGGATATACTGGGTGCAATGGAGGCCATAGAAGGTTGTGCGAGCGGCTCCAATGACCTCATCCATCTTTCCATGCTAGCCCGAGCCGCCCTGTTCTCCTCCCTTGCCGCTCCATCCTGTATCCTCGGAGCGCCCCATCTGACAGGGAGCAGCGTGCAACCGTCAGCCATGGGTCCGCTTCACGGCCACCCTGACGGAAGCCCCGCCAGGGCGGCCATACACACGGCGTGGCCGGGTGCCTGTGAGGACTGCGGCTCAGTAGCGGTGACAGCGCACGGTGCTCGCAGTACCGGCCCGCTCCTTGTGCAGTCCGTAGTTCCACCACTTTGAAGCAGTCTGCTACGAACGAAAGAGCTGTGAGCTAACGAAACCCAATGCTGGCCCCGAGGCCGGTGCAACAATACCATTTCCCTTTCGTTTAAAGTGGCTTTATCAATGAGACGTCGGCTCAGATTGGCCACGTCCCTGTTCAAAGAACTGGGTGCTTCAGGTCATGCAAACTGGGTACACTGCTGCTTACTGGGATGAAAACGCTTTGTGTGCAATATCGTGTGGTCTGAGCTATGTGGACAACCAGCGTACACTGTACACAACGTTGGCGGTCAGGTGCCAGTTTGCTGCTGTGACGCAGACCTTGTGGACGTTGTCTGGGTTTCCGCTGCGGGCTCGGGCTGTGTCCTGCGTCTTGTCCGTCCTGACCGTGGCCGGCGGGGTTGCAGAGGCTCAGGATCAGCAGCCCAGAGACAAGTCTGCCTGGCGCAAGTCCAACCTGAACGTGCCCAACAGTGCCGAGGGTACCAGCAGCCGAGACCAGGTACTGAGCGCGCGCCAGCTGCGGCGACCGAGGCCGGCTTGAGCGCCGAAGACGGCAGGCTCGTCGCCACATGGAAGGATGAGCCGGTGCATTAGAACCAGTCATGTTGGATCTGCAGGGGCATGTTCGGCCGTGAACCTTGGAAACGACGCGATCGATAACTATGACAAGCAATATTGCGCCGACTGACGAAACTGGTAATGCTGCCACTCGCGCTGCATCAGACTCTTCGAACCTATTTGGCCGTAAACACTTCCGGTTACGGTGGACGCTGACAAGGCGGTTTGTAGAGGCTGGTTTGCATAGGGTTCATAGCGGCGTTCAGGAGGCCTATAACGCTGGCACCAGCGGTCGGCGGTCGACGCAGTCCACGCTCCTTTCATTCCAGAGAGATGCCGCCGAGTGGACTGATCACAGACATCGTTAACTGATGACCTGCTGGCCTTGATGACGCGCATTTGCCACGCTGTAAAACCGAGGGATCGTGTAAAGCACACCGCTGAGCCTTCGTTTGTGTTTCACGTTTGTTCGCCGGGCTCGCTGTGTTTGTCTTCGTGTTCAGCTTACGGGAGATTGCGTCCAACCGAAGTAGCCTTCGGTAGGCCAGACACGTGACACATGAATCCATCCACGTCACACATTTCCGCTGCGTGATCGTGCCTACGAGCAGAACACACCATCCGTCACTTCTCGACGTCGGGTCAACATTGGACGCTGAGTGAGACGGTCCTTGTTGGTGAGTCACGTTACGCAGGACGGAGCTCGTGACGCTCGCGTTAAGGTGAGCTAGAGACGGTTCCGCTGTCGCCTGACAGCCGGCAGTAGCCGGACCGGTGTCCCGAGGATCCCGAGGATCCCGAGGACCTGGCAGCACGCGACGCGGCTCTGACGCGGCTGTGTTCCGTTTGCAGCGGCATGAGGGTCAATACGACGCACGAAGAGACCTCATCAAGGGGTTGGGAAGAAAGATCAGTGACGAGAGTATCCCGCTGTACGTGAGGAAGTCGTCCAATAACTCCAACGAAAACCCCGAAAGCAGGAAGAGCAGTCTTGGTAGGTTTTGGCGCCATGTTTATTTATGGCTTCCACACAGTGCTGGTAAAAATGTGTATTTCAAACACAAATTAGAGACGTTTTAAACATTTCCGTTGCTGCAATGGGTCTTCTCAGCTCTATCGACACTGTAGCACAGAATCCTGGGATCAGCACAGGATCTGAAATATCAGCACAGTATCTGAGGAGCCATCTAACTGATCCTTGTTGCGCAGTGCACGAGACGCCGGACGGCCTGACACTGAAGGTGCCGGACGTCAGCCGCTCGGTGCCGGCTCCAGTGGCGCCCTCAGAGCCGCGCCGCCGCGCCGACCGGCAAGAGAGCCAGGACAGCGTCTCGGACAAGCCGCTGCTTCCGCCCTCCATCCCGCGCCGCTTCCGCAAGCTATCCAACGACGAGGTGCCCAACAAGATTGACATTGACGCCGAGAACATCGAGACGCCGCCGGTGACGCGTCGCGCGCTCGGCACGCGCAGCTTCCGCGCGCCGCCCAACCAGACGTGGCTGGCGGCGCCGCGGCGCTCCGAGGATGAGCCAGCCGAGGACTTCAGCGCGCGCCGCTCGCAGCGTCGCTTCCACAGCCTGCGGCTGGACCCGGCGGCGGCCGAGGAGCGGCGCCGCGGCCTGGTCAAGTCGGCCGCTGCCGACAGCTCGGAGAACGAGGACACCGAGGGCGGCCGCGCGCGCCTCTCGCAGCGATACGCGCGCCTCGTCGAGCTGGCCAAGGACGCCGAGAGCGAGAGCGAGGCGGTGCGGCCGGCCGCGGCGCAGCCGGCCGAGGCAGCGCGCGAGGAGGACGAGGCTCCGGCCAAGTTCGATCGCCACGCGTCCGTGCGCAAGTCGACGCGACGGAAGAGGGAGGAGCCCGAGACGCCGCCGCCGGCCGCCACCGAAGAGGACGCGGCGCTGAGGAGGACGCCGTCAGAGGACGGGGCGCGGCGGAGGACGCCGACGTCGCCGAAGGAGGAGCCAGAGCTGCTGAAGCCTGCCGCCGCGGGAGATCGGGGCTCCAACAGCGACATCGAGCGCGCCATCACCAGCATCTCGGAGACCGCCGACAAGCTGAAGAAGGTGGACGTGCCAGAGAAGCGGGCCGAGCGGCGCGCGCGCGCTCGCAGCCTCATCGACGGTGCCCAGGTGGCCGAGGCCAAAAAGCGCACCGAGAAGGGACCATCCATCCACGACCGGCTGTTCGGCCGCGGCAAGAAGGACAAGGAGCCGGCGGCGCCGCTCAAGCGCATGTCCAGCCTGCGCAGGCGCCGCGAGGACACCGACGAGGGTTTTGCCGAGGAGACGAGCGGCACCAGCGCCAACAACGAGGAGTCGTCGGGCCGGCAGCGTGCTCGGCCCACCTCGCTCTCGCTGGCCGGACTCAAGAAGGTCGGGCCGGGCGTGGCGCGTTCGCCCAGTGTGCGCGAGCGGAGCACCGCGCCGCCGGCCGGCTCCGTGCCTCGCGCGCGCTCCCGCGACACTGTGGCGGCCGCCGAGCCGGCGCGTAGCCTCGGTCGCAGCCAGAGCGTGCGCGTGAGCGGTGCGGCACGGCCGCGGCCCGTTCTCGGCTCGGCCACCAACGCGCTCAAGGCGCTCACCAAGAACCTGCGCCGCGGACGCGACGCCGAGCCGACGCACAAGTCAGCCGTCAGCCTGCACAACTCGAGTGGCTCTCTCTGCAGCACACCGTCTGTCAGCAAGCGCTCAAGCGAGGACAGCCTCAAGACATCGCCCAAGACGGGCCGGCGCGCGCCGCGGCCCGTACCACCCAGCCCGGCTCCTGCCCGCAAGTCGGCGCCACCGGCGGCCGGCGCGCGCCGCGCGGTCGGCCTCAACGGCGCGGCGGGGGGCGCGCGCCGCACGCCGACCCCGTCCGGGCGCGTCACGTCACCCGTGTCGTCGCCGCCGCCGCGGGCCGCCGCCACGCTGCCGCGCGCCGCACGTCCGGCCGTCAGCCGCGGCACCTCGCACGAGGAGAAGGAACGGCCGCGACGCGTCGGCACGCCCAGCTTCATGAGACCCACCTCGTCCAGCTCGGCGCGCCTGGATCCCGCGGAGGCGAAGAAAAAGTCCGTTTCCAAGTCGATAACGCTGAACAAGCCGCGCTCCACCCAGCGATGAACGTGAACACGATCTTTCTAGTCCTCCGTGAAGTGATATACCTTAGCAGTGGACGGATTACTCCAAGTGATATTATTATCGTGAGTTTGCACTTTTGATAATGCGCGGCCTCCACGAACCCCCTGCATTCAACTTAGTCACTAACATGTTCTTCCTCAGCCTTTGTAGATAGCCGTAACGTTTTTATTAGGATTCAGTGTGGCCGGAAGCTCATATATGGAAGAATACATTGGGTACGCATACATTGGGTGCGCATACATTGCACCCATCGCGTGATTACGAGAGCAGAGAGTTTGTGGGCTGTAACCGCAGTGAATGGTGTTCGTACTGTCTGACTTGGAGCCTTTTCGTGTACAATGAAATAAAGCCGCATCTTAGATAATGCAGCTCATTACGTATGTGCGTCGCTACACTCTTGGCATATGTCTTATTAGGAACCGGCAAGTAAGCGATTTCGACATTCTGAAAAGCTAACGAAGTGTCGTCACAATCCTTTGCAAAGGAAAACAGTTCGATCACCTGTGCTGCTGCTAAGTTAACTGTTCAGTCCTGTAACGCATGACCTAACCGTAGAAGCACGTTGGGCAGAGCTAACTGTCGTGTAGGGCGTAATACTGAAGCGCAAAAAAGGTAACCACACAAGCACTACGGCGTAGAAATGCAACGGCCTCCTCCACACATATGTGGAACGATGATAATTTTCGAATTGTAGGTGCTGGCTGCGTGACAGTTTTGAACTTTTACATCCGCATTGATTTTCGCTACATGACCTGACGCCGATCGAAACAGGTCATGGAACCAGTGTAAGGCGTTACGTGACTAGAAAAAGGTCCCATAATACGGCGTGCCGTTATCGCGCATAGCAGAAAGGAGTGTTTTTGCTGACTTCGCGTCACTGATCTCGCCTTCAGCACGCAACCCTCGGCCTTTTCCATAAACACTTTCATAAAACGACCGGCCATCACGAAGCGTACAGCGTAAGGACGTAAAGAAAACCGGCATTGACCACAAGTCATGCGTTAGGGTCAATTAGGATGGAGCGATTCGCGAGGATGAGGATCTAAGATGTGGTGATTGCGGCCCTTGTTACATCGCTGTGCGTATCTGACATGCCAGGTGGGGGCCACCTTGCACCAGCGGTGCGAGACGTTTTCGTTCCGCACCGTTACTGTACCGTCACGCAGCTGCGAGCTCCCGACGCGAGCTGGCTTTCAAAGAGCCGACAGTAGAAAACGTGGTGGCAGCTTGAACCCTGGAGCAATGACATGCGCAATTTACCAGTAAAAGTCACATACGATCTGCGCATCGCATTCACTTGGCTAACGTTTCGGAACAGCGGGTGACAGACACTCTCCACGAGAAAGAGAGGGAGAGAGAGGGAGAGAGAGAGAGAGAGAATGGGGGAGGGGAGAGAGTAATTGCAGCAAGTTGGAAAGCATGGGCGCCATAAAAGTAAAAGCCCGAGAGTAAGTGACCCTTGTTTGCCCCGGCTGAGTGGACCCACAGCTGTCCTGATTAAGAGCGCCTCCCGTACACCCACACCCACATCCACGCACTCACGCACAAAGAGAGAGAGAGGGGGAGAGAGAGAGAAAAAGAGAGAGAGAGAGGGAGACAAAGAAAAGGGAGAGAGGGGGATATATATATATATATATATATATATATATATGCATATACACAAGTGCTAGCTATCCGTGAGGTTCGTCAGCTGCCTAGCTACGCATATGCAGTCAAGCTAGCTACTACGTCTGTTATTCATCTTTATTTTTTGTCCTTCAAGATTTCACTGGCACAGCGTCATTGATGAGAACTTAAATCAACACCGTGTGCGGTAAACGTGTCATCAAATTACTTCAAACGACATTCCCAGCTAGCTTCAGAATCACGAACGATGACCCTAGCAGTCACGGTGACTGATTCTGGTTGCTAAAGTCAGCAGCCATTATTCCAGAATAATTGTTACCTGGGCTGTTATCAGAACGGCGCTTCACATTAATTTTACGACTTCCTGATAAGCTCTGATTCATGTCTCAGTCTCCGTGACTTTCAAAACACCAGACTGAAAGGGCGCAACTCGCCACTTCGATAGAAGCTGCGTGCTATTTTTAATGTGCATGTTACGCCAGCATGATCATCGGATGTCACACGCATTACAGGAAGCTGCGGCAGACTAATAATGGCTAAAGGCATGTTCATTTGCTTTGTTAGCACGATGCAGTCAAAAAGTGTTCCTACCGTGAAGTTAGGAATGTTGACGCCTGAATCAGTCGCAGTGAAAATTGGCAAAGGACTACATTTGTATGCCCATGCCGCAGTTTGTGTGCAACGCGTATGGAACAAATGTGCAACGCGTGAATCTTTTGCTGTGCAACAATTAGCTGTAACGAACTGCTCTGGAACGTGCTATGTTAAGGTATGGCTAATTGTACTACATGTTTTAGCTCAAAGCTTGTAGAAGACATCGTTAATACTAACGACCGCAATGGCGCTAACTGAGCCTCAAACGAACGCCTTGTCACCTTTGTCCGTTAGCATTATTGTAATGTATTACAAGTGGAATCTGGAGGGTTTCTGTTGCTGTATGTATTCCTAATCTGTTACGACGATTGATGGAAAAATTGCACTGGGTGAACAACAACCCCGCTGTCAACAGCGTAAGCTCTCTGAGAAAGTGAGAAAACAAACCCCATGACGACGGCGCCCGAGCACCAGCTCTTCATTGGTCGCCTTAAAGCCATTCATGTACACATTACACACGCTCATTGTGTTTGGGAAGCATGAAAAGCCAGGAGCATCCATATTCTGGCGCATAATCATTGGACAACTCTATTAGATATTGCGTCCACAATCAGTTGCGGCTGAGAAATGAGCTCCACAAAAGCGAGAAGATTATCCCGCTGGTTGCTGAGGCATCTGTTCCTTCCATTTCATGATGTATGATTCCATTTGATGCGTTTAATACCCGTACTGACTTCCTCCGGAACCCATCAACGCATTGCCAGATTTAAAGGACGAAGTTATCCCAAATCGTACAATACTAACATATCTGAAGTTTTTGGTCAACATGCCATTGATAGCGTTATAGGGGTGTTAAAATTACACGACTGTAATGGGAGGTTCTTCGGACATGCATTTTGTTCAAGTTCACCTCATTATTCCTATGCGGCAAAATTTAAATGACGCAATAAAATCAGGACGTCTGTTACATGTTAAACGCGTTTTGGCAAGATTCCTAACATCAGTGCTAATCTCGGTCAAGTAATATCACAATGTCATGGCGGTTTTCCTCAAACATTCGCCAGTAATTGGCAGCATGGCAATGCAGAGGTGCATAACATGGAACATGGAATATGTGTAGCACTCGGAGAGAAATGGAGTCGTCCGTTAAATAGCTTTGGGGTATGTGTATCCCTGTGGTTGTTATAGGCCAATAGATCACTTATAATTTCGCCCCAGTGAGAACACGGCCAGGCTATCACCCACCAGTGAGCTGAAGGGCCTGATGTAGCATTCACTGGCATAAAACAATCTCGATCCCTATGTCAACACAAAGGAATGTCTTTGACATCATGACCCAGGAGCGAAATAAACATAATCATGATATAATTTGATGTAATGACTTACGTCACTCTATATCATGGCATTATGACATCATTCGACATCTTTAAGATGCAGAAGCAAAGCCCATGGTTTGTCATCAGGTCTATAAAAACTATGAACTTGCGCTCCGGGGTCGATTTTATTTCAATATTATGTACGCATCTGTCATTTTACGTTCGTGGTGCTTTGCGATTTGGTACCATGAGACCAGATACGCAAAGACCAACCTCCGGGATACAGCAACCATATACAACACACAATGCACACTTAGCTTACAGTGATAGTTCAATTATACCTCTAGAAATAACTTTTCTTATGAGTTCCAGCGGCCTCCACCGCAGCTCAACAAGCATATCATTCACGCTTTCTTGTTTATCATACTCGCCTAAAACAAATATGGCTTCCCTTCCCTGAACCATTTCTATGCTATCCAGTGAGTGCGCGGCGTTGGGGTACCATATACAAGAAAACATATTCCAACACTGGCCTGACTAATTCATTATGGACAGTTTCTTTCACAATTCTAGGATATCTGTTAACCGCTCTCTTTGTAAACTTGAGAATCTGGCTACTTTTGCCAACCATGTTTGTGATATGTCCATTTCAAATAAACCTATCTGATATTTGCGCACCAAGACAATTATATTTATCCACTACTTTCATCACACTGCCATTCAAAATGTAGTCATTATAAGCGGCTGACAGTTGTAATTATTGTTGCATTGTAGTATAAGTTATAGACAAACAGCTGAGAGACAGTTACGGTTATCATCACCGAATCTCAGGTTGCTACGCCACGATGCAGGCTACATCGCATCGCCGAGCGTCCACCAAGCGTCCCTCCAATCCACATGAGCACCGGCGCCAGGTACGTGGAAGGTTCCGGATAACAAGTTATGACTTCCGGCGTCTGGCGCGTACGCTGGCACGGCAATTTGCTCGAGACACAACGTGGCAGCTCCGTTTCGTTACCGTACCGCTATGTCGAAGATCCGAGTCAATCTAATCGGCTGGCCAGCGGACCGATCCCAGACGGCTGGTGAGGATGTTCGCAGACATCTGTCACGAAACAAGCGTCAAGGTTATTTCCTGCGCGAAAAGTAATGCGCTTCTAATGACGGAACCATTACGGTAGCCCGAAGGCTGTCTGGAGTCCAATATTTCACACGGTTGCTGATTGTTCGGAGCGTGGAAGGGGTGCCGCGCCCTCCGCCGACGACCGCGGATGACGCATGAGGTAGCTCGTGCTGAGTCCGGTGTTGGTCACACTTGGAACGTCTCATAAATCACGAATCCTGGTAGGCGCGATGCGGCAATTTAGTCCTGTTTTTACGCTCAGCGCAGTTGTTTTTCCTGCAGTTGCCTGGGTTTGGGGGCATCCTGCATTTTTGTGGCGCGCATTTCACGTGAATTCGATTTGCTGCATCCCACATTGGGCAAATCTCAGGAATCAGCTGCAGACGCGGTCTGCTTGACCTGCACTGTTTGACCTGCTAGTCCACAGCACATCTCAGCTTTGCCTGTCGGTGCGCGCTCACGTAAGGTTAATCTAATGATAGATTGTCAAACCATGGCTTCAACCCCACGGATACCGCCAACTGCTTTGTTATTCATGCCACGGAAGCCGGACAGCTCATTTGCATGCCAACTGCCGTCTGTGTGCTACATTCCTTTTGAAGCCGGTGACAAACCTGTACCAAGGCTCAACCGACTCAAGACCATGAAGGTTTTCGCAATTACCTGCCCGCATAGCTATGCGACCGCAGAGCGTTCTTGTCGCGAATGGCCCAGTAGCCGTAATATATTGCTGTATGTGGCGTCCGTTTTAGCCGCAGCCAGGAAAGCGCTGTACCAAACCATTCCGTGGGGATGCAGTCGTGACAAGGGCGAGGTCGGCCTATCTGTGTTGTTTCCGATAAGAGACAACTCTGTTCATGTGTCACAGGTCAGGGTCCTAGACCATCCTGCGTTGTAACGATAAAATACCCACTGTGAGCTGTGCCCTGCCGCCCAACTACTGTTTGTATTGAACGGTAGCGCAATATCACTTCGCTTTCGCTAATGCCGAAAGGGACTAGGTATTCCAACTTTCAAGTGCGCTTTCTCATCACGCTTTTTCATATGGCGCTTGCCAAATATACCGATGCATGTTTTTCTGCAAAACAAATGCTTTTGTTGATGTATTTTTCCCTGACCTGTAAATCGACAGCGCAAGGTGTTCAGCCCAAAGGTCCAAAAGGTCCACTTTGGACAGCCCAAGGTGTCCAAAGTGTTCAGCGTGCTTCTACATATTCAGCTGGAACGTTATGATTTGGTAAGCTCTTTGTCTAATACAAATTAACCCACTGCTAAGTGCACATCACATCCGCATTCATACTTTTCACCAAGATGTCTAAACTTCCGTGATTCAAAACAACGCATCTCTAGGCTCATTTTAAATAATCACGAAGACCTGCCTAACCACAGCCGAGCACAAGCCACCAAAGCAGTAAGGCCTAAGCCAGCAGCCAGGCCAGGACATCGGGCGTGGCCTGTGCAGGCTCGCGCTACGCTCGTGCTGCGTCAATGACCGCCGCTGGCGGGTTGCTCGATCCGTCCGCCGCTCACTCCCCGAGCGGTGTCAACGGTGCAGCCGGCGTGCAGTGTGGGCCCCATCGCCTGCAGGCACGTTTTACGCACTCGGTCACCATATGGCTCCTGACAGGGCGAGGGGCTGGGGGTTGGGGGCAGCGACAGTTGTTGCCTGTAACCCCTTGACGGGCGCCCATTGACATAAACCAACTTCCAAACAATCGCGCACCACAGCTACAGACAGCCACCAGGAAGAGAGCGGAGTGTCGCTGACCCCAGAGGCACAGGTGCTCGAGACGTTCAGCTCTTGCGCAATGTTGCTCTGTAGGCCAAGCATGTGCATGGATCCCAAGGATGGATCCGGGATATTTATTTTGGCTTCTAAAACCTAGATTTTTCGGCATGCCTGACGAATTTTGAGATCTGCTGGAGCATGTTTGGAATGTTGCATGACGATGATAGGACGAAAAGATCATGGGATTTATTACAATTTTTCCAAGGGATCCTCCGGATCTGGAAATCATGGGTATGGAATCTCAAAACAAGCTGGAGAGGGGCAGAGCAGTGAAAATGGACGCAACCCTTCATAAAAAGGTGTGGGTGGGGGTTCGAGCCCCCTCCCCCCCCCCACCCCCCACCCCCCGAGCCGAACTGATCAGTTGATCAGATGAGATCAGATGAATAAGATGAAACCCTTCCCATGCTCCTCCCAGTATCCTCAATGCATATGAACACAAAGAAATACTGGGTCAGAAAAGTGCAAAATAATGCTCTTAACTATTTGTATAATACTGCTACGTACCTAAAAGCATCACTTTTAATATGATGCTCATTACATATCAAATGGTGCACTGAAGTTACCTGGCATTTTGTTATGACAACTCTTTTTCAGAGTGAAAGCAATGTTGGAATTGTCTTTATTGACTTTTGAGAGGAAATCAAGCTATAAGAATAGCTTCCAAGCGTGCAGTTTCCGAAAAAGCAATGTATTTTTCATAACTGTCGCTTAACCACTACCCCTGGTATACTGAGCGCCGATGATCATTTTTAACGTGAGAACCCGCAATTGATCACCTCGAAAAACCAAGAGTCAAGATATTTCTTGCTTTTATCAACTTCCAACACGTGTCAAAGCGATGGTCACACTTCGTTTAGACGGCCACTTTGGAGAGCAATCCAGTTTTTAAGAACCCCGTCTGTCCAATTATCGGCATGTCTGTTGAGAATGTCGTGCATGCTCACTTTTGCTTTTATATGAAGGTGCGCTGTGGCAGTGTGCTTGAAAATTTCGTAGCGGCTCACGTCCGTACATGCCAAGCCACGCCATTCTACATAAACCGTCCCACTTGCGCTTCGTGCCACCTTCGGTGACGATGAATGCTTCCTATTTTCGCTGATCACAAGCGCTAGAATTGCTAGGGTATTTTTCTCTGAAATTGCACCCTATTTGTAGCTTTTCACAAAAACGCGGCTTCACATCGCTTTGAGATGAAAGATCATTCCTTCATAGCAAAATAATTTTGAACTGGCGAAATGCTGAAGGAAGTTTTGTTCATTTTAACATCGGGGACGCAAATTAAAATGGCAGAGATTCGGGAAGAAAATAGGTTTTGGGATAAGGCTAGGTCAGCTCAATAAGTTTAGCGCTGCAACCGATTTTAGAAAGTAACACCTCCGGTTGGGCTATCTCATTTCGGAAAGTAAGTATAAATAGAGATTTACGGAATTACTGCCTAAGTTGTCAAAATTGCTGGTAGCTCAATCGTATTGCTTATCTGACACCACCCCATCACCGACATTTTCTTTAGTGATTACCACGTACTTACCAAAGCAGGCTCTTCAAGCAGCCCCGGATGAGGCAGACTGTTGTCGATCTGTGGGAAAGTTTAGTGATCGCAAGTGGGAAATAAGTCGGCACTAATCCAGAGCATCCTTTTGAATCCTTCATGATCCGTTTTTCCCAGGCATCCTGGATCCAGAACCTAGAATGTTTCTTAAATATGGCAAACTAATCTTCTAGCGTCTGCGACCCATGTAGACTGAGGGTAAATCTTCCAGGATGCAAGATCTCTAGAGAGCTGTTTATCGAGGATTCGCTGGCATCTGCAATGCATAACTAAGATTACAACGCATTTCTCCTATAAACAGATAGATAGGCTACGATCTTCTGTTGTGGACGAAGGAAACTTATGATACGGGCTGTCAACAGCTGGCCACCTGGGAATTAAAGAATAAGGCACATTACGAGGAGGAATATGGTGAAACTCGGATGAAACGTCTGAGGGATTCAGCGTGTTCCAAGTTCTTTAAATGGTATGTTATACAGTCAGATACAAGTTGGGTTATTAGCTTACGTGCATACGGCGGTTCGCAGACATCCCAAATATGTGTGCTCATGCATACGCATGTAATAGATCACATCATCATGCCTCCACACATAGGTCATATCTTGCCATATATCATGTCGGCCGGGCACACATATCATTTGTCGTGTCGCAAAAGGCTCCCTGGAATTCGATCAGACCAAATCTATCAAGTCATCGGTCGAAGAATCTGGAGAAAAAAGGTTATGTGAGCAGCTCTTCGTCCTTCACGCAAAGCGACGAAGTGTCTTTTAGAAAACCATTGTGCTTTCAGTTGCTTGCGCTTGTAAATACCGCGAAATTTTCATGCGATGTCAGGATGTGCGATAAACACGAGAGCGATGCGGTTTGTGATCTAGAGCACCAACTTACCAGCTGGCAGAACTAAAAGTTTTGGAAGCGGTTTAAATGTAAACCTTGTGTGTGATTGTTCTATAGTTACTGTGTGCACTTTGCGCGCAATATGCAGTATGCATGGTGTGTGATCCTATAATAAACGTGTTAACTCTTTCATGATTTCAAAAGTGACTGTGGAACAAGTAAAATAAACCTGTCATGTCAGTGATGCAACAAGTTGTATGTGCGCAGTTCTTAACTCTAAGTGAGGGGTCGGTAATGCAATTTGGGCTGTTGCACGACTTTATTTACAGTTGTTCGTGCTGTAACGCAAATGGACCACACGCAGCCTGTCCCTTGCATGAATGCTGGGAGTTATCGGCAGCCTCACGCGTTCCTCTCAGCCTTTCACCATGGTCCTCTGCCAAAAATCTTAGCTCGTCTATAGTTAGCATCAACTGTCTTTGTTCAAGCACCATGTAAACCGTTTTGACATACACCGATTGGCATCAGAGGTCCAGGCATTCAAACCATCTTTCGCATCTCTCGCTCTGACGCTTGAAGGTCGCCATATCCATCCCGAAATCCAATCGGCTTCTCCCATTCCGACGCCGTTTTTATCCCCCTCCCTCCCTCCCCTCGCCACATCCTCCTCCGCTGTCCGCGGGCGAGGCCAGTGGACACCACGGACCGTGGCGCCCGCGGTCGGACACATGTCCGCGACGGCGGCTGACGGCTGGCGGCGGGCAGCACTACTGGCCGCCCGTTTATCGCTGTCGAGCCGCGTAGGCCGGGCCGGGTCCAGATCGGGCCCGGCCGGCCGCTGCCATCTTGATGAGACGGGTCTGGCGTGCGCTCGGTCAGAACGCGAGCGATGGACCGCCTCTGCGCCAGATCGCATCGCTGCCGACAGCGGCCGGTTACGGCCGTTTTTCCGCGGTTCTGCGGAGCTTCGCGACGTCGAAATCGTGCCAGTCGTCCGGTTTTTCGGCTAGGGTCAGGCGAAAGTCAGGCGATACAGATCGGGTACGGGGTACCAGGAAGGGTGCTGCTGATGTCGCGTATATGATCCGTCATCACGCACCTTTTTATTGGGAGTTTTATGGTTAAGTGTTTTTTTTTTTAGGGAGCTCGAGTTGGCCATGCCGTAGGTCATCTTGTGGACGACGCCCGGCGCACTGGTGATGGGTTTAAGTCATCACAGGAGTGCACTGTATCAGGAACAGCTGGCCTCTAAAGCGGGGGCAGATTCAAAGCCGCGGATGCTGCGAGCTGGCACGAAAAGTCTGTAGTCCCGGTCGAGCTTTCTCCGTCACGTCTCTGGCTTCCAGACTTGAGATAACGGCCGCCGTCTAAAAACAGATGCGCAGGACCATTTGCACCTCACATGTCGTTTCAGGTTCAGCGTCGCTGCCGCCCCGAAGGTAAGTGGTGTATGCCCTCCTGGTACGGACCAATAATTCGAGTCGAGTTATCACCAGTCTGCCAAAATGTATCCATGTGGCAGGACATTTCGATCACTGTGGGAAATAAGATCCTGCTGCGAATGTCGCAAACAGTTGAAATGCAGTGCTGTCCTTCTGTTGGGCTTTTTCAAGGTAATTTCCTTGCAAATAGAGTGTTCATGGAGTAGGTAATGAAGTAAATATATGGTGTGAACAAAAAACGGACCCAGTTTTACCCAACGTATCCAATGACTACATGAAGTAAGCACTTGCTGTTGTCAAGGCATGCGGACGTATACCTGGGTAGTGAATGCGGTATGGTAGATCTTGCAGAGGTCACACCAGCTTCCATCGAAATTAACCTAACTTGATCAATTCGTCAAAATTTCATCATCCCATTGAAGTATGTTGCATCAAATGGTTTCGTCACGCCAACTTGTATCGAGATTTTCCTCATGTGGTCGCATGTGGGTTTCAGGTAGGCACACCGGTTAATGTAACGTAAGTCTGAAATTGCAAGCTTATTCATTGTTGGCAAGGCTCAAAGCACTTTTTAGGTACGACCAATCAAATATGTCGGGTTCTTACGCAAGCTTTCTGTTGCGAAGCTCCCCTGACTGGAAGTGGCTGTTTCGGATAGTCCGTGTAGGGCGAGATTAGTTGCATTTTGTTGTCCGAAATGACGCAGTTAGGCATGGCGAGCAGCGATGCTTTTTAAAGCTGTGCGGTTTGATTAGAACATGCTCTAAATCACTGTTAAATTCTGTTTAACGTTTGCAATATCTGAAGAGTATAGACGCCGCAAGGTTTTGCTAAACTGCTTAAAGGTATGTTGCAGCAGTGTGTTACTTCTTTAAATGCCAGTTGAGTATCGTCTCTTTCCTTTATGATACTAGTTCGCTAGCATCGTGGTAAACAATCTGACCAATTAGTACCTAACTACGTTGAATATCATAGCTGTTGACCGCAGCTTTTCTTTGTTCTTTTGCTACGATATCAGTTTGTCCCCTCTGGATCAACAGCGCGCCATGCAATTTTTCGCTTTCGCGAGGAGCCGGTGGTACGAACTTTCCAGGTCAACATAGACTTTCCCGGCTCCAATTAAGCGCATCTCCGGCGGTGCCTACAGGCGTGTGAAACCCAGCAAGGTTCACCGGCGAAATGGGTCACAAACAAGACATTGAAACGCGTGGTGCGATTCACCCCCCCGGTGAAATGTGTTGTTGTTCACCACGGTAGTAGTTAATTAGCACAGTCCGGAAGTCATCTGGCTATTGTCGCTGACAACTGTTCCCAGGACGAACATAATGGCTGAAGTCCTGCCCTGTCTGTCACAGGAATGATGCCACGCGTGAGTTGTTTGGCACCCACCGCTCCCCCGCATGATTTGGTGTGTGCTGCTTTGATGTGCGATGATGCTCCTACAACGATATCCGATGACGCTCCATGTTAGGATAATGCTCCTCTCCGCGAGACGGGACGCGTTCAGCTCGCGCGACAGCGAAGGCGTCGTCTGCAAATCGATTGACCGAGAAGTGGGCTCAGGCGAGCGTCACACACACAGAGCACAATGACGTCTCACTTGCGCGAAGCAGGTCACCCGTGGTACATCTCGGACACCGCTGGGCCGGTTCCGAGGGTCCTCGGCGGCGCGCCTGGCCGTGGCGGGCGAGCCCCCGATACAGTTGGCTGGCACTGAATGCGAGGTCCCTCGGCAGGCGCGGCCGGCCGGCCATTCGCCTCTTCCGACCACGTCCCCGTCGGCGGGCCAGCGCTGCTGCCGGGAGCGTCACCCGCGCCACAATCTGTGGCTTGTCGTGACGGCGACGCGTGGCCCGGGAATCTGTGCCGTATCACTGGCATTGGCGGCCGTGACTGGCGCTATTGGTCTGAGGCCCGGTCAAATGACCCAGAGGCTGACTGAAGAAAACCTGCGCATTCCAACGACTTCCGTACTATAATGGTATAAATGACATGTAATGCTGACGTTAAATCGTTTGAGCGTTCATTAGCCCGTAGAGCTTTCAGCTCTGGTATTTACGAAGTTTCGCTTGCTCGGATCCTACCTTTTGCCAGGAACAGGCTCTGATGTGTATTCCTCGCCCGAGCATCTGAGAAATAGTCTTCAAGCTGCTCCGATCTTTCTCTGGCCAGCCGTATTTTGAAATCGTTATCTGACGCTCCTGCCGGCAGCCGCCACTCCTTCTTTCGCCTTTGTTTGACTGCTGTCGGCGGTACCTCAACATTCATCAGGCGTGGTTGTCTGCTGGCCACGGCGGCCAGTCCCTCGCCGGCTCTTTGTCAACGTCCCGGGCGCGGACCGTTTTTTGCCGCGGTGGGCAGTGACGTTGCCAGACGGAGTAGACCTCCCGGGCCGATCTGGCCCCAGGCTGGCGCCGGTCGCGCTGGGCTGTTGCTTCCTGCTCTGGGGACGGTGCCGGGAGTCGTGGGAATGGCGATGACACTAGCGGTGATCATATCTGCCCCGCCGCTGAAAGTGGGGTGGCGGTAGGTCGCGGGCGGTGTTGCCACTGCTCGGTTCACACGCCCGCAGCGAGAAAGAAGCAACGGCTCGGCGTCTATTCTTCGCAACGTGCCCTTCCTGCGATTGTGAATAGAGTCGGTACTGCGGTCAAAAAGCCGCCCACTCTGCCATTAGCTGGTTTTTCCTTTCATCGGTGTCACGCCAGACGGCCGCGGGCCGTGGAGAGAGACCGGACAAGCCCGAGTTAATAACGCGGCGTGCAGTCGGTGGCGACGCAAAAGTGCCGCCGCGTGCAGCGTCGCCCCGTCGTGCCGGCGTTCTGCGCCGCTCTGCGCGTTCGTGCCAGTCCGCCATGGCCGGCTGGCCGCTGTGCCAAGGTCCGTGTCAGGCGGACACCCGTGCGGGCCATGTCTCCGGCCGCGGTGCGCTCCGCCCGCGCTGGCGGGCGCGGTCCTGCCGGGCGCTGTCCCGAATTTTCCGTTGGCTGGCCAGGTGACGGATCGTCACCCTTTCGGAGCACGGTCGGCTTAATGGGCCCGCCCGCCGACAATGTCCGCCTGATGACGGTTTAACGCCGCTAAAGGATTCGGTGGGAGTCGCGTGTGCGCCGCGCGCGGACGAAGGGGTGGTCGGTGGAGCCTGATTACCCCGCGTCCGGGGCAGAGCGGGGAGTCGCAGGGAGAGGGCGCGGGGGGATGAGGGGCGTCAGGTGGCCGCTGCACCAGGCCAGGCCATTATCGGCGGCTCGGTGTATCCTGCCGGCTCAGCCGGCGGCGCTGATGGCTTCGGGAGGAGCCGGCCGCGGCGGCCGCGCGGGGCGCCGCCACCTGTCACGCCGGCTGCGCGCCGCCGCCGCCGTCTAAATTGATGGCGACGCGCTGGCGGACCCCGCCGCGCCGTGATGGCCCCAGATGTCCCCGGTTGCCGCCCCCCCCCCCCCCCCCCGCCACCAACTGGACCGTGATGGTGCCGCTCTGTGTCGAGCTCGGGTCACCGCGGCTGGGTCGGCCCGGCACGGGATCCTGAGTGTTATTGGACTGGACAGGCTGGCGATGCTCGATGCGCTGGAGCGTTTGTGGACGCCTCGTGTAACGGGGCATTTCCGAGGAAGATGCGCTCGTGCCGTAAATCGGCCCGCCTTCGGCCAATGTGGTGGCGCGGCTGCGCCAGCTGGCTTCCGGCTTCCGATGCTTCCTCTCTTTTCCATCGGCATCCTGGAGTAATTGCCCAGTCTTCCTGTACGGGGCCACTAATTTCTCGGCGTTTAAACGCCGCGGGCGTTTGAGCCTTCACCTGTTTCCGGACGAGTGCTGGGAACGAGTGCACCGACGCGTCCAATTGCACCGATCGGAACTGGCCACGTATGGCAGCCAATCGATGCATGCATATCGCTAATCCGTTGTGGGCTCCTGGTGCGTGCTAGCGCTGTTTGCCTTCGATATTTGGCGCGATCTAGACCGCCCCCAATGCGCGTCACGCCCCGGCACGGCGCGACGGCGCCCGTTAGTTCCGACCGGCTCCGCCAGGCGGAGGCTGGCGCTGGCGTCGCCGGATGCCGTCCCCCGTTTAAATACCGGCGCCGCGGGACCGGCCTGCTTCATACTGGCCGGCGTCTCGTCGGTGGCGCGTCAGGGATAGAGCGGAGAGTAACAGTGCTGCAGTTTGGTCTCGGCAGATCGGCTTCACCACGGCAGCTATGGGTCACGCCTACTACGAGTTCCAGCATGTCGAGCTCGCCAACGTCGGCAGCGGAAAGAAGAGGTAAGCAAGCGGCCGTAGTCCTCTGTGCTGACATGTTCGAAATGTACATTTGTTGGGCATTGCCGTCCAGACCTGTGATTATCTCTCGACTTTAACGGGGCCGGCTCTGGCACCAGTCCAAATTCTGCTGGTTCAGGGCTTAGTTGTTTCCACTGAATTATTTTCTAGCCCACGTCGAAGTTATTAAACAATGTCACACAGATTCAGTTTGGATAAACTTGAATTACGAAGTTGTTAAGTGCATTTGCGAGGAAAATAATGCGTACAGACAAGGCAATACTTATCGCCTTATTCCTCCTAGATTAACCAGAATGAGTGGAGAGATAGGTGGGTTGGTATTTCGGCCACATGGCTTTTTCAGACGGATACCAGTAGTGAATTCAATTACGGGGAGAGGGGAATTCCTGCAGCTGGGAATTACTTACTGTACTGTAGGGGGGCATCACTACTGATATTCGTTTGGATAAAAGCATGTAGCCGAACATCAATCCATGCAGCTCTCCATTCTTCCGGCTTTTCTACGAGGAATGATTTATTAGTATTGTCTTACCTATGAGCTTTAATTACAATGCATCTGGATACAGACGATATACTCACGCACACACACAACCCCCTCCCCCCACACACACATATATATATATATATATATATATATATATATATATATATATATATATATATATATATATGTATGTGTATATACATATATACACATGTATATGTTGATCAGTATTCTAGCAGCGTGCAAGATCTTTGAGAAAAAATAATCAAAATTCTGACTTTATTTACACCTCATTAAGATTTGTCATGGTTCATGCGTAATGTTTCCGAGAGTGTATACATTTTCTTCACATTCATACACAGAGCTCCAGAACATCGCACAACAAAACAATGTTGTGGTGCACATGATATAAAAACGTTGTTCTAGCTTTTACCCAACGTAAAAAACTTCTGTTTGCTTACCCGTTGGGCCCAGCGCACCAGTCCAATCAGTGTGAATTTGTTTTGACTTCCGTGTTTTAAATTTGTTTGTTGACGGTCATGCTGCATGTGATGGAAACGTACACTGCATTCACAACACGCTGACTTGAACCATTCTTCAGTCACGAACCTTGTTTCATTATCATGTTGATATCAATCATCATGTCGATATCATTCATCATGAATAAATTTATCTTACTGTTTGATTCAGAGTCAGATTCAAAATCAGCCACGCCAATTTCTTTGAATTAGCCGCTGATTCGAGCTGTTGTCGAAAGTTCGGTCCGACTCGCAATTAATAGTCCAATTTTTTAGCCAAAATGTTTGTATTTTATAAGAAATTAAATTAAACGCAAGTTAGTATTATGGCTGAAATTGGTACAACGCGCTGATTTGTCAGAGTCAGGACCCATTTCATTTATTTATAGACAGTCCGTAAGGTATGAAGTCGTCTCCGACCTCCGGCTGGAACCAGAATGGGTATCGACTCTGCCCACTGCGGTGCAGATTTTGAGTCGATTCTGCTCATCTGGAGTCTAGCACGAGTCAGCTGATGACATGCCTCAGAGATTGCGCATCTGTTCGAAGATTAGGTGTTTACTTCTGTGATTCATGTAGCCGACAGTTGGGTACTCGACTGGACTCGTTTGCCGTCGTTCGGATCAGTGGTGTAGCTGGTTAAACGCTTGCTTGATGTTTATGAGTCTGGACAAGATACATAAGGCCCAAGTCGACGTACGCATTGGAATATGGCTAATGTTCAGGAAACCTAGAATCCCGTCGAAGCTTTCCTGACACCAATGTCTTAAAAAAGGAAATAAGTCGGAGTACATGCCATATTTGCCGTAGTTTGACTCATGTAGCTGATGCGCCCTTAAAGCTCTATAATGATAACGGCATATGGCAAACGTCACGGGTGAGCACGGGTACCCCATCCAGTGTCGCAAAGCTTATGTCTTCGCAAGAACTCTTTGATATACTGTTTGTGGGAAATATGATGAACTGGGAGCAGTGAAAAGCAAGCGATCCTATGTTATCACTCGACGATAATGTTATCACGACAATGTCTAGTTAGCAATTACGATAGGGATGACGATAGTGCTATAAAACTGAAAACAGACGATAGGTTAGAAGATATATTCCGGGCTTTGGTGGGTCTTAAGTGCAGAAAAGCGCCGGAACATGATACATTTAATGACATAGTGAACCTAAAAGATTTTTATAACGCTCGTTGCGATTGGCAATACTCATTAAAGTGTTGAACTTCCTAATCTTAGATAGTTTTATTTTATTCGGCGCAGCTTACCTGACATGGAACAATATGTTGACATGACAATTGCCTCTGCAAACCGGAAAAAAACTTTTGTTCCAGCAGGTACTGCTGGTTGTGACAGAATGATGAACTTTATAGTAACTAGAGGCCCCTTAGATGTTCACTTCCATTGATTTCATTAAAAAATTGTCATGCCGTTTCCACATCGACAAATGCTGATATCTCACCTCAAAACGCATATTAATTTGCTAGCAGTTGCTGCAAGGATACAATGATTAAAATAGAGCATTCATTGTCAGATGCATGAAACATTGTCCATGAACTTGAAACTAATTGCGACTGTAATACGTTGATTAGTTTCATCATTCGCTCTACGTCAAGTGAAATGAATGGTCAGATTCCCATCAAAGTAGTCCGTTAGTGAGACTAAAGCGGCGCTAATGCCAATCTGTGTTATTTTGCCGTCAAGTCCCTGCTTTTTCCAAGAAAAATGAAATTTGATCGGCCTCAGGTCGGGACAAATGGCTGCCATGAGCGATGACTTCTGGACGTCGAACCGAGCCCGATGTCGTTGACGCAGGCTTGGCATCGACGTCAACGACACTTCACTGCCGAGGAGCGCGCTTTTTGCCATCTTCTCGTTCTGCTTGGCTGATACAGCCGTGGGAACGACGGTCAATTTGTCGGTGTTGTCTTTTTGTGGGCCGGCGCCTTTTGAGTTTACTCAGCGGAGCGGCGTGTCTGCCATGCACGGGCCCGCGCGTGCCGCTCGGCTGCCGCGCTGCCCGCCGCGCGGCACGAGTTGACGTGCGGTCGTGCTGGCTGCACTCGACACTGCACGCGGCGGGGATTGAACCCCGCTTCCGGTGACACCGCGGAGCACGGCGCCGGGTCGTCGCCGGGATTACATCGGCCGTGGCGTGCTGCACAGGCGGCGCTTTTGAGGCGACTGGACCGGCCAAAGCCTTCTTAGATCCGAATGGAAGGGTTCGTGAAAATTTGTTCCTTTGAGCAGCCATATTTCAGTCACTCTTATCATTTGGTCAAATGGATTTCACGCACGAGAAAACGCGCGTTTCCTTTCCTCAAGCACTTAACTTTTCGTGATGAGGGATCAGTCACAGAACGTTGGTCACGTTGGTGGCAAATCCGTGCTTGTCCTTTCAGCTGCTGCGGAGCAGTTTCACAAAGATATTTTCACCTCTTAAACAGGTCACAGCATAAGATCGCTGCACACGGGAAACAATGCTTGAAGTGTCTGCGGCAGTTTGACGCCCGTTACTGTAATCTCGCGCCATTGTGATCGGCATTTTATTGTGGCACAATTCTTTCGAATTAAACAGCTCTTGGCCAGTTCCCCTATTGAAACTAACCGAAGCACCCTCGATAAATGTAGAGCAGGCGTCAACGCGGGCATACGCCCAGGAACCGCACCTAAGCACGTGTTACAGTCAGTCGGGCAGAGAGGGGAGGGGTGACAGCCGCACCGCCATGGCGGCGACGGCGGGCGTCCTTTGTGTCGCGCGCGGCAGTGTCGGTGAGAGCAGACGGCGAGCCGATCGATCTAGTGAGCCCCTGATGGCGGCCTCGGCCCCTCGCCGCCCTCTAATTACACGGCTCCCCCGGCCCGGGGAAGGGTTCGGCCCTCGCCGTCTGCGGCCGCCGACCCGCCAGGCTCAGGCGAGCCGGGTGGTCCGGCACAATGGACGTATTGATGGACCCGGGGCCTGAGCTGGTGCAGCGTTCCTGGGAGATGGGGGACACTTGACGAGGGAAGTGAGAGATAGCTCGACGTCCGCGAGCGCGTGGAGTAATGAGCGGAGCGCCGTCAGTGGCTCGATCCGTGGTCCTTGTAATTTCGTGCCATTGTTGTTCAAATCGCGGGCTTCTTTTACCTCACTCATATTCTACGACGTCGCTTTGAACAATGCCAGGCAACCAATACACTTATAAGGTCACCGCTGAACGTTCGGCCCGTAACCAAGCGTTGTTATTTCTTTCCTCTGACATATTTTGCGTCGCAAGTTAGGTCGTAGCTTTGCTCTGATGGATGGCGCAGATTACGCCGTCATTGTGTGTCGGCCTGCGTGCGATGTTGGGCTGATAATCGCGGCGCAGTCTGTCGCCGGCCTGACCACTGACTGACTCCCTGTCGATGTGATTGATTTCCCGCCGGTGAGTCACACAGCCAGCGCGGGCACAAACAAACGGCGCCGGGTAAACACGGCTCGGGATGGAGCCGGGCCGACGTGCCGCGCATTGCAGCTCTCCAGCGACCGTGCAGTGAGGCGTCTGCCGTCGGAGCGTGTCCGTCGCCTGACAGGACACCACGGGAGTCGCGTGCGGAATAGGTCACGCGGACAGTGGAAGGCGGCCGCGGCTTTTGGGCATCGCTGGCGCTGTAACGCCGCTCAGCATGCACCAGCGGACCCGTAGCGGTCTCCAAAGACGGCCAGACGTCTGCTGGCACCATGACTCACACCCGGCCAAACTGCTGCCGCCCCTCCGAGGCCGTGATTCACGCCGCGGCCCTCTGGGGGACGGCTGGCGGCCGGACGGGGACGCTGAGACACGCTGGTCGCCGGCGGTCCGGCGGCGTCTGAGCGGCGGCGGCGCGGGTTTCCCGGCAGCCGCGCGTGACGGCGGGGGAGCGAGGGACAGGTGGTGCTGATGTCCCGAGGATGACCGACCGCGCGCAGCCGACCGCGCTCCCTTCCCGCCGCCGCCGCCGTAATGACTTGGCCCAGGGAACCACGTCCGTCCGGCGGCCGGCCCCCGGACGGACGCCGAGGGGACCACCGCCTCATTTCAGGCTCCGAGGGACAGCGAACGGCGCTAGGTCGTTGGCCGTCTCTGCGCCGCTCTGTTTCGGCCGGCTCGTCCTCTCTCGGCCGGGAGGTGGGCCGGCGAGGCGCCGCTCTAGCTGCTCACGGCAGCCCATGCGCGGCACGCGGCGCCAGGCGTCGCCCGTCTCGGCCGTGGCCGATCGGGGCCGTTTTTCGGGGCTGCTCCACCCCAGTGGTATGCGGCGGGCCGCGCCGGCGGCGAGGTCGCCTTTTACGGCCTGCCGTCGCCGCGTCGATGACGCGGAGCCGGCGTCCGCGCTCAGCCAGTCATCTGTCCCGGCGCCGGCGCCGGAGCCGGTCGCCGCTTCTCGCGACCCCGTGCGTCGCGGGCCGCCGGAGCGGGGCGGAGCCGTTCCGGGTCACAGGGGACGCTCCGACCCGTCCGGCCACGGCCGCCGTGACGCCGTCGCCGGAGCGGAGGAGCGGAGCCGTGCCGGCCGAGCGCGCCGACGCGCCGCCGTGAGCGGCCGGCCGTGTCGGAGCGGCGCCTCCCGCCGCCCGATCCCGCCGACAGGCGGCCAATCTCGCGCCCGGATCGGCCGCGATGTGGCTGCGCCGCCAGACTTGACGCGCCCCGTTAGCCACGCCACGCGGAAGCTGCCGTACGCGTGGATCTGTATCGGCGACTCCGGGCAAGCTCCGCTGGGCCAGGTTGTCTCGCGCGGTCGACAACGGCGCGGCGCGACGAATCGGTTCGGTGCGGGTCAGTGGCTCAGCTGCCAGGTCATGTCACTGCTATGGTTTTGCTGCGAGGTCGCGTGTTGTGAGTCTGCGTGGCAACCGCTCACGACGCGAGCGGTCGGCGTACCGGCACGGGCGGCCGCTGTCACACGGCGGCAGCCGGGGAGGGAGACCCGTCTGTCGGCGTGGCTGACGGCACCGGCAGGTGTTGCATGTCGTCCGGCCGACATACCTGGGGCTTCGCCACCTGGCTGCCTCGGAGCCGGTGGCCCAGCCGGCCCCCTCCCCGCCCCTCTCCCGCCACAGCCGGCTTCCTCCAGCCCGCGCTCTTCCCGCGGCCGGCGCGCAGTCGCAGACGCCGCGTGAATCGGAGCACGAAATCGAAATGTGCGCCATCACCGGCTGTTTGTGCGGCGGCGCGGCTGACGGCGTCGTCAGCGAGCCATGACTCTCGTCATGACTCGAGACGCCGCCGGCCCCGCCCGCTACTGTTCGCCGCGCGCGCACGCGGCCGAAAACAAAGCGTCGCAAGCGGGCCGCGTCGGCGGCCGCGACCGCACCTGGGCCGATTACCGGCCCGGCCCTGCCCCGTCCCTTCCGGTGACCCGCGCCGCAATTGTCACTGCGCCGGCAGTATTGTGCTGCCAGCTGGGTCGGCGATTTTCTCATCACGGACCGCGCGTCCCCTCAATCGCCCCCGGGCGTAATGGCGGACAATGGCAGACGGGGCAATCGCGAGCAACCCTTTTCGCCGTGGAGGTCTAATTGGTGTTATTTGGCGCGACGATTGTAGGGGCTCGGTCGCTGGTTCGGAGAATTGGCTACATCTGTGCAGCAGTGGACGCTGGTGCTGTTTGCTGTGATGGCTTGGTCACGGGGCTCGAACGGATGAACGCAATCAGTCTCTGGACATTGTGGGTGCTCAAATAAATGGGAAACGTGCTTGTTGCGTTTCTTCTCTCTCTCACAATGAGCATTGCAGCCGCCATCCCATGGCAGTTAAGGTTCATTTTTTAACCACAGCTCTAAATTGGCACTGCTTCAATCGGCACGCAAGTCATTGTACTCCGGCAGGGATTCAGGTCGATATGACTGTGATTAGGTTTCCAGTTTCAATTCGTGAGATGCAAAAACGCCGGGTCCAGTGAGATGGCTCCATTGTATGGCTGAACGTGTCATTGTAGTTCACGGGATCTAGTCGAGCAACTTTTACATTCGCACGAACATGTACTAGATCAGACTCGACTACAGGCTGAGAACAAATAAGAGAAACCCATGACGATCATGTACTTGATCAGCAGACCGAAATTAACACGGACCAAAACGAAACGGAATGTGTTCCTTATGAAAGCCCAACCGGACTGGGGATGATACTCCATATCCCACTGACCTTACAATGCACATCCCACTGACCTTACAATGCACATCCCACTGACCTTACGCTGCACATCCCACTGACGTTACGCTGGCCTGTAGCGTCACCATCACTTCACCGTTTCGTTTTCAGGAAGCCTTACCTCGGGCTGAGTGATTTGTTGACTGCCGAGCCCCACGCCGTCTCTAACTCCCAGAGCCAGCCCAGGCAAGCGTGCCAGGACCGTGCTGCTGGCTCGTGCGACCCCGCCTCGCAGCCCGCTACCCCGCAGGGACTCTGGTCCTGGCTCCTCGCTCCGCGCGCCGGAGCCCCGCCACGTGGGGCCCGGGGTCGTGCGTGCGACCAGTAGCCGGGACCGGCCTCCGCGCCTTCCCAGCCGCCTCGTATGCCAGGCACCTAGTCTTGGCTCCTCGCTCCGCGCGCCGGAGCCCCGCCACGTGGCGCCCGGGGTCGTGCGTGCGACCAGTAGCCGGGACTGGCCTCCGCGCCATCCCAGCCGCCTCGTATGTCAGGCACCTAGTCCTGGCTCCTCGCTCCTCGCGCCGGAGCCCGCCACGTGGCGCCCGGGGTCGCTGCGTGCGACCAGTAGCCGGGACTGGTCTCCGCGCCATCCCAGCCGCCTCGTATGCCAGGCGCAGCGATGCCGTTTTTCAGCTGCCGGCGGTGACTCGTGCTTGACCAACGCGCCCTTTCAGTTAGCGTCACTTGTCTGGCTGCGCTAGTGTGCCCGCATACTGAGCTTGCACTTTCGCGGTGGCTTCATGGCTTCTGACGCGGCTGTTATGCTCGGTAGAAACTTGACTACGTAGCTCGAATTTCGGTCCCGGATATTGGATCGCCATGGTCTGTAACTCTGTGTCTCTTGATGACACAAAGGAACGAAAGAACCAGCGCGATCCTAATTCAGTTTGCACATGGAGTATTACGCGGCGCGCATTCCACACATGCCGACTCATTCTTTACCATCACAACAGACGGTCGCCAGCCGGTGAAAGCACAGTGTAAGGAGGAAATCCGAGTTTCTCTTTTGCTTTTTGTTGTTGCCTGACTTACGCGCATCGCTATAGCTGTCACATTGAGGAAGCACAACTCGGTAGCTTTTTAAACACAATAAATGCTCTTGGGTTGAAACATTAGCCGACATCGCTCTAAAACTGGCATTCGGCGCGATTCAACGTACGGTCGGGCTGATGCTAACGGGATCGATCTGGGGGCAGCACAAGTGGTGCGTGACACCTGAGCAAGCAATGAGACCGCGATCTCATTTGGAAAGGAATGCCTCCGATCTAATCTACCCTACGAAATATCGCCAGTCATGGGCCACACGGGGCGATCTCATGCTCCCCACGGCATCCGAATGCACGCCAAATCACCTGGTGCCCTCCCCTCTGCTCGCCGCTGACCGCTCGTGCTGGCCGGCAGGGTGAGGCAGCCGCCGGGCGGCGCCGCGAGCAACATCTTTGGGCCGCCCGAGGAGGAGACCACGCCCAGCCGCCCCGGCCGCGCCAGCAAGATGGCTTCCAGCATCCCGTTCGGCGACACGGTGGACTCGCCGCCCTCTAGCAACGGCTCCAGCCCGCCGCCCACGCCGGTCAAGACAGGTGAGGGTGATGGCCGGCCGGTCTGTGCGGCCGGCTCATCCTGCCGGAGCAGGCTGTGCGACGCGCCAGACGTCCGGCTTCCATTCTGGTGGAGCAGGCCGGCATATATGAATGTTCTGGTGCGATATTTGCACACTGCTATCCATGCACAACGGAATATGTCGATCTTTTCGACATACGTGTCGTATTTTATGCAGTGAATTTGACGTTTTGCCTTGCACGTGTCCGGCGTTGACCAATGTAATCGAGCCTCGGCATCTTGTTCTGCACTGATCGACAGTGGCATTTTGTCAGAGAGACAATGTTCGCTCCCGACACGTGTTTCAGCGCCTGCAATACCGCTCGATGCGGGTGATCACACTCATGCAAACCTGCCCGTCCTCGCCGCCACCCCAGCTCCTGTCCGCGTCGGTGGGTAGACTCCTGTCCCACTGCGCCACTCCGCCGCCCTTCCACTCTGTCCATTTTCTCAGGCTCCTTGAGGCGATCATCTGGCTTGGACACATGGTAATCGTGTCGGCAGTCATCATAAATTACTAGCTTGGCGTATTTATACGGCGGCAGTGTCTTTACGCTCAAAATACCACGCTTCCTGTGCACAGCCTGCAGGAGAGTTATCGAGTCTTGTAAACGTAGCGTTCGACCGGCGGTTATGAAAAAGCTGGTTCGCACCTAACTGACCATATCGTGTCCCGGTAGCTTCTCCGAACCCGGTCACTGGCCAGGGTTACGAGCCGGGCGAGGACAAGAAGACCACGCCGCTACCGTCCCAGCCGCGCCGGCGCGTGCCCCCCGGGGGCTTCTCGAGCCCGCTCTGGTGAGCGGCGACCCGACCGCCCCTGGTGGCCGAGCCCGGAAGCTCGGCTGCGGCCGCCGCGGCACACTCTCGACAGCCGGAACGATACGGCGCGAGGCTTGAGGAGCCTCTCACGTCAGCTAAATCGTGTCAATGCGTTTACTACATAATCCACATCGCACTCCTGCTATGACGACAGGGTGGTTTGGTATTGTAGCGATAAATTCGCGATAGTGATAAGTCGAACCGCCGAAATCTTCTTCGTGAAGATTTCACGGCAGGTTCCAAATATCTGCACCGTCATGTGAGTGGTGTGCGTGTTGCTATCATCATTATGATGTAATTCCCACCGTTTGGTCTCGTGGTAATTGACTTCATCCTGGTGGAAATCGGAGGTGTTTGTATCGAGTGTTTTATTAACTCTCCGTTCTTTTGTATAAATACATGATTTTATACAAGATGTTTCGATTACTGGCCTTCATCTGTGTCGAAAATATGGAAGGTAAGGTCGTTTTAAGCTTCCCTTGTTCGTGTAACCCTGTGATGTGGTCCTGGACTGGCTCTCCTTTTGAACGTAGAACGTGCTCAACTCTGCATGAGATCAGGGCTTTTCTCATTTAATACGGAGGTAACCACGCTGGCACGTTCAATCGTCATGGATATCACACACGGGTTCAGTCACTAAGTCGGGCAGTGAATACCTTTTCAATCGCTATGCCAGGCATGCGATCACTCTGGCAGGTACATACGTCTCACGTACCGATATTTTAGCACGAGTATATACGTGTTTAACACAGCAATAGCATATGCCAGATCGGAGCCAAGACCATACATTTTCGAGGAGACCAGCTATCAGGGCACGTGGCGCATATTCACACCCTTGCGTGCAAAATGCATCACCCTTTTATCTTTCTGTTAGCTGGCTACCGTATGCATAGCACTTGATGAGTAGGGCAAGCAAGCAGGCAAGCAGCAAGATAAGCTGTCTAGGCTGTGGGAGTAGTGCGCGAGGAGTGTTGGCTCACCTGCACTCTTAGCACACCCTTCGCGCGATACATTTATCGCTGTAAGCCTGGCCACGCATCGGACTTCGCACGTCACCGTCATCACCTGCAGCGATTTATGGGAGCTTTGGCTCGGATAAGCATTGACCTGATAGCGCTCGACTCCAGTAAGTCTGCTGTGAGAAGCTCTGCACCGTGATAAGTGCGGCCTGTAAGCTAAGCATGTATATCGGGAAGCATGTCACTCAATACAAAAGGCACGGGCGTCACGGCTATGGTGTTCTCTAGCACCAGTAGCCGTGGATAACGGCACGCAGTCTCGGACTCGTAAAATATGTCCCATTTTATTCTTATGTTTACATATTTGCTTAGCAGAATGTAATTTCCCCTATGAATAACGAAAGATGTCTATCTGCTTTACTACAGTGCATGCAAGCGCGTAGATTTCGAGGCTTTACCTGAACTGTAGGAAAACTGTCGGCGGGACGGGCCGCCCTAACAGCCAAACTCCTCTGCATTACAATCCCCTTTGTGGTATCTACGGATGGCAACTGCATGCAGACATATACACAACTCTTTGAAAGCTGTCCCACACCGTTTCCAAGTATATTACACGTGAGGTGTTTAACGGGGCTTGTCAGCATATTATTGCATTCCTATAAATGATATGCTCACATCGGTGATGATAATTGGGAAACACAGAGGTCGGAACTGTATCCCAGCTTCGGCAATCAGGGCACGCATTGGCAGGAGATAAACACAGTTTAGCTGTGCAAACGGCGAAGTCATCGCAGAACCTGCAAATACGCTTCATCGTTTGGCGCAGAATGTCATCACATTTGAGCGCCAGCCATGGCTTCAACAGTGTCGATGCCGTATGTTGTAATTAGGGTCATATATTTCGGTAGCCATCTGCATATTGATTAGGCGGCCGAGGCCTGTACGACCCACTGGCTGGACACCAGCTGACAGAAAAGCAGGACGTCTCGCCTTTTAAAGGGGTGGTATTGACTATAGCCTGTTACCCCTAACGCCAGCTAAGCTTCTTGAAGACACCACAGGCTCATAGCGCAATAAAGCTTGGTAAATATTCAGTCAGCATATTAGAATGCTTGCTATTGATATTTTCATAGTTACCGCAGGCGCAAATAATTGCATGTTCTTCATTAAATCAGCTAAAAATCCATATTTGTAGCCTGTTAATACTGAAGCAATGTTATTAGTGAGTGTGTATGTGCGTGCACGTGACGTGTGTGACGCTATATGCTTATTAAACTCTTATACGGGACGGATCTAGGCAGCAATAAGACTTAAGTATATGAGTTTCAAAGACGTTTGGTTCCTTTTTCAGATCTTGATGCCGTCTAACATACTCAAAACACAAAACAAACAACCCAAGTAATGCTCCAAATCAGGCGGGGTTTTACCACGGTCAGAGCAATGTAGGCAAACAAACGACTGGCACCGACATGGGACTGCATAGCATGAGATCGAGTTGTTCCATTATGTGCGATGCATACTGAACACGACTTGCGAAAATGCCAAATGCAGTCCAGGCATGCAACGCCCTCCGGCTGAGACGAGACGCTCCAGCTGGTAACGTTGCCTGTGTTAGTCGTGCAGGCTTGTGGGAGTGTGTTGCAGAAAAGTAGATTATTACTGCTGCTCTCGCGACTGATGGAACTAAGCATTTTAGCAAAAACTGAACACCACAAAACCAGTTCCCACGCTGTCGCTGTGTTGGTAGCAGACGGATGCAAGACTCCCCCTCCCCCCTCCCCCCCCCCACCAACATCTTCGACGTGGGTGTGTGGGCTTCCGTGCACGTGCGAGAAGTGTGTAAAGTGTGCCTTGGTGCATGGGCCGTGAGAGTGCCTCACGGCAGCGCACCGTCGGACGATCTGCTCGTATCGCGTAGGCGGGGACAGTAACAAACGGCACCGGGCACGCCGCCTGTCGGCTCCCGCTGTACCGCCCCCAGAGGGCCGTCCATCACTCCCACTCCTCCCCCGGTAGGCCCAGACGCTGATGGATGGCAGGGGTCTGGAACAGTGTCCCTGCGATCTCAGCCGGCCAGGTCAGGCATGTGTCACGGTTAGATTGATGCGTTGGCCGGTAGGATGTGGATTGAACGGGCCACAGTGTGACGGTTGGTCTGAGGGATCACAGTGTGACGGTTGGTCTGGGTGGTTACATGATGACGGCTGGTCTGGGGGGTCATAGTGTGACGGCTGGTCTGGGCGGATCACCGTGACGACGGGTCTGAAAGGATCACAGTGTGACGACTGGTCTGGGCGAGTCATATTGTGACGGCTGGTCTGGGCGAGTCATTGTGACGGCTGGTCTCAGGGGGTCACAGTGTGACAGTTGGTCTGGGTGGGTCACAGTGTGACGGCTGGTTGCATGTTATTCTGGCGGTCAGAACTGGGAATCAGTTGTGACCCAGGTTAGTCAACTCGTATGCCCTAACTGGGAGCGGCTGAATCGCGTACCCCAATCATATAACCTGTTTCTAGCTTAGCGTGTATGTACAATTGCACATTGCGCGAACGTAAGCCCACTCACCAGAACTTGTGTGGAATTACATTATCCGCTCACGTTTCAAATCTATCAGGTGCATCACTGGTGACGTTAGTTACCCTTGTCTTGCCAGGGCTTGTCAGTCAGCCTCATATAAACCTCTCGATTAATCTGAAGTGGTATCATGCGTGTCGACCAGCATGATGTCACCGGAAACCTTTTATCTTGAAGCGCTTTAGCGGCGGTAAAAATACTGCAGTCAGTACAATGTTGTACCACTGGTTAAGACGTCCGGTGATGCTCTGGTAATTAAGAATAGTATATCGCAAAGTAGCTATTTGAGAAGTCGTATTTGGTGCTACGATCAAAACTGATCCTGTTTGTCTTGTAGACGTTTGCATTTGTGCCTGCTATTGATAGTATGACACGCTCTACCGAGCTTGTTGGCCGCCAATCCTGTGCTGAAGCAGAACTGTCATGCGACATAAAAATAACACGGTACTAGACGCTCAACCACAAAGAAACTATAGGAAAACGGCCGGGTGCAGTTTGCAAACGTTACACGCAAGTTTCAGATCACCCACGAAGGGTGTGACACGAAACAGGCGTCCCGTCCAACTGTTTTGCCGTTTGACCAGCTGACCAGTCGGTGGGAGTGCATGACACCCCGAGTGCGGTGCGCTACCCGCCTCCGGCACTTCTGGCAGCGGTCAGGAGGACTCTGAACGCTGGGCGACGGAGGCCAAACAGGACGCAATCTGGCGATGGGCAAGTGCGGGCTGGATGTCGGCGTGCGTTGCGATCCTGCTGCAGATGAATTCCCGCGCCAATGAATCCTACAATTGCAGGGATTTCCTGCAGATTTCCACCTCCCGCTTCACGTCAGCTGCTTACTCTTGAACAGCAGACGTACAGGCAGCCCCGGGAAAAAACACTGGCTCGGTCAGGTCGAGGCGATGATCTCAGGGACTGGCATTGGCTCTGGTTCAAAGTCATGATGTAGCCCTTCTTGACAGAAAACTGTGCCCGCTTGGGCTTGAAGGGCGTGTCGGGTGAGACGAGGGTGATTCTTGGAGTGAGGATGTTCGCCCCCTTGGCCTTGTCTGTCATAATGGTCCTCCATCACGGCGCTTGGGAAAATCTAGATTTGGTAGAACTATGATGGGATTGCCTTGCTTGAGCACCGAGTTGTGTGATAACAGTCATGATGACTCCAGGCTCCTGAGAAGCTGCAACAGGTAGTTCACAGCCCCTCTTGGTCTGGGCCAGTGCCCATCAACTGGCAGGCTCTTACCTCTCCATACGACTTTTCCAGAAGCTCACAGTTTAAATTAACAGTAGCGAAGGTTTTCGGTGCAAAGATGACTTGCTCGCTGAGCCAGGTTGAGTCTTGGCACCGGTCTTCCAGGTCGAGAAGGCTTTGGCAACATCATCGAAAATTTTACGTTTACGTGGAAGGGACGCTTGATTTGGCTGCCTTGGCCCTGGACCTGGCTGCTGCCAACTTGTAAGAGTTGGTTGGTGAACTGCCCCGGTGTTTTGTCCCCATTTAATGGCGCACACGTCGGTGGTGGGATACCTACCGCCGTTCTGCTTGCCACTTACTGCTTGTCGCGCCGTAATTATTTGATGACGTGGCTAAACAACCGCGTAGGTACGTGTCTCCCATTTAGTATATAAGGTTACGAAAATAATGCATGCTAAGTATCAGAGAGCTTACACACAAACCAAAAAAGCATACCTACTTGATACCATTTAACCTTAAACCTCAACGGCCAATGAATGAAAGACGAAAACATGCTGAGCTTAATAGCATAAAGCTGCTGGTTCGTGTTGTTCATTTGTTATGCTTTTTCGCGTCCCAGGACTTTAATTTATGCTGTATAGTTCGCTAAATAAACAGCAAAATATCAAAATGTTAATTGACATTTCATGTTTTTTGTTCTCCAACACCAATAAATGCCTTGGACCCCAGTCAGCTGCTCCGGATGAGGGGAGTCGAGACCAAACTGGTTTTAGAAGATAAGTGACTGACACAAGAATAGAAATTCACTGATAAGCGTCTATTCTTTATTTCAGGTAGTTTTTGGAAACCGCTGGAAACAACGTGATGGCGGGTCTCATTTCTTGTACAAAAAGGATACTGCCACGGCAGTAATTAGGTACACGTTGCCCTATCGTTTTGTCGCTTTATCCCGATCTTCATAAGGATCAGCAGCTGTTTAAAGCCATCCCTATCGCCACACCCCACCTTGGCAGTATTGATGATGGTGATAATGACGCAGTTATGACATAGTCTCAAAGAGTAGCTAAAGCCTCGCACAGAACGACGGCGGAATCAAGCCAGCGAACTCTCCTCTGTTCGGTGATATACTAACTTGGGTCATTTGGGCTGATGAAAAGTTCACGGAGACGGTCAAGAAATCAGTTTCTTCACGTTTCAATGGTAAAATAGCCAAGCTGAGAGCATTCCTCCTGGAAATGGAAGTACATGGACGCGCCTTTGCGGTCGCGACGCAGGTCATTGCACACCTTTTCATGTCCTCTCAGATATTCCTGTTACCATACTAACAACCAGGATCACGGAACAACGGAATTCGAACCTGTCCCCCGAACTGAAGGCGCCAGGCACTTCACCTCCCAGCCCCGCGTAACGTGCGACTCTCGGAGTTCTGACGGAAGCGTCCAGTGTCTCTTGTGTGTCACTCGAATTTGGGGGGGGGGGGGGGGCAGCTCTCGTCGGACACGGCAGGATTTTGCAGCAAATGCTCCACGCGACATGTTGTTGAGTTGAAGACGCGCTCGCTTTGTTAAGGCCGAAAACCTGGGCCCTGACGCGAGGAAAGAATGAAACCCGGGACCCCAATACCCATGGGGGGATCGAAATATTTGTTGAGAAATCATTGCATTCAACAGTACGTTCAGGAATATCATCCAAACTGAATGAAGAGTGAATGTAGAAGCTTGGCCACTTAGAGTCTCATGCTTTCAAAATTCTTGTGCCGATTCCACAATTTGCAATATACCGGGAGGTGTTGGTTGAGGGACATTATAATGCTGATAAATCATTCTATTGGAGACACTTTATATTTCGCGCTACGATCATCCCTGCAAGCGCTGGATATACTACATATCAGGAAGTAAATGGTATAAGACTACTACGCGCCTGAGTGGGGGTCAGTTGAGCCCGCGGGTTTTTCCAGAGTGACTTTCGAACGACACAGTGTAGCCGCGCCAAACTTTGCTTGGTTGAAAGCAACTGAAATGCAGATCCTTTCGTACTAAAAGTAAATGTGTCTTGTATGGTCGTTAACCTACGTCAGGTCAAAGTGAGGGTGTGGCTATCAGCGAGGGCCATTTCTGGGGGCTCGTTTAATATGATGCGACAACGGAGTGTTTGGTGTAGCCTTACATCTCCGACATAGTTTTCTAGGCAGTACAATCATTCTTTAAATTAAAACAATTAAAACAAATTTCATTGACCTAAAGCAACGTATGAAGGTCAAGCTGAGTAAAAAATAACTGGCTTTTTACACGAAAGTTTGCTGTATGGGTAGCGTATGGTCCCCATTTTGAATTTATTAAGAACGGTAATCGCAACACATATGTCTCATGGACTTCTTAAGGAAGAGTAGGTCCTCACCGGAACTGACCCAGATCAATATTTTGTTGCATACCAACTAGCGTAAGTTCTGGCGCTTATCCGAATGGTAAAATAGATGCAGGTCTTGCAGGTTTTGGTCATCTTGATCTTCTTAGGATAAAATGGTCACTGACCTCAAGTGGAAACCAGTCAGCTTCTGCTTAGAACAGGAATCTAGGATCGAGGCGGTTGCATGAGGTGGTCTAGGGGTACTTTGGATACGAATCTGTAGTCTGATTTTGTTTTACCTTATTTGACCCGATTGTCATCACCTAAGAACTTCACATTTTGACAACAGTGAGGTCACGTATAGTTCAACCACCCTGCGAATTTGGTGTATCTAGTTCTGTTAGTTTTTGAGATATCAGGGAGGTCGAATTGAGCCCCATCCGAACGAAGGGCATTCAACTGGCCACCCGGGCGCGTGCTAACTCAATTGGCTATACGTTAAACCAGGAGATAACTCGGTACTTCCTGGTATACATACACACACGCACACACACACGCACACACACACACACACACACACACACACACACAATATATATATATATATATATATATATATATATATATATATATATATAATTGACAGGATGAACGCAACTAAAATTATTAAGTACCGCGAATATAATCGTTCTTCACCACTATAACGTCGCTTAACAAGCACTGCTTGACAAACTGAAGCCCGTTAACTCAGCATAAGAACTTTGAACTCATAATGCCGAGAAGCTAGAAGCTGAATGATTTTATTTTGTTTATCAACTACAGCTTTTAAAAGCCTTTATGCTAATTACTGCGTTAAATAAGTAGTATGATTGGGAATTAAATGTTAATTTATTTTCATTGATGTTAAAGCGGCCGCAACCGATTACGCTCTGATTTTCAAAGAAAGGCGGTAAAGTGCGAACAGATCATCACGATTTTCACATACACCATGCTCCAAAGCTCCGATTTGGAATGAAATTTTTGAAACATCGCGACAGATTCTGTTGCTTTTTAAGTCTGCACATTTTCTAAAGATTTAATACAAACCCTTAAATGTGATAGATTTTTGAGGCCAGCGCCCACTTTAAGTATTCCTTGTTCTTGAGTCATGATCCCAGCATCCAATGGTAAATGCTTGGCAGAGTTCTTCCTTTTCGCTGACACCAAGTGACCTTCAGCACGGCTGCTGCCACCGGCTGCAGAGCATTCCAGTGAGGGACAAATAACGTGAACTCGAATCGGCTAGAGCCCCTCTTGATAGAACGCCTGCCTTCCGGTGCAGGCCCTGGTGGGTGAATCGGAACGTGGGCGCTCTAACCAACGGCACTATGGGAACGGACAGAATAAGTCAGAAAGAAGCGCACGCAATTGGGTGACACACGCGCACAGGATGCATACATGTGCATCTCCTAGCAAAAAGGCCAGAGCATCCGCAGAAAGCACGAAAGAAGAACTTTGGAAAGGCGAGCACACACCAAGGCTGCCCCATTTCCGCCCAAGGCATCTGGATACACCAAAGAAAAAACAAGAATATTATGATCAACTGTAAAGCTGTTGCTACATTAAGGTTCGGTCTCCTTCGGTTCGGTTCGGTTGACAGGTTAAGTTTTGGTAGGCCAGGTCACATCCGGCAAGGCCAGGTCGGGTTAGGCCTATCCTGACCTGGCCTTGCTGGATGTTGACCAGACATGACCTAGGTCATGTCGGGTCAGCTTAGAATGAGGTAGGTTAAGTTAGCTAAGGCCAGGTTATACTGGGCTAGGTTATTTTGAGCCAAGTTAAGTTACTTTGGTGATGCAGAATGAGGTTAGAAGGAAATTAAGCCGCCGGTCTTCAGACCGAGGTTTCCTTGATCTATAGAAAGAAGGAATGACGTGTAATTTCAAGTGAAATGTTGATCACTGACCTTCCCCAAACGTGTAATGCGTTACAGCAAGCGGCTTGGCACATTATTCCAATTGATTGGTGCGGGCAAACGTGCTGAACAACAGGCCGAATGCAGCGCGATCTCTCCATGGTAAAATATTCTGTCATAAAAAGTTTTCCCTTGTTTGGTAACTTTTCGTGGCGGGTAACATCACCTTTTATGACGGTCTTGATACACTGCCGGAAAATGTGCGACACACAAGGCTCGTCGAAACTCCACGGGTGCGCCAAACGCAGCAGTGTTCCGGTGTGCTCGGGGTTGGGGTGTGAAGGGTACACTTGCCATTCGTGTCAGTACTTTATTATCTACAAGATGCGTAGATTATCTGTGATGACAGATGTCTGCACACAGGATCCGTCCCATACCTTTGTGACTTTTGTTTTTTTGTGAATCTGAATGAGTGTTACTGATTTACTAAATTTGCCCTCACATCAGCTTCGAACATGGGGTATTTTGTCACTGTCCAGTACGAGAACCGGTAGATTTGGCATTTACCAGTGATGTGATGGATACCCATTCAGCATTGTCCAGTTCCTGATGTGTAATGTGGCATCACAACATGTAGCAGGTGGTTTACTGAAGCTGTAAGGACTAAGGTGCTGTAGGTCTGTCAGTTTGGTGACTCAAGTTATTCCATCATGATAGCTCCCATGGGAAAGAGCTTAAACATGCTGAAGTGGTGTTGGCATAGGGTAATTTGCACTATGAATGGTGTCTTGGCTAAGGCAACCCTAACTGCCAACAGGATAGGCCAAGGATGTGTCATTAATAGGCACAAATAGCACTGGCTTCTGAACTATTAATTTCCAGGAATATTTATTCAGGACATAAGGATCATCCTTCTATCAGTTTCCAACTTTCAGTCTTTAAAAATGCATAGGATGTCTGGTCTTTGGGGCAGGAGGTGGTATGCTGGGGACCAGTCCTTAGGAACAGTCAGTCCTGATTATGGCAAGCATGCGGCTACTAAATGATGACCCATTCTGCTAATTTAAACAAATAAGATGCAAACAAGAAGTGCAATTCTAACACATTCTTGCAAGTTTCCATTCTGCTAAATAGTTGTAGCTGCACTTGTCATTCTCCTGAATCATAGCCTTGCCTGTAGTTATTAATAGGATAATTTGAGCCAGAGGGGTGCTGTCAGGAAATTGGGGGAGGGGGTTAATAGGGCAGTGGCTAAGTTGGTTGTCAGGGAAAGTAGAAGTGGAGGGATTTATATCCAGCATTGCTCTCCATTTTGTAAGAGGACAGTGCTGTCTTATAGTTTCGGGTGTTGAGCATATTTTAAAAAAAAACTTTATGGCAGTAGCAGTCATTGATTGCACTTTATTAGTGGAATTGTATGTTGTTTTTATAAATTCTGTTTGTTGTTAACCAGTGACATTTGTGATATGTTCAAGATTATAACACTTCTTATTTGATCTATGTATCACAACAATTTTAATCTGTTTCCTTTTGCTTTCAGCTCCAGGAACACTATGGACAGTTCACCAGCTCCTGATCATAGCCCTTCACCATGGAATCAGCCAGAACAGGATTTGGCAAATGGCAACATGCAGATTGATGATGCGTCTTACATTCCTGCTGAGATGAAAAGACATTTTGACTTCATAGATATTAGAAAAGGTTTGTTCTACATTTCCTCAGTGGAACAATTAACAAATTATGTCATATTATGCCTGCGTCTCATCATAAAATTGCAGTCAAAAGGAACTGGGCCTGACAGGGACTAGAATTCCTATAACACCACTATCTGCTCAAGACATGTACCCAGCAGTGTCATTGTTTATGCAGAAGGGATGGCAGTTCCACTGGAACTCGCTGAGTGCCAACAAGCTGCAGTTGGTGAAACCCCATATTGGATTATGGCAGTCGTGCTTTCGGGACAATAGGGGGAAGAAGTTGCCCTTTGCCGGTTACGCATAGGTCACACATATGCTACGCACCGTCACCTGCTAATGGCTGGCGACAGACCATGCTGCGGTCGGTGCTCTGATCCACTGACCGTGCATCACGTACTGGTCGCTTGCTGCCACCTTACTGCAACGAGAGCGCAGTTTTTCGGACGCCACGTCCAGAGTCGCACGCTATGCGACTTTTTAGGGGATTCTTCGAACGTCGTCGAGTTTGATAAAGTGCTCCAGTTTCTTCGCGCTATAGATTTCCCAGTAATCTTTTCATCGTGATGCTAGGGCCGATCATCAAGGCTCTATAGTGTGACCTGATTGATGCACTTCTCTGCTTGACGGCCCTGCATAAATTGATAGTTATGGGCGCTGCATGACCTTCAGCAGCCGATGCGCCCTAAAACCCCAAATAATCATCATCATCAAGGAATTGGGCCCAAAATAAGTCATGTTTTGTTTCAGGTGCAGGTAGGGTGGCATCAAGTAATTCGATTACAATTATGCCTGAATTGGTAATAGGCATTTTGCCATTACATTGTAATGGCTCTGCAGTGTGTTGGCTGTGAGATGGGTTCAATTGAAAAAATCTCAGATATGGCAGAATTTGCATTCATATCGTGCAAAGAATCTGTCAGCTGAATCAATTCAGGGGCAGGAAAGCAACAAGGCAGATGTGGCAGTTTTTCTGTATTGCATCTGTTAGGGATGGAAAATGCAACTTGTGAAATCAATTTTTCTCTTGCTCTACATACAGTTATTCTAGACCACTTTGTGGGCCCAACCTTCTTAAAACCAGCTTGCACTGCACAGGTGCATGGCCCTTTTAATCCTGTTGGTGATTATTCACCAATGGCATCAGCAACAGCAGTCAGTCAAACCAATCAAAGAAGCAACTGATGTCATGACTGTTATCAGTGATTGCATGTCACCCTGGTCAGCCATGCCATCAACATGCACATGCAGCCATGTATGAGGCTTGTCACGGCGTCTGCCGCGTACCCGTCAGACGGCCGCCTGCTGCTGGGCGCCTCCAGCCTGACGTCACGCTACTGGACTGGCGACGTGTGGCTGTTCAACAAGGCGGCGGACGCGCCCGACATTGGCCTCTTCTCGGCGGCCCGCGAGCTCGAGAGCGGCACGTCCTGCGGCAAGTTCATCGACGGACTCGGCGTCCGCGCCGTTGTGTGTCAGGTGAGTGTCAGAGGACCGGGCGTGGGTGTGGCCAGAGGACCGCGTGTGGGACATTCAGAGGGCCGGGCGTGGGTGTGGCCAGAGGACCGGGTGTGGGACATTCAGAGGGCCGGGTGTGGGTGTGGCCAGAGGACCGCGTGTGGGACATTCAGAGGGCCGGGCGTGGGTGTGGTCAGAGGACCGGGTGTGGGACATTCAGAGGGCCGGGCGCGGGTGTCGTCAGAGGGGGAGTAGTGCGCAGAGTTTGGTCTGGCATCAGGCCTTGGGTTTGTAATGAACTCTAGGGCAAACAGTATTCTGATACTATCAATGGTCCGAACCTCTATGTGATGCACGTGCTGGCCTGTGTAAAAGTGGGTGGGTGCAGTGCGTTGATTATTCCAACCTCTAGAACATACGATAGTTAAGATGCTGAAGTTGGTGAGAGCAGTCAGTGTGCTGGCCAGTCTCGTGGTCTAGGGAGTTGGTGCCGTGCAGGGACCTTTACCACCGCTAGGACGCGGGCGTGGCGGGTGCTGCACTTGATAAGGTGATGCGCAACACGCCAGGCCTCTCCCACAGTCAACCTTGATTGGGTATCCTGTTGTGCTGGATGAGAGTGGTCGGTACACGGGCCCGCACGGCCGGCAGGACCTGGGCGTGGTGGAGGTCCTCGGCTGGGAGGAGCCGGACGAGGACGCCACGGACGAGCGCCTGCTCATCACGCACGGCCGCAGCCTCGAGCACGACGGTGCCGTGCTGGCGCTCGACACGCTGCCGGCCGGCGACGGCGGCGCCGGCGACGCTGACGCCGACGCCGTGCGCGCCGTCACCGGCAGCGCCGACGGCGCGTGAGTGGACGCGCGGGCCCGGCCGTCGCCGCTGCGGCGATCTTGGCGCTCAGAACGTTTTCGCGCCGTTCGGTCATCAGTGCGGTGATGACATGGACACTCCCGATCCATTACCAGATCGTTTTCGTTGATAGCATCCTTTGAGTATTTTTATCACACTGGACTTGGACCATTCGTTTTATCCTTGAAAGGTAGACTTCCTTATTGTATTGTGGGGTTTATGCCAGACTTGGACCACCTTTGGATCCTTGAAAGGCAGGTTACTGTGGAACGCTTCCTTATCGTATTGTTTTTTTATGTCGGACTTCTACTCCCCTTGGAGGCCTTGGAAAGTAGGTGTAACCATACGTCTGCTGTGTATACGCACAGTGTGTCCACACGACGTCCCGAAATATTGGGCAACGTCGCCAGCCGCCGCGGCCGCCGTGGAGTTGGATCGAGCGCCCACCCGCTGTTCCAGGATCAAGGTGTGGGACCTGGAGACGCTGGTGGCGGACGCCTCGTACCCGGGCGCACACTGCCACTGGGTGACGGGCGTCACCTGCCACCCGAGCCTGCCCCACCAGATGGTGTCGTGCGGCCTGGACGGCCAGGTGCTCATGTGGGACACGCGCGCCGCCCGACCCGCCTCACGTGAGTACGCGCATGCCATCCGGTACTGGCAGCCGTGCTCTGAGTGGGAACGCAGCCGGCTTGACTTTGTACTCGTCCTGGGAGGGGGAAAGGGGCAGAGGCGTTGGATTTTAGGTGGTGGGGGGCCAGTCCTTCCCAGCTTTGGAAAATGTTGTCGCGCGACAATTGCTGGCATCGAATGAAAGAAAAACCAACTAAATGTAAGCAATAAAGGCATTGAGCCCCTAGTTTCTCGGCATTTTTGGGTGGAGTTCCCATGCTGACAATAATCGGCCTTCTTTAAGCCAGGAAATACTGGCTAAACGACATTATTGAAAAAGCATCGGCTCTATTGCCAAAACTCGGCATTTCAAACTACACTCATTCTCAGAAGTGTTGAAACTCCATTTCTTTCCACCTCCTTGGTTTACGGGCTAGGTCGCTCGTGACCATGGACACAGCTTGCAACGGTTTTGACAGCAGAACCAATATTTGTTCGGTAGCATTGCCGAACCAGTACCCTCAAAATTTTGAAGGTCGATTTTTTTCTGGATGAGAACCCTGAACTCACGATGCCGAAACCACCTAAATCCGCATTTGGGCCAAATTCAGCTGAAGACATTGCCGCCGCCATAGATAACTGTTGCGCTAGTTTCAACATTTGTTTTCGCGTTGTGCAGTTTAAGAGAAATCCGGTAGAGGTGGTACTGGCACCGGCCAGCCCGGCCCGTGTCTGGCGCCGTGGATCCCACCCACGTTCCTCACCGTAGACGCCGAATTTGAGCTTTCACCATGACGCTCATCGGCACCCCAGGATAGGAGCGTCGGCATGTCACGACCTGACGGTAGCAGTTCCACCGCCTGACTCACTCTTTCCCGGCAGAGCTGGCCGGCGGCGGCGGCGACCGGCCGCTGTGTGTCGCCTGGTCGCCGACAGATAGCACCACCGTCGCCGTGGGCTGGGAGTCGGGTCGCGTCTCGCTGCTGAACGCCGTCGGCGGGGGCGAGACGGCGGCGGCGGCGCGCGGCCGGCCTCTGCACCGGCTCTGCTGGCACCCGCGCCGGCCCTGGCTGGCCGCCTGCGGCGACGAGGCGAGGGTGGACGTCCTGGCTGCCTCCGACCGCATCCAGACGCTGTGAGTGCGCCCACGCGTCGATAGGAGACGCACCCGGCGTGGGGTGCGCTCTGCTAATAGTTTCTGCTGTCATTAGTTGTGACCGCAGTGCAAAGGTGGCTCTGTTAGACGCGAGTTTGGCTTTATAGTCCGCTAAAATGACGCATGCGTTAAGAACTGTGCACGCTCGGTTCCTTTCTTGTCCTGCTCACAACAGACGTGACCCGCGTCAGCCGCGCGCCCGCCTGACCTACGCCTCGTTGGCTGGCAGACACTCGGACGAGCTGCACACGGACATGGTGCGCGGCCTGGCCTGGCAGCCCGACTCGGACACGCTCTACTCGTGCGGCTGGGACAAGCGCGTGCTGAGCCGGCCGGTGGGCTGACCGGCGGCTGGCCCGACCCGCCCTGCGTCTCGTTCATCCCCCGTCGTTCATTAATACACGTGTCTCCTCGACCTCGGGATTTATTCTTTGCATAGGTAAATTTAATCACGCATGCAGAGAATACCGGTAAACGCCACCGCCAATTGAAAAATAGTCTTTCCAAGAATGGAGCCAGTGGCACGTAACCCAACACCGCCCCGGCGACGCAAATTAACAATCCGTACAAAAGCAAACGGCAGGAATGAATAATTCCATAGCTATCGCCTCCTCGGACTGACCCGCCCTGTAACAGTACACCCCCCGCCGGCCGGTCGCCGCCCGCGGCGGCGTTAAAACGCGGCACCACCTAGCGTCCGAACTCCGTGGCGTCATCGTCCGTGATGTCGCCGTACTGCCAGATGTTCTTATGCTCGTGGCGCGCGCGGTCCTGCGCTGCCTGGTACTCGGCGAGCAGCGGCCGCAGGCGGGCGTCGCGCCGCTGCGCCACCATCAGCAGGCCCTCCTCCAGCAGCGCCTTGGCCACGTCCTGCTGGTTCGACCGCAGCGTGACGTACTCCAGGCCGTCGCGGTACTCGACGTTCATCTCCACCTCGCGGTCGCAGCAGTCGTCGGCGAAGGCGTCGCGCGACTCCTTGGCCAGGTCCTCCTGCGGCGGGGAGGCGGCGCGGGTCACACAGAGAGGGCGCCGGCGGCCCCGCACGCCGCGGCTCCACAACCGGCTCGCTGGGAGCATGTCCGGAGGGTAAATGGCCGGGATAGAGTCGGAACCGCTGTCCCAATCCGTTCCGGCTCCCAACTGTCCCATTTTGGAAGTGGTCAGGCTGGTTTGCAACGCTAATTTTCCGGGTGAGGTCGCTCACAGAGCTGGCCCGGCAGACCACGGGCACCCGCACCTGACACCAATGGCACCCACCAACTGTAGTCACATTTGGATGTCCCCGCACGTTACATGATACTTAAAAGCCGATTATCGCTATGCCACGCCACAAAACTATATCAATCACACAAAAAACAGGGCCACGATGGCCATGAGCCCCGCGTCCGCTTCCCCACACTCTAGCTAACTGACACCGACACCGGCGTCACCGTGCGCTGGCCAACACTCACGTCCTTGGGCATCTTGACACAGGCGAGGCGGTACTCCTTGGCGTAGCGCGGCGCCGCGGCGAACATGCCGGGCAGCGCGGCGCAGTCCGTCACCGGCACCGTGGCGCGGTTGCCGTAGTCGACGTAGATGAGGCTGACCTGGCCCTGCACTATCCGCTCGACGCGCGCCCGGTACCACCCGCCGTCGACGAACTTCGCCGCGCACTGGTCCCCTGGCCACGCAGCGGCACGCGGGTCAGATCGGGGCCGTGCAGGGGCGGCACATGGGCCGTACGCTGGTTTGTCGGGGTGGAACAGGGCAAGGCGAAGTCCGGCGCAGGGCACCACCGCCGGGGACGGACCAGTGAGGTCCGGATTGCCGGTCGGCGAATGGCCCACCCTCTCCTGCGCGCGCACAGGAGAACGTGGGCCGCGTCCCCTCTTCAGCACGTGCAACGCATTTTTTTTTGCAAATTTTCGTGCAAACGAATTTTCCTTCCCCAGTCGGCATTATCCAGTCTGGTGCGACAGTCATGGTCCAATGTGTTCATGGACCTTAAGAGTAAGATTAATGGCACACTGATGTCGCGAGCACTTGCTGTTATGATGACCATTTCAACAATCATTTCACCCAAGCAGATCAGTGAGACCGAAATGTAATAACGTCCGATTCCTAATGGGTGATCTAGAGGTATAAGCATGAGTACCATCACATTGCGGCTCCATAATTTCGACGGAAATAGGCCAATACTGAACTGTGACAATAAATTTGCACACTCCGCTCGACACAGGATGCGTATAAACCAGTACACAATTAAACAGTAGGTCTTCCACAGCTATGTTGGCTTTGATCGTGCACAGAGTATGTCCAACGCGTGATCGTCACACATGTTTTGGCTCATGAGCTCCGCAGTTAACCCGGCGGCGCTTGAGCGAGCATACCTTTCTTGGGCCGGTAGGCGCCGGCCAGCGGCGGGTTGTTGGCCAGCTCGGCACGCATCTTCTCCATCATGGTCTCCAGCTCCTGGCCCTTGTCGACGCTCTGCGCGAAGAAACGGCAGTCATCGCCCACCTCAGTGATGACCACAGAGCGGTAGTGCTCCTTGCGCTCGCCCGACTCGGCCTCTGCCGACGACTCGTCCGCCACGGGCGCCTTCTCTACGTAGTTCTTCCAGATGCCCTTCTTGGCGGCCTTGGCCTGGTCGACAGCGCGCTGGATCGCCGTGTAAGTGCTTCGAGTTCTCGGCCGAGAAGTGCATCGACGACAGGCCGGCCGTCACCAGCTCGACAGCCAGGTTCTTGCCGTCCACGTACAGCCAGCCGATGAAGTTACCGACCTTGTCCATCGAGTCGACCTCGATCTGCACCTCGTGCTGGAGGCAGAGGTCGCGCGTGAAGGCGGCCGCCTCCTCGCCGAACGGCTCGGCCTCGGTCGTGGTGCCGCCGGGGCCGGGCCGCGCGCCGCGCGGGCACGACACGCCCGCCAGCAGGAACGTGATCAGGCACGTCTCGCGCGGCACGTAGATGCGCATGCGCGAGCCGCTGGCCACGAACTCGACAATGCCGTCGGCGCGACCGACGCGCGTCAGGAACGGCAGGAACTGCTTCGACTTCTGCAGATCGCCGGCGCAGTCCTGCACCTTGACGGTGGTGTTCTCCTTCTTGCCCCAAAGGCCATTGCCGCTCTTCTGAGCCTTCATCTCGGCAGCGAGCAGGGCGTCGTACTGCGACGAGCGGCGCTCCTCGTCCTGCCGGTAGCGTACCACGGTGGCCAGGCCCTTGCTGACCAGCGCCTCGGCCATGTTCACGCCGCCCAGCTTGATGGTGCAGCACGTCTTCTCGGGGAAGTTGTCCGACGCCGGCTGCACGTAGTCCACGTGTACGTGCACCTTCTGGCCGATGACCTTGCGCCGCAGGAACTCGCGCGCCTCGTACAGGAACGGGATGTCGTACAGCGGACGCATTCGCTTGGGTCGCTGCACCTGCTCGCCGTCCTTGCTCTCGAGCCGCGGCGAACGCACCGACGACAAGAAGAACTTCTTGGTGGAGTTGTCCGGCAGCCGAATGACCATGGCGTCCGCGTTCACCACCTCGACCACCTTGCCCGTCAGGTCCTTGTCCTTAACGGAGCTCTGCGCGAGAACGAAAGCCGTTAGGCACGGAGGACAGATTTCAGCACTTTATCACTATGAGCATATCGATTCATTATGAACATATCATTCTGAATGTATCATTATGAACATAAGATCAACATATCGATTCGGAGAAGTGATCATCCATAACATGGCGGCTTTGATACACGGTTAACGGTCGACCAATAAATAGATAGGCAGACAATGTACAACCAGGGCAAACCCAGCACCCACCAAACCAATCGTCCAGCACACAGAAGTTGGCGACATACCAGAGCCGCGGAAGGCTTGTAGTCCTTCCATATCCTGAGCTTCTTCTCTTTGGCGACACGCTCGGCGCTCCGCAACGCTTCCACTCCGCAGTGCGCATGCGCAATCGACCAGTCAACGCAGCGGGCGAATCCATCACGCAGAAGGAGTTCCGCGATGTTGCCATTCTGAAAAACCGCGCCAATCATGCCGGATACCAATCACGGTTTTGCGTATTGGGGCTAATGCGCGAATCTGTATCACAACGTTGAAAAAAGGCTAATTGGGACATGTCAGTCATGTACAAACCTAGTGGTTACAGATCCACCCACAATAGCGACTTCGCGTGAACTTCTTCCACAAAGAACTACTCCTGGTCAAGTGGTGCGGCTCTAACAAAAGTTCCACCTCCACACCGACCACCGATTGCCACATGTAAAGGCCCCAGCCCAGCCATCAGGCCCCAGCCCAGCCAGGTCCCCGGCCATCGTCAGGGCTCTAGCGTCACAGCATCCCTCGCATTCGACAACGCATCGGCAGCCCGATCGGCAGGGCATCGGTGGCCCGATCGGTAGCGCATCGGCAGCCCGATCGGTAGCGCACCGGTGGCCCGATTGGTAGCGCACTGGTGGCCCGATCAGCAGCGCACCGGCGGCCCGATCCGCCGCCCGCCGCCCCCGCAAGCAGCGGCGTGCCTACCGGGTGCAGCACGCTGCCGATGTAGTTGGCGTTGTTGACCGACTCCAGCACGATCTGCACGTCCCGCTGCAGCAGGCGCGACTCGACGAAGAAGCGCGCCTCCTCGCAGTACGGCTCGGCCAGCGCCTGGTCCGGCTTGCCTGGAGCGGAGGCGGGCCGTCAGCGGACCGGTGGGAGGCGCGGCTCCACTGGCGCTCCAGCCACGCCCATCGGCTGGCTTGGGGGAGGGGGGGGGGGGGAGCGGGGTGGGGCGACATTCGGACAGGCGCCGCGGTGCCGTCATGAGTTGGTTTCCCAGTACAGTACGGTGTACATGGGGTGGTGATGCCCCTGCTGACAGATGCGGCGCATCGCGTTCAGGCGCCGCCCAAAACAAAACAGCGTTCCATTTAATCGAGCGCCGGTTATCGGCCGTTGGCTATCGGACAGGAAGCACGTGCGGCACGACCGACCTCCCACGAGCAAACCCACAACGCCAGCGCCATTCCCACGACTGGCAAGAGACAGACCGGAACTGTCCCGATGCCACTGACCCACACCACCCACTACCACTCCCCCACAGGGTCCGAAGCGCCCACGGTCGGCGCGCCGTTGCCCGGCGCCGGGGCCCGGCGCCGGGGCCGGGCCGGGCCGGGCTGGGCCTCACCGTCGGGGCCGAGCCGCACGGTGGGACAGCGCACGCCCGACAGCATCACGGTCACGTGGTACATGTCGGGCAGCAGGAAGGCGCGCATAGTGGAGCCGTCGCGCACGTGCTCGATCACGGCCGACACGGGCTTGCCGCCGAACTTCTCCACCAGCACACGCGGGTTCTCCACCGACCAGGTGATGTCCCGCACCTGCGACTGCGGCGGCGGAGGGCGGAGCAGGGTCATGGGGGCTCACGGTCATGGAGAACCGCCGTTAAGAGACCCGAGATCAACAGTATGCCACCGCTGACCACGTGGCTATAGAACGATTCGCAATTATGTATTATGAACTATGCGCTCAAACGTCATAGTCAACAATCATTAACTATTATATGCTGAGTTTCTTTACGTAAGCAGTTTTAAATTGACGAGAGCAATCTCGCAAATGACCTCTCGCTTTATAATGTTACTGCCACCAAATATCGGCCCCTGCGGCGCAAGCGGTGGTGAAGTTTCCCGTGCAAACGATATCACTGTAAAACCCGTTTCAAGCATCGACGCCCACCTTTCAAATTTGCACTTCAAATAGGTCACCACGTGGTTAATCGGAATCGATCCATATAGCTCGTGAACACCATTTAGCCAAGTTGACGCACGCGTTTCCCTTCTTTTGAGGCGGAAAACTGTGATAGATTATGGACGTCCTTCGACTCCTTGTTCGAGGATACTTACAACACGGGAAATCTTTACGCGCTATCTGAACTCGAAATTGTGTGATACCATCACACAAGCACTACAGAACAGACTGTCAATAGAAGGCGTCTCGAGCCTCAGACAGCCCAGAACTCACACGATCAAAACAACTGACAGCCAGGCAGAGGGGTCGACAGCAAGCGGGGAGAGCGCGAGAGAGTGAGAAGATAACAGCTCTGGAGACTCACTGAGGCGTCGGGCGCCCACTTGCCCTTGCCCTGCGCCTTGGCCGTGTCCTCCAGCTCCACCAGCTTGGCGGCCGACTCGCGCAGGTTCTCGCGCCGCACCTGCACCAGACCCTCCGACACCAGCGTCTCCACCAGGTTCTCCCCGGTGGCGATATCTGCGGGGCACAGCCGCCGGGGTCAGCAGACGCTCGTGCGGCGGGGTGGGGCGGCGACGCTCCGCCAGCCCGCACGCGGCCACGGCCGGGCGCCACACACCGACCGCAGCGGCCTGCGTGGGCAGCGCTGGGCTGGCGAAGTCAGGAAACAAGAGCTCCGCAGGAAACAAAACTCTGCTTAACAGGACCTATCACTTACCCGACGAGGCCACCGACACACCCATCGTCTCTGAGGTACACACAACCAAACTACAACTTACATTCATAAGTAGCACACGCAGTAACAGTCCTTGAAACATAGCCATACTCGCAATGCAGGAGGTACATTTAGCCATCCTCAGCACTCTTGATGTACATATAGCAGTATCCACAGCGCCCCTGGTCGATGTGACATGCTCAAGCATGTCTGTAACATGTGAAGCCGCCCACAAACGCGTCTCCATACTCCACACTCCATGTCATCAGCGTAGCCGGACTCACCCTCCTCATAGGAAGCCGCAGCCACTTACCGGCCCCGAGGTAGACGTAGCCGTACTCGCGGCCAGTGTTGGTGGACGTTTCCACAGTGAAGAGCACTTCCTTGCCGACGAGCTTCTTGCGCAGAAACTCGCGGCTGGCCCAGGCGCACGGCTCGTCGGCCGTGGCGTCAGCGTTGCCGGCGCCGCGCCGCGCCGGCCGCGGCGCCGTCACATTGCTGAGGTTCAGCTGCCGCTCCTTGGGCCGGCCGCCCCGCGGCTGACTCCGGATGGTGATGGCATCACCAGAGAGAACCTGTAGATGACATGTCTGGTCAGGGCTGAGGCAGGTGACTGGTACTATGCATATATCATCAGGCTGCAGTGTCATGGGTGTAAGCTTGTAGCAAATGTGAAGGAAATGGCCATTTCAGGTAAGGTGATAAACTGGCTATTTCAGGCAGTCAAGAAGGTTGCCAGTTGAGTGAATATTGGGCCTCACTTTTATTGGCTTTTGACATTGACGAGCCATGAACTGGAATGATCGGGAGATCCAAGATTTGGCCAAGAGGAGCATTCAAATTTATAGAGCACCATCAACATCTGTACCCTTGCCCCACTGACAGAAGCCCCAATGCTCTGAAAAGGCCAGTGGCTGAATGCAGCTGTGAGTAATTCCATGAGTATTTGGGTGAAGCACCATGAGTCTGAATTTACATGCATGATGGTAAGGATTGATACAAAGGTATCATCACAAGCACTTAACCTTTCCTCTGCCCCATCTAGTTCTTCTTTAAAATGGGGAAGAACATTAGACCAATATGGGAGGGCTCTGAGCAATCAAGGATGTCACAGCCAGTGAATACATGGGGCCCCTGCACACCATGATGGGTCCAAAAAGTCTTCTAACCACATCCTTCTCAATCAGCCAAATGCCTTTTTTATCTAAACATGAACCCCACTATTTGCTTGATGCATTTCCTGGTTTTCTGGACCTCTGCAGACAACCCACTTTTCAAGCAGCTTGTGTTAGAAATAATAATCTGTCCAGCTGATGCCAGGGCCTTTGGAGCCCATAGGGCATTGGTGAGAGGGCCAGGGAGTGAGTAGGACCCATAAATGGTCCATGACCCTATCTGTTGCTGTTTGGGCAGCATTACCACATATCACTAGATGGCATTGCAAAGTGCTGCCAGCAAAATTAGAAGCATAAGCAAAGTCACATGTGATTCATACTGCATGCCTATCCTTTGTCTCATGCATATCCATATTGAGCATGTGTTCACACCAGGCAATTGTCAACCACCAAAAAGGGAAAGCAGAGTGGCCATCATAAACTTATGCTACTTGGTTGGTTAAATGGGCAAAGCAACTGGTATGGAAAGTCCTGCCCACAAAGCCAAAACTGATCTGGAAATAGGTTTCTGAAGTAATTAGACCTGACAATGCAATGTTGGACTTGCCTCAGAATAAGAGGCTGGGTGGCACTACTGGCTGCGGTGTCACATGCATGATTACAAAACACATCATCGCTGGTAGGCAACAAGGCAAATATTCCCACTACAATTGGTCAGGACCGCTGATCAGCTGTTCATGTGGACCACATGGCTCGCTTTTATCCGTTACAGTTGTTGCAAGCAGCGGTAATCAACACGCCACGAACCAGCCCTTTGGCAACCCTACGTGCCAAAACGTTTGTCTACGAATGTGTTTTCAGCTGTTTGCGTACCTGCTTGCAGATTCCCTTAAAAACCAACTGGGACTGATTTGGAGCACTCATCTCTGCTGGCCCGGTTTACCGTAAAGACAGATTGGCGAAAGCGAGTGAGTGGTCACGTGACCAGAATGGCTTTTATTATCTATACAGGAGTATTGAGCGTGTTTTAGATACTCTCTTCAATTAATACAGTTTGAATTGCAGCATAGTGAGGTGTTAACTAAACAAAATCACAATTGGACGTAAAACGTACTTTATCAAGGCATGATGATGTGGCACCAGTCACATCAAATAATCCATACTTAGCGACACCTATCCACAGCTCTGTATACTAGTAGTGAAATAAATATCACATAGATGACTAGTACATGACGTATAAAACTGTCGTCAAAACTGCGGATGGATTTCCTGCAAATCAACTGTGTTTTATGGTTTTAAAATGCATCATAAGTCTAGGACATATTTGGCATGGTTGTAGGTCGCAATCAAATACAGCAATTATAGTTATGTATTTTTTCATCCAAACAAAATCAGGCGCAACAGAGAAGGTATACGGACGGTACATTTAGGACTGAAGTTTCATAGAATAATTTGAGTGCACAATGGTCCGTGATTACGTCTGAATCGTTTTGTTTATACCAACAAAATCAGGGGATGTTTACGGTAAAGAATACTTATATAAATTAGCAGCTTTTAGACTTGCACAATTACACCATTTACACCGCTTTTTGTTCAAATGTGGCGCTATAATCATTTGTGGCACGTCGATATACGAACACGAAGCGAATTCTGTTGATACTATTGCTCGCATCTTAACCATCGTGTTCACCAGTTCTTGGAGGCTCGTGGGTGTTACATTAATTGCTACATTCCGTAAGCTTTGGAGATGTCCTGAGGTGTAGCTGTTTTGTTTGAATTTTACCATGTGTTTGTGCACCATGCCGCCTTAATAATTGCAACATCACGATTTACGGATGGAGCATATCATTGGCTGCTGAACCCAGTGCGATGGTTGTCTGCAGGAACTCGAGATAAGGTAAAATATGTTGAAATATTTTTAAGGATTTTATGAGGCCTTTGAATGCATGGATTTAAAGGATCCGGGGCCACTTGGCAGTGCTTGTATGAGCCGTGGCCCCTACCACCTTCATGTGCACTTCCAGGGAAAATGCAGAATTGTTTGGAGAAAGTTCAACATGCCACAATGATTTGTATGGTCCACACAGCCCTCATTGTGTGGCTGCCACCATGTGTGTGTCTGTCAAGGACAAATTGCAAACACCTGTAGGGACTGAAACCCACCATGCCACAAGTGGGTGATTAAAATGCAGGTGCTCTTACCAACTTAGTGAGCCCTCAGGATGAACACAAACACATCCTGAAGTCTTTGTTATGCTCTGATATAAGTGTCTGGATTGGCCTATTCATAAGGCTAATCCAGACACTATAACGGGCATGATGTGAAGAAAATGTAGTTAGAATGTGTGTCTGTCTAGAGAGCAGGCCCACATTCAGATGTGTGCTCTTGCTGCTATCAGCTCAAATTTTTGGCATTATCCAGGCATTAAAAAATGACATCAGTAAAACATTCTATGGGTTTCAGGTACTCTTGATCAAGTTGTGATGTGGGAATTATAACTGTTGTGGCGATAGAGTTCAAGATTTTAGGATGGTCAAACACGAAATGAAAGAAATGTTGTAAACTCTTAACTCTCTTCTGGAAGAACTAGCAAAACAGGTCTGTTTTTGCTGCTGATGTAAATGCAGAAAGCTTACTAAACAACCCTAGAGAATGTTACCTAACCAGCATGCCAAAAAAGATAGCTATATTTATGCATTAATTATATTATTACATCAGCATATGTTATAAGAAACATGCAGAAGTAGTTTAAAAAACATCCTCTGGCAGTTGTCTTGGAACTATCTTCTGGCCCATTTAATGTCAGTACAAATACCACTGCAAAGAATTCAGTCAGCAGCTACTCACCTGCCCAGCCATGATAGCAAAAAAAAAATCAGAAGAGGACTGTTTGATCTTACTTTCCATATAACATTATTGTGATTTTACAATGCTGATCATTCCTGAATATTGATTGACAGTCATGCAGGATATAACTGGTTTAATGGTTGTTTTTCGCCATGTGGGAAGAATGATGGGTGAACAGTGAATTGGGTGGTATAATACATTTGATTTTAACTGAGGTCATCCCACATGCATGGTTATATATAATTAGGGCATTGGTTATACCTATTTCCCATGCCAGATTTTCCACACCTGTGTCTGCTCTGCACACAAACTCTATCCCTTGTTCCATGTTTGCCACATGGGGTGATTGTTTTTGTTTCAGAGGTGTTTATGCTTCTGAACTTAGTTTTTCATTTTGTCTATATCAAACATGTATTGGCCCAAGTGAACCAACTTGTCTCAGAGATGCAAACTGCCTATGTGAATCCGTGCTATTTGGTGACATTTGCTTTTTTTAAAGCACTGCATTGAATAGCAGCAACATGCAGCATCTTGTCAATGTGCTTGAGGATGTCACTGCCATCTCACCCGCTTGGACTCCTCATCTCTTCCCTGACCTGAGTGGCACATGAAAAAAACAGGGAGTTCACAAAATCCCTTGGAAATGTACAAGCAGGCAGGGTGTGACATGTTTGGGGGTAATGGCGAGACAGAGAATATCTTTATTTCAATTAGTGTGTTAGTATGATGGCATTAAATCATTGTTTCGGTGTCAAAATTGGTGTCAAAAATCAAGATTGCTGTGGAGATCAATACTGTTGTGATGTGCCTGGTGTGAGACTGCAAGCTATTGTGCGTTGGTATGCAACCTGACAATTTGCGCGATCACGGGCGCCCGCGCCGGACCGCGGGTCGCCAGGCGCTAGGAGTCAGAGCTCCATGTGACCAGCCGTCGTGATCAGGGCGCCTTGCATGCAAAAACGCTCAACACCCTCACATTCCCGTACTTAATCACGGCGGTGGCATTCTCAGGCATGAAGTCGGCTAAAGCTGGCGCGATAACGGAGACCCATGCGTGACCATGACACCTCTGGCGCCAAGACATGTGGCCTCATTGTAAACAAGTTTGAGCATCTGTGCGTTGGTACCGTGGGTAGCAGCATCTTTGAAACACTGGGCAACTCTGCGTTTCTCCCCGCGTGTTGTTTCGAAGGTCCTTAAAGGGCCATAGTTTCATGCCCGCATTTCTGGATCCGCCCTACCAGTCAGGCTTCCAGCCTTCCCTTGGTCGTGTCTGAGTGCTCCCTGGCCAATTTCGGTTGTAGTTGATGCACACGAATTGCAGCCAGCATGCCCCTGTGTTAACCGTCCAATGAGAGTATGCACGTGGCGAACGGTGTATTCCGCCTAATTCAATCTTAAATGATTATGACCAAAACGAAGATGCCTCATTCAACATTTGCCAAGGGAATGTTACAAACTCACAAGGGAGCTTCTAGATTAATGGTGTCCGGTGTTGTGATTGCTGTTGTTATTGCATGCTTCCGACCGAAGGCTCTTCGGTGAGTGAACTTGCAGATTCCCAAATGTGCTGCTGTGTTGTGTCAGTTACCATGAATTTTTACTTGGTATGTTCAAATCCCCATTACTCCGGATGAATGGACGTCAGCGTACCAGCCAAGTCTTCCAGCGTAAAAACCCTCTTTACAACATTGAAAGGAAAGGACTCGTCAAAGTCCAGAGACTTGTATCAAACAGCGTCGTCATCCATCGCCAAGTTCTGCGGCTGTCATTTTTTTTTGTGCCCACGGCCTCTCATGATACCGCAAATCTGTCCCCGTGTTTCTGAACTAAAATTCCTCGTTCCGGAGCCGAATGTAGGGGCCCGCTGGTTTGCACGCCTCCCCGTTCTTTGTTTCGTGTACCTGCCGGTCCTGAACGCGGTAGGAATTTTCTCGCTCGGTAACGGACGCTGCGGGCCGTAATGCAATTCGGCGAGCAGATTGATCAGTGTCAGATGGAAACCCCGGCCGATGTGTCTGCCTCCTCCACAGATGAGGAGCGTGATGAATCTGCGGTGGGTGCCGGCGATGATCGCAATCTGCGCGATCGTCCATCATGTCGGCGCGGTCTATGAGACGGAGTGTGCGGCCACGCTGCAGATGGGCCAGTACCTGTGTCTGGACCTCAATATCGACCCCAAGACACAGCAGCCAGCCGGATGTACGCCGGAGGGAAAGGCACTGGGTGCGTGTTGAACCGCAGATGTCGCCTGAATGTGTGTTTGATGTATGCACCCTGTTGCGTGTGGCATGCTATTTTTGCGTGATGGAGCCTTGATCTCGAATTATATTTACGTTAATAGTGGCATTTGCCATTTATTCTAGATCATGGTGAAGGGGTCTTGCGGGAATGTTTATAAATTGGTATCCTGATAACCTTGAGGATTTCACCTATAACATATCGACGTGAAATAGCCTTTAGCAAGGTCATCCCTATGTATGGCATACACTATGTAAACACTGATGCCGATTCTACACCGACCTTTCGCGATGTAGACCTTGGAGAACGAGATCTTAGCTTGGTTGTTGTGTTTGCGACTTGGTCAGATTATGAACGTTCGATGTCATGTGTAAAAATACTCCCGCAACGGAAGCCAATGTGTTCTAACCATTCGTCGTGAGCAGCCGTGACGAATTAATATTTGCTTTCAGTTAACTGCACCGTTGCGAATGGAATCATCTGTAAGGAGTCTGGAAACAATACCTTCGAGAAACACATACCGTGCAAGTACACGTGAGTGTGTTAAGAAGTAGGGTTTCCGAAATGCTGAGTGTATCGATCGCACTGTTTGTGGTAAAGCTAACACACATCATATCGATAAAAGTCAAATAGGGCTTGTGTCGCTCACAGGTCTGCTCAGAGTAAGGATTTGTGCTGCACGGCTGTGATTAGACGTTCTGGCTGCGTGATGTGCGTATATACTTTATTTGACATGCTCTTGGGCGTATAAATTTTGAATGCCGTTTGTCCTCGTCATTCCATCATGAACCGGTTATTGTAGTGCACGTACTGAATCAGCGGATCGGAAAACATGCAAAATTGCGGTATGCTTATCATTTCCAACCTGACAGTGCCAACGGCGGTCCGAGTAACAGCGCCAGTGCTGGGACAATGCGCGCCATACGGACAAAGGTCACTGACCTGGCGAGACCCGCATCCGAGCCGTCCCCGGAGCTCCCACTCCAGTCGATGGATGCGCTGCCGACAGGAACGGCTATTCGTTCGAGACATCACTGCTGCTCTCCGTGTTCCTCGGCATGTTGGGCGCCGACCGCTTCTACCTCGGCTACCCGGGCCTGGGCCTCTTCAAGTTCTGCACGCTCGGCTTCATGTTCGTCGGCCAGCTGGTCGACATCATCCTGATCGCCACCCAGGTGGTGAAGCCGGCGGACGGCTCCGACTATGTCATCAGCTACTACGGCGCGGGCCTCGACATCCGCAGCATGGATAACATGACGTACCGGGTGACGCAGCCGGACTGGTAGGCCGCGGACCGGCCCGGGCCGCGCCCGTCCGGCCGGGAGCCACGCCAGGAGGACACGACCGCGGTTGCAGCGCGTGCTGGCACGTGCTTCGCCGACGCTTAGGCTGTGATACGTGCGCTGGGATGGGAAGTGAGCGCGTCTGTGTGTGTGTGTGGATACACACGGACTTGTTCTTTCTGTTTGGGTTTGTGTGAGCCAGCCGGCGCTACCTGTGTGTGTGTGTGTGTGTGATCGTATCATGAAGACCAGCAGTGGTTGCCTGATCTTGCGACAGGAAGGCAGTTGGTTATCCGCATTGTCATGGTGGTGCACCAGAAAGGACCCGTGAGGGCATGGTTTGGCACGTTTTTGGTGTGGCTGAAGTCGACAGCCGTTTTACTTTGGATGCAGCTTGCCGTAGAACGTTCGAGATATCTCTCTTCATTTGATATACACTTCTCCTTTCACAGAACTAGTTCTGATGCATGCCGAAACGGTCATAACATATTGTGCTTCAAATTGATGCGGCGTCGAAGCGTGATGGGATTTTGTTTGCGCTCCAATTTTAATCAAATGCGTTTTTTGCGGATCTTGCCCGATTTGACGGCTTTACAACAGTTTAGCACAATACTCTATATGGGGGAAACTACTGTAGCAGTCTTGTGTACCCTGGAATGCAAGTCAGTGTGATGGCTTGTCCTTGGCATGACAGTGAACATTCCTGTGTGTACATCGGTGCTTTGGTCGTCCGAGCGTAGTGATATGCCTATAGGATTTATTACCTCGGAAAGGAAGGGTGCTACTTTGGGTAGTGCCGAACACTATGTGCGAATTACAATGAGGATTGTCCAGGGTGTTGTCTCTGGAAATGGTGCTTTTGTGGAAGGAATTATGTGTGTGAAATATGGCCCTGATTCAGCGTTTTATCCACTGTCACACGAAAGCTCAATGCCACTGGCTCATGACGTGTGATGAACTTACTGCTGCGTCGGTAGATTCTAAGTTGGATTTGAAGACATTTTCACATGATTACCTGCATTACGAGCCCATTTAAGTGGAAAATATGATTTTATTTGTCCCCGGCAAGGATTCAGTTGTCCATCAGTTTGTGATTACTGAGATATTCGGTCGTGGTAGAGAGGTAGGAGGTTGGACTTTGCGCGATGTCCGCCTTCCTTGTCGGGTTGAGGAGCGCGTGACGCTGTGAAGCCGCAGCAGGTGAGCGCGTCGTGAAGCCCCAATGACGCGCACACTCAAATCGACCGTACGAGCAGCGGTCAGCCAATAAACACGCGTCGGCGACGCTCGACCCCCCCCCCCCCCCCCATTTTCACGCGCTCGCGTAGAATCGCGCGGGATCTGGCCGTTATCACCAGCTCCGGCGGCGGCGACGGCTGGCAAAACATCCAGAATAGTCCGAGGTCGGCGTGGTGAGAGAATGAGCCAGGATGGCGGGTGCTGTTCCTGACAATAGTTCATATTTCTACTGTGGAAAGGAAGGCTTGGTTTGGCTTGCTTTTCCTCCTCCAAAGAAGCGGGACACTCGCAAGATACACATCAGCACGCATCATTCCGGTTACTTAAGGTTCGCGTGACAGACGCAAACGTTGATGCTAGTTAATTAATCCTTCGTACAATAGCGTTTAATAAGTCTTAAACATGCAGAGGTATCTTAGAGAACTTTACGAGAGCATTTGAGCACCACACCAGTGCACCTGCACATGAACGGGTCGCGCGAACCGCCCAGGTATGGACTTTGGCTAGCCTTCCGTGACATTACCGCGATAGAAGTGGTGTCAGTCGTTCGCGATAGAAAAGTGGTGTCAGTCGTTCGCGATAGAAAAGTGATGTCAGTCGTTGACTTTGACTAGCTCCATGACTCAGCGTGGGAGACGCGAGCATGGCTGGAATCCTGGCCATGAGACGCTAGCCGACATCTTACGTAATTCATTCGAGTTTTATCGCGGCATCGGACGTGATAGTTCTGTAACCTAGGCAACAGTAGAAGTCGCGATCTCTTACTACTAAGCCATTAGAAACGTTCATTAAGTAGCTGCGTAATGGAACATTGGAGCCAGAACAGAGCCAGCCCATTTAAGACGTGTGTTCATTCCGTGACACCAGCCAAGTGCAGCAGAGATTCTGGTTCCCATCAATATATCCTCAATTGTGTGGTGTGCGTTTCCATGACCATAAAATGGTGCATCCCTAGGAAAATGTGTGTGATGTTAATTGATATCTAGGGTTACCATGTTCATGGGTGTTTTAAACAGTTTGGGTGGCTTAAGTAGTAGAAGCACTGCATTAAGTCCGGATATGATAATTGAGAACCAATTTTTTGAAATTTTATCAAATGATCCGCTGAGATCTTAAATCCTCTCCAAAATATTGTTGAAAGATCTTGAGCCTGGGACATGTTTTAAACTTTTGTCGCAGGAGCTTCTAAGATCTTGGGTATTTTTTAAGTTTGCAGCAGGATCTAAGGAATTTCGCATGTTGTAATTTGTCCTGGAGGATCTATTGAGATCTTAAAGTTTCCTTCACATTTTGCCAAATAATCCTTTGGGGCCCATTCGTGCAACTGAGCAAATAATTTTAGTTGCGTATGTTTGTCAAGTTCGTGGTCAGCATGGCTGTTATAATTTGAGGGTTCGAATATTGACTTTTATCACTGACATGATGGTCATTCCACGACGGATCGACCGCGGACGGGCACTGGTTTGTGCTTTGAATGGGTACCGTGCATTTCAACACGGTACTCATTCAAATTTGAGGAAAACACATTTATGCGGTAATCATATCGCCACAATACGAATGTGCAGGTTAAGAATCATGTGTTGTACCCAATAAGGTACTAGGAGCAGACGAAATCCCGCAACGACGTCACGAATCCTACTTTTCAACTTATTCTGGTGAAACATGTTGCGGAGTGTAATGTTTTGGAAAAGTATTCTGGCAACTGAACACTTTTTTGTTAAGCATGGCCCAATGCAGCATTCAAAGTCAACAAGGTTCATAGAGTTACCTAGTTTGACCTTTCGTCTAATTCTCTGAAGGTATGATGCTCAAAAATTCATTAAAACCGATACACAATTGAAGAGTGGTCAATTGCCGTTCAGACACAAAGAAAGAAACTGGATCTCTTCTTACCCGGTCGCAAATCGACCTCAAACATCGGCGGATCCCGCATGGCGGATCACACACGGCGGATCACACACGGCGGATCACGCACGGCGGATCCCGCACGGCCGATCACGCACGGCCGATCACACACGGCGGATCACGCACGGCGGCACGCCACAAGCCGACCGACCAGTAATCGGGTGCTCGGACGCGATCGCCTCACTCCGCCGGGAACTGTGACAGCGACCTTAAAATCAAACGGGGTTCCGGAGCAATGTTTAAATGAAGCCTGTATATTTGTTGGATTTAAGTACTTGTCATCCATCCTGAGTCACGTAGATAGAAAACTAAATTGTATTTCAATGACGCAGCCGTGCAGCCGTGCAGCCATAAATCACCAGTTCCAACGTCGTCGTTTGCAGCATGCTATGCCAGTGACCACTTGCTCATCTCGATTGATATAAATGTGAAAAAAGTAAAACGAGTACCTTTAAACTCTTCGTTGTTTGCTATGCGTAGTAGGCTTTGTTCAACTAATTCGTTACAATCAATGTTCATCATTGCATTCATCTCTCACGGGATTGCCTCGGATATTCGAGCAGCCATGCTCACCGATGTAATTGTAGCCGAGATGTGCTTCTCCATGATTAATGGGGAAGGCGACTCCAGCTGCACGTTCCCTTCAGCGTTCGTACGTTTTTTTTTTTGACTTGTATCCTAAGCGTCACTCCGTTTTATGGATTTCTTCAACTCTCACATACATGTCAAGTACGCCTACGAATGGAAATGAAACGGCAAGCCCAAACTACGTTGTTACGAAACAAACCACAGGATCATTCGCATAAAGAAAGCGTGCACGCATGTTTACGGCAGATAAATCACGATTGAAGCGTACCAATTTGTTCCTGCCCGTGATGTGTTCTGCAGAGGATTTCATAAACTGCGTCCATGGTTTGCTTGCTACCTAACCAGCAATGTGGTAGGTGCAGCTGCGAAACATATCCTGTGACGTTAGGATATGATTCTTGAGCATTACAGATTTCAGGCGATTAACGGTGACGTCAGGCAATTAACGCTGCCCCGATTTCGGTGTTCGGGCCTTTCCAATGAGAGGTCGCAAGGAAGTGCAATACAAATTTAAGGCCCAAATCCTCAATATGGTGACGCATGTTGAGAAAATTGCTTTTGTTTCATATTGGGTCAGGCAGCAAAAGGTAAAGCAAAGAACTGGTTTTCTACTTGGGTGGAAACTTTTCATCATGGGTAGCACCTTTTCATGGCGGTTGTATACTGCGGCTGTTAAACAGACATAACATCAATGATCATGCAGATAGTTTGGCTGACGAGATCACTGGCCGTTTTGAAGCATGGCGCAAATAGATGTGTACTGCTAAGTCCCTACTGGCTTGAGTGTTTTTGCAACTTTGTTCGATTTGTCTCATCTCGAGCCGTTGCGATTTCCATAGTTCCCTGCAACGACAAACAACCCATTCCAGACCATGGTGTCGTTGTCAACCTGGCAAGCATACAAAACAAGGTCGAGAAATTGTGCTGAATTATTCTGTATCAAGTGTTCCACACAAACGCCACCATCAAAATTATTGTACCCGATCAACACACGCAGGCATGTGCCGGGGACGGGGAGCATGCTCATTTCGCCTGTTGAACATTTGCATGGTCAAAGCAGTAGGTTTGTTCTCACATGAATGAATAGAAATGGATCCAGTCATGGAATTTTTGCGTGTGATTGTGTCAACATGCACCTTGGAATCATGATCGCGAGAATCAGGAATCGTGAGGTCACGATCACGCGATCCGGGTTCGCTCTTCCTGTGCTGAGTTCGATCCTGCTGTTGATTCCGGGCTTTTGTCCATAGATTCCATGGCTCCGAGATACCCACTTGTTGGCCAGGTTGTATAAATATTTGAACTGGTGAATGGCTATGCCTTTTCTAGCAGGTCTATGCCGTTTATCCTCAATTTCTTCCAAACCCTTTACAGAATTCTTATCTAGAAAACTACCGAGGATTTTGCTCAAGCTCCTCTTTGTTGCTTTGTGCTTCAGTTCAAATGGCTCTGCAAATTTATTCAGTTTAGCAGGAAAATTCTGAACATTTGTAACAACTTAGCAAGCAAACAAATATTGTTTGTGACGATTGCGAATGGTTCGAACCGCACTCACCACAACATTGCCTCGCCATATGAACAATCTTTCTGTTCTTCGGCATATTTCAAATGGTCATTTTTATTGAGCATTCCCTAGAGCCACCTCTTAAAAGCGGCTGAACTGTAGGTATTTGTATTGCCGACTCCCGGCAACGCGGCTCTTCATACTTTGGCCCTTGTTTGGGTCCCGGCCTGGCTTACCCGGAGCCGGCGTCGAATTAGATGCGTGCCGTGTCGAATTCGACGTGTGCGGTTCCAGCCGTGCTGGGCCAGCACCCAAAACGGCCTTACTCCGGCTCAATGCTAGATTGGCAAATAACGAAGTAAATTCAGACCAGTAGTTTGCTTCTTCTCGTGCTGAGCTTCAGCCCGACTTTATACAAGAGTTATCGATGCGCTACGAGGACTCGGAGCACACAGCCTTGCCATCTGCGCGACTCGCGGAGGACGACATGTGTGTAAGGTCGATTCACACGCACCTTTCGTCCAGGTATTGTAGAGTTTCGGGAGAATGTGTCAGTGGCTGGGTCTAAAACTGAAATGGACGATTTTGAGTCCACGGTCACAGTTCCCGACGGAGTGAGCCGATCACCCCCGGCCACCCGCTGCCGCCCGGTCAGTCGGGTCATGGTGTGCCGCTGTGTGTGCCAATGTTCAGATTCGATTTACTATCGAGATAAAAAAGATCTCATCGAATTCTTTCGTTTCCTGAAGGGCAATTTAGTTGCCTCTCATTTCATGTCGGTCTTATAACATAAAAATTTTTAAGTGTTTTTTAGAAGACTAGGTCAAAGGCCGAAGTATGCGCCTACATGTATTTTATTAACCTTGAATGTTATATTGAGTCATGCTTCAGAAAAACCAGACATTCAGCTTTGCCATGCACTTGTCCCAAATGTTATGGCTCTGCCAACTGTTTGCCCTAGAGCGAGTTTGAAAACAGGACTCCTGACGTCAGCGCGTATTTTCATCTGGTGCTAGTTCCTTATCGGTACGACGTAGGGCTCTAAAACTTAAGGAATCATTTTGGCCGTTTAATTGTGCCTCATATACGGGGTTTCGTTAAATGTAAAAGGGGTAACGCGTATCCCTCCGGTTGATTTGTCGTGGAATGATCCACAACTATTTTAGATCTCATATATAATTTACACTTATTGACACCCTGTCATTTATTTGCAACCAAGTTATGTTTCATAGCTATATACATGGGCCAGAACAGCTTTCAGGATTATGTAATGTGCCCAGCGCTGACATCTGTACCCTGTCAGTAATCCACTCATTTTCATTTACAGCATGTGCTGGCTGTTGGCTCTCCATAATTAATTTCCATCACTCATTCTCTAAATATTGTTGTCCCTGGCTGCAAATTACTAATATCAGAAGCATGTTAAACGTGCTTGGTTCAAGCAACTGCCGTATTCTTCTAGTAGACATTACCTGCTGTTAAGGCTTAGAAATGGATTTCAGCCGTAGGATTTTCTGGAATACTGAAACATATCGTGACTACAAGATAGTATTTTCAAAAAATATTGCCAATAACTTCGTATGTTTGCGCGTATTCCCTAACGACGGTAACCTTTATGTCCGTCCACGGCACCGTGATCTCATTTCTGTTCGCAGTATGCAAACATCATATTTCAGTCAGTTCGCTTAGTTGGAAGCATATGTGACAGATATGCCGGACAAGCTTATAAATTAGAAGTTAAATTAGGAAAATTAGCAGTTAAAAAGCAGTTAAGCAGTTAAAAAAGCAGTTTAAAAAGCAGTTAAAAGGAAAAGGGCCGCTGAAGTATGAAACCTGACTAAACGCTGATTTTCGAAAGAGCGTACTTAACACGCTCTCCATCTGAAGGCATAACCAGTGCGCAGCTTCCTTATCAGTTTTGTGATCTTCCCGTGACTTGGGCTCGGCTCCCACAACGCTGAGAAAAATGTGGGCCAAATCTAGGGAGACACCCGTTCGTTGACTATTTTGGGAGCTAGGTTGCGTCACTTTCTGTTTTTCGCCCTCCCCGTCGCACTCATTTTGCAAACTTACTTCCCTGTGCCTATCTATAACCCCAATCCCAGGATTTTAGTTAAAAAGCAGTCAACACTCACGCTGTAGTATTTTGTTTTGTCTGTGGGTGATTATGGTAGGCAACCCGCCCGACATTTGGCCCAAAAGGGCCACGATTATGCGTCGTAGATAGTGCTTGGTGTCAAAGGCATTTAACGATGCCCGATTTAAAGCCCTGGAATCGTCCGACGAGCGTATAGGGCAGGTCACTCAGAATGCATGGAAACAAGGAATTGCAAAAATGAAGCTTTCTGAGCATAGGGCAATACTTTGACGTTAGAGCACAACACAAGAGCGTAATCCGAGTCGAGCTGCGATTGCGAAGAGGGCCTTCTGCCCACCTGACGTAAAAAGGTAACCATGGGTCACTATATTTCATAGATACTGCCTGCAATGGTTATTGGGATACCAAGGGACACCAAAAACGAGTCGTGTGCTCTTGGGCTGTTCTTACGCACTGATGACAAGCTCAACAGCAGTGACGTAGCCTCCTGCCCCTCGCGGAAGATGGTGACCCCGTCCCCCCGCCTCGGGAGGTGATGAGGGTCCAACTGGGCCCGGGGGGCTTCGGACTTTCTTGACAGGTTAAGACGCTCGCTAGGATTCTACGGCATATAAACGGGCCCATGAGACATTCAAATAGAAAACCCAACGTAAAACGGCCCAGAAAAACAGGCCATTTTCAGATACGCTGTCTAGCTCTGCCCAACAGTGCCATCCGCTACCAACATGCAGCGAAAAGCTGTGTTAAAATTGATCCGCAAACCTCCAGTGATGGCATCATGGTTCCGTGATATGACACGGCCGAGTTCCATTGTTTTGCAAAGCATACGTATTGAATGTATCATCAGCTGAACCAAATTTCACAGTTTTCCGTCTAGCCATTTTCATGTTTCCTTAAAGGCGATTCAGGGAAAGCAGTCATTCCCGCAATCCCAAGCAGGGTCATTCGAATGTCTGTATGGTACAACAGGGCCAGACATGTCGGCACCCAAGTCACCTCCGCACCAGCGGGACACATGTTTTATGCACCTTTATACTCTTGGTTATCAGGTCGCGTTAAGACGAACTGGAACACCTCATAGCTGCCCACTAATCTTGATCATACCACGTAGCTGAACCACCACCGTGGCGGCTAGAGACTATTATCGACTACCTTTTTCTGCTTGCTTTCGCGCCGTTATCCTGCCACTATGCCGGATAAGCCGCTGTGCTGACGTCATCTGATTTGACGCCGGGCGTGGCGCCTCCAAGTCGGGAATGGACCGGGGGTGACATCAAGACTTTGGATGGTGTAGGCTGTGTCTCGCTTCGTCACGTCAAGAGAAGGGTTGCTATATCTGCAGCATTTGTCAGGTTATGTGCAACAGTTTTTGACACAAGGCATGTTCTGCTCAATCGCGTAGATCACATCACATCACATCAAGGTCTGTGCAACCGGGCCATTTATTGACTGCGCAAGAAGCGATACATAAATAAGCGAAAACCATTATCAAATGCTCCTCAAGGAACGGCACATGCTGTTGATGAAAAGGCTTACTGATTTAATCACCATAACATTTTCACCAAAGTTCAAGCCCAGGCGCCTGGCCAGTTATCGCTGCGGCTTAGCGACTCCGCGCTAAGCCTACATACTTAGCTGCCTTTATGGACTGACCTTTCCCTCCCATACGCACAAACACCATGCTTTCGACCTCTCTCCATCTGTTCGGGAAACCCCAATCTCCGGAATAATCGCCAGCTCCGACGCCCCCTCCCTCCCTCCCCCCCCCCCCCCCTCCGCCTCCGGTGGCGGCTGGCTATGCGACGCGAGCGACGGTAGGCACATGGTGACATTTGCGCAGAGCGCAGACACACGACACACCTCCACGGTGTCGGCAACTGATCTTGACACGTTCATGGAATATATTAGTCGAAGGATTGCGGCAAATGTCACTGCGTGCCAGCGGCGGCTGATCGCTCGGCCGAATCGTCCGAGCCTCGCCCATGGGCTGATGGGAAGGAGATGCATCTCCTGCCCATGAGATAGCGTCAGAGCGTGTGGGAGTAAGAGCTTGGTGGGCGCGGACGCGCGGCTGAACCGCAGAGCCACGCCACGAAATCGCCGGTATAGGTCGTAGCAATAATTCTGAAAGGGTTTAACATGATGTTAAGAATCCAATCATCGTCTATCATTTGCACACTCTTTCGAGCACATGATACAAGGCTACTCTCCCCGGCCTGTTTCAAAATGGCCGGCCGTATTGGACGGACTTCGAGCCCACGCGCCCGGCGTAACAGCTTCAAGTACAGAGGCACTGAATGTAGGGCCACTGAAAGCAGGCTGAGGATATACAGCAGCATGCACGATCGGGTCACCCCCGACATACACCGTGTTTTTATACGGGTCAACAGCCATCAGGGCCAGTCTAAAATGTTGCATTGCCGGAAAACGATGCTGAACGGATGCGGTATGGCATACTTCAATGTTTTTTGCTAAATGTTGGCAGATGAAAACTCCCAGCAGCAGACATCAAGGCAAAGCGAGGTGGCTCCCTTTGAATTGCAAGTTTCTTGCTTGTTTTTCACTACAAATGACTCCTGAGAGAAAGCAAATATCGGCGAGTTCCGTTGTCGTTAAGCTCCGCCCCTCCCTCCCCTTATAAGAAATCCTGGCTACACCCCTGTCAGGTAGTCACCTTAAAATAAGCTGATTCTGAACGAATGTAATGATATTTTACGACATGTTGCAAATCACAAAGATGAGTTATGTACACTTGGTAGAGCGAGCGTGCGTGGTGTCGGGCCGCGTCAGCACTATTTGCGGCAAGCTCATCTACCGTGACGGCCCACGGAACTCCATAGCATGTCTTGTACGTCTCATCGCGAAAAGTTCCATGGGTAAAATGTCGTTTGTTTTTTATAGCGGTTAAAAGAGGCTTTATGCAGTACATGCCCAAACGAGGTTTTCATTATGAGGTGCCTAGATGATCAGTGGTCTTACGCTGACATAAAATCTTATTATTTAGATGATCAGTGGTCTTACGCTGACATAAAATCTTATTATTTAGATGATCAGTGGTCTTACGCTGACATAAAATCTTATTATTTAGATGATCAGTGGTCTTACGCTGACATAAAATCTTATTATTTACTTAAAACTGGCGTAGAACCTCCCCAGGCTGTTTGGTCCGTAATATGCGAATCACTTTCATAAATTGTGGTAACGGGTTCTCAAAAGCTCTAGGTGCTCGTAAATAAGCCTGCATTCTAAATTTCTGTGGACCCGTCCACGGAGACAGATACAGAAGTATGCCACTTGTTCTCAGCTTAACCCCTCCATTCTTCTTCTTGGCACTGCTCATGACAAAAGTACCAATGAGAAGAGAGTAACTGTACTGAAAGTCGTAGTTTGAAATTGTTGTGAAGATGAGACCAGTAGAGGTGCGATCTGTTACAGAAATATTGACAACGACCAACAATCATCCGTTTGTTCTTTTTGGAGCCACTGCTGCCAAATTGAATAACGCTACGTGATTGGTGTCAAGACATTTTGGATATCTTGGCCACGAATGTAACCTAGACATTTGCATAAAAGCACGTGCAAAAAAGGACATGCTCGATGTTCAATCAGGCAACTAAACTATCGCCAGTTGCGACAAAACTTGATATGAAGAGCTGTCACGGGCACTGATAACGATTCTCGAGTTTTTGGACCTCTGTGCCCGGCCGTTTTCCGGCGGCGATGACCCTGGAAGATGACCAAATGACGGGAATGCCTTAAATAAGACGATGATGACTCCGGGACAATAACACACTTTTTCCAAAGGCAGCATAACATACATACGGTACAATGCACTAAGGGGTGGTATAACAAAAAATTGAATTGTTGCCACCATTATTGGGCTACTATGTGGCAGCTTCGATTTGTTAAAGACCGGGCTCACTTTTCACCTGGGCGGTGCGAGCGTGAGCATGTCGGGCAAACCGGCGCGGCGCAGTGGTGCCGGCCGGCCAGCCACACGCGCTGCCCACCCCCTGCCGGCTGGCCACGCGCGCAACCCACCGCCCGCCAGCCGACTAGCGCGCTACCCAGCCCACTTGGCCTCCCCACGAACTTGTGAAGTCAAAAGCTAATGTTGTGCCACCACCCCGAAGCAATGGTGTATTGGCTGGCACTCCTATCTCGTCTTTCCCGGCCGAGATTGGCTAGTCCTGAACGGTACCTGTGAATTTTAAAAGCGTTTGGAAGTGCACTGAGTATGTTTTGAATGTGTGCGTTACAGGGTAAACAACTTATTTACTGTGCAAGCCGAGAGGCTATTATTATCAGAACCTTGTGGTGAAACACGCAGGTGGGCTCAGAAGCAGGCGGAGCGCCGGGCTTTGCAGTTATATGCTATACTACAAGCTCTGTCAGTACAGATGGCTGTCTTTACAACGGAACAATGCACTGTATTTATGGTGCTTGAGCTTGTTCAGGGACAAAGTAAGAGAATCCTCATCACTGTGAACGATTCCCGTGTTCTCACAGTTCTTAACCCTCACTATTGCGGGACGCATCTGCTGAGGCCGTCTACTCAAGAACAGTTGCATCATTTGCACGGCAGGAGGAGGGAGGGCGGGCTTTATGTGGTACCCAGTCATGCTGAAGCAATGGCGAACAGGTGGGCGGGTTCTGCAGCGAACAAGCTGTGCCCAAGCGAAGGTCCATTCATCTCACGATATCCAGTGAAGCGCAGCAAGCTACATGAATAAGTCCATAACAGCTTCTTGGGGCTCCTTCACGGATTAAAATTCGGATGACGTTTGAAATTTCCGTGCGTTGCTTCCTATGCAGTGCTCATGGCAATGATGATGCCGGATTTTTTTCTCCGATCATCTTTATTCATCCCTTAAAAAGCATGCAGAAAGCATTGCATGACTTCAAGAGAAGCTCTCACCCGATATGATAAGTTACTTAATCTAGCTCGCACAATTCCCCAATCCTTGGGACGTAATCTCTCATGGCGCCGCATCGCGTTTGTTGACGTCTAGTGCCAATTGATAGTTCATAAAGCTTCTGGGCCGGTGGGTTGTGATTTCCCATTGGAAATGTTGGTTTGAGCAATGCGAACGATGTTCAACGGGTCCGGTTGCCAGATCAGGTAACTATGCGATCGTTCAGTGGCGGGATATTTTTCGATGAAAATTCGCAACAAAGACCCTCTAGCAAGGCAGCCGAGCCTAAGGAGCTTAGTATGAAAGCATGCACGATTAAGCTAGAGCTGTTTCCGAATGGGTCAAAGACATGTTGTTCCTCCTGTGCAAGAATGCTACATTTGGACCTAGAGGGCAAGGCACGCACGCTTAAGTCAGGAATAGTTCTGGCAGACCCAAAAACGTGCTCCTCCTGTGCAACAAATATGACTTTGAGAACGCCTGAGTCCGTGGTCGTAATAAGTATGCCTGTCTTGGGCAAGGGCAAGGAAATGACCTGACCTGATCTGGCCTGGAATGATCAGACGTGCTATCATTGCCACATTGCACCAGCCACATTGTATGGCACAAAAAGCCTTCCGGCACCCTGCCTGACCGGAATGGTCAGTGCAAAAAAGTTTTATGCACCGGAATGATGCGACTTGGAAACCGACGGTAACAGAGTGTTAGCGGATTGGGGGTTCAAAAAACAAGCTCTGCGCTCCACACAATGCCACAGTTTCCAGCCGTTCGAAATAAACTTATTGCAGTTATGCGTGGATGATTTGTCCCACGGGACAGGGGGTTTGTCCCTAGATGAGGGCAAAGGGGTGAAAGCTTGCGTACCTGAGGCCACATCAGCGTTATCGAGTTAACGTTTCCAAGCTGTTTCACAATTACGGAACGCTTGACACATTGCCCATGCAACACTGTTCCTCACGTTCGGGACGTCGGATTTATTTGTTAACAGTATTTTCTGAATATTTTTGAAAGTGTGAATATCTGGGATCGTAGCTAACGCTAAGCAGTTATTGTTGTGTGAGCCCCGACCCTTACCACCAGATTTCATAATTCCAGGTCAACGACAAATGTGGTGACGAAAGTTCAACGTGCCGCAATGCTCGGCACGGTCCGTCCCGTCTCCTGACGTCACCTGACCTTTAGACACCATTCACGAATCCATGATCACGTGGTTTAGTTGTGCTTTATGCTTGCTTTGCTGCGCGAGGAGCCGGCACCTTTGTTGTCAGTGCAACACTGCCCCCAGCCGCATAAAATTGCTTCCCATCTTAATGATAGCGTGTCTTAATCCTTTGCTCAGATTTGACCGGTCACTACGCTACTTGAACACACAATTGATGAGAGTCAATGATTTTTTTTTAAACGAAAGATACATTACAGGAACTTCGCCTAACAACTGCCTCGCTTTAATCTCGCCTCGTCGGCTGGTTTCTAATGAGGATATGCTGTAGTCCATAAACCCCACGTTTTGATGGTGGCTCTAAAGACTGAATACCTCCACCGACCTTAGCTCCTGCCGGAACAGCGCAGGTGGATCTCATCTTGTCCCCGCGTCTTTGATTTACTTACTGAGTAAAAACACCTCCATACAATCTTGGCAGAAGGCCGGAGGTTACCATCTCAGCAGGACGCTAGCGCTGGCTCTGGTAATGGTGTCCGTACAGCACGCCGGACAGCGCCTCTGATGCACGGCGATCATCAATGGTCTGTCACGTATGTTGTTTTCTGAGCTCTGACATCGGCACAAATAACAGCCACAGTTAGCTTTAATGAAGAGCTTCGTTTCCGCTGAGGATTATTGAGCGCCTGGCTGAATAAGCCAGCCGTCTGTTGTCTTCAAAAGGTCGCGTGTCATTACAGTCGGGATTCAACACAGTACGGTCATTACACTCATACATTGCAGCCAGAGTTAGTCATTAAAAACCAACTCTGTCTGGGTGGAGCTGGGGATGTTTAAGCCACTATCAGTCATTTTACTTCTACGAAGTGGGTGAAAGCTCGACACAGGGGAATGGGGAGGCACTACTTCGCGGAAATAACGTTGCGCCTGTGGCGTTACATGGAACAAAAACACTGAAAATGTCCTTCGTAGCGCAGAGAATGAGGCCACAGCAAATTTGTAAATACCTTGCGCTACTGCATTGTCATAGAAAACGCTGAATAATATTCAAAAAAGCAATGCTTTGTAACAAACTGTTGACGCATCCCATGGGTATCAGGCCCGTAATCTTCCCCAATTCATGCTGATTCATATTCAGGATATCTATTGAAGCGGTTGATGAAATTCAGGCGGAGCGGGGGGGGGGGGGTATATTGATGTTTGCCAGAGGGATTTTATCATCGGTAAGAACAACAGGAAAGATGTTCATAACCTTTTTCTGGCTCGTGCGCTTTATGTTTCATGACTGATATCACGGATATCAATCTTCAATCACAGGCATTTTAACTCTATTTCGATTGGTACTATTTTCGTATTTCTGATCGGAGACTCAAACTCGGGCGATATCTATCTGGGGGGGGGGGGGGGGGGGGGATTGCAATCAGGCATCTCAGAAAACACCGACAAAGTGATAAGTCATCTGCGGGTTATCACTTTGTTGGTGAGTTATCATCTAAGACTCTAATGCGAGTTAGATCAAAACTTTGTATTGCATGTGTAGTGTAAACGGAACTCGTTCAGTCATGCGAACTCGAAACATCGCACATCAGCGTATTATCACATATCGTCATTTCATCTAAAGCACACAAATATAAAATGATTACATGGCCGTTATCAACAAAGCTAACGTGTGTTCACCTGGGATGTGTGTCCTTTTCAGAATGGAACGGTAAAAGTGATACAAATGGATTAGAGTGCCCGCAATTTTTAATCGCAAGAATACACCGACTCTCAGCATTGCAGTCTCCGTGCGTTGGGCAATGTCAGCTGCTGTTGCCAACGCTAGGCAGCGGCCTGAGGCGAAGCGAAACCACCAAACTTAGGAAAAATAGTACCTTCGGACGCTTTTCATATTTATTTACGTCAAAATAACATTATTGGCCGTTAATTTTACTCGTGCAATTTTCATCTTGTTTTTTCGATTAGATAACCACCTACAGCATAACGAACAGCAGATATATATATGGCGTGAAATTTGTGCTGTGTCGCAGCTGCTAAATTCTTTATAATGCTGGTCTGGAAATAACACTAGTGAAATCTGTGAAGCGGTATGCCCGTAGCCTGCAAAACGAACAAACTAATTTCAAGAAGCTTTCGGAGGCACCACTTTCCGCCACGCGGTTGTTTTCGCCCGTGCGCCTACGGCCAGCCAATGGTGGCCGAATGCGCACAAGCGAATCAGATGCAGGTCGAATGATTGGGCGAATAGCTGCGACATAGCAATAGCACGGGCGAATAGCTGCGGCAGTCGAAGCTGCGCGGCCCATGAAACTGCAACGTTGGTCTCTGGCGTTACCGCGATCTAAGATCACGTATAAGCACGCTCGAATCGCGTGCTTTTAATTGTTTCATGTAATTTCATCAATACCTGATTCTGGAAACCGGTGAACGTGCCCTAGTGATGATCGGCTGGCCTTGCCAATTAAAAAAGTTCGACCCTGTTTCGACTCGTCCCAGCGCATGATGTAGCTTGCAATAACAAGAATTGCTGAATTTAGGCATATTCATGGCTTGTCCTACGTGATCGGGGAAAGATTAACGGAATAATCAGCTAATGCTAAAACAACCAAAATAATAGGTTTACTGCTTCAGTGTTCTTCACGGCAGGTAAAACTTTCAGTCTATGTTGCTTGGCTAAAACAGTTGGTCCTCTCACATATGCTGCAGAAGTGGTGAAGGCACGGGACAAATATAACGTTCCTTACCCTTAAAAATAGCAGTATCTCAAGGAATTCGTGGCACGCTGTATTAATGGCAATCGTTGCGCAAACGTGGTATAAATAACACGGTTCCGTGAGCTCACGACGGACTATTTAAATCATAATGCATCTCACGTTTCGTTTTTGCCGCGAGTCCTCGGGCTGGACCAGCCGCACATGCGCGTCGTTATTGGCCGCACTCTGGGCGCTACGCTTTATCCCGCCTCGAGGCCTACGCCCCGATCGCATGACTCGGTGTTGTCCTCGTTTGGTTAAACTAGAGGCGCCATCTTTCCCAAAGTGTCAGCCCACAGCCAGGCCCGCGCCGGCCAGCGGGGGATTCAGCCCGCAAAGGCTCGCTGAGCTACAGTGCTGACCCGGGATTAACACCAGTGCATTAAAGTTGAGGGCGATCTGTATCTTGTCGCTGTTTTCCGAATTTTAAATCTATACATCAGGTGCACCTAAAGCTTTACGCAAATGTCACCTAAAGCACAACGTTACTTGTCTGATTCCAGTAATGCTACTTGGACGGCAGTGATAAAACCAACCGCGCTGTGGAATCTGTATAGCACCAAAGACCATCATAAACACTCTGGTGTCAGTTTCCGACTACGCATGAGAAGAAAGATGGTGGAATTTGAAATGGCCTCTGGCCAAAATATACCAGATTTCACCCTTGTCATTTGTCTCAGGAAATCACAGGCTGGGTCTTCCAAAATTGCATGCATTAACTGATAGTTTTGTTGTAATAGAGCAAGGAAATACCGAATATTTCAAGTCGTGGGAAGTGACGTGACTTCATGACTGAGAAGTTAATAGGAGTTCATGGGTACGGGCACAAATCACATAGAGCTGTAGGAAAATGGAGACATTGATCATAAGACACTACCAAAAGATTCAGCGTTTTCATTGCCATTTCTTGATCATTCTTCATGTCACTCACAGCATTCAGCAGACAAACTCACGGCCTTACGTCGTGTTATTTTGCCTTAAGTGGATAATTCATTCAACGTAATGGAAAAACGTCACCCGAAGGTGTTCAAATCATCGACCTTTCCCTCTTACCAATGTCCATGATTCATTACATGAAAACCATCAACGCATCGTTTGTGATACTGCGTATCAGTAAGTATAGCAAAAACATTTTGTCCAAGAACCTCTGCCACTCAAGTGACATCATCACACTTAGTAGTGCCACAAAAACCTAGGTATTGTTATAAAGTATTGTTGTCAAATATTTCATTGCACATATTGTGACAAAGATATTGTTAAATGCTGACAAAATATGAGGAAATAATTTAGCAAACCATTTTTAGGACGTCCGTTCACATTTTGCACAGCCTGCCAGTGAGCCGGTATATATACATACATACATGCATATATATATATATATATATATATATATATATATATATATATATATATATGTATCGTCTCTCTCTCTCTCTCTCTCTCTCTCATCTCTCTCAGCTCTCTCTCGATCATCTCTCTCTCCCTCGTCATTCTCTTCTCTCACTCTCTCTCACTCGGTCATACACTCAGCTCTCTCTCATCTCTCTCCTCTCTCCTCCGCTCTCCTCTCTCATCTCTCTCTCTCTCGTCTCTCTCTCCTCTCCTCTCCCCTCTCTCTCTCTCTCTCCTCCTCTCTCTCTCTCCCCTCCTCTCTCTCTCCTCCTCTCCTCTCCTCATCTCTCTCTCTAATCTCTCTCCTCGCTCTCTCTCTCTCTCTCTCATCTCTCCTCTCCTCCTCTCTCTCTCTCTCTCTCTCTCTCCTCTGGTGTTGTGGTGGTGTGTGGGTGTGTGGTGAGTGTGTGGGTGTGCGCGTGTGTGTGGTGTGGGTGTGGGTGTGGGTGTGGGTGTGGGTGGGTGTGGGTGGATGTTTTGACATTTACCTCTGCACAGATACAGATATTGGAAGAGAGGGCAAAAGCAAACAGACCACAACTCTAAAGTAGCTGGTCCACATTTGAGGTGGAGTTTGAAACTAACGTCGTCACTTTCAAGATTATTCCCTGCAGTTCACTAAATAAGGCTTTTAATGCTTTAAGTAATCTCGTTTCTGAGCTAGGTGCACGGAAACGTGTGCAAATTATTTCGTGCGGCCTTCTGTGAAGCTACCTTCTCACGTCTTCAGTGGTCATATTGTGCTCAAGGTCAATAAGCATACAGCTATTAAATTATTCGAGCCTGGATTACGTCACCATAAATCGTAGCATAGAGAGAAAGCAGTGTTTTCAACTGCCCAAAGTCTGAGTCTTTTTGGGCAGTCTGAGGACAGCACCGCTGGAAAAACAGCTGGTAGATTTCTTAACACACTTCCATAGACTGAAAGAGGTCACAGACATATTTTGGTTGTAGTCGACTATTCTACAAAGTGGGTGGATGTCTACCCGTTAAAGACCCAGAAGGCAACAGAGGTGGCGACCAAGCTTGTCACTGACGTCATGAATATATTTGGGATGCCTAGGTCATTCCACTCCTACTAAAGCGTCACTTTTTGCGGATTGGTTTTCCGGGAAATGTGTCGTTGGCTCGGAATTTGGAAAACAAAAAACTCCGGGGTGGCCCGCGGAGAACGGCGTCCGAGATCGAGTGAATCGTGTGATCTCGCATACACTAGCGTCGTATTTGGAGGATAATCATCATGACTGGGATCGCTCCCTGACTCTCCTCTTGCTGTGGTACGGGTCCAGACTCATGACGCAACAGCTCGTACAGACCCATGATGAGACGCGAGCCGAGTCTCCCAGCGGAGGCTGGTCTGGGAGTTGCCGTCACCGGCAGTGCGAGTGGCACGTCTCTGTCGCGTTACCTTGACGAACGGCACCGTGGCCTGCAAAAAGTGTAGAGTTTCGCCCCGGGAGGATCGAGCGAGCCATTGCCGCAAACTGACAGTCGTACTACCGGCAGCTGAACGTGTTCGAGTATTCACCTGGGAATTCAGTTTAATTATCTCGTAAGGTGACAACAGCGGGCGAACGCCATCAGTTTGTGCGACCCTAGAAGCCGCCCGTGGCTCCAGGTACCGCACTGACGAAGTGTCTGGTTTTGTGGCCCGCTCCTGGAATGCTTGTGCTTTGCAACCATGGTCATGCTTAGTGTTAAGGATTGCTGTCATCGGGAGATACTGTGTCCCCGCGATGTTTCACGAGTGACCAGTGCAAGTAGCATCTGTCGCGACTTGTAACAGCATCTCGAGCTTGCCGCCCTGACGCGGACGATGTTGTTTGCCACCGCCGTTTGCGCAGATGATGTTGCACTTTGTCACTCCCAAGGACATAGTGTACGGGTTCAGTCGTATTGTACGCTCCGGCACCAGTTAAGCGGTTAGTTGTAGGTGGCGTTGTGTTGCTGCGGGCGAGGTCAAGGCCACGCCCGCACGGGTGACACACTGATCCTGGCACCGAGTGGTTGCGCCGGCACCGATGCGCTGTGGAATATCGTGCTTCTACATGTCGTAGCGCTGTTTATATCAATCGATCCGCCAGAGGCCGTACATGTGCACCGCGCCTGTGTGCCTGTGGGACGCTGCGGTTGATTGATGCCGCGGATCAGCTATGGATAGTGGGTATATTTTTGGAGGAAAGGGTACCGCTGCGGTAAGTGTCGTAATGGGGGCAATTATTTCGCCTGCACTGTTTATGAGTATGGGGACGTGGACACAAGGGACATATAGCCCAGCGACTTCCAGCCCCTGCGTCATCGACGGTCGATTATCGGTCCATTATGCCCTGTTAGTCTGACTGATGGAGAACGGCCGGGGAGCAAGGGCCATGGAGATCTGTGCGGAAGGTGTTGTTGCACGGCGTGGCCGGTGCAAGCACGGGAGTCGGACGCTAGTCGGGAATAGATCTGGTAGTTCCAAGGTGACGTCACTATGAGGATGCCCGATTATACAAATATTGTGTCACTGTTTCTCACAAAATATGAATATTATTTCCACGAAAGTACTTACTGAGCCTAGCTTATAGAAGCCTCATCTCATCTCGTCCCGTCAAACCCATTTGTATAACAGCAGCATTTTTGAGTCAATGCTTCTTACAAGATTCCTACTGCCACTTGCCGTGCAATTAACCAACTTAACCTAACTTGGAGCAACCCATATGTTGAACATCATCTTAACTCACTCCACCTATTTCTTGACAGCAGCAGTTGTGAGGAAAACATAATAAAGCTTATTTTTGGCTGGTTACAACTTATGTTTTGGTTTACTTCATTTGTATCAGCTTGTTGACGCCAGACAAAGCTGGCAACACACAAATCAAAACACCTGGACTCACTGAACAACTTTTTCTGATTGTCACAGTTAATCCCTGTTAAGGGCGATCGCGGACATGGTCTTCAAAAACAATTTCTTTTCCTCACATGTAACATAACTTTAAGATGCCCACAAAACCAGTTAGCTGCTTGCCTTTTCAGCTGCGGAAAAAGCATCTATTTAGGTTTGTTTATTCATATTTAATGACAAAGTTTGAGGTGTTGGCTTCACATTTTAAATGAGATGGTCTGACTATTTGCTAAAAAGCAAAATATCTACCTCATATTGTAATTTATATGCTGCTTAGAGTGTTCCTGTGTTAAAAATAAGTGCATATTTACAGTACAGCCATTTGCAGTCAGCAAACCGTGGTAACTATGGTAACCATCTTGTTGAAGCAGGAATGAGGGACCAATTTAATACATTTGAGGTAGATAATCAAGAGTGTGGAACAAAATGGCTTTATTGCATGTCTTGTGGCATCATAATTTGTGTTATGAGCAAAACGTGATGGATCCAAACAGAAAACGGCTAAATCTGTTTACAAATCAAGTGTTGAAAGCAGATAAGATTAACAATTAGTTGCTCCACAGGAGAAACTGGTCTTAAAATACAGACTCCTTTCTTGCCCACCCTGCCCCCACAAGTCAATATCTTTCGCATGGTTTGCTGACAGGCAGGGTCATCCAAACCACCCTCAAAATATAATTATCAACCATGCCCACCAACCTACAAGATTGGAATGGGGGATAAGTAAGAAGAGGTCTGCATAATAAAAGTTTCAAAGGGAAGAATCTCGCTAACAAACACTACTGTATTAGCTGCGCCGCCCCCCCCCCCCCCCAAGCCATTGTAATGTGATAAGGTAATGAAAGTGGAATGGCTTAGATTAATTATTATCGAGCCCTGCCATAAATAAAAAAACGGCTACGTGGCGTTTAGCAGGGCAAAATGGCGATCAAAATAAGTTCTGCGCTTCAAGTTGTCTCCTTTATTCCCTACGAATTGTTCACTTTTGAGTGCATATCAAGCGTGTTTGGGCGGCTGGCGAATTGATCAAATTCATGTTTGAAATATGTGCACGTTCGTAGTTGGAACAATTTGCAGAAAAATTGATCAACATTTTGAAGCATGCGGTTAAACAGTAGTAGGGAGGAGTGAAAAACCTAAAATATTGGGAAAAGGGAAAAACTCCACACAGAGTGTTGTTTTATACCCAAAGTTGGCAATCTAGGACACTGTCCGAGGATATTTACGTGTTGAGGACATGGTATTTCGGTTTTGTTAATAACCGTTTTCAAATACGTTTGGAGGTAGTTTTCCATATCTGTATGGCATTTTGAACCGAGTTAGCTATCTTGATCATTCGGTGCAGCTCACAGCTCTGCCTTTCTTAAACCCTAAACCCCTACAGTTTTTTAGCCAGATGCCCGCGGAGATGTGCAGACTATTTAGTGCTGACTATTCTAAGGTCATCAAGCCATCCATGATGTCATGCTGGCATTATCATATTCTGTCATTTCATGCACCATGCAGTGATCAAGGCGAAGATGAATGTAACTGCTGAGTCGTTCATATCCGGCGTTCGTGAGCACCATTTTCAGAGGCCGTCAATTGGCTTTCAACCAAGGTGCGATGGCACAAACGATGACGTATCGAGGATAATATTCACTTAAAAGAGAAATTGTGTCGTCTTGAGCATTCTTTTCACCCAAAACCCTACCAAGGATGCAAGTGAGTTAAGGTCATCATATCTAAGGGTTGCTTTGATATCTTCAAAAATCAAACATTTTCTTTAAGTCGTCTTCAACAAAGGGACTATTGAGACGTATGCCAATATGTCTCCTAGACTAGCCATACCCGGGGTTAACACAGATATGGCCGGTCACATATTACAACACCAGCCCGCCCATATCATTATACCATGTTTTGTTTTCAAATAAGTAGGGGTGATTTGTGCTGCCACTTGATAAGATAATCACCCTTACTGTCACCGACCGTTTCTGACTGAGCAGTCCAAATACAGCTTGCTTTGAGCTGGTGAAACACAAAACATATAAACCATCAGCTACACACATGGGAGGGATATATTGGAGTGCCCAACCGGTAAGACGGCGACAGCAACTGTTTTTGGTGTTGAGAGAGACACCAGGAATTGCCCTAGCCGGATGGGATGGGAGAACAGATGCAATTGGTTTTAAGTGACGCCAGCAATAGAAATGCTGAGATCTCTTTTGGCACATCTGTGATCTCACCGTTGAACGTTTTCAACAAATGGCGGGAGTTCAAGTTAAAAGCGTATTCTTTTGGGGGAGTCATCTGCCCCGCCACCAACAATGTTGACTTGTGCCCCCCTCCCCCGCCCTAATGTATATGAACAAAATGGGAATACTTGGCCAATGAAGTGCGGAAAGTTTCTCTGAACTGGTGGTAAACTAGGTACCCAAACACATGACTATCAATATCATGCTAATCTGTACCAAAAAATATCCTGTAGGTACCCAGTGTACCCGCGTGGCGACTTCCCTGTATGTCAGCCCGTCTGCAAACTCGGCATACTTTTACAAGATAACACGGGTGGATCAGGATGACAAAAATGAACTGCTGTGTGCGGTATGTTCTTAAAGTACAGGGTGGCTTAGATAAAAGTTGACGGACGTTTGTCTCAAGCATGTCAAGAATATTTATCGCGCAATTGTGACTGTGGTCGCATTTGACTGCAAGTTCAGTGACAAAACACGTTATTGTTTTTAATATTGACACGGATTAACAGCAATAGCCTGCAATACATGCAGCAATATTGGAAGTCAGAGATTCCACATCCGTCAAACATCGGCTATAACAAATGCTCCGACTGGCCCCCTAGTGGTCAAGGATGCATAATAGCTGAGCCTGTTGTAGGAGGCCGATTGTCCTTCGGTCTTGTCGACGATGATGTGCCCCATTTTAAGCCCGAAGGCGGCCTGGAGCTCTTACAAGCTGGCTGCCTTGTCCACGTGGTACTTTAGGTTACACCACAGTTACCCCAGTGCCACAGACCGGGCGAGTGCAAAGCCACAGCACTGCAAACTTGGAGGTAGTGTTCCGCATTTGTGTAGGGCTCGGAACTGAGATAGCCATTGCGAAGATCGTGTAGTGCGGTTCAAAGCCCTGCCCTTTATAAGACTTAAAATCAACTGAGCTTGACGCCCGCGAGCTTGTGCAGACTATTTCGTGCATACTTAGTCCAGGCCACCCAAGTATGCGTGACGCCATAGAAACATCTTGCGAATGCTGACGCCTCATTTTGTCGTGTGGTGCTTAAGGCCAAAAAATTATTTTTTTTATAAAAATAAGAATATATTTGAGTCTGGGCTGCCTCCGCACGATTTCCACACAAACGGACTTCAGTTGGATCTCGATCAATGTAATGCGTTTAATGCGAGTTTCGATCACGAATCGCGCTATATTTTATATAATGCAGGAACCTGGAGAGTGGCGCTAGTTATGACGGAAATAAGGTTAAGATAAATCGAATAAATAAGAAATAACGCCATAATCGAGCATTTAGCATTAGCATAACCAATTTCTAATAACGATTTTCAGCGCTCTTATTTTACTCATGTGAGCTCTGACCCCATCACACGACCAAAAAAGGCCTTGTCGACGGCAGAATTTTGCGGCGAAATTTTCACGTGCCGCTATGGTTGGCACGGCACGCCCTGCTCTCTGACGTCACCTGACCGTCAGCGCGGCCACTGCCATCTGCCGCGGGCTATCCCTGTCACGGATGGGGCGAACGCATGAAGTGACTGGAGCCCACCCCGCCACTTATGGGTGAATTAGAAGGCAGGAAGGCGAGCACTCCAACCAACCGAAGTATTGTGACGGGCTATAGCAGATTTCGGGAGGGGGCGGCGTAAAGAACAGCTCGGTCATGCATCTTCCACCTGGCTGTACCACAAAAAAGATGGTCCGGTGGAGTGAAATTATCACATTTTGTGCGGTGCGGCATAGAGAGATGGAAGTGATGGGATGGTGCGCGTGGTGTTTTCTTTATGAAATGGATGTTTCGTTGGTAACGTTGTCTAACCAAAACATCCTGGCGTACTGAAGGTTTACGACTTTTGACATGAAACCTCCCGGTTTGGAACAAATGGTGAAACGCCAAGAATGCAAGACCCTTCTTGTTTATGCAGCTTCCATGTTGAAGGCTATCCAACGAACACGGCCCATACATTTTAAGTTCAACACGTCTCAAAGCTGTCAGAACGTCGGTCGCACTAATCCTTCCTATTATCTGCCCATCTACTAATTAGGTCGTGCAAGTCAGTTTCGTCTTTGCACACATAAATCCCGGCAGTGTACACAAATTTTTATTGCCTCTGGTATGTCCTACGTGTGAGGTCATGCCATTCCGCATCAGACGTCATTTTACACCTCAGGCCATGGGTGAAAAAGGTTTCTGATTTGCCGGATATGATTGCACGCACGCACGCAAGCAAGCACACGCACACGCACACGCACACGCGCATCTGTATATATATATATATATATATATATATATATATATATATATATATAATATAGACATATATCTCTCATTACATCTCCTCCTCTCTCTCTCTCCGTCTCCTCTCTCTCTCTCTCTCTCTCCTCTCCTCCTCTCTCTTCTCTCTCTCTCTCTTCTCTCTCTCTCTCCTCTCTCCTCTCTCTCCTCTCTCTATCTTCCTCTCTCTCCTCTCTCTTCTCTCCTCTCCTCTCCTCTCTCTCCTCTCTCTCTCTCTCTCCTCTCTCTCTCCTCTCTCTCTCTCTCCTCTCTCTCTCTCTCCTCTCTCTCTCTCTCTCTCCTCTCTCTCTCTCTCTCTCTCTCCTCCTCTCTCGCCCTCTCTCTTCTCTCTCTCTCTCTCTCTCTCTCTCCTCTCTCTCCTCTCTCCTCCTCTCTCTCCTCTCCTCTCTCGCTCTCTCTCCTCCTCTCCTCTCTCTCTCTCTCTCTCTCTCTCTCTCTTCCTCTCTCTCTCTCTCTCTCTCCCTCTCTCTCTCCTCTCCTCTCTCTCTCTCTCTCTCTCTCTCTCTTCTATCTCTCTCTCTCTCTCTCTCTCTCTCTCTCTCCTCCTCTCCTCTCTCTCTCTCTCCTCTCTCTCTCTCTCTCTCTCCTCTCTCTCTCCTCTCTCCTCTCTCTCTCTCTGTATATATACATATACATATATATATATATATATATATATATATATATATATATATAGTAAAAGTGGATACACTTGACTATAGCCGTCTACAATCTCGTCTTTGGAGGCATCTGGCCGCGATGTTGGGGCGGTTGTGACGCACGACCGGCGTCCACGCGGCGGTGCGGTCTCCCAAACCGACTCCGAGTGAGCCGCTTATCGTGGCTGCGGGGGCGGTCGCGGCGCTGTTCCGGCTGGCGGGGATTTCCGTGTGGCGGCCGCCATGCCTGCCGGCGCGACGGTCTGCGCTGGTCATGTTGTGGGGGTTTACTGTCAGGATAAGTCACTGACAAGCTTCCTTACGTCGCTCATTCTGGGCTAATGAATGTCCTGGCTAGTGTGTTTTTTTTATTTGTAATATCCCACATAGCCATCGTTATGGTATTTGGCGTTCATGTGCAGCGGGAAGCATACTGCACTAGGCACCTCACCGCTGTGCGACAAGCCCGGGTTTCGTAGCTGGTTTCGTAGCTGGCCGTGCTTTGGTCACGTCCTCGTGATAAGATGAGGATGGTGTAGAACTGCTCTTCATGCCTGACTGATCATTGCCTGTTAGCATCACGCGCCTCATTAACCGACTCAATTGTGAGCGCTCTTTAGTGTATCAGGTTGGGCCGCCCAGCCCTTCTCCGCCAGGCCGGGCTCAAGCTTGGTTGGTGAGGATGGGACACAATGGCCGGAGCGTCTAAGTCAGGTGACGCATAACAGAGTCCTCTGCTCGTGTCAGGGCAATGTGACGGTGCTAGGATGCGTTCGCGGTATTGCGTGTTAAGGTCGCTCGCGAAGGGGATGATTCTGAAATATTCTGGCCAAGGACGGAAGAGTGCAGCAATGCGGAGTGCGTGTCGGCAGACAGCATCGACTCCGGTGGGAAGTTACTATGTTCTGCAGCCTATTAGCATGATTTAGGATGACCTGAATGTTGAAATGTGCTGCGTATATCACAAGCTGTGACTCATCAGCAAGAGGCAGGCTGAAATCGCTTCGCATCACCACATCAAGCAGCCTATAAAACCTGACGCTGTAGCTTCAGCGCCTGTGTATGTAACGTCACACAGACGCGACAGGACGGCTCGGGCCTGATCCTAACTGTTATAAGTTCGTAGCGCGAAATGCAATTCACCAGCACGGATAAGTCCGATTAAGGATGCAAAAACACCATTCATGCCCGAAATCTAATTTGCCACCAGAGGTCTTCTTGTAATTCCGCTGTAACCTGATTTAAGATGACCTGAGCTTTCCATTAAGCCACTATGACCTTCACACACGTCGGGCTTCACAAACAAGTCGCACTCCCAAAGCGTGTCAAAACAAAAGAAATAGAAAATAAACGCAAAAAGCTTTGGTATTTGCCAGCAGTTGAACAGTGTGCGACACTATTATGGGAAACAGCCTCGGCTTTTTCCATATTTGATGAGAGATACTGACAATTTCAGACCAAGGCCACCTCTTTTTTCCGAGTTTTAAAGCAAAAACAAAGGTACGTCAAACGGCGCGGTCCAGTAAACGACGGGTTGAATGAAATGAATGTTGCGAAAAAGAGAGCCCTGAAACTGAACTAAAAGTCGGAGGCGAGACGTGTAATCATGACATTTGGGGCGCGAGCCCGTATGTCTGTGACTGGTGGGATCGCGTCTGACACTTTTCCAATTGAGAGGTACAAACCGCGTCCACCTGAGCCAGCAGGAGAGAACCACGGTATTAAACAGCTCCTTATTTTGAAGATGGAAAATGCAGGAACTCATGGGTTGATAATTACTGCGCGGTGAGGTGATATGAGACCCTTCTAATGCACCTGGGCAGTGAGAATAATAAGGAAAAAATGTTGCTGACCGCAGCGAGATTCCTTGATGCGTGAAGAAGTGCACACCAATAAGCATTGAATGCAAAATAAATATAAATATGGAAAGATTCGTGATAACTACATGACATAATTGAGTGTAATCTTTCAAAACCAATAGATTTCAGAGACTGCGTGACAGTCCTTGACTGGGTCCTACAGAGATCTGGAGGACCCCGTGAATGCAGACTGTAGGTCGAAATGGGGTCAGAACATCGCATTAACATAACCAAACCCTGTTCATCTGGAAAGATTTGACCTTCAATCGGAATCGATTCATTTGGCGTAGTTTTGAGCATATTCGCTTACAAGTCTTAGAACCAAAAAACCCAACGCCTGGCGATGCAGCCTCCATAATCCACGCGGCGTCGGTCCCGAGGCTAGCGCTAGGCGGCAGCCAACAGGCGGACGAAAATTATGACGCATCTGGAAGAGGTATCTTTGAATGCTTTCAACATTTTCAAGCAAACTAAAACCCTTATCGCTCGTGTTGCTGTAATTGTTAATCTGTTTTGAGGACAACAGCACAATTATAAAGGTGAGGTAGACGCCCCAGCCTAATCAATGAGCAGTACGAGTGCGAACAAAACTTTCGGAAGCATTATTTCATGACGGTCGCCCTCGCGTGCGCGGCGCTCATCGGTTGGTGCTGTTGGCAGCGGCCAACGCCGTTCGGTTTTATGAAAACTGCAGCGCCGCCCATAGCTGTTCTCACCGCTAAGATTGCTAGCGCGCAGGCTGAAAACTTCCTATGTAATTCATCCAGAAAGTGGATTTTTCAAAACAACAGGACGCTCTCAGACAAACAGGGGCTACCCTTTTTCACTTTTGGCCTCATTTAAATCTACTCTTTTGGACACTGAGACGCTTTTTATCGGCAAGGAGCCCCGTGGGTAGTACAATAGGGGCACATTTTCGTCTCCGACCAAGCACTGAAAGGCCACTTCGTCCCAGCTCAGGGTGCCTACCGGCTGCCATTTTTGCAACACTGGGCGGCGTTCCCTGGTCGATCCGGAGGGTCTGATGCATCCTACATCTGGCCCCGCCCTGACGCGGAAAGCCCTCTGACCCGGCAGTTGGCCCAAGATTGATCCAGTAGCCCTGATTGGTTCAGCATGACCCCTTATCGCAGCAGGTGGTCTAATGATTGACACAGATACTCCATTCCCGATTAACGGGCAAGTGGTTGGAGTGGGGTGGAGGACCTCTGTTCTGTACTAGAGACCCTGAGTGGCACAGGGCCCTTCCATTATCTTCTTGGGGGCTCACCATGGGCTCTCATGCTTCCTTTTATTTCAGAGAGCCTCCGACCAACGCAGGAAAACATCTGGGATTCGGAGCCCAGTCTATGTCCCTATTCATCAAATACTCCCTTGACCGACTCGGGACCTGGTGCTGACACAGGACCCTTTGTTAAGCATTGTGGGCCCTGCCTGGCACAGGGCCCTCATTGCAACAGCGGCCCAGATCAATGCAAATCGTGCGGGCCCCGGCGTGATGTGACTAACAGCTGTAACTCTTTGAGCTGTACGTGGCCTTCAGCCTCCCAATCGCACTATTGATCCTCGATCCCAACGAGCCAATCGGGCCTGTCTTCATCTACTCGAACGCTACCCTGGCCAACTCGGGACCTTTTACCGATACAGGATCCCTGTTAGGCAATGTGGGCCACTGACCGACACGGGCTCACATTCACTCAAGGGCCCCGACCAATATAAATCAGGTGCTTATCCCTGCTCGGGAAATATGCCCCCAGATTCAGACCGAGACGGAACCGACTAGATCCTCGTCGACTCGGGGGGGGGGGGGGGGACAATCGGCGCAAAGAGTGCTGTGATTGGCATTTGAGAACTCGGCTCACAGGGCCAGGACCATTAATACGACCTCTCACCAGCCCGTCGGGCCCTTTATTATCGGGGTCTGTACACACCAAGAAATATGTATCGCAAACAATGGGTATGAGAAAAAATGATGCGCAAAAATGTGTAAGCAAGTATGGTATCAAACATGCATGTGGAATATTTTGATATGAAGAGTCGTGTATGTGCGCGAACAATGTATGTGCGTTTGAATAGAAATGCAATGGGAATGCTTCGTAAAAGAAGAGATGCTGTGCGGTATGTGTTGACGGGGATTCTGCGACGGCAGGAGTGACTTAAACGATTTCGACCATGATTTGCGCGGGTGATGATTTATCCACACGAATGCTTGCGATTTAGAGATGTGCGTACAAATAAATGACCCACTAATATATGAGATACGAATTTTGATGAATGGAATTATGCGAGTGCAAAAATAGGGCGCAAAGAAATGCATTGCGAATTTCTGTTCTGAAGCCGGTTTTCAAAACTAGGAGGCCGCGGGCCCGAAAATCCCTCGAGCAGTCCCACCCCTCACTTCGCCAACAGCAGCCCTGCTTGTGACAAGGCACCACGTGCGCCATCGCCGCTGGACCGCTTCCGATTCCACCGGGATCTATCACTGCCATGGGTCACCGGGTTTCACAAGGATTCCACTCAACGACTACATTTCCGCGAAATTCGGGACGTGGTTGCGCTGGCCACCCCGCGTCCATCGCTGCGATCAACTAGCCCTTGCTCCGAAGTCACCGGTCGACATGCATAGCCAGCAGACGACTACAGCTACGCCAATCCGCAGCTGTGAGCGGCCATCAGGGAGGCAGCGTATAACGACGGATGAGGTGCCGCAGCAGACGATAAGTGAGCTGTCGACGGGCCACGGCCGGCAGGTGTTGGCCCCGATCTTCGGCTGCTCACGTGCGCAGCTAAGTAGCTCGCTGCTCGTTACCGTCGAATCAGGCGCGCCAATCAGCCGTTAAACGCAGCCGCCGGTTAAGGTCGCGGTGCGTCGGCACGCGCGCACTTGTCTCGTCCCCCGCCGCCAGCCGGCAGACCCCGCTGCTCGCCAGGCGAGCTGCCGCGCTTTGACCTGCCGGGTCCTCCGCCCGCTCGCAGTCAGAGCCGCCCCGCCGCTGGTCAGCCCACGCCTGTCGGAGGTGAGCCGATGCTGTGCTGCGTCGCGGGGCACGAGCCGGAGAGCTGGTGCCGCGGTGTTCAGCGCGCCCATCCCGGGGACATGGGCAGCTTCGCAGGGGTCGGCACAACATATCATTGACTAGTTTCAGACATCGCGGAGCAAGGCTGTGACCTGAATTCTAGTGCCAGCGGCGTAGTGGGACTTTCATAAAATAATTCATGGCAGTGTTGGTTCGACGGAAAAAAACATTCTGCCAAACGCGAGTTTTCCGGTTCTCCATGCCTTTAGCAACCCCGTGGTTTGGGAAAATCATGGTGGAGGGGGGAAGGGGGCGGAGGTGAAGTGGGGGAGGGGATGGAGGAGGGGGGTGAAGGGGCGGTGAAGGGGGAGGGCGAACAAACCAAGAAGCAAAGGCCTTAAGTCTTACAGATCTCAATTCGTAGGAATAGCTCACAGCAAGGCAGTAGGTTGAGCTTGTCTCAACATCAACTAGCCAGATATGTTCTGGGCGCTCCAGCCGGGCCAGCCGTGGTCATGACAGGCTCTTATCTTTATATCAGCTGACCGCACCGCCATGCAGCTTTTGGCAACAACTGTCAAAATTCTTGAAAGTTGCGCTGGAACATTTTCGAAGCACCTACCGCCAACTGTTCTCTGTTTTCAGGTGGAAGCTCGAGGTTTCAGGCCGATTTTTACTGTCATGCTGCGATGTTCCCAAATTTCACGTCGCCCGTTTAGTTAACATGGAAACGTAAAGCTGAAACGTGACGGTTGCGAAAAGGCAACCGAAAAATGAAGCATAGGTCGAGATCAGATTCCTGTCTGGACAAACCGGGGGGTGTCGACACGAGACAGGCACATCACCAAACCTGAGTGAGCCCAACAATCTCTGGCCGATAGCAATGTCAGTAATTGGCCAGGAAGTGGCCGATGTCGGCTCTTGAGACCCATTCTCACATATCACGCCCAGTGCCCGAAACCAAGAGAGACTGGTAAATAAACGCTACACAGACTTTCACCCTGGATCGTGACAACCAATAGCTACCCTCAAAGGGTGCGTTCCGTGTGTTTTTTTGTTACGGTCACACTAGGACAACAAAAGGATGCGTTGTGTTGAATGAGATTGGCAAGGCTTGCCTAAGCCCATAGCCAGCGAATTTTTAAGCAACAGGATTCGTGAATTAGCGCGGACGCCCCATCAGTGAACTCACCTTGCTAAATGCGATACAAGATACACATTTCGGTGCGCTGATAGGATCCATTTGCATAGATTTCCGAGGACATCAGCGCCCATTCTCTAACGTGTTTGTGTCGTCTGCACGACGAAAACAACTATGTCCTCACGTCGCCCACCTTACGGCGCTGCAAGGCGTGACGGTGACAAACAGTCCATCGACGTTATTTTGCAGAAGGCATACTTATAACGAGCCTATAGCCGAGGCGCCATTGGCTGGGCTGAAGCCGTGCCCGTCGGCCCGGCGGGATTTTCGGGGCTGTAGCCAGTTCCATAGCCCGAGCATTGCACAACCGGTCATCTGTCACTTGTTTCGCACGTTGAGGTGACTAATGACGGCAAAATGTGGCTCCAATGTGGCAATGCTGCACTAGAGACCAACAGTTACATGAATAGATTCATGAATATGCCCAAGGAAAGGGATAGCAGTTCCGCCCCAGACATTTGACAGAGTTGAGCCTGTTCATTATCTTACAGTTGTCATATGCTGTGCGAAGTTGCCAGGCAAACCTCCCAGTCATTTATGGCCTTGCAGTTATTTGTCTTCACAGCTGACCACCTCACCTTCCATTTGCGTTCAGCAGCTCATGAGAATTTTTTAAGCGAACGCATGACCAGCTCTGGATGTGATCTGGCCAAGCGGCGCTGAATCATCGACGACATGGATTGGTTTCGACACGGCGTGATTCCGGCGCGCCTTCCTTTCCGGCAGGACGCTCGTGCACAATGGAGAGGTACAGGGGCCGTGTTGCCGTTATCACCGGCGTCAGCTCCGGCATCGGTGAAGCCCTGGTCCGGGCCCTGGTCCAGGCAGGGGTCAGAGTCGCCGGCTGTGCTCGCAGCTCGGAGAAACTGCAGGCAAGTCTGGCCGGGCCGAAGGCAACGTTCATGATCAATCGTACATCAGGTCGGCCGTCGGAGTGTCTTTTTACGGTGACGTTTGGTACTAAGTTCAGTTTATTTTCATCTATTGGCAACAGGCTCAAGTCCCACTGACAGTCCAAGTCAGAGGTCCAAACGCCAGATACAGTCCTGATGTTACAAGTGCGCGTCACTGGTCATCACCGGACAGGACATTCATCCACCAGCTTGGGGCGTGAACGCTAAACGAATGGGTGTTAATCTCGGTGTTGTATGTCAGTCTTCGGTGTCCCATTAATTCATTGTTTGAAAAAGATACCTAAGGAAATTCGGTAGGCAAATGCTTGTCATATACAGTGTTTGTTATGCACCTTGCAAGTTTGGAGCGGGATTCTCATAAGAAATCAACACAGAAATACGCATTAGGCATTTCGGTAACATCTCGTTGATATTTGTTGGAATGCCAGCAGAACGCCTTCGTCGATCATGTCAGCCCTTTGGAATGGCAAGACCATAACACCTAGAGCTCTTCCTGGTCTCCTTGTTACGCCAACTGCAACAAGGAAAGCTAAAATCTAGTAGGCGGCGTCTGCTTTTCAACGGCGTGACGCGGCGGAACGTGTGGAGCACGTTTGTACAGGCTCAAGACATAGGCACGGCGAACGAGTGCGCGGGATATCCCATTCATGTAAGGAATCGATGCCATACTGTTTCCACCCTGTTTCAGTTTGCTTTCGCTGTACGCTGTCAGTTGACACAGCAATATCCTAACATGGAAAAGATGACCGTACTAAAAAGGCTCTAGGTACGTCTAAAACCACATGTCTCCAGCCCATCTGCCTGGAGCGCAACGAGACCATTCATCACGGCCTCGGTCTTGGTTGGTATTTAAGTACTTGAGTCGATGTGTCTGGCAAAGCTTGGTCTGGGATATAAGACCATCAGCCAAGTCGCCCACGGCTTCCAGTCGCCCCAGACTAATGGCATGGACCCTACAATGAATAGACGGCTGCACGCCTCATAGTCATGGTAAACGACTTGCACTTAGCAGGGTTAGAGGGATTCTAGAGGCCTCCTTTCTGAAATGAAATGTAGTCTTCTGCATTTATTTCGGCTGAAAATAAGCTAGAGTACTATTAGAGATACGCCACTGCTCATAAACTTCGCTACCTTGGACTATGATTAGCGTCGGAATCATTAGCGTCGAAACTAAGGTAGTTTTCAATACATGTCGAAGGCAGTGATTTCTTAATCAAGGTCATTGCGTACTAAAACAGTCCGAATCACTTAACTCCACCATTCGAGACTTTTATATGGACGTCTTAAATTTGGACAGCATTGCTCAGCTGATTCTGCAGGAACACGTAGCAACACCGCCGTGGCTTTTGGAACATGAATTTACGCACGAAAGGATTTCGTGAGCATGAAGCCATTTCCAGAAAACAAGTTGTTACTGTTGGCGTCCTATTGCTTTGATCTACTTGGTTTCGGGGCTAACTCATCTGTCATGTAACAACAAAACATACATCTTTACGTCAAGTTAACAAAGTTTTGAACTAATGTGTCAGGTTTTCAGATAGCTTTTGAAGGCCCAAGTGTATGTAAAGCTTGCAATACCCGAGTAGAACTTAATGCCATTCGAAACCACCAAACTTGGTTTTGGTGGATAATTGGTCTTGGATCCTTTGGTTTTGGTGGATAATTCATTTTAATGGACGGATAGCAGCAAGTTGCGCCCCCCACCCCCCGGTGCATGCTCCTGAAAGTGCATACACCGGAGGACAGTCAGCGTATACCACGTGAGTTCAAATGCGATGAGCTATGCATGGATCGCCAGGCGGCGCTCATTAGACATGTACCACTTATTTTGCATGAGCCGCGAGACAAAGCCCAAGCTACTTGTCCGATAGAGCTGGTTTCTATTCTGCCAGGTAAAAAGCTGTATGTTGTCGGTTTCCGCTCTCTCGATGCATAAAGGAAAAGTTGGTGATGAAATAGGCAGCCTCATATGGCTCTCTCAAGAGTCTCTCAAGAATCGGGTCGAAAAGGGCGAGAAAAACCTGGCGCAATAATTATTAGAGGGTTGCTCTTATCTTTTTGGAAGGAGAAATACGATTAACCACCTTTCAACTCGCCAGAAAAGATGCTTGACTAACACCAATTGGTAGCTAATGGATGGATGGGCTGGCAAAAAAATCAACTAAACATTTTTTGAAAGGATGATTTTGGCAACCTTTGCTAAATTAGCTTGTTGTGCAATATCTGATCGTACCACCCAAGTATACTAGTTCCAGCTCAACGGAAAAAAATTGCGTGCGGTTTGGCCGTGCAAAGTCGCCACACGGCCGCCTCTACCCGCACCAGCCCTGCCTTCTTTTCGCCGATGACTGGTTGGCCGTCGCTGACGAGTCGGCGCAAGTGCGCGCGGTCAGCACGCACGGTCAGTCGGTTTCTTGGACTGAATCTACATGTCCGCCACGTGAATCCACATGTGCGCAGTGGTTGAGCGTATTCCAGTTCTCAAGCGCTGAAGGGTACTCCGTCACTCGACATGACTCGTCATGTCGTCAGTGATGTAATCAAAATCAAAGGCAAAAGCCTCCACCAGGGGCATGGTGTCCAACAGCACGTCACTGGCGCGCTCAGCCGGGTCTCGTCTAACGGCTGCGTCATTCTTCCGCCGGACGCGCGCCCGACAGGTGTCTCGCACAGCGCGTGCACATACGGCAGGGACGATGGATGCAAAGCCCGCGTCGATTAGCGTTACACGGGGTTAGCGTCTGTCGCTGGTGACATGATCTTGCGGAGGCAGAACGGTCTTTGCGGTCCGCGAGCCTTACCACACCAGTAACCATCGTCCTGGCGACAGACGCTGAAGCAGTCCTTGGGGACTGACCAGGCCCGGTTCCTCGCGGTGACCTGCGACCTGGCCCAAGAGGACCAGGTGCGAGCCTTCTTCAGCCAGGTCGTGGCCGAGTGGGGCTCGGTCGACATCCTCATCAACAACGCCGGTCTGGCCTTCAACTCATCACTTCTTGGTACGCGAAGCCCGCGCTGCTTGATGCCGGCTTGGGACCTGCGCCGTGGGTATATCGTGGGACGTGCGTCGCTGGGTGCTTGCGTGGGACCTTGCCCGTCGGATGCTTGCGTGGGACCCTGCCTGCTGGGTGCTGACGTGAGGTCTGCGCTCCTGGATGGTCATGTGTGCCTGGCCTCCTATGGGTGCAGGGCATGCACTGCTGCGATCGGTTACTTCCGTGTGCCCTGCGCGGGCCTATCCAGCCGCAGACGCTGTCGGCGGAACAACGTCTGGTCTACGACCGTATAACGCACCACACTGTCGTGTTAGAGAGGCCCTCGCTTCGGAATGCACTTTGGAATATGACGCTCTAACCATTCACCTATCGGGTAGGACTGTGCGTTCTTTTCTGGTGTATGGCGTTCGTCATTGGGCACTATTACACGGAGCGCTAAAAGAATCCCCAGCTGAGCATAATAGTACAGCTCAGAGTGCTGCTGATTCTAGCCGCAGAGTGCTGCTGATTCTAGCTGCTGATTCTAGCTGCTGATTCTAGCTGCTGATTCTAGCCGCAGAGCGCTGCTGATTCTAGCTGCTGATTCTAGCCGCAGAGCGCTGCTGATTCTAGCTGCTGATTCTAGCCGCAGAGCGCTGCTGATTCTAGCTGCTGATTCTAGCCGCAGAGCGCTGCTGATTCTAGCCGCAGAGCGCTGCTGATTCTAGCTGCTGATTCTAGCCGCAGAGCGCTGCTGATTCTAGCTGCTGATTCTAGCCGCCGTATCTGCTCTTGGCATGCACTGAAGTTACCGCAATGTGGCCACGTTGTGTAAGGAGATCAAACGAGGTTGTGACATGTTCGTTTATTTGTGATGCATGCAACACATGGCTATAGGACCATAACGCAACAGGTCTACACAGCTGTGTATGCTTTCTATGGCGTGTTTGAAAGGGATTGAGCCCACCAGAAAACGCTGAGCTTATATTATTCCTAGCAAGAAGACAAATCTATTATTGATAATGAGTTGTTTTCAACCAAGCACGCGCAGATCAACGAAAATATTAGTGCTTTCAGCCATGTTTAAAGCCTCAGTTCAATACGCTACACCGCTGCGACACATAACGTCGCGGTAACGTCGGTAGATGGCAGTGATACTGGCCTTTCATGGGGTCCATGTAAACACGCGCCCGGGTGGCCGGTTGAGTGCCCTCAGTTCGGGCAGGGGTCAGTTTGATCCCCTGAGACCTGAAAAACTAAGAAAGTTGCAGAAACGAAATTCCCACGGTGTGTTGGCCTGTACAAAAACTCACTTGCGTAGGAATTTAAGGCTCCTTGGTCATGATCTTTGAGTCGAGTAAGCTCAAACAAGGTCAAATCCCAGATGTGTCCAAAGTATCCCCAGAACCTAGATACCTGATCTAAGCAAAACATGGCTGGCGCTTAGTTAAGATCATGGACTTTATTTGACCTTCGATGGACATGGCAACCGAGTGATACGAGACCGCTTTAAGTTTTGCATTTAAAGAAGTGTCACTTTCTAGGCAGGATGTCCCTAAAAACAATATGTTGACCTGGGTCATTTTACATCAGGGACCTATTTTGACCGTGTGTAATTCCATGAAATATGTACAATGCGGTTCTTGTTACCAATAAATTTTTAATAAGCACCAAAAACTACTATAAACAGCAGGCTCTTGGAGAAATAAAAGAGGTCGGTTTTGACCTTGGTCTGATCTGCATGCCTAAACAAGGCCAATGGAATTAGTTCCCTGAATTGTTTTGCTGCCTAAGGAACTATCTCAGAGATGTATGGTTTCATCTAACACTTGTTGCATCAGATTGAACGTTTCCTATAAATTGTCTTCGCTGAATCTATGGCCTGATTTTGACCCCTTACGCAGGTTACCGACTTTACAAGGTGCATGCAGCTTTTTGATAGTAAACCATCCGATATTCAATTGTCCACAACTATGCAAAATGTGAAACGACGTCATCGCACCGTCCGGAAACCATTCCGGAGAAACCTTGAGGGGTGGGTCAAATTGACCACCACCCGAGCGCGTGGAGTGCAAAGTTTCGCGCAGAAATATGGCAGCATCCCGAGCGGTCTGGTCTTAAAATGAAATGTAGCATCTGAGCCAGGATATTGTGCCCTTTTCTAAGTATGAAACTTAAACAGATGTTTCCTGACCCCAACCTCATTCCTTTTCAATTATCACGCGTACAATTTGGCCCAAGATCGTTCGGCTTCATGCATGCAGAGTGCCGGTGTCTTCAGCAAATAACTGGATTCACAATGTATTTACTTCTGATTTTTTATTGTTGTATTTCATAATCATCCCTGGTGCACGTTCACATTAATTTCGAGGCACAGCAGTGTAATAGTGCATGCCCAGGCAAGCAGCGAACGTGGCCACTTTTGGCGCGCTCGTCGAGGTTCCGGCTGCTAGTGATGATCACTCGGGTTTGCTTCACAGACGGCACTGTTGAGGAATGGAGGACGATGGCAAACATCAATATCGTGGCCCTCTGCTTCTGCACCCAGCTGGCTGTGCAAACTATGCAGGAGACAGGCGTCACGGACGGCTACATCATCCACATCAACAGGTGACACCGCTGCTACGTCGGTCCGAGACCCATCCAGGCTTTCCCCTATTAAGATTATTTTGAACCACTAAACTACTGATGCCTCTGTGCCTCTGAACACCTCCCGTCAATCATGGCGAACTTTCCTCGATCCTGTCTGCAGATATCGCCTCCTCCTGATGTCCCGAACAGTAAGTGAAACAAGATAAAAACAGAATTTACACACATCCCATGTCAGGCATCCTCATCACTGAGATCACCTGTGAACTCGTGTTTGGCAAAGTACGATGCACATTTTTGGTTCTTTTGATTTCCTTGGTGCAACGACCGATCAAAGTACACCATTAACGTGATGCATCCGGCAGACACAGAAAAACATCGAACTTATCCTGTGGCAAAATCTGTTGGACTAGATCATGCTAGATCATGTGAAAACAATGCTTGTGTGCTCACACTACAATTGGCTCATAATTAAGCCTCATTCATTTCGGTTTTTATTCGCCGTGACACTGTCGTGGTAGTGGGTTCAGGCAGACTGCCCAAGGTCAGCAGGGGTCAAGTTGGGTCCCGTTGGCCTAAGTCTAGATCATCATAGATAACAACGTGCTCCGTTGACTTTCTGACGTCGCATTGCAATAAATAAACAGTATGTGTTCTCGCAATCTGAAGACTGCATGTGTCGCATCATGAAGTATCAGAAAAGCAGCCACTTACAGCGTAGGTTACATGGTCATACTAAGTCGACTTTGCGTTATAGTGTGAACTTGACTTGAGTTTTCGAATTACGGGTATTGTTTTGCATACTACGCATTCGGACATCTTCCTGATCTACTGATGGATCCAACAGAAAGTGCAGGGATGGCTCAGTATTTTGGAAGTTGCAGGCTTTTATCTCGGTGCCATAATTGCGCTGTGTACTCCTTACGCCATCCTGTTTCAGAGATATATGAACATGGGCCTATAAATACGCTGTGTACTACTTGCGCCATCCTGTTTCAGAGATATATGAACATGGGCATATAAATACGCTGTGTACTACCTACGCCAACCTGTTTCAGAGATATATGAACATGGGCCTATAAATACGCTGTGTACTACTTACGCCATCCTGTTGTATAGACATATCATTAACTATTCATCTGCCAGACCGCTATTTTACTTTGATCGGTGTATAACGGATGTTATGCCGCCTTAAACGTTTCAAAGACATTGCCGATAATTGATGCCCTGGTTAATTGTCAACGACCAACATCTGTAATATCACATGTTGGTCTGGTGAACTGTTTCCGCTCTCCCATGCAGCAGGCTTCAGTGATCTAAGATTTGCTTTGTGTCATGGCCAGCCGTCACACCAGCACTTGAATAAGTTCTGGGTGCCCAAGTTGGCCTCTAGATACAAGCAACCAGCGATCGCAAATATCAAAACCTTTAACGCCATCCGATTTTCGGCGGCAGCGGCGACCTTGAGGATAGCAACAGTGATATATCCCACGTCGTGAATCCGGGTCTGGCGATTTACACTTGAATCGGCGGTGACCATTCCGTTGGTTCCTGGGAGGAGAAACGACGATAAAGTAAAAAGTCAAGGAGGAGAAAAATACCCCCACCGCCCGGTAACGGCTAAATCCATCAGGCATTTCCGAATTAGCTGACACTCGTGTGATGCTTGTTTGCAGCGAATCGGGTCACATGCATCCGGTGCCCTCCAAGTTCCACTTCTACTCGGCCACGAAGCACGCTGTGCGGGCGCTAACCGAGAGCATGCGGCTGGAGCTGAGCAAGACACTGCCCAGCGCTCGGATCAGCGTGCGTAGCCTCCTGTGGGGCATCTACCCATCTGTCCTCATCATCATCGTCATGTATGCATCCATCCACCCGTCATCGTTTATATTATCATCATCATATGTGTTCAGCTCTCTTCAAGCATGTAATCTCTGGCGTAAAATCCCGGATGGAGTATAAGTTTTTTGTTTTACAAGAGAAGAAAACCAGCTTGAAATGTACAAAAAAGGCCTAAAGCTTCTGGGTTTTCCGAACTCCGGTACACAATGCTGATAATGATCGAAGCTCAACAAGTTAAGGAGCACTGGTTCAGCGTCATTATCAAGAAATAATTGGCAATGCTGACCACTCAAGTACCAGGCCAACAAACTATTCGGCTTACAGCAAAGCTTGACTAATATGCTTCAAGGACTAACCGCTCCAAAAAGTGGTGGTTTACCCAAGAAGCTAAGCAATTAGTGCCCAGTAATCAAAGCGTGGGGAAGCCTTGGTTATGTCCACGGTGAAGTCACGTTTGACCCGTCGCATTACGTTTTCGTAAATGTTTCTATTTTCGTAACTGTTTCCGGGACACCGTAATCTTCGGAGTCACATGCATCTCTTTCAGTCGGGATTAAGCGTGAAAACCGCCTATGGCATGAAGTTTTAGCGTTTGAAAATATTCGAAAAGGTTGGAATCCTGCAAATTTTGGATCTTAAAAAGTCGAACACAATGCGAATCTAAATTTGAATACTAGGAGCGACTGTCGAATCTTGAAAGCCATCATTTGCATATGCAATACCGATAATTATAAGTGAAATTATTTCATCGTATCTGATGGCTGCTTCATTACGTTGAAATATGGAACATTTCCTTTAAGGACCGGGTATGCACCTTTATAAGAACATAAACAGAGCGGTATTCATTGCATATCGGTTTTTTAGTATTCTTGACGAAATTCATCGTCGGCTCACTGGTGACCTTTCCATGGCACTTGGGAAATGCTGGCGTTCATGAAGGCCCTGCGTTTGTACCGAACCGGTGCGACGCATCAGCGGTCTGCCCTTCCCAGCCTCCTTCGGTCCCGCTGATGGTCGGTGGCCGGTTGTCGGCAGTCGGTGAGCCCCGGACTTGTGGAGACGCAGTTCCTGGCCAAGATGTCAGGTCGGCCGGAGCAGCAGCTGAACGTGTTCACCCGCATGAAGGCGCTACAGGTGGAAGACGTGGTCGAGACCGTGGTGCACCTGCTCGAGACTCCGCTTCATGTCCAGGTTGGCTCTCTTGGCCCACGGGGCTGTCTGTCCCGGGTCATCCGCTGACGGTAGCGTTCGTGCGGACTGCGTCACTGCCAGCCCCACAGCTGAAGGCTGTTCTTGTCGCAGCGGCCCGTGTCTTTCGGTGTGGTGCCATGACATTAGCGCCACGGCAAACCCTCCTATCGACAGGAGTGCTACGACATCAGCTATGGCGATATTACTCCTACCGCAAAAACTTCAACAGACAAGTTATACGCGACATGACTTCTACCAAAAAGCCTTACACGTGACATGAGTGGTAGATGACAAAACTTATGCTTCAAAAACTTATTCACGTCATCACATCTACTGCAAAATATTATAGTCTTTACTTGTACGTGATATCACATCAATGCAAAAATCACTCACAGCATGAGTGCTACACGACGAAATTTCTATTGCAAGAACTTACGCTGGCCAGTACTCATACAGCAAAGATTTATGCAACCTTCACTTAAACGCGACAATACTTTCATGGCAAAAACGGATACACGACATGAGTACTATACGATTAAACTTATACTGAAAAAGCATACACTAGTCATTACTTCTACGGTAGACTTGACCACAAATATTTGCTATAATACTAATGTGCCTTTAGGTCTTGGCGGTAGAAGAAATGCAGCGTACAAGTAATAGCTGTATAAGTTTTTGCAGTAGAGGTAATGGCGGATGTAAGTTTTTGAGGCATAATTTTTGTTGTGTAGGACTTATGTCGTTTGTAAGTCTTTGTAGTAGAAATAAACTGATGTATACGTGATGAGTGCATAGGGCTTTGGAGCAGAAGTACTGACGAGCATAAATTTTGCAGAGCAGTTTTGTCATGCAGCACTATCGTTGTGCATACGTTTGACAGTAGAAGTAACGTCGTAGCGTTCCTGCCGGTAGGAGTTTTGTTGCAGCATGAACGTAGAACCTTTGGTGTGAGAAGCAACACTGCGCAGATTTAAGCACACATGTTGGGTTAGGAAACTGACGCAAACGGCGTGATAAGAAATCAACATTTCTGGTGGAGGGTGGCAGAAACACGTATGTCCTAATCATTAGCTCAACTCACACACATTTGTTTGCGGCTTATCATGCTATTCGTTTGGGTCGCCAGCAATGCTGCGAGCCCCTCCCTCATTTGCGACAATATTGGATGGTCACGTGCCTTGTTCGAGTCATTGTTATTAACCCAGTACCGCCTCGGGTATTCCACCTCCTATCATCTTCAGCGGTTGATGAAATGTATCCTCATTATTCCAGGATCTTATAGTCGGGCTGAAGAAATTAAAAGAACAATTTAAAAAAAAATATTCCTTTCTTGTATTTTCTTCAGAAGGAAATGGCTTCGATAGCGGCGGTCATTCCCGAACAGATAGCATAAATCTGAAATATGTTATCTGACTGTTGACCTCACAGGTCACTTATAATGTCTTACCAACCCTTGTAAGTCGTCTTACGCATTCGAGGTTCTCTAATGCTGAAAATGATGTCCGCTTAATGTGTGAAGCGGCACTTTGACGTGAAGTGGTGGTACAAATAATTTGGCTTCGGCATTTGGAGGTTGATCTAATATGATGTTGAATGCTAACCTGATGCGGTCCCTTGTCATACTGCAACGACTTGTACTTTGCCGTACCGGACTGGAACAAAATGAAACTAGTTGATGCATCCTCCATATCAGATATGCTAAGTTTTGGAAGTGGCGGCAGTCATGACAAACAATGGACACGAAATGAACGAAAGTATTTCCGTTTAGGGCAAATAATGCAGCAGCGCTAGTGAACTCTAGTTTGTGGTGGACAGCCACATCGGTAACATGTCGCAAATCTTTCACATTTTGTTCCAGATACACGACGTCCTGCTGAGGCCTACTGCACAAACGTCGTGACCACAACGCAGCTGACGGAAAGCGCCTGGAGCGTTTGGACGCATGAAGCCTGCCGTTGCCTCGAAACCCGAAGTTCAGAATGTAGCGTTTGAGAAAGTTTCATCTTGCCTCTCATGTGGGGTGTCATGCGCCCGTTTAGTACTCAAGACTGCTTGCGGTGTCCAGCAGGGTAGTAAATAAACGCATATTTTGCACGTGTGGCCGGAGGAGATATTCCCTTCATGAAACTCTGGTATACACAGCGAATGATGAGGAAAGTAAAGATTGCTCGTTGACATTTTGCAAAAATGCACATAGGCCACACCTTTCGTACGTTTACGTTAACTATTTATTTGCGTCGCGATACGTTATTGCTGCTGGAGGGATGGAATTACGCCTGAGATGGTTTTAACTACATGGATAGAAAATTACGGAAGTTCGGAAGCTCAAGCTCAAGATTCATATCTCGCCTTCCTTCTTGACAGAATTTCAATGGTAACACTGCGACCTCACTGATAGTGATGTCCCATGTGACCAATTCCAAAATTTTGTTCCAACCTACATCGATGTGCATGTAAGCATTGTGTCCAAAAATTGATCGATTTGGTTAGGAGTCCAAAAATCAGTGCCGGGGAATGTGGGCCTGCATTTGGATACATTGAAAGCCGGTGCCCATGACGGTAATCGCCGAGCTTTCTTGTCGCCATGACAACGTTCAGTGTACTTAAACTGTCACCGGCACTGAGCCCGAACGCCAGTCTTAGTACGAAACCCGCTGAGCTGACGCGTAAATGGGATCCAGATTCCTAGGATTCATGTCTTGGATCGGAGTCGGTTCATGGCTCCTGGGGCTCCCAGGCTCAGCGTGCAAGGTTCATGACTGGCCCATCGTGTGCGTGGTTGACACATGCTCAGGAAAGCGGAATTTCAACCCGATTGCAGACTCAACGGAAGACTAAACTTAGTCCGTTAAACATCCTTAATGATAATTAAAGTCCCATTGTCACATGTCCCTGCCCTTACACATGGTGTACGTTTGTCATTAATCGAAAAATAGCAAGATACAAGCGTGAGGATTACAAATTATTTTATATGTCACCGTGTTCAAACGCCTCGCGATGATTCCACTCAGTTGTCACCAGCAGGCATTGGCCTTAAATGTTACAGAACAAAACAATTAAGAAACGTTTGTTTCTAGATAGCCGGGAATAAATACCGGGTTACATGCGGCGGGCAATGAGCAAATTGCATCCTCCGTAAAGGAAACATGAGCTCCAAGAGGCTATCACATTTGTGTTAGCCAATAAGACCCACTTTGCAGAGGGTATTCCCATATGAAACAATGTATTAACCGTGTCCGTCTTTATTTAAAGGGCGCAGTGCAAGTCATTGTAGCAGAAGTGCTTCATAAATATTTATTCACAGGCAATACGATCATAACGCTGCTATAGAAGCGGCTTGGGCACGCAAAATACTAGATACAATTAGAAAAAGTGTGAATCATAGGCTAACTGGTGACCAGCACTGGGACTTTCAAGCATTTCCAGGCACCACACTCCTCAGACTTCAGGCACTCATTCCAGGCATTACCTTGTCACCAGGCTATCTACTCGTTCTGGTTGGTGGATCTAGCCTGCCACTGCCCCACTCGACAACGGTGAGACTTGAAACAGTTCCCGCCAGGCTGGGGCTAGCGTATTCGATTCTGCAACGGGAAGCAACTTCCCGTGCGCGTTGAGGCGTTGCGCGCAGTTTAAAGGGAGTTTTTAATATTTGTATGGGATTTTTAGCTGAAATAGCCACTTTGGAGATCCTTCGGTGCATTTCATAGCCCTGTCCTTAAGACCTAAAATTATTTAACTTCTGAGCCACACGCTCGTGGAGATGTGTAGGCTATTCAGTGCAGCCTATTTAAAAACATATTCGGACCCGCATGATGCCATAGCAATGTCTTACAAGTCCTTCCACCCCATAGGCCATGCGGCGTTCAAGGCCAAGAAAAATATTATCGTTGAACCGTTCTCATGTGGTGTCCGTGAGCGGGATTTCCAGATAAAGTGGACATTAAAGGCAAATATTTACATCTGCAGACATTGAGACAAGCATCAGATATGCTGAAGAAAAAGACCACTTATAACTATAAATATGTTTTTTTAATTTGAAAAGACTTCTCTAGGCAGCACAATTCTCTGTTTAGTAAAGATGCTTCTCAATGCGTTCTGGTTTGATTACGTTATGGTACCCTGCACAACATTGATTGAGAGCCGATTGACGGCCATGAGGCAATCACGCTAACAAACGCCAGATATGAACGCCTCGACAATTATATTATTTTGCCTTGATCGTCGCATGGTTTTTGGAATGGCAGGTTTTAAATGACGTTATTATGACGTCATTAATGCCAAGGTGACTTTGAAATTGTCTCCCGATATACCTTTCCCCACTTCCACGGGCATGTAGCTCAGAAACTAGAGGAGCTTATGTCTTAAGAAGGGCGGGATAGTGAACAGCACCCAAATGTCTTGAATATGGCTATTTCAGTTTAAAGCCCTATATAAATGTGGAACACTTCCTTTAATTGCATGCTATGCAATATTAGGAATTCGACATAGTTGCTAGCTATTACGGTAATATGCCTTGTAACCGAACAAGTTGGAGGAAGCATGCTCCTTTTTTTGTACTTTTCACTTATTGTTAGACCAGACGCGTCTGAGTTGATCGGCAGCACCAATTTTCTCCAAATCTATCTGAAAAGCTCAGCATTACGGTTTGGAATGGCCGACCTGCGGGAGAAAGAAATTTAGGACCTTGGCTCTTTTCGAACTCAACGTTAGGTTTGGGAAACGGAGTATCACATGGTCTAAAGTGACGCACTGTTGCAAACTTCCAACTACGCGCTTCTCGGTAACTGGTTCTTGCCGCCTGCCGTGCCAGTCACAAACGTTCGTTTGTACAGACGGCATTCATACCAGTACAGGTGTCATTTTTAGGCCCACGATGCGCGGCTAAAATAGTTCAAAAATGGTACCTCTTACCCGTTGCAGCTGACACTGGCCCTCATCATATTTCGCGGTCGTCAAGACGGCGACGATCGCAACTACTTTTGTCGTGGATCCTAGATGCAATCTGAGACTACCACGAGGAAAAAAGTGTAGTGCCGTTCCAAAGCGCTGACTGCAATTTGGACTAGCAAATAATTGAAATTTGGATTCCTGTGTTTTGCTGGTGCTGCAGTGGCACCATGCAACGCTTTTATCAAACTTAATGGTCCTGAGGTTTTACCGACTATGTTTTTGAAATATGCCCTTAAGGTAGGACGATTCCCCTAACACCCCCTAGGACGTGCGCTTAAGCCCTTTTCATTTGCTCACCCCTCAAGACCGTTCGCAAAATTTTCCAGACAACAATGCCAACATAAGGAAGACTTGATATTTGTTTAGTTCTAGCGCAGCGTTGGCGTAATTTATTGACAACACGAATAAAACGACGCACTGATTTGCGCTACAAGTTCCATGGACTTGCCATTGACTTCTTTGCAATCTTCGTAACATAACTAAAGCCGATGAACGCAACAAAAGTGTTCTCTGCCGGGTGATGGTTAGAAATGGCTGAAAATTGCTCGTACGGAGTCATGCCTCCCTCCATTTGAAACACTTCCAAAATTTGCATCACGTTGAGAGTGACCTTTCAACATGGTTGTTAAACAATGAAGTGGAAGTGGCATTAGTGGTGCGTAGGTAGCAGGCACTGTGAGCAGTGGAGGAGATAAATGTGTGAGTGAATGTATACGTATATTTGTTATCGGTCTGGGCTGGCTTGACCAGACTTTTAAGCCAACCCCGTATGCAAATAAATCAATGGCTCCACCTTTATTAGTTTTTTGTAGCTCTTATTTTTGCATAACAAAAGCTGTGCATGCTAGATGTCTGTGTGATAAAACTGTGAGAGGTGAGACGCAAGAATGTGGCAATGTTGCTGCGTATTTAATTCCTGAGCAAAGTCGAGCACGGTGTCGAGACCAGTTCGTCTAACGCAAGAGAGTTTGGACCACACTACATGACCAGGAGATTTCCAGTTATGGTCTTCGTCAGAGTTTATGTCAGAATTAGCCTTGATTTTTTTTTAAAATAAGCGTACCTTAGCCACAGCTTTGTTTACCGCACTGGAGTCTTCTCCAACTGTCTTCTAGATGGTGTTGTGGCATGAAGTATGGAACCTGCACGCAAATGGTCGCCAATTTCTTTGTCTTGCATTTAGCCAAAAAGCTAGAATTAAGCTGCTTTCACTGATGCCGACATCCTTCACAGGGCTGGCATGATGCAATTTGAGGTGCCTGCACCAAGGGCATATTTCAAATGGAGAGGAGCATGATTACGTACGAGCAGCTTCAAGACATTTATAAACATCAGCACCGTAGTACACTGCTGCTGCGTTCATCGGCTCTATTTATGTTACGAAGACGATAGAAAAAGCAACGACGAGTGCATACGTATGGTAGCACAAATTAATGCGTCGTTTTATCTATGTTGTCAATAAATTACCCGTTACCGCGCTAGAGCTGAACAAATATTTAGTGTTCCTTGTGTTGTTATTCTTTGTAATGTTGTCTTTGGAAACTATTACAAACGCCCTTAAGGGGTGCACGAGTGAAAAGGGTTTGAGCGTACCCCTTCCTGGCCAGGGAAGCCATGGTTGCATTTTCACGACAATCGTTTTGACAGTTTTCTTTAAATCTTTTGAAACAATGTGAAAATATTATGGTTTGCGCCCGTAACTCATTAGACATACCATGTATGACAAAGCATCAAAATTATTAGATGTCCGACAGTCAAGGCTTTGAATGGGTTGAGAAACATGCTGACTAAATAGAGAAATTGTGTTGTCTACAGTGGTCTTTTACACTCAACAATATACCAATAGTTTAAGTGGGCTTCTTTTATTGTATCTGATGCTTGCCTCAATATCTTGAAATGTGGAGCATTCCCATTAAAGGTAAAGCTCCACATTTGAAGATATTGAGGCAAGCATGAGCTATGATGGGAAAAGCTCATTTGTAACTATTGGTATGCCTGTAAGTGCAAATAACTGTTCTAGACAGTAATATTTCGCTACTTGGTAAATATGCTTCTCAGCGCACCATCGTTTAATTAAGCCATGCAACGTTTTTGTGGCACCAGAGGCGGCCATACTGGCCGTGTCAGAGTTGTTACTCTAGCGGATGGGCTGAACCACTTGTAGGATTTCAGCTTACCGAGAGGTGGGGTATTTGCGGACACGTGCTTGTTGAACCCGAATGCCGTTATGTGCACGTAATTTCTCGTGGTGCTTTTGTATATTTGTTCGTGGTTGTATATTTTCATTCGCATTCGCACACTCGGTTGCGGCGTTATTCTTAACCCATTGGATTTTGAGTCTTATTTCTGTCATAACTAGTATCACTGCCCATATTCCTGCATCATGTAGCACGAAACTTGCGTGTCCCAGGCTCACATACAGCGCATAAAAAATAGCCGCATGGGTTGAATGACATCTGGTGCGGATGGATATCACGTTTTGTTCTGAAAAAACGTCGGACAGGAATAATTCTACATTCATATTGCCTTGGCTCTGAGTACCACATAACCATTGAGATCGCGGTACTCGTGTAATGTTTCTATGACGTCATGCATGCATGTGCAACCTTTAACTAGACTTTGCAATTAATTAGTATACGTTCATGAGCATCAAGCTCAAGAGCCAACATATTTTAAATCATAAAATGTACAGACCTGTGAACTGCGCTGCATGATCTTCAAAACGGCTATCACAGCCCAAAACCATACAAATGTGAAAGACTCGCCCCCAGCTTACCGATCTGGATTCCCATTGTGGGCAGCAACGTCAGACGCGAGGACGTCTGCATGTTCAGACACTTGGGCTTGTGTGGTCGCCCTCCCCGGCTGGCGTGTTTCGCCGTGACGGCTCACGGCTGTGTGAGCTCTCCGTAACAGCAGCCGCTGACTCTCGCCGAAGGCCCCAGGCTGAAGCTGATGGGTGTCGGTCCCGGCAGCGGCTGGGATGGTGTCACGCCGGATCCCACGGCGGCTGGGACGGTGTCATGCCGGACCCCGTGGTGGCTGGGACGGTGTCATGCCGGACCCCGCGACGGCTGGGACGGTGCCACGCCGGGCTGGCAGACCACGTTGCCAGGCGGTGAACCGGCTGGCGCTGATCGCGTGCGTTTCACCACATTAATCTGAGGAGTTGGTGCGTCGGAACAGGGATAGCCACCATCTATACGACAAGCTTCCTAGCTGGGCTTGTGCCAAACCGTATTGGCTGCACGACAGCTCCCCTTAGGGGAGCTTTGCCCGTGTCATGATCTTAACGTGTATGATATTGCGTACAATGAGAAATTAATTGCGAACGTATGAATCAAGGCAAGCCAATATATGCGATGTAGTGGTTTATTTTCGGACACCGGCGCATGGATTAGCATTCCGTGTGGACAAATCGCGAAGATTACGCCTGGTCAGAAGCCCGCAGCGTCACGTTACGTCGACGGGGCTCTGTCTTTTCACATCATGGGTGGTTTGGGATGAGGTTGCATCGTAACTCTCAAAGAATGTCTCTTTTATTAACATATCTTGAAAAAACACAGTCTTGAATTTACAGAATCGCATTGCGTTACAACACTGTCATTGCACCGAGCAGGAAGGATGTTTGAAAAATGTTTCGAAGAATATTTTGGAAAGTTGTACTTAAACTGGGGTCAAAAGATGTATTCCGCATACCTAACTAAATATAACAAGGGAACAGCGACAGGAGCGAGGTAGGAGCAGTAATAATGCAAGCAAATTTCAAATGAAGTCATTCTTCAACTTGGATTTAACATGCCATCGAATCAAATGCAAAGATACAATATATTTTTATCAGGCCCACGTCACTTTGAACAATCCGTTCGAAGACTTTCAAGGGTGCCGATAGTGTAAGTGATTGACGCGCCTGCGTGAACCACTGTGCATCTGGGCAACCAGAAGTACGGGGTTCGGTTCCCCGCGGTGCCCGCCCCTTCAGTCAGGGTGAGAGGCAGGCGGAGCCACATGGCCTCAGCAGCTGAGTATGTCGTCAAATGCTAGAAACGCACAGAATACTTCCAAGCTCCTCCAAAAAGCTCAGAGAGGCCAGCCCCACGGAATAGGTATTTTTATTCGGAGAGACTTAAAGGAAGTTTTCCAATTTTGTGTAGTATTTTTAACTGAAATAGTCACATTGAAGGTTACTGAATGCAGTTCACGGCCATGCGCTTTTGAAGACGTAAACCCCTCTGGTTCCTGACCTTGAAGACCGCGGCGATATGCACACCATTTTGTGCGGACTACTTCAATGTCACCAATACGCCAATGACACGATAATAAGCTCATTCAAATCCAGAGACTCCACTGGCCATGCTGTGCTCAAGGTCAAGAAAAATAGAATCACCGAGTCATTCATATCTGGTGTTCGTGAGCATGATTTCCAGAACTAACGGCCGTAAATTGGCTCTCAACCAATGTCATGTAAGCCATGCAACATTCCCACACAAATTACGTTTTGACCCAAAGGAGACAGTAAGTTATATGCTCTTACTAGTAATTGCGGAAAAGTGCTCGCAACCAAAGAACTCAAGAATATTGCTATAGCTGCGGACGAGAGTAGAAGTAAACATCGTGAACTTCCGGATAAATATGCAAGAATGCCACGAGAAAGATCCGACACATGAGCATATAACGATATTTGACTCATTGAACTGTTCCAGCCCATGCTGCCATCTTTCGGGGGTTGAATAACTACAAGTGAGTATTGTCATACGAAAGTTCCATGACGCAATCAAACAATGACGCATTCAGGAAAATATTGATCACGTTGACAAATTGTGTGAGCCATAGCAGTCTTTTTCACTTAAAAGTACAGCAAGAGTTATCATTGAGGTTATTTTAAAATCTGAAGTCTGCAATCTTCAGGATCTAAAAGTTAATTGCTTCGATATCTTCAAATAAGAAACGTTTCCTTTAAGCGTAACCCACTTATGCAAATCCGTGAGTTAAGTGTCACAAATCCATGGTGCAGCTGTCTGCAAATGCCTAGCATTGTTTTTGTTGCTGCTTCTCGGACATACTTAGTATCGCGCCGGGGTAACAAGGCTGGTTACAAAGCTGTAATCTGACAGCACAGTCAATAAATAAACTGAACATACCATATTTTCATATCAGCGCATTACAGGCTGCGGAGTGTTCGCACGTTTCCAACACACCACTTGGCTTCAGTCAGGAGACATCATCAGATTTCCCAGAAGTCCCGGAAGGAGAGGCTTCCAGCTACCCGATGGCTTCCTGCAGTCAACATGGCAGCTGCTCTGCATGTGTTATTCCTGTGGGAGTCTGCCTCCGCGACGCCCAGTGACTTTGCGTGGGTGTCCGGCGTACCCTGCTGTAAATCCCTCGGCCACTCTGGATCGGTCTTCAGGCGGGGGCACACGCAGCCCACGCCGCTCTCCCGCGGTGGACTACAGATAGGCTCTGCCGAACCGCAGGAACACGTGGTCCACGTCTTGTCGCTTAGCTCCGTTGTCGCTCAGGCCGAGCTCGCCTCGCACTGTAAACGACACCAAGGAATGTGACAGTGTTGACTACTAAACATGGAATGCAGAGCTGAGAGTGTGGCGCATTGAAGGGGGAGTGACACCTGTAAAGCCCATCGCAAATTTCTCAGTAACGAAAAACCATGACGACTTATCGCTTCACGTGATGCTAGAAAGCTCACGTGGTTCTGAAAATGGACAACATGCGGGAGTTACATCGGATAAACTTGGAGCTCAAAAAGAAAGACCAAGGCTGTGAGCCGCACTGATTTACTTAACGTTCAACTGGCTTCATCAGTTCGCTGGACCAGCAGCCCGTCACGAGGCTGATATTTGAAAGGCCCCGACACCGCCTCGCATTCTAGCGCAAGTTTTACGCTGCTGGCGAAATGGTATTTCTTGCACGCACCAATCCGAGCGGTTGAGAGCAAATTAAAGTACATAACTTTGCAACATTGGTTGAGACCCGCCCCTCAAGATGCGTACCTCTACCGGCAAAACTAACTTTTAGGGTGTCAAACTCCTCTTGAGCCTGACAATAATAATTAGATATTCATGCCCCAGCCAATTAGTCGGAAAAGAGACAAAAGTGGAAAAATAGGCTTCAGAAGATTGCACATCTGTTAACACGACAAAAGACATCCCTCCATTATTTATCAAAGTCATCTTACAAACTTATCCATCAAAGAATGGAACTATTCCAAACAACTTGAAATCAGCTCTTGTTATCATTATTTTAATAGATGGTGATTTGTTGCTTTCCCAAAACTATACACCATTATCTCCGCCCTGAAACATGTCCAAAATTTGGAAACGCCATCTACCAACGAATGCATACCTTCTTTAAACGGAGAGGCTCCATTTAGCGAACGCAATTTAGATGTAAGAGGAAAAATGCAACACAGCAAGCGTCAAATGACCGGGATATAATTATATCCTAGGACCCAGTTCGCGGAAGTCCGTCACTTAAAACTTTATTTTTTAAAATATTCCAATGTCCATATGAACGTTGACAAAAGCGGACGCGTGCTTGACTATCTCAACAAGCGCAAAGCACGGCGGACAACACAACATGATCGCCAGCGGAGGAAGCAGCGAGTGCACTCGTCGGCGACTCACTTTCGTCGCCGAGGTACCCCTCCATGGCACGCTGCACCTCCCGCAGCGCCAGAATCTTGGTGCAGAGCTTCTTGGTGCGCGTGGGAACATATTCCAGGTGCTCCGGCCTGCAGCCTATGTTGGTCACCGAACGGGCGCTCGGCGTCACCAACAGGCAGGCAATGACCAGGACCAGGCCGCAGATCAGCGACACCTGCATGACTTCTGGAACTGGGCCAGAGCGGGGGTGTTAGTCAGGTGGATCATGTGAAGCGCGCGGTGCCTAGAAAACATGGCCCCGCGCAAAGTCGGCGGCGATTTTTTTTTGTTTTTTTTTCAATTTCGTTCCGCTCGAAAGGCCTTTAAGCTTCCTGTTATGGCGAGCAGCACGCAGTACATTTTCAAAAGCAGGCGACATGTCCAATCTAAGGGGGCTTATTTGCTCTGCTGGCATGGAGCTTGTGTACGCTTTCCCAATTTTCTCAGGCACATTCGTAGTCATAAATTGCAACTCATCTCTTTAAAAAGCATCCCCGAAGGCTGGTCACGAGTGCGGTTAAGTCGGACATAGATGGAGGCTTTATCAAAAACGCCCACTCTTATACCTCATACTTACCTTTGCACGTCTAACTGATGCGTCTGCATACGCGGGTGACTTTGTTATGCCGACCATCGGGCGATGAGCCGCCTTTATAAGGGAAAGTGACTGAGCCATAACAAAAACGGGGTTATGGGTTGGCGTGATGTTGGCAATAATCAACCTTTAGTATACCAAAAGGCACTGGTTAACGGGACTGCTCCCAATTGGTATGGGGTCTTGACATAAGACAGTCATTTGCAAGATCATTCACTGCAACTTCCAGTGATGTTGCGTGCACAACGATTGCGTCTGCGTGCTCCGTAGATGGCATCCGAACAGGGACGATGGATGGTGCAGCGACTAGGACTACCGGCACATGGCGCTGTCTCGCTGCGCGGCGGTTAGTGTAGTTAGCGAGCCCCTTTGCTTCGGGGTCAGATGACGTGGCGAGTGGCACGAGGTTTGACGTGCGCCGCTGGAAGCCGCTTGTTTCTTCAACGGCGATAGTAGGAGCAACTTTGGTAAGAGAGCTGTATTTACTTAGCGTATTATCTTATGTGTGCATTTACTTAGGTCAAGATGCACTGTGATAATTTAGTATTCGATGTGTTAATTCAGAACAAGTGATATAGGACGATAACTTTGCTGTCACTTCTAGATGTGCTGTATTCTGGCTCCGTATGCCAGCGTACTTACGTCACTGGATGACAATGTTGTGTTTGTTTCAGAAACAAAAACAAAAAAGGAAGTATGCAAGAAAAAAGTCTCAAAGTCCTTTTCCGCCGTCGACACATGCCGTTTTCAAGACTTCAAATCATTTCTCTTCTGAGCTGAACACACGCTTACTACAAACTATTACGTGAAGACCTCAGATTATTCCATGCAGTTTCGTAAGCGCAGACTATTTCGCGCCGCCTGCTTTAAAGTCAATCAGAGATGCATGACGGCATAAAAACGTCACACGGATTCTACCTACTCATCGGTTATAAAGTGTTCAGGGTAAAACAATATGTTCGAGAAATCAGCAAACTTCTTCCCGCCAATATTTTGATCATCAATTTAGCCAATCACGGGGAAAGCCAACCAACACCGTACCGCCACTATGGTAACCAGCCCGCCAGCTTAGTGACGAAAGAGAACGGTACGTTGGGCATAAAAACATACAAAATTCTCACTAAAATTATGACATGTTTTCGTTTCAATAATCATCGAATAAATTAACAACAACATAGTAATACAAAGTAACTCACATTGGCAGTTGCAATGTCACGACGAATTCGTTACGAGCTCTGAGATAAGACTAAACTGCAATGTCGGCGCCTCAACATTGCAAAAACTCGAGCTATTCCCACCTGGGGAATAGGAACTGCTTCGAACACAAATGATATCACGCAACTACTCGTAAGTAATAAATGGGCATAACTATTTGCAAACGCGACGCCATTCAGTTTCACTACCTCACACACTAGTCAATGGCGTCATAGCAGTAGGGAAACAGGGACCAACGTCGTACAAATGCCCCCGTTTAAAGATGAGGAGTCGAAGGATCAGGCCCCAAATCTAAATGATGGAGGCGTTTAATCGCACGTGTGCGGAGACCTTTGTTCGTACGGCCCTCCGCCAACTTGACTATACGGTCCCTGCCTGGGTGCGATTTAGTGACCACCCCAGTCACAAAATTCATCCTTGCAGTGTTCTCCTCATGCACGAGGCCTACCGAAGCCACCACGAGCCTGCCGCGAAAGGAGATTTTCCTTGTTCAAACACCTCGCGATGATTCCATTCAGTTGCCACCAACAGCCATTGGTACTAAATGTTACAGAACAAAACGATTAAAAAACTTTGTTTCTAGTTGCCGGCAATGAATACCGGGTTACATACGGCGGAAAATTTTGATTGGACAATCACTGACGGTGGCAGGTTTTGGAGGTACTCCGTTGCCCACACCGACTAAAACCTATCCAACCGTCTTTCACAAGCTCTGGCTCTTTCATGCAGCACTCTAGTGGACATAGCTTCCGGATCCTTAGCGACCTTTGCCTGGAATCCTGCACCACGGCCAATCAGAAAACGGCTCGGTGTAAGCGGGTTTGCACGGTCTACCGTAACACCAATAAAGGCCAACAGGCGGGAATTGACACACTGCTTTGATCTCAAAGAGGAACGTTTCTAACTCGGCCCGAGTGAAGCAGCGCGTTCCGAGCGTCTTGCTGAAGCCCGCCCCCATCGGTGACCGGGGCACGATCAGCCTCCAGCGGACGGCTTAATGTCCAAAGAAGTTTTGCAGCAGCACGTAGGACTCAAAAACGTTTTCGCGTTATGTAAATATATGACTGACGGCGTGCTTCTCATTGCGGCGAGCCGCTGCAATGCCAGCATGAACTGTTCCTGATATAAAGAATCGACCAATTCATGGTGGACCGCGCGCGTGACTGCGCAGGTGAGCAAGCTGATGTTCAGTTTATTGTCCGGAAAGTCAACACAAAACACCGCGCCGGTGTGATCCACTCCCGTAACATAGACATGGTGGCACATACATTGAATAGGTTTCCGCTCAGATCCGTCGCTAAGAGCCACCGGCGGAGGCCAGCCCGCACCAGATGACAGCCAGTCGGGACCTTTCAGTCACTCCATGGAGTTCATCAGGTCCTGCTGGCGCACTGCGGGTCGTCAGGTCCACAAGGTCCTCTCTGCGGTCTGAGGTCTGCCGCACTGCCATCAGGCTTTCCTTCCCTCGAGCCTGGAGAGTGGCTTTTCACTGTAGCCACCCGGCCTTCAGCCATAGCAAGAGAGGTGGAAGAGGAACTATCAGGCAGCATGGCGCGCAGATATGCTGACGTGCCGTAACCTCTCAGGGGGGCGTCCCCAAAGGCGTGCAGCCCGACCCCCTCCCCGCCGTCCCAGGATCTGTCGGGAAGCATCGTGGGATCTGGAGCCCCTTGAGCGGGTCCAGCTCTCTGAGCCACTGAGAAAAGGTTCGCGCTCATGTCTTCCGGCAGTGGTTCGTCCCATGTCAGGCCGAACTGCCAAATCTGGAATAGCTGCCTGGCCACGATGACAAACTGCGTGATGAAGCCGAGGGGATCATACAGCCTCTTTATGAAACTAAGCACCACCCGCTCTGTGGGGATGCTATCCGTAGACAAGTCAACGGCATCAAAAGAAAGCGCGCCATGATCAGGAGTTCAGCAAATTCTCAGGATCTTCATGGATCTGCCTTCCGCTGACGTCACGCCATGCACGTTATCGAACACGGCAGGGCTGTTTGACGAACATCTTGTGAAAGTCATTCCTGCCTCCAATATTACCGCTTGCGCCTCCCTCAGCTCAGCACGTGCGTCACTATCAGTGTCATCACTAGACACATGGTCATCTACATAGAAGTTATCCGACAGATCCGCAATCGGCGGAGACGGTGTGTACTGCGACAAATAGGTGGCGAATGGTCGCGGAAAGACGGAAACTACTATTGCACATACCATATGTTACCCGCATGAACCGCGTGGGATGAATCCTTCCGTCTTGCCACAACATGAGCCGATGAACATCGTTATCCTCCCTCTGCAGTTGGACCAGCGGAAACGCCTTGGCAATTCTGCAGTCAGGGTAAATCCCCTGCGCCTGAATCACAAGAGGATCTAAACAGGGCTCAGAAACATGCGTGGGCCCACATCCAAACAATCCTTTAATGATACCTCAGTGGGGCTCGCTGCTGACGCGTCGAAAACAGGACGCACCTTGGTGCTTGTGATTGTCTTAGGTACGGGACGGTGAGGTTGGTGGAAGGCAGGTTACGGGCTGTCCATCTTACCGCTGGGAACTTCTTCGATCGCTCCAGCCTGTTCCAATTCCTGCAGCCCGGCATCATACCTATCTCTGAGCTGAGGGTTTTATCAAACTTCCGCGAGAGCCCGAATAATCTTGCCTCTGTAGATCCACGATTGTCCTTCAAATCAGGACCATCTTCCTTCTACGGAAGTGCTACCTCACAGCGACCGTTTTCTTACAAACTGAAGAGTTGAAATCTATAAGAACAAGAGTGCTGGCCATCATCCTCGTCCGGAACATCAACAACCTCCAAGTCCCACAAGTTGCGCGAGACCCGATCCGACACATCATGCAGCAAGAGGAATTGACAAGAGGAATGGGCCATATTACCGGCTACTATTCCCTAGGCAATCCACCCAAAAACCGTCTCCTGGGCTACCAAGCCAACTGAGGTACAAATTATCCCATCCTTCAGCAGCTGCCAGTACTAGTCCAGCCCGACAAGGAGATACACAGACAAGCGCTGCTTCGAACTGGACCTCTGAAAGGTTGATAATCACAGAAGTGACAGAATCTGGAAATACCAGTCCTCTGAAGGTCCTCCGGCATCTCAGTTACAGACTCAATTTGCACTTCCAACTGACAATGGATGCGGTTCGGATCACTGAACCAATCTCCCAACTCTTTCTTCATATTTGAAATTACACTCAAATCAGGCTCATCTTCTCTCGGAATCCCTTCAACTTACTTAAGATTTCTTGTCAGCCACACTTTGCCTGCAGTTCACCTCTTTATGAAATCTCCTAGGCTGCCTGGAAATGTCGGCACCATAGCTGCGAGCTTCGTGGCCACAAGGCGTCCTCAACTTTTGCATCAAAGTGAGACAGAAAATGTCCTGTATTGCATCATGAGCAAACCATGTAGTGACGTTTCTAGACCTGAAATCAGACTTACTTTACTGCACAGATCTTCGTTTCTCTTCATCTTGCAATCTCGAGCATGATAAAAACCTGACGTAAATTTAAGGGATCAATCAGGGCAAACAAAACATCTGGAGAAGTTAAGGCTGCAGCAATAGCCCTATTTCTCCTGGGAAACCAGGAGAATGAAGACATAAATATTATGGAGATATAATGGAGATATATGCTCACCTGCTTTGCATAGGACGAATAAGGCCAAAACTACTGTCTTATCTATGAACATGATGTTTCTCGCAAATGTACTTCACAACTCACGCAGTCTGGAGAAGTTCCTGAAATCGTTGAAATGATCTAAAGTTATTAGCTTTCGGCACCATGTTCGAGAAATCAGCAAACCTCCTGCCGATAGTATTTTTATTGCTAACTGAGCCAGTCACAAGAATAATCAACCAACACTGTGACACGCTCGTCAAGTTCCAATCACTTGTGTTAGAGTTATTTCGGCCAGTAATGGTCATTTCAGGGCTATGGAATGAAAAAAAGAATGGAAAACGGTGGGGTAGGACCACATGCACCTGGGGACCCATCCACCGCGATTTTGCCCGCGCAGGGACCTCCCAGCGGGATGTGTGCTTGACGCTCGGAAGGGGCCCACCAGTGGGCCTCTCGGCTCACTCGTGGCTGGCGCATGCAGCCTGTCCCCGAAAAGTGTGCGTCGCGACAGGACGAAGCGAGAAAAATTATGGAGGAAGTGGTTGCTTGATTACTAATTGCGTTTTGTGATGCATAACACCGACTATTGGGCGGTCTCACTTGTTCTAACGGACATGTTACTGGGAATCGAATAACTTTAAAATAGCACCGTAACCGAGAAAACGAATGGAAGTGAAAAATAGAACATCACTAACAAATATACAAGATTATCAGGAACAGGGCCAGATCATGGGTACATAACGATCCTGGGGCTTATCACGCGAGCATAAATGATCAAGCCACCTCGCAGCGACTTGAAGTGCTTTGAGTAAGTGGCATTTCAGTGTTCGCTGCAGTGGCATTTCTGGCGTGAACAGTCTGGTTGCGTTTCAGACGTCATAAAAAACATTTCATGACGTGATCAAACGATAATGGATTGAGGAATATTTTCCTAAACGATGAAACTGTGTTATTTAGGACAGTCTCTTTCGCTTAAGAACACACCAATAACTACAAGTCATCCATCTGTATGACCTATTTCCATGGTGCCTCATACTTCCTCAATATCTTGAAATGTGGAACGTTCTCCTCAAACGACGTTATCAAGCAAGCATCGGTCATGAAGCTCAAGGACAATATTTACTGAACGTTTTATCAAAATAGTCAACGATTGCTTGAAAACATCATTTAATCAGCACCTCCTAGTATAATAAGGGTCACTTATTGTCGGCATAAGAAATCCAAACATACAGTGTTGAAAAAAAGTATGTCAATGCCTTTCCTGCTCACATAAGAATGGGGCACTACATCACGGTACGCAATAGAGGCTGACAAATTATTTGGCTTATGGGGAAAATGACAGGCTCAGAGGCTCGCTGGCCTGGAGCAATTTGCCGTTGAGGATGCGGGCACGCGGTCCATGCCGTCGCGTCTTGTCCTGCGGCGGACGGGGGCTACAGCGCGCCATACGCTACCGCGTTAACGCTGCCCTGGATGCGATGGTCGGCCAGTAAGTGCGCCCCGAACGAGGCAGTGTAATCGAGAGGCGCCACTGCCAGCGCGCCGATCGCGGAGCGCGCCCGTCCCGAGGGGTGTTTGTGGATGTCAAGCCGGTCATTACACGCCCAAAGCCAGATAAGATGGCGGGCGGAGACAGGGGGGTGACCGCTGCGATGAATTCTTACGCGCGATTGAGGGCGTATTGTTACGGTGTGCGTTTTCAGTTTCAGTGTCAGCGTTCTGGTGTAAATGGATGAAATATTTTCACGATGTGGCACAGAGACGCTTTCGCATCATACCAAGGTTATAAACTGAACATTTTCCATCTCGGGCATGGGAAACACACCAAAGGGCCTTAGGTTCAACGAGCTGGATATCATTTCTGGAAACTTTGTTGGTTTCGTTATCTCGTGGAAACTTAAACCCCGCGTGCTTGTGTAACAATGAAAGATAAATCTGATGACTGTATGCCGACCCAGTGCAAATGGCCAGTGACGCGCTAAGAAGAGGCATGTGATCCCTCTCCCTGTTCTCAACAAAGAGCGCCCCTTTAAACGAGTGGGATAACTATGCGCCCGCATTGGTGGGCCCCCGCAGATTTGACGGAAAAGGCGTCCTTTTGTAAAAGAGCTCATCTTTCTTATCAAGCAGACCTCCCTCACGACACCAGCTAGGCGCCTTCTTCGTACCTCTGATCCGCGCCACTAAGTCATAGCTCAGTAGACTTCGCGACGTATGTACGACGCCACTTTGCAACTGGGCGCCGATGTGACTTGAACTGACATTGACAGCAATAAATGAGCGCTGCTTATAAGAGCGCCTCTGTGACGTTGAGTGAAACTAGCGACGAATAATGATCTATGAATAATGGGCGAATAAAATGTAAATAATGAGCAGGATGTAATATTTACAAATGATGACCGACATGAATAATGAGCTAGGTAGCTGAGACGCCCCTTTGCTGCTAGGCGCCTCTGTGAATTGAAATGGCATCGGCAATTTGGCAATTGGAATGAAATGAAATGAAATTGAAATTGAATTAAAAATTCCAACATGAAATGGAATTGGGAGTGGCAATTCGTCACCACGGACGACACGGACCGACGACGGTGACGTGAAAGTAGTGTCTTCTGTCATCACGGACGACACGGACCGACGACGGTGACGTGAAAGTAGTGTCTTCTGTCATCACGGACGACACGGACTGACGACGGTGACGTGAAAATAGTGTCTTCTGTCATCACGGGCGACACGGACCAACGACGGTGACGTGAACATAGTGTCTTCTGTCATCACGGGCGGCACGGACCAACGACGGTGACGTGAAAGTAGTGTCTTCTGTCATCACGGGCGACAGGGACCAACGACGGTGACGTGAAAGTAGTGTCTTCTGCGCAAGCCGATGACCCTATGACATCCATCGAATTTCGCGATGAAAAGTGCATCTTCTTTATAACAAGCATATGAATGTAACATTTAGATGCGACAAAATATGGGCGCAGTTGAATTAAAAGGGTCTGTCTGTGATGTTGAGTTTAATTCGGGTTTGTTGATTGGCAAGTTTTCGGTAGTTTGTTAGGGATGGTCTCTGCAAAAAGCACGACAGCACCGCATCATTTGGTGGGTAAAAACCTCGCAAAAATGAATGTACAGGAAGTAAGATTGCGCTCAAAGCCTGAATAGGCCAGTTGCAATTGCGGTCACCTATTTGCCTGTTCGAGCAGCAAACCACCCCTTCCCTGAGCCAGGAACATTCAACTGGGTCCTAAGTCAACGTGTCTGAGGGCACCAGGGTAAGTCAGTCTTACAGCCACATCCCTCCGCGGTCCATTTTTTCTGCTTAGATTCGCTGACGTGGAATGATTAATGAGCGCGACTAGCAAGACAGTGCACTTTGGCGATGATGGAGAACGGATCTTGATGGAGAACGGGTCTTGCTTATCTCGGGAATGCAATATCCATTCATTCTCAAAGGCATTAGGTGGCAACCCACATACATCTCCAGTCAAAGCAAATATGAATGCATCGATGAGGCAACGACGCGGAAAATTAACTTCTTCTGCTCTCGTTTGGCGCCCCTTAATGTTTCATAAAATTGTCTGAGAAGATTAATATGAATGCTGTTGTTCACCACGCTCTTGCTTGGAAGTCCTTCACATGAGCAGTGCTAGTCTAAATGGACATTCGAAGGAAATGTTAGCATGATAACAACACTAAATATCATTGCCGCGAAAGGGCAAGAGCTTGGGTCAGATATGCTTCATCGATGAAGTCCAAATTATTTGCAATGCTCAGGGCCAACAGGATTCTTCGAAAAATAATGTATATACATAACGATGATGAGAACAGATCGAAATGCATGCAAAAGAAGTTAACTGGGACACTAGGGGCGAATGGCGATTCCTAGAGATGGGTTTGGCCGTATCATCTAGGAGTAAGGGACTGGAGACAGATGGTTTAAGCGGAGTTACTGTATCATGTGGGGATGAGTGTATGTTGGGCACTAGCATACCAGCTACCAACAGAGGAGAACAGCAAATAATCATCTAGGATTGCCTGCAGTTCACAGTGACATTAAAATTCAACTTGCTGAGGCCGTTTTCAACTTACACTTCTTTGTGCGCATCTGTCGACATTCGCACCAGCCTAGTGATAAGGGGCACGTTTATCCTCTAAACTGGTATGCATGACAGTTATCAAAATACGCTTGGTGGCAAGGTATGTCAAGGGCAAAATCTGTGCGTTTGAATGGTAGCAAGGATTTTTGAAGTGCCAATGGTATGAACATAACAGATTTGGATACAGTGCTGGCATCGGCATCGGCCACGGCCACACGTTCTGGTGGCCGACCGAGCAGTCACATGGCAGCGTAGTCCTGACACTGCGCTGAAGTGAGTTTCAGAACGCTCGCAAATGTGTCAGATGGGCCAGGTGTCGGAAATATTGCGGACCAACCGTCATGAATATTTGTCACCGTAGTTTTGCCCTGGGCGTAAAAGCTTCCAGTTCGCATGCATTGTATGACGTTTGATATCCGTTGGAAATACAATGTGCGCCTGTAAATAGAAAGTGGTGGTATCGCGCCCCAAATAAAGCACGAGTCCTGCGGAGATCATTTCTCTCCGATTTCTGAGCCGTTGAGGTGGATGCATGCAACCTGACGGCAGCAGGGTTCCGGTCCGGTCAGAGCCGAGTGCTGCGACGGAAGCGCCGGCTCACTCGGGTGCCTTCGTACCGGGCAGCGTGCCCTTGTGCAGGACCCCAACACAGGCCTGTGGGACCGGTCGGGGCCGAGGGGGGGGGGGGGGGGGTCAGAAGCGTCGGCGTCGGCAGGCGGTGAAGATGCTGGATACGCCTGCCCAGCGGGTGCTTGTACTGGGACAACCGCCGGTATCTCCAGCCCCTGCGACCGCTCGTGAAAGTCCCGCCGCAGAGCGGCGGCAGCGCAACAGCAGCAGCAGCAGCAGAAGCAGCAGCGACGGCATCTGCCTCGTCGCCGACGGCGATGGCAGCATTGACGGTGGCAGAAGCCGTGACCGCGACGCCCGTGATGTTGCTGGAGGTCACGCGTCATGCGGCACAATATTATGTCCGTTAAAACCGCGGGATGTAGCTTAATTCCCTAGGCGTTCGGCGGATGAGATCTCAGTCGCCTGTTAAGTGCCCATTGCGGGCTGCCGACGAAGTAACGCCCAGTGACGTCACGCAGTGGCTCGCGCAGACTAAACAAATCGCTTGGTAACTACACCTCGTTTACGGGCCCTTGTCACTTCGAATGTGCCGCGAGTGTGACGATCTATGCTAAATATCATATAATCGTCTGAGACTGGCCCGTGCTGGACAACTGGTGCTGCATTCGCTGCTCCTTGGGCATGCAGTCGATATAAGATGACAGTTTGCAAGCACCCAAGTCACTTGGGGCGAATTAGCTTTTCAAGGTCAAAGGATGTTGATGACTTAAATGTTTAGGAATGTAAATGCATGCCATTTTAGCAAACGTTACATCTCAAAGCATGTTTTCGCAACGTGCAGGGAGTAGATATAATCAAACCATTTATTATCGTGATTGACTTTTTTACGCCACTGTTTCCGCAAAGAGAAAAGCAGGCAAGTGCAGCGTTTGCGGTCAATCATTTACAGACGGAGAAATAGGGACGCGTGCGGGCGTAGTGGCAGCGCGGCACGAAAGTTCAGCGAGATTCTGCATAAAGCTAAAGACAACACGCACGCCGCTCCATAAGCTCACCACTGCACCAAGCACAGGTGTGTCCTGAGATAGTAGGCATTGTAGTGAGTTTAATTCAGAACACGCATTTATGCCTTGGCATGAAGCACACTGTTCTGTGTACCAGAAAGCTGCATTTTGGCAGGATTATGCTTCCAAAGCATTAAGGTTGACCTGACGTGGCAGGTCGCTAGTTGAGCTCAAGAACCCCAGACACACATCGTTGGATTTCATAGACACAAGTATTTCTGTCGTTACTTTGTCGTGCTCTACTTCAATTTGGGGCCAGACGACAAAGGGGAATCACACCCTCATCAGGGACGCGTCTGAAAGACGTTCCCCCCGCGAGCGTTATGTAACGGAACTCTTGGCGTCATTAGATTACGCCACATTGACGTCACCTCAGATGAAAGCACATCGGGCCTGTGTGCAGAGGTTTTTGTCATTGGGGTTCACGACGCCCTCAGCTGCTGAGGCTATATGGCGTCCCGCCTGCCTCTCGCCCTGGCAGGAAGAGCGGGCACCGCGGGAGAGCAAATTCCAAACTTCCGGTTTTCCGGGCGCGCAGCGTAACCACTGCCCTATCGATACCCTGCGAGTCGAAGTGCAGTGGTTGTAAGGATAATACCACGCGTGAAACTTCATGGTAACATGGAAACGTCAGATAGTGATAGATCGCCTTTGCTCACATTTGGTCGCTGGTATAGACGAACAAGGAACGAGTGCAGCACAGCCTTTGCACTGCCTCGGCCCCTCGGGACCTAAATACCTAAAAAGGTGGGGGACGTATTCCCCCCCCCCCCCCAACACATCCATGTGGGCCCCTGATGGTGGCGTCTTTGCAATCTGACTGTTCGTGAAAAGAAAGAGTTGGGATGCTCCCTACAATATGTCGTCACTTTAGAAGGAATGCTTCGGGGTCATTTGTGGGTCCTATTGGGATTGAGCACTTCTTTAAAATACAAATTATGACTGCCCCGAGCCTCGTAAACAGAAGGTTTTGGTGCTCCCAAGCTTAATGGACCGACTAGGATTTTGCCAGGGTAAAAGATGAGAATATTGTGGTGCTCCTTGAAAATAATAGTTTCGGAGCCCTCTCAATGGCCCGCGGGTATTTGATGCCTCCAGGGAATTTATGTTATGGTGTCTCGAAATTAAAGTTTTGGTGCCAGGTCACAGGATAAACCCCATCCAGGATTTCATCAGTGGGGATGCACAAATCTTGCGGCGGCGCCTGGAATTAGTTGTATGTTGAAAAGAAAGCTTTTAGGGTCGTTGCCGTGCCTCCTGAATCGGGTGTCTCTTGGAAATAAAGGTTATGATCCACCGAAATGATGGATCTGTGCCCTTCGCCGGACGGGCTGATCCAAGATTTCGTCAGTGGAGAGGCACGGACGTTGAAGTGTCCACTGGAAGATGTCGTTTCAAAGCGAAGGTTTTGGGACCCTCTATAGCGCGTCTGGAAAATAAGGACACGATGCCCCGAAAAGTAGACTTTTGGTGCCCTTTCGCCAAACGGACCAGTCCAGAACTTTTAAATTGCCGTTTCCCTGGATTTTGGCTTCCTTTTAACATGATGGTGTCCGGCTCTCTAAATAGTTCTCCTGGCTTTGGTCTCTCCTGAACAGGAAGACTACGGTGCACTGCAATGAAGGTTTTGATGCCCGCACCGCCCAAAAGCGCCTATCCAGCATTGCATCGTGTTGGGAGGTAGGGCGTTGTTAAGCCCGTGGAATTTCGTACCCCTTAAGAATAAAGATTCGGTGCCTCTGGGCCCGCCCCTGCGTGTAGCGGCAGGCTAGGATAGCCTTCTGTAGCTGCTCAAACGCCACGCCGGCGGATGTCTCTCAGCAGCTTCTCGCGGGCTGCGTACTTTGTGTGTCGATTACGCCTAGCCCGTACGCCGCGAAGGCCGGTGGCCGAACCCCGAGACTAAACAAATTGTGGGTTGGCTTCATGGTTTGTACGTGCTCGTATTGCGCATCGTGCTTGCTTATATGTATTTAAATGACTGGGTCCAGACTATCCACCGCGTGAACGAGATCATCAACAATGATGACGATGTTCATGAGCTTAGACAATGGCTTAATCCACTTCACATAAGCCACAGGAGGCAGCACGACTTTACTCAGCAATGAACACAACACCACTGCAGCTACGATATTCCTTGGCCGGTTCACGATGCACTTACAAAGCAGCAACCTCTCATTTTCACACACGGAATATGCGTCGCCTTGTTGAACTTCACTTTCATTCTGCATCCCCGCAAAGCCCCGTTGAGACTGGGCTTTGCAGGGATATGTCTCGAAGCGAAGCCAAGAGGCTGCAACCGAGAAAAAGGCTGCACTACGTGGCAAAATATTATGTAAGGTAAAGATGTTACGGCATACAGATCGTGGTGCCAAAATGGTGTAGGATCGTCTGAATAGAGCTCGTGTGACAACGGATTGTGCGGAATTCATAATGAATAGGTTGGGTGATTTGGTTATTTGGCTTAAAGCTCTTCCGACCAGTATTGATAATTTTAAGGCTATGGGATGAAGGAGACTAGATAACGGTGGGGTAGGACTACATGAGCCAGGAGGGCCACCCGCCTACCTTCGCCCGCGCAGGGACCCTCCGTAGGGTATGCGCTGGGCGTCCGGTCGGGGTCTCCTCCAAGGAGCTTCTCGGCCCACTCGTGGCTGGTGCATGCAGCCTGACCCGGACAAGCGGGCGTCACGGGGATTCAGGATGAAGCAAGAAAGAGGATAAGAGGGTAGGATGTGTTGAACGGGATAAAGGTCCTAGTGGGAACATATCGTGTTGGATGAAGTCGTAAACAGAAGATCATACTGGAGAAAGGATTTGGTGTTAAAAGCTCGCACAAGATAAATATCCCATGCGAGAAAAGTAGCGTATAACTTCGATTCTTAAGTACAATTTAGTAAGGTCCGATGACTCGGGAAGAAAACGAAGCAGCACTGCAGCACTGTGCCTCTCCATCCCCACTGTCAAGGGCACAGGACGGAAAGCGTGGGTGACCGGAGGTCAACGACGGCGGAAGTGCAGCTGGAGGCAAGTAGGCGACCTTAGGCTGATACCGCCGTTCTGGAACCATTCTCCCAACCGCAGAACAAGGTCAGAAGGTCTGGGGATACACGCGGGTTTGTAACAAGTAAATTGTGCAGTCACGAAACTAGGAGGGGTCGTATGCTGGATTTGATTACGCGACATAAGCAAAGAGAGCATTGAGATCTTGCTTTTCAGTGTTGTGAGTTGAAAGATCTTATTCCGATTATAATCGAACTGACCATCAGGTAAATCAAAACCCATAGAAATAAAGCAACTAATCCGTATGCGTTGTGAAGCTAAAGGAAACATGCATACATCAAAATCTGCTCCCTGTTGTCGTTGCTGTTGTGCGTTTTTTTACAAAATAAGTGATCAAGATGTTTGCCAGGTTTCGGCAATTACGTGCAATGCGCATGCAAAGTATGCATGCAAAGTACTCCTGATAAGTACTTTGCATGCGCCCAGTGTCCTACGATCTTTTGCCGCACTCTCTTTGTTGATAGCAATCTTCCCTCCCTTCCCTGATCTTCGCGGTATTTTGCACATACAAATTTTGCACCTTTTTCAGTAAACCTTTGAGTGCGATCTTCTGCTGTGTGAATAATTCGTCCCATGCGAGATTTTCACGTCCACTGTCCTGTGACCCCGTCCAACACGGGCATTGTCACTATGGCTTACCCTACAATTGCCAGGCTGCGATACGACCGCCCTAACCATCCGGGCACCCTTGTTTCTCCGGCTTGGCTGCCGCATCGTTTTCGTTGCGTTATTCAGGCCGTGTGTTGCTATTAAGCCGCACGACTTGCTTCCGCTCTCCCTTACACCCACGGTTGTAAAACGTGGAGGGGTAGCTTAAGAATCGCCTCCCAAACCAACCAAGAGCCGACATGCCATCGAAGCTGCTAAGCTCACATACGAGCATCATACGTAAACCTACTACTACAACAGCACTCGATGGAAAACCGAACCATGGCTATGCTCATTAGACATGTTGCCCTCCAAACAAACGGGCAAGGCTGATGGTTGGTTGAGCTCGCTCACTAATACCGGAAAGGTAAAGCATTCACGTACCCACGGTGTCGTTCAGTGGCCTTGATCCCGAGTGTTCCGGGAATCTCGCCTCGAACAGGCAAAAACATGGCAGCCACCTCCCGTCTGCTGGTGAAGCACCAGACACGATCTAATGACTGCTGCACATCACCGTGCGGAAATCACTTCCAGGAGCCTGAATAGCTTTGCCACCCGAGACTGAGAGAATGGATACCATGCCGCCGAAGTTCACACATTTTCTGACAGCGAGGCATTGTGATAAAAGCCCGTATTAGGACCGCAAATCTCGGCCGCTGTCCAGTGGGATTCACGCGTTGCGTCTTGGATGTCTTTAACCCTTGGAACTAAACACAGAGATGTCTTCCAATCCATGTCAATTAGACGTCTCAATGAATGACTGAAAAATTAAATGATTGAATGGACGTATGAATGAATGAAAGAATGAATGGATGAATGAAATTTGACGAACACAATGGTTGTTCCTGCCCAGTTGACTCTTTTCATGTATGCATGGAATGCAATGGTGAAACACTTGTCACATTGTCGGAGCAGAGTTCCTGGAACGGACGTAGAGGTGTTGCATAATAAGTTATCTCAGCTCATATCGCTCAGCCTGCCCTCGGGGCGAGGCGATATCCTTGAACAGGGCAGCCTGTTCCAGAAAACGGCCTACTGATGCATAGAGAGGCCTCCTTATCCAGAACAGGATGTTTCCGGTTCATGAAGAGAGCCTCCATACCTAGCTAAGGGGTCCCATTATCCCGAAACAAGGCACCCTGTTTCGGAACCGCGGTCATGTGATGCATTCCAGAAATGGACCATATCATATCAGAATGGTCATGGTCAGAGAGTGCCTCCTGATCCAGAACACGGGCCTCCTTCTTCGTAACGGAGGGAGTTTGTAACGTTCCCCAGCCAGCAAACAGACATCATTAACATAGCATTGGGTCTACTTATCCGAAGCTTGGGCTCTCTTTTTCATGAAAGTAGCGTCGTGTTTCAAAAAGACGGGTCTAATGATCCTATGAGCGGGCCGCGTCCGTAACGAAAAAAGGATTTTCTTAGCCCAATTTATTTCTCTCTAATCCACTCATGGCAGCGTCCTAGACCCGTATTTTGGTAATCTACGGGTAAGTACGATACCTTCAGTTTGGAAAAAGGAGCCCCCCAAATATTTGAAGCGGACAAAATGATACTATTGCCTCCAGTCCCCCCCCCCCCCCCTTAGCACCGCCTCGGCCATCGCATTGTTACCATACGCTTCTGAAAGATTGTAGCCGACGACATGTGTTACGGAAACAGTCACTAAGACGACCCTGACCAAGTGGTCTGCACGGCTTTTTTCGGAAGCATTGTCGTTCTTCATCTTGCCTGCCAAAATAATTCCTGGAAAAGCCCGCCGAGAATGAAGACAACTCAGCTCTTAACATTCTGTGTGAATCCGATGTATAAGAAAATTCAGAAGTTGTAGGACGCAAAATCACGTTACATGGATGCCAAAAACCAAACGTCACCCGGACATAAGCTCTAGCCTGTAAGCGTTGGGATGCATCTGTAAAAAATCAAACGCAGTTGTATAAAATCGACATAGGCCGCCGCACACAAGTGAGGGCCAAACGGGTGGCCGACAAATTGCTCAAACTGATGTGAAATGGCCAGCGGGGAAGGGGGGGACTTGTGTTCCTACGGCTCCCCGCCACAGATCAGTAAAAGCATTCAAACGTGACCTACGACGGTCTGTGGGTCTAGGCCAAGCAATGATGGCAGAACATGCCACGCTGCAGGCACCTACCCCACCTCGACCCTCCGGGGCGCTTCAGGCGGTCCGTGGGGGCAACACCCACCTGTGCCGGGAGGGTGGGTCGGACGACGGGCTGCAACTGGTGGTCCCCTGGTGGTCTGGCCCGCTCCTGCGACGTCCGCGCACGTGCTGGCCGGTGTGTGAGCCGCGCTCGTCGCCGGTCGACGTCGAGGCCGCGTCGCGCGCAGCGGCAGACCCCGGCGGCGACCGGCCGGCACCCGCGCTGTCTGCCCTCCCCCTCCCCCCGCTCCACAGCCGTAGGCCCTCGGCGGTGACCGGCCGGCACCCGCGTTGTCTGCCCTCCCCCTCCCCCCCTCTCCACAGCGGTAGGCCCTCGGCGGCGACCGGCCGGCACCCACGCTGTGTTTGCTCCCCGCCCCTCTGCCCATCCCTGCTCCACAACAACGGGGACGGTGACATCACCGCAGGGTCACGGTAGGTTTCACATGAAGACCACTGGCACGTTACCGCTAGTTCAAAATAAGTCGTGTGGTAGGGTATTCAGAGCACCAAAGATGCTGTTTGTTTGCAGAAGGAATATTCCACTAAATTAGGCCTCCGTTTTTGCAGCACTGATAAGACTTACTTTCAAGAGTAACACTTTGCATCCGGGCCCATTCTCTTCTCATCCCCGCCCGCCCCTGGCGAGTTCTGGATATTTTCTCGTCACCCATCACAGCCGGTAGGTCGTGAGAATGGTCGGCTTCCATGCGACTTTTCAGGAAGCGCTACATATTTTGCGTTGGCGGAGTAGGCAGGGTTTTCCAGGGGTCTGCTGGGCAAAGTGGCGCCTCCTTACAGGGTCTCCATTGCCGTATTAAAGGCAAGGAGAGGAGACGTGCCTCCGTTAGTGATTCTTTACATTACCTAGTTTTATGGATGAATGTCAATTAAAGCAACTCAGAATAGGAGCGTTCTGATTAATACCGTGACTTCCTGAGTCAGTTAATGGCCTCTCTATCACAAAATAGGGTCTCCTGTTCTAGCAAATGACTTTATTCTGTATAGAGGGGCCCCGTAATGCAGACCAGGACCCTACCGATTACCAAAGAATGTCTAAAAATCCTGCAAATGGCCTCATTATCCTCGAGCAGGCTCCTGATACTTAACAGTTGTCCTCTGGCAAAGGGTCCTTCTGTTCCAGCATATGAAGGTGTTCCAGGCTAAGTGCCTGCGATATGAAGAGCGTGCTTCCTTACTCAGAACAGGTCCTTTTTAGTACGGGGGTCTCCCAAGCTATGAAAGGGACCTCCTTCGCACAAAATACGGTCTCCTAATCCAGGGGATGGGCCATCCAGTCCATAGAGGAACTACCTATCTAATCGGCGGCCTTCTGGCCCACAAAAGGGGCATCTGGTTTCAAAATATTGGCCTTTTGACAAAATCAGGACGCCACCTTATTTGGAACAGGGGGTCCCCTTATACATAATGGGCGGATCATAACGGGACCCAGTTCGTTCAAGAGACCCTCTTAACACAAAGTGGCACCCTCTGATCGAGAACATGGGCTAATTAATCCATAAACGAGGTCTCCGGATTTGGAAGACGGGCCTTCTGATACAGACGAGGGTCTTCTGGGCCCGAGTCAGCACAGCTAGGCCAGATATGGTGGCCTCCTTGATTTGAATATTGGTAACACACGTATGGCTACAAAACCTTCGGTTGGCGGGAAAAAGAAACCCCCAAATTTTTTTAGGGGTGAAAACATACTCTCTCTCCTTCTGCAACCCCCCCCCCCCCCTCCTTCCCTCTGACGCGCCAACCCTTGCAGGACGCCTACAAAGGTGGTGGGGGTGGGGCAAACAAGGGTGGGGTCATCGCGAACAACCGTCGGTTGCGACGGTTGCAGGTGCTTTTTTATTTACTGTCCTCTGTGTGGGGCGCATGCGCACTTGAGGTGTTTGGTAACATCTCGTGCGTGCATTACTATTGGGATAGTTGAGGACTGTCCCAGATGAACTGCGTCAGTCCACAAACCACGTTTCATGATTGAAGGCTGTGACACTGTCGCACTTGCTACGAACACCAACGGCATTTGGATGTGCGGTATCTCGGTCGATTTCCAGGAAATAAAACGTCAACGTGGAAGTTTTGCTGCAGCGCTATTTTCAAATTTACCGTGCGGATAAGCTTACGCGTATACCGTAATGGAGGACCAAAGCTCAGATCGTCTGCAAGCCGATACGGGTTTTGGGCAAGGCCTGCATTACCTCTGTGCCATAGAGGAACGCGATAAATGAAATCCCAGGAAGCCTGACCAGTTCCGCGTTGCCCTTAACAGCAAATGCATCCCGGTACATCCCGCATGAGAAGAAGGACAAGGCATTCAGGTGAAGTCTCAAAGGCGTCTTGACATCGCCCATATCAACATCATCAAGATAAGCAAGATCCAAGAAAACATTGACTTCCCACCCCCCCCCCCCCCCCCCCATAGGAGCCAAGCCGCCGAGGCTTCATGATGAGACTCGATAGGCTTCTTTCTGGGTAACAGAAACCGAGTCTAGGACGACGACTGCCGGCTGCAGAAAGGATGCGACGTCAGACTGAGGAGCGGGCCGAGAGGGAGGCCGCCGTCCAAATCAAAGCCTCGTCTACCGACAGCACACAAGGGGCAGGTGAATGTGATCCGCAACTATTCGCCATGCATTCTCATTCGAAGCGGCCCTGCAGGACACCCGCGAACATCCTGTTTTCTGGTCTGGCAACAGAGCTCGATCGGAGCAAGCTCAGTGGCGGCTCTGTGTTCCACCTCCCGTCGGCGACAGCTTCGACTCTCGGTCGCGGTTCTTCCGGACTGGCGATCAAAAGAGGCGATTAGGCGGTCGCGCAGATCGCAGAGGAAATCGGACAATTATTCCTCGGCGTCACCTAATTAGCCGGTGACCCCTATATGGTGGTCCATTGAGACAGCAAGATGCCACCCGACGATGGAAAAAGAGGGCGGATTTTGACGCTATGCGAATATAACCGGTGAATAAGGCACCGTCAGGCTCCTCCGGTTCCGAAGCTCCCAAGGGAACGGAAGCAGCGACAGCCGGTGCTGTCGCGCATAGTTTGGAATGCTTGGAGGTATCGGACAAGGTCGTCGGAATGGGACGCGATATCACTTGCAACAATGCTGGACAAGTGCTGAACCACGCATGCTTTTGCGGCAGGTGCTGGGGGGGGGGGGGGGGGGCAGTTCCTTCGCTTTGGTCGCCGTCACATTGTCCTCGAGTTGGTGGCGGGGGCGGGATTCCAAACGTAGATCTATCCATCTTGGGGGCCACAGATCTTGTTCAAGCGCATGAAGAGGAGACGGAGGCATGTCGGTAGGAGCCAGTTTGAGTTAATTATGCGGGAAGACCCGGCGCGGGTGCTGGTTAGAGACTTTGCTCCCTTCAACGGAGAGTGTCGTCGCCTTACGCTCTGAGAAGCTGGCCGATACCGAATCGCTCGATGATCGTGATGAGTGTTCGAAGCTCACGATCATGATCGTTTTCTTTGGCGAAAGGCCTCCGCCAGAAATTACGTTTCTCTATTCAGATGCCCTCCTCCTTCCCGCAAATTATGAGACATATAATGTCCGCGATCTCCCACGATGTTCTTGCTTTGCGACCAGCTCTCCATGATGATAAACAGTTTGGGGCATTCAAGCTTTCCGTCCCCTCCATTGTCGTGCTGAACATCGCGGCACGACACTGCACTCCACCGGCGGCCAAATCTGCCATGTGCCACCTGGCGTTCCTGCAGAGCTTGATCAGCTATGCCCGAGTGCCGAGATCTGGAAAGCGACTTTCAAGAAAATGGCAAATCACACCTAATACCCCAATGAAGAACTGGCTGTTCTGCTTCGTTGAGCTAGGGCTTGCCTGGAATAGGACGGAATTGAATGAAATGGGCTAAGAATGCATGAAATCCGGCGAAAAAATCATCTAAACGAAAGTAAAGCAAAACTCACTCATGATTGTAATTTATGTACTGCGTGAGCCAGTGGCATTTACTCCTCGTGTGACATGGTTTAAAAGCGTTGGATCATAGGCGTTTGCACGTAATTTTTCCTTCCACAGACGTATCAGTTTATGAAAAAGGTCCCTGGACTAGTCTTTATCGCAATTCGTACAAAGCATCGAGGACCACCGCACTGTCTATGTTATCTGCGTCAGATGTGTCACACTCCTGACATGTGAGGAGCACATTATAAGTGCCGCGGTGCTTGTGCAGCAGAGCTCGTCACAAATGTGCAAATCATGAACGTAACCTTCATCGCAATGGGTATTGCTGCCATATTCGCGGCGGTAGTGGGTATCCCAGGCCTCTCTGCCATCTCGAACACAATGCCAAGCATAAAACGGTGCGCGCGGTCGTTCGCTGGCCAAATTTAGTCCTTAGTCAGCAGAGCGGAGTTAATACTGTAAGGCCAATTACGTCTGCTTCCTGCGCATAAAACCGTTTACCCTGCCAACCGAAAATTTACTGAAATAGGTTGTGATTAGGGAGATACCTAAGAGTTCCCATTCGATTCTGACTCCGGTGGCAATGGTTGTAAATAATGTTGCATCATGCGCATGAATCTGCCAGCGTCATTTTGCGCTAACAGATGTTTGAGTCCGGTGTCAAATCACGCTGTCGTATGAAATGGTACTGAAGCCCGACTCCGCGCCAAGGTAAAATGACGCAAACAGAGTCCTTTGAATTGGAGTCAATGAGTAACAATCCCACTGCCTACAAAAAGAAATATTTTGCAACGGCAGGCACTCATGTCAGACCACACGATGGTGTGAATGAATATCGAAAGGACAAATCTGTCAGTGTTGAATTACACTGGTACCACGGCATACGACATTTGACACTGGAGTCCAAAGGCAAGAGACCTTAAGGTACCTCACAAAATACACCCATCTTCAGATTTGTTGGGTATCAGCAGTGGCCAGCATGGATGAGCCTAACAATATTTGTGATGTGATGGGTTGGACCGGTTCAGAGTTGAAAGTTTTGGAAAAGGCGGAAGAATTGCTTTCAAGAATCATCGGGTCTGCATCACCCCTTTGCCTGCTTCTTTACGTTTGTTTCATCTTTCTGGCTGGGAGTGGTGCGACTTGATTTTATGTTTTCTGGTGTAAACGTACGGTTTACTGCGTCGCTGGGATTGAGGAGAGCGGCACTCCTGGTTGCCTGGTCTTGGGTAACTGCATAAAAAAGAAAAAAGAAGAAAAAAATGGATGAAACTGGACTGAGTGCTGCGGATTCAGTACATGAAGAAGGTCTGGTGTTCAGTAAAAAGTCCCAAGTGAATTGTTTTGAACTTCTGCATCTTAAAATACATGACAGCGCAGAAACGGGAGTATTGAGGTACAAACTGTTGACTCATAATGGTCACCCCAAACCTCGAACTTTGTGAAACTGTTCCAGGCACTACAGAAAACATCTACAGGAAAACGCTGACTGCCGACTCGTCACCGCCTGGTCAGCGATGGCCATCCAATCCCGCTCAACTCATCGAAGCACAACAACGGCCCTGCATGTCATACTGGATGAAGACACATGGAAGGGAATTGACGTGGTTTGGTGATACGGTTTCATAACCTAAAACCAGAGCTTATCAACCAATAATCGCTATTAGCTATTTTGGAGGAAACTGTCTTCAGAGAAGGTCATTAAGGTGTAATGTACTCACGAATGACACCATAATATCTGAAACGAGTCATTAGATAGAACGTTAACGAGAGTCCTGTTATAATGAGCTCTCCTTATAAGGTAACAACGATCCAAACCAGTTCCGATTGCGTGGTGTTCAGGCCAAACTTAATCCATTATTGAGGTTCAGATCATTAATTTCCCCGATAGCAACACAATAGATGGTGTGATAAAGAATCAGGATGTTAAAAGATACATAAGGATATGTGTAGAAAGCGAGAGAGAGAGAGAGAGAGAGAGAGAGAGAGAGAGAGAGAGAGAGAGAGAGAGAGAGAGAGAGAGAGAGAGAGAGAGAGAGAGGAGGAGGAGAGAGAGAGAGGGAGAGAGAGAGAGAGAGAGAGAGAGAGAGAGAGAGAGAGAGAGAGAGAGAGCTAGAGAGAGGAAGAGATTGCATATTATCTTATATATATATATATATATGTATATATATATATATATATATATATATATATATATATATATACATATATATATATGTATATGTGTGTGTGTGTGTCTGTCTGTCTGTGTGTGTGCATATGTGTATATATTCACTTTTTCTGTCTCTCTTTTCTTGCCTTTGAAAAACGGGATAATAATTTGTTCGCATTACTTTGCCAGAATGAGATGGTTACGTTTAGCTTTATTTTTACAACGCCACCCAAAACAAGTGCGTGCGTTGCGTTCTAAAGATGGTTGCAAGTTTGAGCACAAACGTTGGGAGAGTTTTGCATGCACTACACGTGTGTATGCTATAAGATTACTTGACGAATAAAAGTTAAATCGATAATAACTCCAGTGCCGGAGGGCAGTTTTATAAAAAAAAGGTATCGCCGCTCCTCGCCCAAAAATAACTCCAACAGAGAAAATTTCTTTCGCTCACCGAGTTTCATATACGGTCCGGACACCCGATATAAATTTTACTGGCTTCGGCATTTTTAGACTAAAAGAGACATTCCAGTGCTACGCCCCTCTCTCCGTGCCTTAGCATGCTACAATCAGCAAGATGCTGGCATGCGGGCAAAGCTGCAATACATCCAGAAATAGCACAGATATTTATCATTCGAGGCTCCCCTGTAAACTATAGCATGCTGCTAAGTCCTTGACAATGTTTCCAGAGAATTTCCTTGCGCCTATGCTTGTGTCTCACACGCATGCGATAGAACCAAAACATTACATAGGCGTCTCGAAGCATGGTGAACGCCGCAGCTCCTAATGAATAGGTCGCTGTAGCCTGATGTTGACTTTATCACTAACCAGGTGGGCACAAAACGATACAAGTCAAGCAATGAAGATGCGTGCACTCTGGAACTAGGTTTCGGAGCTATTGCAATCTGTTCAGAGCCCACTCTGACAAAAGGGCGTCAGGCCTGTTTAAAAGACGAACGCGACGTTGAGGCGGATTTTTTATCGGCCCATTTTCTACACTAACTGCACATTTGCCACTGCGCGTCTTGCTGCATATTTTGTTTATAAAACGCGATGGAAGAAAGTCGCTCCCGACAGCGGAGAATTTTCGCGGAGGAGACTTTTTTGCTCCGGAGTTTATAAAACTCAAAGAAGGATAATCTGAAAAGGTTTCATCCGTTGACGGTAATCTTTTTTTTACAAAAGTTGCCTCGATTCATTAATTAAGCTGTGGTTTTTATGGTATTGCATTAGGCAATGACAGCCAGCTGTGCTCGATTAGCCCTGTACTAATGCATCCAGTTACCGTGCATGAAGTGGAAAATTGATGTCATAAGCAGTTGACTTTCAGGATTTAACCTTTTGAAGCATGAAAATGGCTTCCTATTCACCAGAAGTTGTATACACTTTTCTTTAGAAATATTGGGTGCCGAGCTGCTACCAGGGCCATCTATTGACTGCTTCTTGCAACCATCATGACCATGTCCAGGGTAGCATAATGCGCTCGTGTTATTTCCACGCACCGTCAGTCGCCGTCAGGTCTGACATCTTCCGTCTGCCCTATCCTTGACGAACAACTGTGTGTGATACAGTCGGCGCGCGCACCGTCAGGTCTGACTTCTGCCGTCTGTCCTATCCTTGAACATCCGTGTGTGATACAGTCGGCGCGCGCACCGTCAGGTCTGGCATCTACCGTCTGCCCTATCCTCGACGAACAACTGTGTATGATACAGTCGGCGCGCGCACCGTCAGGTCTGGCATCTTCCGTCTGCCCTACCCTTGGCGAACATCCGTGTGTGATACAGTCGGCGTGCGCACCGCCAGGTCTGACTGGAGCCTTCGCTTGGCCCGACTGCGCTGTGAATTCAGCTGTTCCGCCCAGTCAGTCTGTTCGCAGCGGAAGCAGTCCAGTCCGCGATATCTTGAGCTCTGACCTCTTGGGACCGCTTGCAGCTTAACAAACGCTGATGGGTCTTGGTCGAACGGACTCAGTATCATGTTTAGATTACTGGCCCTTGGGACTCTTGCTGAGGTGAATCGACCCATATCGCGGTTGAATCGGATTCAAACACCGAGGTCTCGGACCCGTCCGGGTCTCCAGTAGCTAACAAAATTGTATAGCAATAAATACTCGCTAGATGGGTGGATGGGGAGGTGAATTCCAGAAAACATGTGCTTAAAATCAGGTCATCGTGCTGCACCTTATTGACCTGAAGTTGTGAACATCCCTGTAATGCAGCGCTCCTCAGGTAATACAGGATTGCTAGTAATCATTTGCAGTGTCAAGCGGGAAACCCGATGGCTTTGGGCGGTGGCATTAAGCCCTGCAATATCTGCATAGTCTGGAACGCTTGGCACTGTTCATTAGACTTTCTCCCGACCCGGCGCGGATTCGTCTCTAACGATAGTGCCATTCCCTTACTGCGATTTCATCACTTAAAGCCATTTATCTTGATTTGTCGGCAAATGTTCCGTGGTATTAAAACGCGCTGAACGGTTGTTATGTGCTGGGCCATTGCTCGCTTCACCGACAAGTGGGTGGTTTTCGCGATGTTGAAGGTAGCCATGTTGATGTTGCGCCGATGTTGAAGGTAGCCATCCCATGCGAATATCTTGCAGAACACTGCATGCCTCCCGATGGCCCAGTGGGTTGGAGCGCCTGCCTTCCGATTCACCCACTCGTGGCGGGGTGAGTTCGAGTCGCTTTGACCTTCGCTATTTGCCCTTGACAGGCATGGCCTGCGGCCGATGGAAGCGGCCGCGATAAAGATCCCATGACGCCAGAGGGCGGGAAGAACCGTGCCGGGCATTGCGGGACGTTAAGATTCCGCCACGAAATTCTGCTGTTGACATGGAATTGCACGATTGGATAGTATGGGTCATGGCTCACACAACAGGCACTGCTTAGGGTGAGCTCTGATCCCACAAATCCATCCATTCAAAAGGTTCGGATAAAATATTTAAAAATGTCATTTTTTACGGCTCAGTGCATGGTGCCTTACTGCCCTGCTGGCACCTACCCTGAAACGTCCTCAATCACTAACTCCCTTAGGCCGCCTGGGTCCCCATGGCTCTGCCCACGGGTAGACTGTGCCGCACTACCTCGAAGCACTGCGGTGCGGCTCGACTCCACGCGGACGGAGCCCGACCATTGGGTCTTCCGACGCGCTCATCTGCTGACACGGATATCGATACGTATTTTTTTCAGTAGGCCACTGACCCCCCCCCCCCCCTCCAACGTCCAAACTGGCCCTCCTCCAATGGTGAGCTTGGCCTTTCAATCTTCTGCAGCCTAAGCGCAAGCAGAACATAAAAATGTGAACAAAAAAATTTATCAATGTTGAAGAAGGCTTGTAATGATTGGTTCACAAGCAAAAGGAACAAAGCGAGTTAAAACTGCGATGCCATGTTCAGCTGAACGTAGCTAACTGAGTTCGCCACACATAAGAGCTAGGTGTTCTTACAGTATTGTCTGCTTTTTTGCCGCATGATTCATGTTTGCTTTTTCATTACATGATGCATGTGTCTTGTTAACTCTGGTCTTGTTTCTTGTTATTGTATACGTATTTTGCCATTATTAAGCGATATTTCAAGTTTCGCAGGCCGCAGAAAGTTGCGTTTTTCTACAATGACGTCTTATTGCACAATTAGACCAAACCAAACAAATGTTAACACCCAGAAACGTCACCAGTTTACTAGCGGTCTACGCTTGGAAGAACCGTTGAAAGGCGCAGGCCTCCACTTTAACGAAAATGATGAATCGAACAGTCATATGAAAGTCTGTCGATCCACAACAGCCAACCACTGCCGCCATTGACCATTGACCAGCGAGTTCATTGTCGGTTGATTACCACCATCGGCTCAGATTGCTGTAATCGTCCGACAATGACCACCAAAAAGGGCATAAGCTGTGTTGAAAATGCCCGACGCGAGTGCTGCGCTACAGCCTGAAGCCCGCCTTGCCGATACCAGCCGGGCGTCTTCGTGGCAGCTTTTAAAAGTCACACACCCACTTAAAGCGCCGATTACCGAGCCCGTTCACATCCAACAACGCCTGAACCCACATGACGTTGACCATGCGTCGACTCCCGTAATCTGGTATCGACCATTGACGTTCAGCAAAATTATAGTGATGCCTGACGACAACATCTCCCGGCGAGACGGAGCGAGGAAACAAATTGGAGCAGGAGGGTAGTTTTCTGTTCATTTAGCGGACTCGAAATCGCTAGCGTTGAGAGAAAAGTGGGTCAAATCCGGGGGTTGTCCTGCTTGAAGTGCATTTTAGGGATAACATTAGCCATTTTCCCGCTCAGTTCCCCCCCCCCCCCAGACATATATTGCGAAACTCGACCCCCATGGCAGGGGGTTTAATGACAGCGACACGCGTCGGGTTCGCTACCACATTCCGTGAGCGTCCAGCCCGCAGCACAGCTTCAAAGTGGAAAATGTCTGGGCTGAGAGGCAGTGGGATCAAACCCGTTGTTAGGTGTTAGGCAGCCTACACCAACCACGTGGCGGCACAAATTTTCAAGAATTTTACCCGTGTTGAAGACAACTTGCAACCTGAATCTTGTTCCCGCAATACACATTGCACAAACATGAAATGGCAATGAAAGAAGTTGATGATTTTTAAAACAACGATGCTTTCTTGAAACACATTGTTTCTGACACAAAAATTGAGAACTATATTTTTAGAGCATGAGGAGCACATTTTCTAGAAATCCATACAAGGATTCACACGCTGAACAAAGTTTAAAAGCACTAGAACATACATCATTCAGTCAATAGCCATGCACACCAAAAGCGCGTTTCAAGTGTATGTCTTAATCTGCCTGACCACTTCGACGGTGCAGCTGGTTAGTGCAGATGCCTTTGGTTCAAGCCTGGTTTCGGTATGGTTTTCCCCGACTGGCTTCCTCACAGACGATGGTAACAATTGGGAAGTGATCGCCCTTGTCCAGGATAGACGTTGTGTCAACAAGCGTCCGCCGCCTTTTCAATACATGAACACCAAGATGCGTTTCTGACCAGCACAAAAACACTGCTTTACAAGCTTGCCCTTAAAGTGGGAAGTCCAGATTCACAACTCGACTGGTCTCTCTCTCCGTGTATGACGTGATTATGGAGGTCATCGCACAGCGCTGCGCCCCTCGTCACACCTCACACTACTGTACAGGCGATGGGATCGTCGGGAGCGCACCGCCAGCCGATGCGACCGCCGCCAGGACATCTAATCACGCACAGAGACAGCGAGGCCCCGAAGCGAGCACTGCGTTATCCAAAGCATCGTCGGTGGCGGGGGCGATCGCCAACAAAGCTTCCAGATGAGCTGGTAGGTCAAGCCGACGAGCTCGTGGCTTACAGTAGGAGAAAGGCTTTCAACAAGGCAACAAGCAGGGACCCCAGTGGGTACACAATACTTGCATGTAACACGAGTGTGCGTCGGTTCTTTGGTATGAATGAACGCCGACGGTGCTAGTGATTGCGATGGCGGGACGTTTGATATTGTCAAGGTTTGCCCACTAGTTTCCATGCCGGCGTCGCTGCATATCATCAACAGCAGTTTTTCCTCTGGTATGCCGCGATAGAAGTGGGAGTTATCATATGTGGGGCTGATCGTTAGATCTGGCCAAACCAGCCATCTTGAAACCAATCTCGCTCGTTGCCATGCCTATGTGAAGAGACGCTGGTGTGCGAGCAGTTTATAACGTATTTTACATCGCATGCCCTAATATCTCGAGCCAACACGGGCTAAGCAGGGGTCATTGAACTTAGACAGTAATCCTGAGCATTTCAGATAGCATAATCGAGCCATGAATGCTGGCAGGGTAGTGCTGATGTGGTTAGTTCTTCTATAAAAGGCGTTTGACTGCGTTCATTACCACTTGCTGCTGGACTCACTGAGATTTAACGAGTTGTTGCGCCCATGACTGTTCGATTACCTTCAGCGGCATACACAACACACAAAAGACTGAACAAAAATTATCGGGCAGCGACTGTCGCTCTCACGCCTACGACGTGCACCAGGGTTTGTCCATGGTTTCCACTTTGTTTGGTACGTTAGAAATGGACGTAATCGTCAGGTTCTTCCCGCACAGCTTACGCAGTGTGGGGATAATTGACAAGTGCTTGTAACAGGGGACGCACAGAATCCAGACTGATTAGAATTATCTGAACTGAGCAGAACTACAGCACAAGTGGCTCGCATACAACGGAATGAAGGGGAACCTGTTAAAAAAACTAGGGACCAAATAGCTCTTTGGAACATATCGGCACATCAGTAAGCTACCACCCGGGCATGTCCGTTTTGATGATCGAATCATTGCCGTAGTGAGGGATAGGCTGTATTCAGTATATATGGCTATATACAATCTGGATGCATTAGTTATCAAATCATGTCATGGGTGTATTTTATTACAAATAAGGCCACAGTAACAGTGTTGGGCCTCTGGGCGGCGTAATGAACATTAAAACCTCTCCAATCCCCACTATCTCGAGGTCACCCAACCAATCATCATCCTCCGAATCGGTGAAGCATTAGTTATGTTTGCTCATAGGCTCTTTCGCTCTCGCTTGTGACCGCTCCTGGTCGCCTGGAATCCCAAAGAGTCAAATTTTGTCGCGCTTTGAGTAAAAAAATACTGCGTCCTTTCGGCCGGCCATGATCTCTTTGTAGCCTATGGGCCCTTAAAGGCTCAATGGGAAGTGGGGCTGGTCTCCTTGCCCCCTTCTAAATCCACCACTGGGTGCAACTGCACTTTTTCTGTTTCACAAAAATGGTGCGTCTATAAGAGGCGGATGCAAGCTGTCTGACTTCCGGATGGGATTGTTGCAGATACGCACATGATCTTTAAAATATCCAGTTAATATAGCTATAGCTATAAATATATATATATATATATATATATATATATATATATATATATATATATATATATGTGTGTGTGTGTGTGTGTGTGTGTGTGTGTGTGTGTATGTGTGTGTGTGTGTGTGTGTGTGTGTGTGTGTGTGTGTGTGTGTGTGTGTGTGTGTGTGTGTGTGTGTGTGTGTGTGTGTGTGTGTGTGTGTGTGTGTGTGTGTGTGTGTATGTATGTATTCCTACGTATATACCGTGAGATTATGTGTATATATCTATACATATATATGTAGGCATATGCATGTCAATATATGTCTTACGGATCCAGAGGGTGGGGGAGGGCGCGAGCCATACCTCCATTGGGCTCCGAAGGGTCCCATGGGCTCGTAAGTGACCAATAACTGGCCGAGTGGACGCGACTCTTTAACACAAATACAACGCGCTTGAACTCATTCAGGGTCCCCAGGCGACCAAAAAGGGCCGCATGCTAGAATGAAGAGTCCATGAGCAGACCAAAAAAAAATTTCTCGGATTGAAATGGTAATGATTGAGGAGATTTCAAAGTCAGGGCAAAAAACATGGTAATTCAGAGCGATAGACTTAATCTCCATGGTGAGATAACATCATTACTACTCGCCATACACACGTAGAAACATTCACGGTAATAACAGAAAGTGTGTCATTGTGTTATCCGTCGATAGTGCACATTCCGAGCTACAATATATGTCTGACCTGCATAGGTGGTTGAGGTTTGCTATTTTACCGTGCTCACGGCGCTCGTAGAGACAGCCCGCTCTTGGACCGTCACCAGCACAGGAACAACTCACAAAACCACGTTCAAAAACACATACGTGACGATGCACCCGTCGTTAGCTGCCACGTCGGCCTGCGTATTCGCGGGATCGACGCCGACGGTGTGACGTCTTTAGGCTGTTGCACCAGGACGATAGCCAACGGAAGTCAGGATCGAGTCAGGATCCATGAAAAATTGACGCGAAGGCCATTCTTACTCATGAATAATTTCACAGCGGCTGTACGTCAGCAAGCTGAAGCACCTACTTGGTGGGCTCAATGGCGGCCGCAAATCTGGTGCTTAAGTGCGACTCAGACAAGGCAAGCGCATTACGGTCACCTGAAATGCAGGAGCACATGGAACCTGTCTCGGAGCTGAGAAGAGAAGAAGGGAATGTGACGAATCAGACAAATCCTCGATTTCCATACCGGAGCGGCTGGATGAGCAATGCCTCCTTCTCTCGAGTATCCCTTATCCTCCTACTCGTTAACTTCATCTTGTTCGCTTACCTAAAAACACCCGCACCCAAGACCCTAGAATTATCTCTGCACCCCTGCTTCACTGCAAGTGTGTGATGAGCGATATGTTTTCGTCCCCAGGTCTTGACCGCCGTCTGCCTCCGGCCGAGCCCGCCGGTGCAGCTCTGTCCCATCCCCATCCCGATCAATCCATCCCCATCCCCAATCCCACATCCCCGTCAGCTTTGTATCATCACCGACGTGACCAATGTCATCAGCCGTCGCCCCTCTGCCTGTAAGGCATCTCACCATCTCTCGTGCTGACATATACCAAATTACTTCTCGTTGTCGACCAGAAATGAGATTGGCATAGTCCTTGCATGAATGAGGCCAGGTTAGGCGGTGAAACCCACCCCTCGCTCAGCCGACCACTCACGCTAACAGGCTGGGCAATTTGGAAACAGGAGATATCAATTGCGCAACTTGCCCACGCTGAGGATGTGCTGATATCGACATACTCATTTCCCAGAAAAACTTCCTGACATTGTGTTTGCACTGTTTCAATCCCTGCCTGCATCCCCTGGGTGATTTCAATTCCGAAGTACGATTGAAAGAGAGCATTATCTCACTCAATGTGTCACTATCAACCAGCCTACAATGCAAATTCTCACACTAAATTATTCAGAAACGTAGTTGTTACATCCAACCCCAGTCATACTTAGGACAGTAGCCTACCACTCAAGGCCGTACACAGCTTGGGTGGCAGGATTTACGCCAATACATGTTTAATTTCAAATTGAAACCGGCCTAGGGATCTCATACCTGCGTCAACTTCAATGGATGATCGCACTTCGATGACATTTTGTAACACATTATCATGGCTAAGTATCGCAATCTGAAATAAGGAACTTGCAGAATGGCATCCTCGGTCGTCCAAAAATATGACAAAATCTGGCAACTTATTCAGTTCTGGAGCTCCAGAGACAATAAAGTTACACCGGTCACAGACAGGCAACAGGACTAGATCAGACAGCTAAATGAGGTGGTCTGCTTGCTGGCACGTAAAGCCGACCGCCATATTGGAGCTGCCGTGAAACATATACTCGCTTTGACAGAGCCATTGCAACGCATGGGACGATGGCCATGTGATAGACTGAAGAGGAAAGATGAAACCTGGAACCGAAGATAAGGCGATGCCTGCCGTCCAAAGGCAAAAGGACCTAAGCACTATTAGGTAGCATAGCACTTCGGCTTTTTTTCCCTTGGACGACAGATATACCACAAATCCTGAAACATCTATGCCTTGTATTTCACTGTTCAACGAGTTACCCGTATCGACACACCGCCCCCGCCGATACGGCACTTTTAGCATTTTTTTTCACAATCTATGGTTTTGATTGCTACCGTACTCAATGCACAAGTAATCCAGCTTCCCTTTTTCAATGCATGAGGCTGAATGGATTCCTTGCATAATTGGAGGCTTTGGTGGACAGGACTGCATCTTGTAGATTTAGGCCAAAGTTCATATACCTAATAAATAGGCAGTTTTGCATGACTTACTAAACTCTGGTGCTTGAAAATTTTTAATCGATCGGTATTTTTAAGGTGATATTGAGTTTTCGTCCTTTCAATGTGAATGTAACCTTGTATGGTGACCTTGAGTTTTTGGGACTTTTTCATGGACGATGGTTCTTGTGCTGATAAATATTCTGATTGTTAAAAGTTGAAATGGGTCGGTAATTTTGGGTGATATGGTGTTTCTCGTGCTTGCACCTTATATTCAGCTTTGAAGGTATCATGCCATTGCAAAATAAACATATTTTTAATGTTCTCGTGGCATAATTGACCATCATTTCACCAGCGACCAGCCATTAACTACTACCATTGACCAGCGTTTTCAGTGATACCGAAACCCGTCTTTGAATAAAGTGCTGAAGAAATCGCCAGCTTCAACAGACATCATTTTTAGATACGACAGTACTTATAGCCTAATTCGTCATAGAATAACTAGAAAATTTTGGGAGATGATTGCCTTGATATTTTGGCTACATGCTTTTATCGAGACGAATATATTTCGAAACAAAATTGTATGCGCTTCGACAAGTTTTGAAATCATCATTCGGTCACCGAAATATCAATGCAAATATCTCTCCACTTTCATAATTATTTTACGAGGAATAGTCAAAGTGCTGCTATTAGTACTGAAGTATCAGTATTGCCTTATCTATATGCGTAATGCTCCTCGCAAATGCTCAGAACAACTTGCGGACGTTGTTTTTGCAGCTACTAAATGGAAGCGGGTAGGCTTCTTCCAAACAAAAATTTCTTACGTTGTTGAAAATTACTAGTGAAATTAGAGTGTCGAGAGCAAAAAAACGAGGAATGAGAAAAGGAGAGCCAAGTTTCCTGAAATCGATTTACCCTTGACGAGAACTTTCGACCTGTTGAGACCTCTCCGAAGGTTTTTGTCCTGTCGTCGGTTAGCAGAGGCGTGTGCGTAATTTCACTGTGGTGGGCCATATCCACACGTCTGTGTCTAGAAACCCATTTTGACGTGTCACTGGCCCCAAAAACTTCTTCCGTGACGATGTCAACATTGCATGTTTTCTACCTACTTATGCTTACGTATTTACCTCGATTCAGCACAACCCCGTAGTTCAGGCCGACGAAGGCGTCCACTACCCCTCGCATAGTAACCGCGTATAGGCCGTCCAGACGACCATTAAGCGCATGACAAAGTATAAGCGCATTCATGTGCGGCTGACTCATAGTAGGCTAAATTTGGCCGCGTGGGTCACTTTTACCGACCACAACTGGGTGTAATTCTGGCCTCTCAAACGCACACGACCGAATACAAAGTTGCGAACTTGATACGAATTGGTCCTCAATCGCGTCTGGGAGCCTTCCCCCTCCCCAGCACATTCATTATTGTAAGAGAGGCGCCGTTATCGCCATACACTCAGACAGAAGAAAATAGAATAACGCTGGTAATGCCGGCAACCAATAGTGTTTGAATCGGTCTTCTGTTCGGGCTCACGCCCCGGCTGAGCCAAGGAAATGTCGTGTATGTACTCATTTTGGTGAATTCCAAAACTTCCCCAGTGAAATGTGCAACAAAATTCCTTCCACTGTGTTCCATTTTATTGCGAAAAGGAAGGCAAAATGCTTCAAGCGTAATCATCGCGATCAAATGCGTATGGTTTTTCCCTCGTCAATGAAAATGACCAACTAGTATCAGTATCAGTATATCGGAAACCATCCTCATGGTGGCTGTTATGGTTTCAGGTCATACAGGTGCAGTGTATGAAAAGGCAGACACAAAGGTATACAGAAATGATAATGAAGTCTATGATTCTCTAGAGGTCAGTTTTTCACGCTGATTAGGACTTGTTTCCTCTTTGTAGATGGGAAGGACTACTGTTTGGGAAAGGGCGGACGAGTGCCCCCCCCCCCCCCCCTCTCACTCGGCAACATCCATGGCCATGGTCGATGGAGAGATGACACAGCCAAGTAAAAAAAAGAAGAAAATTCCCTTAAAAATCCTGACACTCAGCTAATGACAAGCGGCACTAGATATTCATACTGCAAATGCTTATGCTGCCATACAGACTTTACCCGATGAATGAAACCAAAGACCAGAATCTAGTCACTGTGTTCAGATTTGGCTTCGAATTTCTGATAGTTCAGTTGGTCTTAACGGAGCCTTGGTTTGTTGAAAGTGGCTTGTTCCGAAAAGCGTTGCTTAAGTCAGGATTTGGGCATGCCCCTGCACATCATGCTCTCTAAAAAAGCATGGCAGGTCGACGTCTCCGGGTGGTCCGACGCGCGCGGACGAGGCACACACAAAGGTGGTCCTTGAATTGATTTCCTGACACTGATCTCTTGCTCTTGCCTGCTTAAACCTCTACTCGCTCTTTCGTTTCACGAAACCTGCACGTGATTTTCTACGCTATTTCTTTAATACCGAATTACCGGACAAGCTACACATGCAGGAATGGCAGCGTTGGCGGCCCGATGGGCAAAGTTGTTTTGTTAAAGCTCACCGCGTAAGGTTCTGTTCGGAAGGAGAGGGGGGGGGGGGGGATTAAGCTGACATCCCGCAGATGGCTTGAGGCTAAATGCTCTCTGTCTATTTTGGCTTGTTTCAGAAATCTCAATTAGCGTACGGTCGATCACCTTTTTTTCTTATTGTGTTGGAATTGTTTTTTGTACGGCTCCGTTGTCCGTTCAGCCTTCTGCTTAGTCCTGCACTCTGAGTGGTTCGACACCCGACCGGTGTTCTGGTTAAGTGTTGGTACGCGACTTATCATGCATTTGTGTATCAACAAAAACCACTAAAAAGGGATGGTAGCAAGCCGTGCCGGCCAGGACACTCGGAAACATGCAAGAATAAACGAACACCTAAACAGTGGCACTCACACACTCGTTCATACAATCACCGACTCTTCCCTCCAGTGATCCCATTTCATCCGGCTAGTCCGGGAGGAAATGTTTAAGTCCTCACATGATTAAAGCGGTCGTGTCCTCAGAGGCACGATTGAGTTCTCGCCAGTCCCGGCGAAAGAGTGGCTCTCGAAATCTTAAGAACGTGACTCCTTATACGTCGGGAAAGTGGCCGTAAATGGTTAGGTACGGCCAGGAGGCACGATGCTGACGAACCGCTAGCTCCGTCTCCCCTCGAGATCGATGTATAGAAGGTAATCGGTCGTCAGGCGTGCCGCGACGCGGTTGTCATGTCCCGTCATGTCGACGAGACCACCATAACGCCCAATGTTATGATATATCTGGTTCTCCAATGGAACATGGAAACTCATGTCATGTCATGTTGTCTCTGTTGTCATGTCATGTCATGTCATGTCATGTCATGTCATGTCATGACAACCGCGACGCGGTTGCCATGCCGAGCTGCCGGTTTGGCGGCGACGCCCGGCGCCGGCGCCTGCGGCTTGTCCCATCCCCACGGGCGGGTCGGCAGGCGAAGACCGTGAGCGCCGGCTGGCGCCAGGGAGAAGAGACACCGCGACCGTTCGTTGGATGATGTGTCGGTTTGTTCAGGCGGGCTGAAAAGAAGGTCAAAAAATTGTCCTGGTACGTCTGGTGGGCTTCCAAGAAGCTCTTTCCACAGTAAAAATGTATTCAATCATGCCGGAGACCCTTTGTATGCTGATATCATTAACACGCGCTCGGATGGGGGTCGAAATGACCCCCCGAAGGTTTTTCCAGAATGGTTTCCAAACGGTGCGGCATAGCCGCGCCCAATTTTGCATACCTGTAGAAAATTGAATAGCGGATCGATTGGTATAAAAACCAAGGCGTACCTTGTAAGGTCGCTGATCTATGGCAGGTCAAAGTTAGGCCATAGCTTCAGTGAAGGCAGTTTTTAGGGAATCGTTCAGTCTGATGCGACAGTGAAGCGTTAGACAAAATCATACATCTCTGAGATGCTTTCTCGGGCCAAAAAAATGTGGCATGTGCAAGTTACGTTGACCTAAGGTCAGGTATGAAGGTCAGACCAAGGTCAAAACCACCCTGATTTATAACTCTAGGGTCTGCTGTATGGAACAGCTTCTGGTGCTCCTTCCAAATTTATTGGCAGCAGCAACCGCATTACAATCTTCCATGGGCATCTTTGAGGTCAGAATAAGTCAATGACGTAAGATGACCAAGGTCGGCATTTTGTTTTGGACCATACTGCCTAGCGTAATCTTTGTCAGTTATTCAAATGAAAAACTCGGAGCAGCCTTGTATGGTTTTGGTCACCAGGACCTTCAAAAGGTCAAGCAAGGACACTGACCTTAAATGTGCTTGTGACCTTTTGCTTAAAAACAGTTATCTAATTTCTGGGGGTAGTTAAGAGACCAACCTGTAATTTGACCTTGCTTGCCCCTATTTGGCCCGAAGGTCATGACCTACGAGCCTCAACTTGGATGAGTTGACTTGGACTGGATGCAATGAGTTCACGCACAGGTCAACAACCCCCATAAATTTGGTGTCGCTAGCTTTCTTAGGTTTCGATATCTCAGAAGGGCCAAATGGACCCCCACCCGAGCGAAGGGTATCCAGTCGACCACCCGGGCGCGTGTTAATTGATGTAATTACATTTCTTACAAATGGGTCCAACATAATTTGCAACCCAGTACTCATCACCGATGAATCATGTTTCCAATTCATTGCAAGCTGCAATGCTACACAATGATTGTGCGTTTCCCTTCGCGAGTTCTATCCACAAAGCTGCATCCATCCTGCATCAATCATCTCAGCATCCATCGTTGCCGCCTTGCATTGCGCAAAAGCTACGAACCAAGACTCTCGCGAAGACAGATGGACCGCTGCAGACGCTGTGGATCTTGGCGTCGTGGCGTAACGGCCCGCCAATTACGGCGGGCGTTACGTACCGCCCACCAAACGGCCTCGCCATGCCCAGTCTTGAGAATCTGCATGAAAAGTTCCAAGAAGCCCCAACATAGGCAGGCCCGTCTTCATCGTGGGTGACACCAACTCCAAGACGCTGGATGCAAGTTGGCCGTCTGCACGACTCTTATCTGAAATTTTCCGTGAAATGAACATGCTGCGGCTCGTACGCGGCCCTACTGACCTCCAGCCGACCCTCTCGGCACTGGACCAAGTGATTTGCAGGCACGGCCATTTGCGTTGCGAGCTTTTTCCCAACGATCATTTAAACAAACGAGCTTGACCAAGCGAACACACCAAAAAGGGTGTGGTCTGCAAAATGGCTGGGGGGGGGAGGAACTGAGCAGTTATGAGCATATGAAATGACGCAGCTTTCTCCAATATATGCTAGCGGACGGGTTTATCCACCGATTTGGCCCACTTCTCGTTTGGCGGCAGTTCAAGTTTGGGAAAGGGTAAGGAGAAGGGGGAGGTTAGAGCCAACCACCAACTGGATATGAAACTGCACCCCAGTACTTCAATCTACCCGAACTTTTTTAAGCATGCATTTTTAACTTTACGAACAAATATCCCTTCAAACCCTGCGTATGCACATCTTACGTCAGTGAACGTCACGCATACGAATTATACTACGAACAACTGCCACGCAAACTTTTTAAACACGTTCTTTTGTCCGCATCCCTAGGCTCAGGCACACCAGGAGAAGACGCCAATGAACTGTGACGTTTTTTTCCAAGACTGTTTTTTCCAAGTGAGTTGTGGGATGGGACTGAACATTGAAAAATAACCAAGCCCGCACTCCAAAGTATGCCAACGAACAGGTTTTTCCCCGCATTATGCACACTTCTCAATGTTGGGAGGGCTAAAACCCAAGTTGGAAGGGGGGAGGGGGCGGCCGAAGCCCCCCTTCAACTGAATAGGAAACTACACCCTGTGTGGCGTCATGCGTAATAGTCCAATTTCGTGCAAGCCGTGCGACGAGTGAAACCCAGATGTCAAGTAAATAAAATGATCGCTAGATGTCACCCTAATCGTTATCATAAATCTGGCTTTAATCCTCTTAACTTGCATCATTTTATTTTTCAATTAATGAAAATGTAACGAATCCTTCTAAATATTTCAAGAATATTTATGATTTTTTAAAATATGTGTTTTTGATGCAAGGTCTTTATCGATAGAAATGAAACACTGCCTCACAGCACTACATCCACCACCACACCGATTACCAAAACCGGAGTTTGCATGTCGGTGGAAGCGGCCTGGGCGTCTACGCTTAAGTACCGTTTGTTGTATGTTTTGTTGTATGCGGCATTTTAGGTATGAACTATTTTCGTACGATGCGCTCAAGATGTCAACGTCTTATCTGAAGAATCTTCGCTAGTGGATAAATAAGGTATATGATGCGCCATAAATGTCTGTAAACGTCTACTGATGCCCCAGAAGTGAAAAGTGAGTGTGCGCAGATGCATGTTATGCGCATGATGAGAAATATGACATTGTTTTAAGGGGAAATTGCAAGTACAATGATAGTTGTGTGTTACATGAGTACCTTTAAACCCAACTGTAAAGAAAACACACTTGATGGTTTTATAGTTCCAAAGAAATATACTTTGGATGGTTATACAATTCTGTTCATGATGCAATGTCTCTCCCCTAGCATTGCAAAAAATTGTGGGTGCACATCATGAACAATAGACATATACAATTCAAACTGAGTTGCAACTATGTTGGGTATTAGATTACATGGTGATAGAGCCTCAGTTTAACTGAAAGGTCTCTACAGAGGTAAATTGACAGTAAATAGTTAAGGTTACATGGTGAGCCTGGCATGGCATGCTAGTGGAATGCCTGTATTGGATTTGACATAGCATTATTTTCTTTGGATTTAGTCTAATGGGGTGGCTGCCCCCTTAGTCACTCAGCATCTGCACCCTTGCAGTCAGTGATGCAGGCCTTCAGATAAAACATCAGGGGCCTTGTATGCAGCCCATGGATATCTAAACTATGAGGTTGAAATACAAGGTTAGGTTTGTGCACAAATTAAGTTAGATGTATACTAAACAAAAGCTTTGTCTCTACTTGACATAGGCTAAGGATTTAATGATGGTGTAGACTCATATTTCATGTTGCACTTTAATGTTGCCCATTTTGTTGTATTACAAGAACCATAAAACATTTTTCAATGTGACTAATAAAAAATCATGTTTTAGCTGCCACTACTTCAATATTATTGATTCTTTTTAGCTACATGAGTGGTCATACAAGCAGCCACAACATGATCAGCACAACATGGTAGCTATAAAGACAACTATGAGATGGTTGAGGCAAATGTGGCATGTGTAGCCTTTGGGTTTAGATGATAAGAAAGTGCTTGAAATTAATTGTGTTTGTTTTTAGACTATGTGGATCAGATATATGCTTCAGGTTTTGTGTGATCAATTGATAAGTACCACCTTTTGCTGCTGCTTTATCCTGATGTTATCCTACCAATGTTTAAAATGCTGTTGACAATGTGAAGTCAGAATAATTTCATGGCAAAATGCAATGGCTTGCATAATATATTTCATAGAACATAGATGTACAACAGGGTGCTACTAGTGCCCACCTGGGTTGTAGCATATGCAAGGATGCATTGCACTTTGTCAGCTAAATCTTCAAGACTCAATGTTTATAACTTTGTTGTTTTTAAAGGTGGTATCACTACTGTTGTGGGCTTTAAAGATGTGTTATATAAATATTCATGTTTCAAGAGGTCATGCAATTGTGAGTCATTACTATCTTTCAAAAAGTTTTAAATTTTACATATTTGCATGGGTTGTATGTATGTGTAAGCACCAAGACTAACATGTCAAAAGGCAATGGCATTCCCAAGTTCCTTGTATCACCCACAGTCTGCAAGCAATAGCAGGGATGAGACAAGATGTTTGGAACAGCCTGAATCCCACCCCTTATGAGACAGGCAGCTGCGTATTTTGGGTACCTTTTGCTGACCGAACCTGCCCTCCATGACGTGTCTTCTCATCAAATTTAGATAATTTATGTTCATTGATGGCATGGTGGACAGAAGGTAACTTGAGCTGCTTTACTTTGGAAATTCCAGCCATCAAAGTTTTGAAAGTGCAGTAATTGTAATTTTTGATCCAATCTGTATTGCAATAATATCTTACTGATACCAGCAATTGCTGCCTGTCACCCACATGTCTACATGCTAGATTTATTCATGGATGCCCTGTATATATATATCTACACAGTTCTCTGCAGAGATGTAGTTTCACAAAATGAATTTGGGGAGGGGAAGGGCTGAGCAGTGAAATGACCCAAAGTACCATCAAAATATGCCAGCAAATGGATTTCTCACCAGATTTGGTTCATGTTCTTTGCAAAGTTGGGGGGGGGGGGGGGGGCTGGATACTAAGTTAGGGGGCTGAAGCCTCCCCTAACTGAAGATGAAAATACAGACCCCCTGGTTATCTGGTGTCCAATGTGGTGGCACTGAATAACATAGACACTGGGTGCCACATGACCAACATAGTTGGCATGCCTTTAAGTCAAAATCATCACAAATAACATGAACAGTAAGCTGTGAGAAGTACCCAGAAGATGCATCAGCTGCTAAAAGAGCTGTCATCTAAGGGATTGGTCATTCAATGAATAGGACATTAGGGCACTGATGTGTGCCTGTCATTTAAGAAGTCACCTGTGTTACCCCCAGCACCAATAAGTGATGTGAAAAAAGGTGAATTAGTAGATTGGTAGCAAGGCCTTTAATGATGAAAAGACTTAGCTTGAATATGAATGGTTTTGTGAGAACAGATGTGTACAAGAATAGGTGTCATGATAAAATTGGATGTTGATTAGATTTAAAATGCTACTGTATGGTTACATTTGAAGAATCTTACAAAATACTGTTAAGATAGATTTGTAGTACATAGCTCTTTAGGATGCTTATTCAAGTATTTTGCATATTCTTTATTGTTGCCACACTATAAATTGACTGCTTTGTACCATCTTGTAAAAAATACTATCAAAGTTATAAGTAAAGCTAATCTGATGATGTCATGAAGTTATATGAATTTCTTTGTTGGCTGTCTCAGAAGTCATTGGCTCTTATGTCATTTGTCATGTCATTGACATTGGTTCTCATCTCATTTGAAAATGGGGTATGGAAAGAGTTAAATTGAGTCATACTGGACCTAACATTATTTTGCCAGCTGTGTTATGCTGTTAAATGGTATTGCTGACCATTGCATGGCATGACTTTTCCTTCACCTAGGCATCTTTGGGCTGTACCAAAAATATGTACAACAATTAAAATTGTACAACAATTGTACAACAATTTAAATATGTACAACTATTGGGATTGTTAACTGTTGGTACTAGAATGTGTGTTGTATGACATTTTTAAAAAGCATGCTGGTATTTGACACCACAAAATATAGGATTCAATGGGTTAGTGACATTCTCCAGCTGGCATATGTCTTTTTGATAACTTGTGACATTGCTTAATATTGACATTTGTCTGGCTTCTCCCAAGTCATGTAAGTGTGAAATGTCCTGAAACATCTTGAAACCAATGCTGCCAAGTTATATCACAGTTGCTGAAATGTTTCGCTTTGTATAAATAAATGTGTTCATCATGTGTAGCAAATATTCTTGGTGGTGCAGTTACTGCATTGGTGTTCATCACTATGACATTTTTGTGCCTACATTGTACCTTAGATGTTGTAGGCTGGCCATATTATCAAATCAGAGTTGAAAGGCAACACACATCTGGAATGGCTTGTGCTTGCATTGTGCTTTATTTGAGGCCACATCAGTATTGGTTCAATGTGAGCTAGCAAATTGGTTGTGCCTGTAATTGCAATGGCATGGGATCAAAGGGATACTTGCTGGCTGCTGTTCATGAACCTCTGACTGATAAGTGAGCTGTCTTCAGATTTAACTTATTTGTTGTATCATTTTTTTCAGAAGCATGGATGATGACAAAGCATCTGAGGGCAGTGGATATTGCCACAATCATCAGACACCATCTGAGTGTACCTCAGATGATGATTCAGATGCTCAACCAGCAGAAGGTCAGTACTCTGCCAGTCAGCATAAGTGTGAGCATTGTATGGGTAGCAGTTTTCACAGAACCTTAAAATTCCATTTTTGCATGGGTCTGATAAATGGGATTTGAATCATAGCTATGGATCAGCATCAACAAGTAATTGTATAGGCCTTAGTTAAACACATGAGTTGTAAGCAAGAAGCTCTTTTGATATCCTCATTCAAGAGACATGTTCAATGAACATGCTGCACTTATCCTGACTCACCATATTTTTGGCAGTCATGGCTCTTTATGGGAAGGCTTGGGATTATAAACTGCAGTGGTAGGTTTCTTGTCTCATGGCCATAGGGTGCAAGGTCATCTCCTTCAACCACATTTGCTTTTACCTGGCAGCCATTGAAATGGACCCTTGTGCTGCCTTTAAACCATGTATCTGTGTGCCTGTGTTGTCCAGCCTTGAGTAAGGTGAGGATTCATAGAAGAGATCAAATCACTCCTTATGAGATCAGGCCACATTTGACATAGAGAGCAGGGTTGGGTAAGGACAGACATGATGGGTACCATATTTTGCTGTCGGTGATGTGTAGGATGGATGTGTAAATAGCACAAACCTTTCCAAGCTAAACAATTGTCAGTAGTAATCAGAAAGCCAGAACTTTTGAGCCACAGACCCCAAGAAACTGTGAAATGAGAATATGAGATGCTTAATTTCACATGAAGGTGTCCTGTAAGCACCAAGGATCTTAGAGGGTTTTAGGGTGACAAGATGTCCAAGCATTGAACCCTTGATATTAACACGTTCTTTCCAAAGGTATCAATGGGCCTCTCTCATGCACATCATCTGCACCAGGGCATAAACTAGGCAAGAGATTGTGTGGTTGACCCATTCTTTGAACATTCACTGACAATTCCAATGCTGCAAACAGTAATTATTTGTTTATAACATACCATGTGATCAATGTGATGGTTTGGTATGGTTATTGTCATATAGATATCACATAACTGTTGATGTGTTGCCTGTTTGGATTCCTCAGGAGTGGAAGCAGTGGCAGTCGGCGGCACTGGTCGTGTGCCGGATGTCTGTCCCATCTGCCTGCACAGCCTTCGCGGCCGCGAGGTGGCGTCCCCGGACGTCTGCCAGCACGTGTTCTGCCTACATCACATCCTGCAGTGGTCCAAGGTAGGTCGGTGCTGCTGGTAAGCCATTTTCTCTGGCATAGGTGATTGACATAGCCTGTTGCCATATCCTAGTTGTTGCCATGACTTGTTCCGCCCTGCGGCATTCCACGCCGCCCTGTCCCCGGCGTTCACCCGGCCAGCCGCCATGTGCCGGCCGCTGACCTGACCTGGCTTTCTGAGCCGGATGTACTGACCTGACCCCGGCCGCAGGTGGTGACGCTGTGCCCGGTGGACCGGCGGGCGTTCTCGGCGCTGCTGGTGCGCCGCTCGGTCGGCGGTGCAGTGATCGGCACCGTGCCCGTCCGCCAGAGACAGGCGGCCGACGCCGAGGCGCCGGCTTGCGCCGCCGTCCGCCGCCCGTCGCCTGCCGACGCCGCCCTGATGGTACGGCCGATGCAGGGTGTGCCGTCTGGCGTCCCGGCGCCGGCAGAGGCGTGCGGTGTCTTGTGTCGGTATTTAATGGGTGATTCCATGAGGTGCAGTCGTGAATTGAAGAATTTGCGAACATCGTGTTATTGACCTATTTATGATTGTTTTTCGCTTGATTGCTCGAAGTCGTCGGTCCCCCGTGTGTTTGTGCATGCCTGGGTTATCTGTGTTGTACAGTATCTACGAACATGGTCGTGTGTGGCATTGTTTCTACCAAGATGGCGAGCGCGACTGCCTGCCGTAATCCGTGCATTGAGCGGCGGGGTCCCCGCAGGTGCCGATGTCTGTCACGGAGTCAGCCGAGCCGGGACCGGCCAGCGATGACAGCGACTGGGAGGGCGCGGCCGGCGGCGGGGGCGCCACGCGGTGCCGGGCGCGCTCCAGCCGCGCCGCCGCCCTGGCGCGCCTGAAACAGCGCGCCATCGGCCGGCCGCCGCCCGCCTCCTACTCACGATTACGGCGCGCGCGCAACCCCCGCACGGTGCCGCTAGCGTGCGCCGCCGGCGTGCAGCCGGTCGGCGGTGGCCCCGGCGGAGAGCGGCTGACGCCGCAGCAGCCTGGCACGTCCCCAGCCGACGCGTACGACCAGCGGCCGGCCGGCGACCTCGCGGCCCGCCCGCAGACGGCCGCCAACGGAGCTGGCGGCGGCGCGGCCGGCGGCCAGCCGCCCGCCCCCATGGGCGGCGGCGAGGGCGGCCCGCCGACGACGCTCAAACCTGTGATAGAGGACGACCGCGACCGCGAGCGCACGGACGAGGCGGTCGACGACGACCCGACGGACGAGGAGTCCGGCTCTGAGCAGGACGAGGGACTCGGTCCCGAGCGCGCGGACTCTACCCTCGATCCAAAATCGGCTGTCGAAGGCGACGCCGAACCCGTAGAAGAGGACGTCGACCTGGATCGGACGGAGGACAGTGTCGACCCCGTTTCGGCAGACCAAGGTGTTGATGGCGATGAGGCGGACCTTTATGCCGACCGCGAGCCTGCCAGTCCGGACGCCGCCCAGGGACCGACGGTTTCTAATGTCAGTCATGGGGAACTAGAAGATGCCAGTCAAGAACGGAAGGACGATGTTGACGATCCAGAACATGTCGATGCTGTGGCTGATCCTGCGCGGGTAGGTGAGGTTGTAAAGCCTGAACGGATAGACGAAGACATGTATTCGGAGTTGGCAGACATAAGCGCCGACCCTTGGCGGATGGTCAGAGATGTTGATTCTCAGAGGACAGAAAAAGACATCGGTGATGAACATATAAACGAAGCGAAAGAGCAGGTAGGCGAAGACATTGATTCAGAATCGATAGACGAGGATGTCGACTCCGAGCGAATAGCTGCCGCTGCTGGCACTGGGCTGGTTGCCGCAGGCGTGGATTCTGTACAGATCGATGAATGCATCGATTCTGAGAGCGCAGACAAAGACATTTCTCTAGAGCAGCTAGATGTCGGAGTGGGCCTAGAACGGATAAGCGGGGACTTAGACTCAGAGCGCACCTTCGGAGGCGGTGATGCCGAGTGGGTGGGCGGATCTGGTGACCCGGAGCGGAGAGATGCCGGTCGGGACGCCAGGGGCGGGCGGCGCGCCTCCAGCCCGATGGACGCCGCTCCGAGCGAGGGTGACACGGGCGACGCTGGCCCGCCTCAGAGCCCTGGTCAGGAGCAGGACGACATAGGTGACCCCTACCCGCCCGGCCGCGCCAGCCTCGAAGGCGACGCTGGCCCGACCCAGCGCCCCAGCCAGGAGGAGGACGTGGACCTGTATGGCGATATCGAGATGCCGGAGGACAGGGCGTCGGAGGGCGCCTCCCCGACTTACTCACCGGTCACCTCGGCGGCCGGCTCGCCGTCGGCCTCCCCGTCGCCGGCGCGCGAGCCAAGCACTGAGCCGCCGCTGGGAGTGGCTCACGGTCCGCCAGGCGTGCAGGACGCCAGCGACGTCTCCAGCGACGAGGACCTGGTGATCGACGAGGCCGGCCGACCGGTGTCGCCCGAGCTGGTGCCCAGCCCGGCCCCCGCCGTCAACGGGCCGGCGGCCGGCGCGGAGAGCTGGCGCCCGCTGCCCGTTGAGAGCATCTCGTCGCCGGAGAGCTTCGGGCCCGACCAGGAGGAGGCGGAGGAGGTCGAGCTACCGTCGCCACCGCCGCCGCCGTCACCCCTACCGCCGCCGCCGGAGCAGGAGGAGTTTCAGTCCGTGCGCGAAGAGGCGTCTGCGGCCGCCCCGGCGCCCTCGACCGCCGACGCGCCGGTGGCGAAGCCGCTGCTCAGCCTTGACACAGAGCAGATCTCGGACAACGAGGAGGATGGCTTCGACGATGGCATGGAGGAGGGCGAGCTCCCGTCCGAGCGGCCGCCCACCCCGTCGCCGCCGCCTCCGCCGCCTCCAGCGCCGCCGCCTCCCGCCCCGGCGCGACCCACCGATTGGATGGACGCCGACGACGAGCTGGACCAGCCGGAGGGTGACTTCGAGGAGGGTGAGATCCCGTCCGAGCCGCCGCCGGAGCCGGCCGAACGGCCAGCGGTGGCTGCGGAGGAGCCGGTGGCCGCCACGCCGCCGCCACCACCGCTGACGCCGCCACTCTCGCCGTCCAATGAGGCGCCGCCCGACGGCGATTACGAGGAGGGCGAGATCGTGGAGGAGCGGCCACCGTCGACGGACGAACGGCCGCCGTCGGCGGACGATCGGGCGCTGGAAGTGGCCGAGCCGGTGGCGCCGCACGGCTCGCCGCGGCCCGAGCAGGCGCCGTGCCGCTCGCCGAGCGACGAGCCGGTGCCGTCGCTGCGGGAAACGTCTGCCTCCGGCAGCTTACAGCTGCCCATCGCCGCTGACGACGCGCCTGACGTGGACGAGGACATACGCGACTTTGTCGTCAGCGAGAAGACCATCACCGGGCTTGGGCCGGACGACGGCGAAGAGGTCGGCTGGAAGAAATTCTCGCGTAGCGCGCGCGACCGCAACTACCGTGATGGCAAGCCGACCGACCGCGCCATCGCACGCAGCAAAGAGGTGGGTGAGCCGAGGCCGGAGCGCAAGCGTTCACCGCCCGCCGACGGCCGTAAGGGCAAGAAGCGCGATATCCAGCGCTACGACGTGCGCAAGGTGATCAACGAGCGGAAGATGCGCGCCCAGGAGAACCAGGAACGTTCGGTGCATTCGCGCCGCTCGCGCTCGCGCTCGTCCAGCTCGACTGGATCGCGCTCGCCGGCGGCGGTGCGGCGCCGGGACTCGTCCCGCGGTCAGCGGCGGCGCCGCTCGGCCAGCGCGCCGCGCTCTCCCAGCCGCCGCCAGCGCGAGCACAGGCGCCACTCGCGCGAGAAGCGCTCGCCGCCGCGCCGCGAACGCTCGCGCCACTCGCCGGCGCGCCATTCGCCGGCGCGCCACTCGGCTTCGCGCCCCTCGCCTTCGCGGCATTCCCCGCTGAGATCGCCGCTTCAGAAACACACCACCTCGCCTGTGAAGAAGGTCAAAGAGAAAAAGAGGAAGCGGAGTGTGTCGCCGTCGCTGGCGCCGAAGAAGATGAAGAAGAAGAAAGACAAGCTAAAGAAGCAGAGCAAGGAGGAGAAGAAAAAGAAAAAGAAGCGCGCTAGGTCCCCGGTTTCTAAGGCTGTGATCGCGGATGGCGATAATTTGGTCGTCAGCGTGAACTTCTCAAAGGATAGAGACCGCATGGGTACCAAGAGCCGCGTGGTCCGCCACGAGGGGCGCGAACCGTCGCCGGACTTTAGCTCTATCCGAGAACGACCCACTCCGTCCAGGGACAGACGGTCACCGATCCGGGACAGACGGTCGCCAATCAGGGACAGGCGGTCGCCGAATAGGGACAGGCGGTCGCCGATCAGGGACAAGAGGTCGCCGATCAGGGACCGCGACCGCGACCGCGACCTGCCACGCTGGGAGCCGCGCGAAAAGGAGCGCCCGAAGTCGGCGCGCGCCAGGCCGACCGAGCGCGAGCCGGACCCAGACACCGACCGGCTGCGTAGGGACGCGCGCAAAGAGAACAAGGACCCCAAGCAGACGGCGCGCGGCGAATACAAGAGCAGGGCGGACAGTGGCAGGAGGGCGTCTCCGTCGCCGCCGCAGCCGCCGCCGCGCTCCAGTAAGAGAGCGCGCAGTGTCACGCCGCCTCGCGAACGCAGGAGCCCGAGTCCGCGCGCTAGGAGCCCTGCGGCGCGCCCGCGGAGCCCCAGCCGGTCGGCGTCGCCGCCGCGCAAGTACGCACGCCGCTCGCGCTCCGGCAGTCGTTCCAGCTCTTGGTCTGGCTCGCAGTCGTCGTCATCGTCTTCGTCGTCGAGCGGCTCGCCGGCGCCACGCCGCCGGCGCTCGGACAGCACCGCGCGGCGCCGGCCGCAGCGCAGCCCCGACGTCATTGACCTGGACGACGTCGTCGAGCTGTCTCCACCCAAGGCCGAGCCGATCATCATCACGGACTCGGAGACGGAGACGGAGACGGAGCCGGCCGTGCGTGTGGTCGCGTCTACCACCGAGCCGGCCGTGCCGGCGCCGCGGGCCGCGCCCCCCTCGCGAGCGGCGCCGCGGAGTCCGCGGGGACCGAAGACGCCACCGGAGCCGGTGGCCCCGGAGCCGACCGTCAAGTTCTCGCTCAGCGCGAAATCGGCGGCAGTGCGGCTCATTACCAACCCGCTCGGCGAGGCGGACGACGAGCCGGAGCCGGAGCCACCGGCACCGCCGGTGGCAGCGGCGCCCGCCGCGACTGTGACGCAGGCGGCGTCGCGCGCGGCCGCACCGCCGGCGGTGTCGCGCGCGGCCGCGCCACCGGCGGTGTCGCGCGCGGCCGCGCCACCGGTGGGGTCACGTGCGGCCGTGCCGCCGGCGGGGTCGCGCGTAGCCGCTCAACCAGCGGCGGCGGCGCCTCGCGGTCCCAGCACGCCGCCCGAGCCGCCACCCTCGGATGCGTCCGAGGCCAAGTTCGGCGACCAGTACGACCCGTTCGAGCCCACCCACTCGGGATCGGTGACGCCCGACTCGCCGCCGTCGCCGGATGCGGCCAGCCCGGAGCCGGCGCCGCGGCTGGGCGAGCCGCCGCCGCCGGCGCCCGAGCCGCTGCCGCCGGCGCCGGCCGCGGCCGACCCGACACCCACGCCGCCGCCACCGCCGCCGCCGCTACCCGCCGAGCAGCGCGACAGGCCGACGGAAAAGCCGCCGGAGCCGCGCCACTCGGCGGATGCCGAGCAGCGCGCGCCCGCAGCCGCCGCCACCGCCGCCGCGGTGAGTGTCCGCCGGCCACTGGTACGGTTTTGGACAGACGCTGGCTGGCAACGGTCGGAACGAGCTCGTGTGATGTTTGGGCGTGACGTGCAGTTTAGCAGGTGACTCAGGCAGGACGTTTCTGTGAGATGTTTGGCTGCAAAACGAGTTTACCGGTGAACAAGCATCCCCATTAGTTAGCTGGTCGGAATGGAGCCTTGGAGGTCCTATCGGAAGACCGTTTGTTCTTGCTGCGTAACGGCAAGCCGTGAATTGACTGCATGTAATTCTTACTTAAATCTCGAAGTCTACGTGCGCTACACTATGTGCAGCTGTAGGCATCCACGTGCTGTACCTGTTGTAGTTTCACTGGTGTGCTGCTCCTATGATGCACTGCCCTGACAGCCGTGATCATATCGTTTCGTTGTGTTGGGCAGCCTCCTAGCCTCTTCGCGGGCCTGTCGCCGCCGTCGGCCGTCGCCACCGCGCTGACCGGCCTCCTGCCAGACACGTCTCGACCGCCACCCAGTCTGCCGGCTGCCGCCGCCGCCGCCGCCGCCGTGGTCGCCGCCGCCTCGGCCGTCGTGGCGGCGGCCGCCACGCCCGCCGCGCCTGCCGTGCCGGCGCAGAACGGACAGCGCGGCTCGGCCGATGTAGTGGATATGGACATTGACTCGCCCTACTCGCCCGACTCGCCCAACTCGCCCGACTCGCGCGAGGGCGACGACCTGTTCGAGCCGCCGCGGCCGGCGCGCGGCGCTCCGCCGCCGGCTGGTCGCTCGCGCCGGATGGACCCCAAGGATCGGTTCGAAGCTCTGTTTGGCACGAGCCACGCCAAGGGCGCGGGCAAGGCGCCGCCCGGCAAGACGGCGGGCAAGGCGGCCCCGTCCGGCCGCCGCCCTGCCGCGCGTGCACGGCCCGCCAAGCGACGTGAGTCGGCCGTCCGGGGAGAGCAGAGAACGAGAGGTCTGGGCTGGGAGCGCTCGGCGTGGCGTGCGGGGAGGGAGAGGGTCTCGGCTGTCGTGAGCCGCGCCGGGCGACTGCAAACGGGGCGTACCGACTTCCGTCTGTTGCGTGGGATTTTCATACACGCTCGCGGTTTGAATTCCGTGAAGAGGGGCGGTTCCAAGTCGGAAAGTGATGGGATGGTGCTTGCAGTGTGAGGTATCATGTGCTACCGGCTAGTGCTGCTATATCACACTATTTGCTATTCTTTGAGGAAGATGAAATAGCATTGCGAAATACTTAACTTGTAAATCCCTGCTTGAAATAGTTGTTCACAGTGAAAGAGATGACGTGCCACTTTGAAACTCTACTTTTTACACATGGGATTTACACACGGAACTCAGTGATTTAAATACTCCGAATGTGTCTGGGTGTGACTGCACGATTGTATAACTGCGAGTGCTCGACATGTTGTGCTATTCTCAATGCGCGTGTAGAAGCGTCTCTAACCTGTGTTCGGCATTGACAGCTGCTGGTAAGGGTGGTTCGTCTACTGCGACCTCCACCGCCGCCGAAGGGGAGGAGGGCCTCAAGGTCATTGACGACGTACCAAACTCGGCCGTGGAGATGCAGGTAAAGGAGAAGGTACGCTTGGCGCTTCGGTAGTGCGTAGTTTGGCCAACCTCTCCTTGTAGGCTGCAACGCTAGTGCTTACATGTTTTGCGCTCACTTAAGCGTTAGCAAAATTACGCACAAGCGTAAAGTAGAGGGTCACGGCGTGACGTCAGTAAAACGAGGCAAACGTAGTTCAGGTGGCTAGGATATTTTGTTTTGGGGTGCTTTCGATTTCAATATTGACGACTTCCTCGTTTGTTTTTTTGGACCAAGTGTTGGTTTAGCACAGGGACATTCTGCAGGGAAATTGTGCCAACAGGGCTTTGGCGTACGGAAAATTATGTTCTCAGTCATGTATTTGTACAGAGTTTTGGAACGCATGTCTGAGAACGATCGAGGTTTCATTACGATTTGCTATATCCCAACTATTTTGCATCCAAACACTGTTGAACGTGCATTGTTGGCTGATTTGACTGGCGTGGAGTGACGCTAGGTGCTCGGTGGGAGGTAGTGTTCCGCTGAGCGCCAGCTAGCAGCTTGTGTTCCGCTGAGCACCAGGCAGCAGTTGGTGTTCTGCTGGGCACCAGGTGGCAGCTGGTGTTCCGCTGAGCGCCAGGTAGCACCTGGTGTTCCGCTGAGCGCCAGCTAGCATCTGGTGTTTCTCTGAGCGCCAGCTGACGGGATATCCAACAGCGCCGGCTGAGAAGCTTCCCACACTCAGCCGGTCGGCGCCTCGGCGTGCTAGTGTGCTTACCGCTGCTGATGTGTAGTACCCCCAGCCCTGCCTACCAATATTTCACGCGCACTGTACTGTCGGCTGAGCCTCTGGTGTCCGCAAGTGAGAGACACTGATTGGCTGTGTGCCCCGCCCCATGGCGTGTTGATGTAGAGGTCGGGCTGTGCCCCAAGCCCCGTCTATGGCGTCATCACCGTTCTCCCTTTCGACTTATTTCAGCGTTGTTGGTTGTTAATTGTTTGCTGTCAGCTTCCGTAGTCGACTGGCGCCCATACGTATCAGTGGCCTTGTTTGGAGCCACAAGTTGGCGCGACGCTGCTGATTTTCCCGCTTGCTCGCAGCAGGACTGAGCTGGTTGTTTGGGACGTGTTCAGTCTCTAGCTGTCGGTGTAAGCCTGCTTTATGTGGAGTTCGGCGTCTGTCACTTCTCAAGATTCTTTCGCTTTCTCGTTGTCAAGAATTCTGCTCCTCTCTGTATTCGCCTTGCAGCGACATTACCTAAAATGTCTACGTAATCGACTGACCAAAATCTATCAGCCGCCTACCAGTGATGACATCAAACTAGTGACGCGTGACGGCGATGTGCGTACGGGCCGCTCAGCTGACTGTTTTGCTACGCACTGGTACCCGGTACGCCTGCTGGGGCCTCACCAGGCGGTGTGCGTCGGCTGACGGTGGGGGTGCGGTCGCTTTCAGTTCCTGAAGAAGCTGAACCGACAGGAGCGGGTCATCGAGGAGGTGAAGCTGGTGCTGAAGCCGTTCTACCACAAGCGCACCGTCACCAAGGAGCAGTACAAGGAGATACTGCGCAAGTCCGTGCCGAAGGTGAGGTGGAGGGGCGGGCGCAGGCTGGCGGTGACGGGGCTCGTGAGGTGCGACCTCCGACGTCCGGCCCTCGTCGAGTCGCCGCCTGGCAGCTGGGCGCACGTGGAGTGCCGTCCCACTCCGGAGTGCCGGGCGCGCTGTAACGTGGCTCGTTCGAACACAGGGGCGACAGCTGCCAGCAGCGCTGCCACCTGCGAGTGGTGGCCGTGCGGATCGCTGGCATGAGCTCGTCTTTGTGCCATGCTCGTGTCTGCGGGACGTGGCTGTCGGACTGCGCGTTGTGCGTTGTGTGTCGCAGCGTACCTCCGCTGTTGAGCCGTCTGGCAAGTGCTGTGTCGCTGTTGGATCACTGTCACGCCCGACCGTCTCGCGTTCGGTTCCAGCGCTGACGTGGGTCATATACGACGTTGGTGTCGCACTGAACATTTCTGACCATGTAATACATCTCCCTGGCAGATCTGTCACAGCAAGTCGGGTGAGATTAACCCGAAGAAGATTCACTCGCTCATCATCAGCTATGTGAAGAAGTGCAAATATGTCAACAAAAAGAACAACGTTGTGGTGCCCAACGCTAATTCGTCTACGCCTGCGAAGACGAAAGTGTGACGCACGTGACGCGCTGGACGTTGACGAAATGAGTGCTTTTCATTAGTGCTATTTATATTGTGCATTTGTTACTAGATTTATTGGTGCGTGTTTTGGACGTCGCAAGTCTCTGTGGCCGCCACTGGGCGTAAACGTTTCGGCCAGGGCCATGGTTTGAGAATAGTGATGATTTTGACGGGCTGTGCGGCGCGCGCATCAGTAACGGACCCGCGAACCGTGCCGCGTCGGACCGTGCAAGCCTCACCGGTCGTATGTGCCCCTCCCCCCCCCCCCCCCCCCGCCTCGCGACTCGGGCTAGCGCGCTCTCGGATGATGTGGACGGAGGGCAGCTCAGAAAGGCCAGGAAATACAGTGTTGTACAAATGATGTGTTGATGGGAGCGGGAGGTCGCCGTGGATTGATCTGTGTTGTGCCATGGAGTAGCCTGGCGCTGGCATGCAGCCATGTTGGCTGAGATGACCGGTTTTTGGAAACGTTCGAGGCGAACAATGCCTCAGGATCTTTGTGAGCGCTTGAAGTGCCATTACCCAGTCGTTGATGTACACAGCCGAGCTGGTAGCTATCCTCGAGGAGCTCTTCATTAAGGTTGGTGACGAGACACATTTGATTTTTTCTGACTCGCCTAGCAGTCCGTTGGGACGCCTCTGTCAGTCAGTCGGCTGAGGCCCCCAATGCCGAACAGCCTTTTATGTACCGATTCAGGCTTCATGGCCCCTTTCCCCAGCAGAGTCAACGCCGGGGCCAGAAAATGCGAACCAGAACGCCTCTTGCATTGGTGGGTGTCCTGAAACAGGGGCTCTTGTGCCGTTCAGGGGCCTGCACTCCTAACGGGGAGCCTGTGTGGGTAATGGGCACCGATGGACCAGGGACACATTTCCTGAACAAGGACAGACACTGAACTCCAAACGTCGAGGGGCCTCTGGAGTTGGTGCGGGCCTCTCAGCAATGAAAGGAGATATAAAAAGGACGATGCAAAGGCTCACAACCGCAATGAAACAAAGATAAGGCCCTGTGTCAGTCAGTGGCCCGGTACCAAACGAGGGTCCTCCACACAGTTTCAACTACTGGCCCATAATACGAATTTGTGTCTCGGTGGCAATGGCTGGACGCCCCGTACCGGAGAGAGCTCCTTTTGTGTCAGCAAGGTCAGACCCTACGTCGGTCCGGTCAGAGGGCCTGCCACAGCAAGGAAAGGACTGGCGTGGTGCACGTCGCGTTCTTCCGAAGGCATGAGATCGGCAAGTGGCAGGGGTGCAGTTTCACAAAATGATTTCGGACCGAACCGTGAAAAATGACCAAAGCTACCAGCAAAATACGCCAACAAACAGGGTTTTCCACAAATTTGACACTTCCCAAAGTTGGGGGCCCAAGCGGGAGGGGGTGGGGTGGGGGGGGGGGGGGCTGAAGCCCCCTGCCGCAAACTGGAAAGAAAAACGGGGTGGAACGGAAAGATTAATTAGCTCCTGACAAGCAATTTCTACCCGCGTATTTCCAGTATAAATTCCATTACCGGAATTGCAAGTTACAGCAACACGAGCAATAGAGATTACGCCATTGTTTCATGAGTTAGTGGTGCTGTGCGTGCTAATCCGTACCGACTTCCAAGCATTAACACGTGCTCGGGTGGCCGACTAGATGCCCTTTTACAGAGTGTATTGACCTGTACGTTAACTCACTGAGGTCAAAGCTTGAGGTTCCTAGGTCATGATCTTCCGGTCAAAAAGGTCAAACAAGGTCAAGCTCCAGATTGGTCTCCGAAGTGCCCCCAGAACCTAGATAACAGTTTCTAAGCAAAAGGTCGCATTCTCATTCAAGGTCAGTGACCTTGTTTGACCTTTGGAAGGTCAAGGTAACCAAAAGCATACAAGATTGCTTTGAGTTTTGAATTTGACTACGCGACAAAGATTAACTAGGCAGCATGTTCCTAAAACAAAATTTTATAGTTCAGTGACCTATTCTGACCTCTAAGAAGTCCATGAAAGACGTATAATGAGCTTCTTGCTATCAATAAACTCGAAATGAGCACCAGAAACTATCCCATACAGCAAGCCCTAGAGTAACAAAACAGGTTGGTTTTGACCCTGGTGTGACCTTCATACCTGACCTTAGGCCAATGTAACTTGCTCATTCAACTGTTGTGTTGCCTAAGAAAGCATCTCAGAGACGTACGGTTTCGTCTAATACTCCGTTGTCGAATCAGATTGAAGGATTCCCTGGAAATTGCCTCCGCTGAAACCATGGCCTGACTTTGACCTGCCATAGGTCAGCGACCTTGCAAGTTATATCTAAATTTTTGATGTCCAACAATCCGCTATTCAATTTTCTACAGCTATGCAACATTTGGCGCGGCTACGCCGCGCCGTTCGGAAACCATTCAGGAAAAACCTTCGGGGGGTCAATTTGACCCCCATCCGGCGTGTTAAGGTGAAGGTCGCACAGCTGAAATGTACGATTCGGGATACTATCCACACGCCTACCAATTGATTTCGTGAGGCGTTCGAAACTGCCACTCCGATGTTTGGCCGTTTTCCACCACCTGTTGATGCCCACTGGGTGTCGGCTGCCAGGTCGATGGCAGCGGAGACTGCAACGCCCAGCGCCGGTGTTCGTACTCCTAGACTGCGAGCGCCCATGTTTAAAACTATTGTGCGTAACTTCTAGCTGATTAATTCTGAGGAAGAGATGAACTTCTCCACATGAACAAGAGTACGGCACATTAATGCAAATTATTGGCTTTGTTTCAATCCACGCCGGCGTTCAATCATTGAGGTCATCCATATTTTCGCAAAAGTCCGAGAAAATCCAGCAACGCCCCTAGCTGTTATCCGTTTTATTGAAAGAGCCGAGTAAGCCATTGCAAAAGGAAAGGACAGCGATTTATTCTGTGCAGTCATTCAATTCCAGGTTGATATTATATGTGCATCCAAATCCATGCACAATTGTATTTCTGATAATTTTGGCTTCTCTTCAAGTCAACACAGCTGAACATAAAAATAAAAAATTGCTCGCTCAAAACGCAGCGAGATACACCCGGCGGACAACACTTGAGGTACGATTTGAAGGATTGGATTTCCTGCTGTTTTTCCAGCGCCGCCGGTCCTTTTTAACCGCGGTGATCCTTTCTCACGGTTACTGTGGCTGTGACCCTGGCCGCAGTGTCCATGAACCCCTTGATAAGATCCCGGAAGTTGTTCCAGGTCAGCGCAGCCAATAGGGTGGCACCATTCCTCTAGGCCCACTTTTTTATTTTAGGGCCCAGATGGCCGTTCACAGAAAGCGTAAAATAGATGTACACTTTACCTCGGACAATGCATTCAGTGACATCCATCGCAATTGAGCAGACAGGTGCAAGGCAACAGCAATAGCAGTTGAACATGTCTGGACACAGCCGAATGATGTGATGCAAACGATGTTATACAAATACAAACGATAAGGGCAAGGCTGAAGTGTGAGTCGGACAAATTTGCCGCTGACGCACACGTAAGTAACTGACTACGTAAATATAAAACCGCAGATGAATCGTTCCGCTTCAGCGCTATGAAGAGCTATTCATCGAGCTCGCAATCACGTTTCACAGTTGAATGGCCAGCAGATGTAAATCTGAACACGTAACCCCCGCATATGCAAAGTTGGTAGCAGATCACTGAAGTCACCTCTTTGAGATGTGCGAAGCAATGTGCATGATAAATAGTTTTGAGGACAGTAGCAGTAAAAATACGCATTCACATCAACGCTGCCTTACCTTCGTCTCATGCTCGGAGGCCACGCATTAAAGAAGCGGTTAACTGAAAAATGATTTAAGCTAGCAGCATCGGGATAACGTGGCCTATTCCTGGCCGTTCTAGGATCGGCTTCGCTGTGACCGGGTCGGCCGTTTTAGAATACGCCGCACTGTAACCACGGGGCCGTTCTACGATCAGCCGTGCTGTGACTGATTGACTGGGCGTTCCGGGGACCAGCCGCGCCGACTGACCCAGCCGTTCCAGTCTCGGCCGCGCTGTGACCGACTCGGCCGTTCCAGTCTCGACCGCGCTGTGACCGACTCGGCCGTTCCAATCTCGACCGCGCTGCGACCGACTCGGCCGTTTCAGTCTCGGCCGCGCTGCGACCGACTCGGCCGTTCTAGGATCCGCTATGTTGCGACCGACCCCGGACATTTCGCTCAGAGCCGTGCTATAGCCGGCATTGGACCGTTCCGGGATTGGTCGTGGGTATGACTAATCCGGGGCTACCGGCTCATCCGGGTGGCCGGGGCCTACTGGGGGCGGACGAGCGGCGCCGCGATCTCCGCCTGCCCTGTCTCACCGGGTTCGGCTGGTCGAGGAGACCAGCGCACGCGGCTCCTGGTTCAGTGCACGACCAGTCGCACCCTGCCGTCCCCGGACCATCCGCCGGGTCCCTTCTCGCGCTCCGGTTCTCTTGTGCCGTCGGTGGTGGCCGCTCCCACACTCAGTGCTCGAGCCGTTGGTCGACTAGCTGAATAGATGTCTCAGTTGGCTGTTTGCTACGCCCCCCCCCCCCCCTCCCTCCCCCCATTGCCAGTGGAGACAGGCGCCATTGAAATTCAACGTACTTCTACTTACAAGCATTTTTACATCAGTCATCGGCGAATATTAGGTGCATTACGGGTCATTTCATAGCCGACATCACAGCGCTGTTTAAAATGGCGAATCGCACAGAAATGCCGCTCTACCTCACAAAATGCCTCCTGCTCACATCGTAGTAGGTTACGACCCATGGATACGTAGGATGCGCAGAAAAGCGATCTAATTGGCAGCAGTAACCCACACACCCGCGCAAGCGGATGCACGCAATCGTCTCCATCCTCCATAGGTGGTGAACAATAAAACGCCGTCTCAGGTAGGCTTATTCCAATACTCAGGTAGGTTGTCTCTGGTACCCCAACGTCGCTGTCGATTTCAAAGGCTTTCATGGTGTATAAAAAACACGGGATGCACGTTATTTATATTGGCGAAAGCATTACGCAGTCAACACGCAACATCCGCCCACCTTCTTGATTTTCTCCTCAGCCAACCGGGAGAAGAACTTGGCCTTGACAATCACCGGCTGCTTGGGCAGCAGGCCCTTGCCCAGCACCTTGTAGTAGCCGGCTTTGACCACGTCTATGACGGGCGCCTTGTCCGTGTGCTTCTGGAAGTGCACGCGGGTGTCTTCGGACACGAGTGACCACACCTTGTCCAAGTTGATGGCCGGGCGGAACTTGCGATTCTTGTGGATGTGGAAGTCTCTCATACCGACCTGTCATACACAGGAATGGTCATGATACAGTAGCAGGAACAATGTTCACATGTCTGCTCCAGTTATAGCTGGTTGCAACATGGTCTGGTCGGTCAGGTTGTAACTGACTAACATGGCCGTGTGAAACCGCGGATAAGCCATGCCCGCCGTCCTTTCATGCTTCCTTCAGTGCCGAAACTGAACAGTTGCAACATATGTACTGACAAGTGCAACACACAACAGGCATACTGCCATGCAACACACACATACACCTTTGCAGAACTTCGGGATTTGACGAAATTGTGCGAACCATTCTGTGCAGAGAATTTAATCAAGAGGCCAATGCGTTGTGCCCAATATGACAATGTTATCCTTCCTAACCCTTTCCTTTCAACCTGGAAAATGTTTTACAGAACACATACTATGGCAGTAGCTGTCTGGGTTTTGGTGCCATGACAATACTGACCTTGCCAAAGTATCCAGGATGGTACTTGTCAAAGTTAATCCGGTGGTGATGCTGTCCGCCGGCGTTTCCACGACCTCCAGGATGCTTCCTGTGCTTGCCTGAAAACAGCAATGATCAGTAAGTACCACTACACAAATTCCCCACATATTGACCTTGCATGACCTTACACAAACAAGCCAATTAAGTTGCCTGTACATTGCAAGGTTGCAAGTACAAATGCCAGGCAGTTTTGGATGCTTCCTCTGATGCCCTTTCTACTTCTACCTTTGACTGGTCCCAGATATAGTTATAGGTGATATTGCAGACATACATATATTTTGCTCTCACACACACATCTGTCACACAGCTTTTTATGATGTCAAAAGTGCATGGCCAAGCATAGAAACCAGACTTGCAGGTCAAGTTTAGAATGCTTGTCAGCAAAGCCACTTACACTTCAACCCTTAAACAAGTGACAGCACACAGACTAGTTGATTTAAGTGCATGGCCATGATGCCATTGATAGTTTGGCAACCACTGGTTCATGTGTAGTGAAAATGCACTGCATGAACCATTTGTTGCATGGCACACAACCAGCCTTTGGGTAGTCCCTGCTGCTTGCAGTGAATCAGAGGTTGGCATGGTAGTTGCTGTTATGGATCCAATGAAAATGAAAAGAAGCCATACCAGTTTAAGGCTTAAAATCCACTAGATGGGACCACTAGTTTGTGGTATTTAGCATAACTTCCACGCACATTGTTTGATGATGTTTATTGTGGTTTTAGAGTGTGTCAACTGCTAGGGTCATTTTGCGCCCAAGGGCACACTGTTTGACTGTCTAGGGCTGCAAACACCTCATGTTATGGCCATCACAAGGTCCCTGCAGTCAAATTGCCACTATCACCTTTTCAGATGAGAGTAGACACACTGGTTACAATGCTTTCAGGAGCGTATGAGATATTTCTGAACACTGAAGGTTGTGCTGTCCTGGCCAGAAGTAAATGTGCTCCAACAGCATTCAACATGGTGCTAACTACACCACAACCAAAAAGCATGTGCAGGCTGTGCTCATGGGGGAAAAAGTCACTTACTGCCTATAAAGACAGGTGTAAATTTGTATAATCATCATACCATAATCTCACTGCATACCACAACACTTCAAATACCTCAATCCCCAAAGCTATTAAACCAGTTAACCAGCTAAGCTGGCTATTATATAAACAGGTAATAGCTAACAGCTATTAAACCTATTAAACCAAACCAGTAATCTACACAGGTTTTCCCATGCCAGTACGCTAATGACTTACTACAAAGTCTCCTCGGCTTGTAAAGGTTTCAGTAGTCAACAAAATATCTCTCTACTACACACAAAATGCAGCACCCTGATCAGCAATGGCACTCAATATCAACAGTTCATGTGGTGCACTTCCTGCCTGAAAGCCTTTCCCCCCATCTGTTTTAAGTCAGGTGCAGCATACTTCCACCCTACCACTTCCTTCAGTACATAAATTGTTTCCCAACTCCCCACCAGATTTCAATGTATTCAGGAAACCATTCTGACCTGATATGCCTACCATTCCTGCATAAGGGGAATGAACAAAATTTTATGAAAAGCAGATCTTGCATGCAGTAAATGCACTCAAATGTTGTCACACACTTCTCAGGCAATGAGGACTGTCACCAGATGATGGATCAACCTATCCACTCACCAATACGACCATGGCCATGGCTGACTTGGCCACGAAGCTTCCTGGTCTTCTTCTTGTTGGTTGACTGGAAAGACAAAATTACTGTAAGACTACAGTTCCATCCACATTTCCCATGGAACAGTACACAGATTTCCAGCATAATATTTAACATGTATATTCAGACTTCCTGATCCCATATGCAAACAATTCATGAAGTTAACTGCCACACTTGTCTTGCCATCCACCTTAAGTCTTGTCTGCTTAGAAACGGCCTAGCTCCTATTTCAGTATCACACAATGACCCAAGATAAATATAACAGCATCTTAACCTCTACTCCTGACCTTTCATTAAGCATTATTACCAATGTTAATTTGCAGCACAGATGAAAACAAGAGCCAAAGATGCAACCAAGATGAAAAATCTGAAGCACTTTCAATGTTGCAGTACACAGCAACATGGCAGTCACCAGAATGATACCAAACCATCTCCACCACTTTTTGACTTGACTGCCCATAATACATCACTGACATGTTCCTCATTCCCCACCAATAATGGGCTTACATGAAGTTGTCACAATGGTGACTAAGTGGTAACCAAAGAATTCAATGAAAGGAAAGGTGTTATGGTTCACATGGCCAATCTAATACCAAGCAGCCCTGTCTTGTCCCAAAAAGGTGCTGTGAGGATAGCTTAAGGCTAGCTACTAGGAAATTTTCAGCCTTATGAAGATGATGATGTCATTTACTATGAGGGCTTCTCAGCAGCAGTACTGCATGCCACCTTATACCATCAATAAATGTGAAGACCGCAGTGTCGTACTATCCAAAGTTAGAGAATGTGTGGCATGTACAATTATCATCTTGCCACAAACATCATGCGATATTCATAGGAAGAATACGGCACTGTCCGTTGGCCAGCAAAAATACATGGCTTTTGTTCCGTACATGGAACAACAGTACATTAATGACGCACACAGCGCGATCATAAAACCCGTAACCACACATATCGACCCCGCAGAGCGAGCCACGACTACGAAAAACGTAGAGGGGGCTGAGGAAACATTATCACGATTCCATTTTTACAACAAAAACGCAACGAAAATAGACATAACCCAAAAATCCACTCGGCACCTACCATCTTCGCCAACGGATGTTTTCCGAAAGGCCGCAGCGCCGCCAAGTTTTAGGAATGTTTTATTTTTCGCCATTTATTTTAGACGCTGATAATATAACATACAAAAGGAATATCGTGTGTTGCATCCATTCAGAAAAACATACATTTCTCTCTATCAAATCAGGTGTATCAGAGCTGGGTCGTGCTCCGGGCAAATGCGCCTAGCACCATTGGATGCTTGTTCACAACAAACACGACAAACGTAGCAAAAATACAGCATACTCAGATTAGGATCATTTTCCGGAATGCTTTGAATAATCACAGTATGCTACACCTTACAAGAAGCCTAAATATACTGATGGATACAATGCACTATCCCATGTGTTGAGGGAACAGCATCAAGGGCCTTACATGATTGGTCAGAATTTTGTGACGCAAGCTAGTTGCGTTTGTTTTGTTCATAAAGAAATGCGCTATTCACCAAGGCGCTAATTTTGACACGTGCGCCGTGACAGGCGATGGGTATATCGCGAAAGGTGGGGATCATTTGTTTGCACCCCGGGCTTAAAGGACGAGTTCGGAAAGTGTGTTGGCTTCATATGAGGGCAAAATTTGGCCGCATTTTTAATGCTCCATGATGACATGGTAGAGTGACATTTACATCCCGTTGCTGCTACTTTGGATATGAACCAAAGGCGACTATTATTTGGAAGTGGCCCATTGCAACTGATGTTTCCCATGCTGAAAAAAATTATTATCCTTTGCTTCAAGATGTACCGTTTATCTTAACTTCAAATAAAATCGTGTTGTGGTCTCACTCCCCTGTGATCCTGCTTCAGGTATTCTTCATAAACTTACAAGAAATACCCAGAATGCAAAGTAGTATAGTTTCATAGAAATCTGGTGTGGTGTGTGGATATTTTGCATATTTTTTTCCTAGAGAATTGCTCAGTGAACTACTACAAGGCCTAAGTTATAAAAATATGTCTTCTGTCACTGAGATGAACCTAATGCATGTGCTGAACTTGGCCAGGTTAAAATGAATTATTTTTCCAATTACGCTCTCTTGAAAAAAATATGAGATGTAGTCTTGCTTGCAATGATTGTTGTAGCATCATAACTATTTCAAACATATCCTGCCCATGTGCTGAAGTTGTTGGTGACCTTGCACCAAAACTTTTGGGAACTCAGGTTTGTGGAGTGTATGTGCTGAAATCATTGCTAGGTGTCTGATATGCTTGGATGGAACACATTCAGTGTATTATGCATTTTTTGAGGCCTGGTCAAGGCTTATGATCAGGCCTTCACTTTTTGTATCAGCAGAGTGGTGCCAGATTTTGATATAACGATGATGCAAAATGATCTCAGGTTGTCACAAGTGGTCAAGGCAGGAAAAACTGGTATTTAACACAACTCAGTGACTTAAACTGAAGATCAATCATTTATCACAGTGAACAAAAATTAATTTTCTAACAACCTACAGTGATTTCATTCAAGTAATGGTAAAAAGCAAGGAGACTAACCCAGCCAGCAGCTGCCTAAACTTTGTAAAACATGTTTGGAACTGTATGTGGAGCAAAGACTGGCAAGGAAATCATAAAAGAGAACCTTCAGTACATTCAAGACAAGCATGTCCACTCTTGATATTTGTTTACCTCTATCTAGATCACTATAAGCAGATGAAACCATGCCACATGGGTATCACGATTTTCCAGGAGTGTTTAGGCATTTGTGTTCAATTGTTTAATAATAAATGTATGTAAATAGAAATTAAAAAACAATAAAAAATAGAACGTTCAATAACCTAGACTTGCACATTAAAATCCACATGATGATTCTGGTCCAAAGGTTATGGGTCAAATCATGACTCAAATTTTAATGTGATTTTAATCATCTGTGAGTTCAACAATATTGGTATAACTGACTCTGCCTCTGATTCTGACATTGCTCCTGGTTCTGACCCTGGCCATGATTCTGACTGGCCCTGCCCAAGTAAAGTATGGTCTGAATCAGCATCTTGCACAGCATGCATCAACTTTAATTGGATGTTTCCAATACATTGCTCTCTGGCATTGTTCTGTCCTTAGTCCAGCAAAGTCAAAACTAATTTGTAATCACACATGTATGCATTGGCATGTTGGTGATTTTATCCTGCCCCTGAATTTGAATTACGTTTTAGGGTGGACGAGATGCTCTGTTTGGGCGCTAATGCTCCCAGCCACACGCTTTTATAGTGCGTGGCTGTATTCAGAGCAGAGATGCTAGTTAGAAGAGTGGGTGCCACTGCCATCTGGCGGCCACACAGTGGTGCTGCTCTTGACCACTCAGTGCCGCGTGGCCCTCTCCCCAGGTCACGGATGGGGACGAGGCGAGATCGTACAAGGTCATCTCATTATACAGCCCGAACTGGCGCAAGGCGGATTGTAATGTGGGGGGGGGGGGGGGGGGGTCGGCGGGATGCTTCGGGGTTGTGCTGGGTGGGGGGTGGTGGCAGCATAGCAGAGAAGGAACGACGTTCGACACGAAAAGAGGCCCATCATTCACCTGTGGGGGGGGGGGGGGGTCGGCGGGATGCTTCGGGGTTATGCTGGGTGGGGGATGGGGGCAGCACAGCACAGAAGGAACGACGTGAGACACGAAATAGAGGCCCATCGTCCACCTGTGGGGGGGGGGGGGGGGGGCGCCACCCGAGCCGGACCGAGGCTGGCTGAGCTGGACCGGGGCGAGCTGAGCCGGAGCGAAGCGAGCTGAGCCGGACCGAGACGAGCTGAGCTCGCCTCGGACTGGTTCACCAACACAATAGCGTCGGCGGGGAGCTCGATACAGAAGCGAACACCTCCTAACCCTACGCTACTACCGTTCGCGTGTCAGCCGTATTCAGGGAAGCGATATTAGTTAGAAGAGGGTCCCCAGTGCCGTCTGGTAGGCACGCCGGCACTGCTCTCCACCACGCCCCGCGCTGGTGGTCCCGGCCACAGTTGGCTTAAACACAAAAATAACACCATGGGTTGTTTGCCAATATTATTGTTTTCCCTGACTATGCCTATGTAACACACGATGCGATGTTGCTGAGACTGTGTTGGTGCTTCAGGTGGTGGAATGTTCATCCATGATCTCGTGCAAAGTCTTAGTATTAAGTTCAAACGTGGTGACTTCACTGGTCTCACACCATCCACTGAGTGAGCTCGAGGCCACCCTGATAGCCATAGCAGCTATCTGCATCTTGAGATAGCAGAAATATTTTTTGCGGGCATGCAAGTGTGAAAAAGAAAGAGGCAGCATGATGATGCCCCATATGCCAGATAGAAATGTCATTACCATTACCCATTTCAGGAAGACTGCTGCAGCCTGGTGGTATTGTGATCTGGACCCAGCTGTTCCAACGATGCCTGCAAAAACGCAGAACACCCTCAGTAGTCTGGAGGAGCGTCAAAAAGCGAACCGCGATGCCAACCGCAAAGTGCTCCGAGAACTCGGCCTACTCGAACCGGTAACAGCTCATGCCAGTGTGGCTTTACGACTCACGTAGCAGGCCCTTTGGCATCGCCTGCCTGTCATCCTGACAGGAAGGGCGGGCGCCGCGGGAACCAGCCGGTAACCGAGCCGGTAACAGCTCGGACGACTTCTCACTGCTATGTTGTTTCTTTTGACTGTCTTTAGCACCACGTCTAGCGCTGTTTTTGCTCACTGGCTGGTCCTCTTTTGAGTGCACCACGAGGCTCCTGTCGCGTCTGACGTGACTCCGACTGTGATAGGGTCACACTTCACCCCATGCTGTCAGAGCTCCCGTGTTCCGAAACCGCCTCAGCTGTGTACCAATGTGACCTACTGTCTGTCTGTCTGTCTTATCCGCCGGTGTGTGGAATACCGAGGTCTCTGGCTGTGTGCCTGTACCTCTTGTTCTGTTCTATCATGTTCTCTACTGTTCCTTCGGTCTGCCATGTTGGGAATCTTTGCAGACGCGCATCAGCCGTCCGTGAAGTCGGCCTCCTCTCCACTGTCTGTCAAGCTGTGTCCGTCTGCCCCTGTCCGCTGCCGGGTCGGACACATCACTGCCTGTCCTGATGCCGCCAGTTGCCGCCCCTGCCGTCGGCAATGCGGGTGAAGCGGCCGGCGGTGGCGCCGGTCCGCCCGCGGCCGGTCAAGAAGCCCCGGCCGGCCGCTGACGCCGTCGACTACGGCACCCAGCTAACCGACGGCCGCCGGCGCTCGACGCGCGCCTCCAACAAGGTCAGGCGGGCGCGCTGGCTCGTGCCGAAGCTTGCGGGTGGTGTGCCCTAGCCCTCCTGTCACTGCCGAGTGGGACACTGGTCACAGCCGCAGGTGGTGTGCCCTAGCCCTACTGTCACTGTCCAATGGGACACTGGTCGCAGCCGCAGGATAAAGTCCTGCCGGCGCGCGTGTCCCTGCTTAGCAGTGTTATCCTTTTGTAGGTGCACAAGTGGCGTGCTGCCTGCCCTAATTGACGTCCCTTTCTTTTGAGCATGTAGTGTTTTAAGAACGGTGTGGTCAGCGAACGGCTTGCGGACAATTAGCACAAGTACCCTTCTCTGTACCTGCGCTGTTTGCACGCTTCTCAGACGAAGCGATGATGGCAGGCCCTGTGCGAAGTGCGGGCAACGCTGTTTGACCGCGTGGCGAGGCGGCCGCAGGAAGGCCGTCGGAAGCCCATGATTCCATAAATATTGACGGTATGCTCCTCTGTATCACCCGGACACATTGATCGGACTTAGCGCAAGCCATTAATAATTTCGAGACATCCATGCACATGGTGTGGAGTCCGCCGTCACAGCCAATTCGTCGTTCGCGCCAATCTGCAAGCGTAGATCCCCAGCATCAGCCTTTAGCTGACAGTGACACTGAAATGAAGATTTCACTTCGAAAATCGGGCAACCAATGCAACCAATGCAACCAATCGGATTGTGAAATTCGTCACGGAATTAGGAGACGTGCCTACTTGCATAAACAGTCTTATTCAGACATTAGGTGGTTCAACAGCACCTCTAGAATATATATGACTGACGGTTTAAAAGCGTATCAAGCAGTGATACCAAGAGACCATCCAGGCAAAGTGTGATTTTGCATCAGAGTGAGTGGGATCGCAGGGCGCATCAAGCCAAGCATTGGCTCGCCGGTGCATCCAACGATGACTGAAGCATGTTGCGGGTCAGGTACAGCTGTATCCACATAAATTGTCATCGAAGTCGAGATGATCAGAGCCTTCCAACATTTGAAAATTCGAAAATGCAGCTGTGTTGGCAGATGAGACACCAGCTTCTATGCTATGCTGCTGACCGTTGGGTGTTGTTGCCCTGTACACAGTCGGCACAAAGCGGTGTTCACCGGTCATCTGGCAGCGTCACCCGCCGTCGCCGACCCCGAGCTCAGCCAGTGGCTGCGGCCCCGAGCCGGCGTCAGCCGCCCAGAGCCGTCAGCTGTCAACGTCGGGCGAGGCCGGCGTCGGCAGCAGCCACCGACCTCTATCATCTGTAAAGGTCTGGCAACCGCCGAAGACGGCGGAGAGCAGCGCCGGCGGCCGTCGCCAGCAGCCACTCTCCCAGGACCGCCGCTCACCGGCAGCGGCCACAGCCAGCGACGGCTGCCCCTAGCCGGCGCCCGCCGCACACAACTGCCAAACGCCGGGCCCGGTCAGGGGCTGCAGCAGAAGTCACGAGCATCCGGCCGCCCAGGACTGTCACCCGCCGACACCGGTCACCGTCACGGTCACGGTCACCGGTCACGGTTAGCGGCGGTCGCGAGCCATTGCCGGCCGTTCAAGTCCGCCACTCGTCGGCACGGGACAGCGGCCACAGCCAGCGGCGACGCCGAGCCGGGCGCAGCCGCCCAGGGCCGTCAAATGCCGGCCACGGCCGAGGGCGGCGGCGACGGCTGCGGGATAATGTCGGCCACCCGGGTCCATCAGCCGCCGAGAGCGACCACAGCCAACAGCAGCGGCCACAGCCAACAGCAGGGGCCATAGCCACCAGCAGCGCCACAGCCAACAGCAGCGGCCGCAGCCAACAGCAGGGGCCATGGCCAACAGCAGCGGCCACAGCCAACGGCGGCGGTCACAGCCAACAACAGCGACCACAGCCAACAACAGCGGCCACAGCCAACAGCAGCGGCCACAGCCAACAGCAGGGGCCATAGCCACCAGCAGCGCCACAGCCAACAGCAGCGGCCGCAGCCAACAGCAGGGGCCATGGCCAACAGCAGCGGCCACAGCCAACGGCGGCGGTCACAGCCAACAACAGCGACCACAGCCAACAACAGCGGCCACAGCCAACAGCAGCGACCACAGGCAACAACAGCGGCCACAGCCAACAGCAGCGACCACAGGCAACAGCAGCAGCCACAGCCAACAGCGGCGGTCACAGCCAACAGCAGCGGTAACAGCCAACATTACTTGTTACATCCACAGCCAACAGCGACGTACCCGGGCGACCGCTAGCCGCCCATGAATCAACCGCCGGTTGTGGCGGAGTGCATCAGCCACGGCCATAGCAGCTATTCTACCGGGTGGAGGGCAGCAGCTTTGGCCATAACAGCCAGCCAGCCAGCCAGGTGGAGGGCTTCAGCCACGGTCATAACAGTCATTCAGCCAGGTGGAGGGCAGCAGCCACGGTCATAACAGCCGTTTAGCCAGGTGGAGGGCAGCAGTCACGATCATAACAGCCATCCAGCCAGGTGGAGGGCAGCAGCTACGGTCATAACACATCACCAGCAGCTCGGGTCAGCCACCGGCCGGCTGTCTGATCTGCCATCGGACGCCTGCGGGCACCGAGAGCCGGCGAACTCAGGTCACTCGGTGGCTGACCTGATGCCGACGAACATCTCCGACCGGCTGGTGCTACTGTGCTCACCCCTGGATCACAATGGTGACCTGGTGTCGGCCTCAAATAATCACAAGCCCCGTGGTCGACCGTGTGTGATACATGTCCTGAGGTGAAAAAGTACACTACCTCCGTAGTCACGGCGTTGGGTGCGGCCGCTGACCCATCCCGCTGGAGGAGGGGGGGTGGGAGCAAGGGCTTCCATGTCGCCGGCTCCGTGACCGACGAGATCAGCAGCGGCCAGCAAGAGGTCGCGCACCCGACACTGAGGGCGCCTCTCGCCGGACGTCTCACACCGATCGACGCGCGCCGATGGTCGCCGCACGAGCGCCACCGCCGCCCCGGTGACGGGTGGGGCGTGCCGCCGCGGACGCTGCGCCACCCGCGCGGCGGGCGACCGCCGGTGCCGCTCGTCGAACCGGCCGCACGTCCCGACGATCTGGGCCCGGCAAAACCCGTGCCGGAGGTCATGCAACACCATGAGTTTTGGCGGTCATGGCATCACTAGATATAATGAGGTCCAGAGCGCTTGAGCGTTTAGCGTTACATCAGGGCTACACACATACTTACACGGACGGTTCTAAAACTTCTGATGGTGTAGGCTGTGCGTTTGTAAGCGGTGGCGTCATCCGGTCGTTTTCATTGCCCCCAAACGCTTCGGTGTTCACATCGGAGCTCGTACCAAACACTAAGGCACTATGTTTGATTGAAGTCGGCGACGAACCTTTACATCTCATTTTGACGGACTCTGAGCATTGTTCTGAGTTTGAAGTATTTTTATCCATCATGTCCCCTTATACAGGACATTTTAATACGTTTGACTCAATTGGATCGGGCCGGAAAGAAAGTTATGCTATGTTGGGTCCCTAGTCACGTTGGAATCGCGGGCAACGAGGTGGCTGACGCGGTTGCCAGGCGAGCAGCGCTGGCTCCATGTGTTCGCTCTCTATTCCTGCCAGAGACTTACCCTGCAATAAAAACCTTCCTGCATGACAAGTGGCAGCGTTGCTGGGATCAGATGGAGGGTAATAAGTTTAAAGAGATAAAACCTCAGCTGGGTCAGTGGTTTTCGTGTTTCCGCAAAATGAGGCGAGAAGAGGTGATGCTCTGCAGACTACGCATCGGACACAGTACGCAACCCACGGCTTTATGTTGGAGGGAGCCGTACAACCTATCTGCCATCGATGCGGCGCTGTCCTCACCGTTCGTCATGTCCTTGTGTCTTGCCTGCGCCTCGTGGAAGAACGCCAACGTTACTTTGGACAGCATGACTCGCCCCTTACCCTGATTGATATGATTGGAGACAACTCACGATTTCTTGGAGCTCAACAGATTTTCTTATTTCTCAAACACATCAACTTTGGAACCATTTATGCTGCTTAATAGATGGTAAAACAATACTCGTTATGGGTGCCAAATGACCACCGCAGTCGGCGCGCCCCTAAACTCCAATAAACAACAACAACATCACTGAGACGTGCTGCACAAGTATAGCGCTGGATTTCTGGCGTGTAATCCCCGTCCAACCGCCGATGATGTTAAATGGCCAGCAGCTGCCTTATTGTGTTGTGCGTCTTGAGAGCAAAAGGGTCGATCAACATTCCAATGTCTGTTTTAATCTTGTCCAAGTGATTGGTCCTGCATGCAAATTTTTTTTTCTATAAAATGTATAAGAAGGTGTCCTTGATATGAGAAAGCAAGGCCCTCTGCTCCCGGTTTTTCGGCATTGCGAGCTCCCACAGAAATGTGATACATTGCCTTCGAACGACGTTGTAGATCTTACGATTACATTGGCGATAGCCAATATTTCGATTTGGGGTCATCTCCAAGGTCGTCATCTTGAGCTGCTCATCGTAGTCCTCTTAAGCATGGCCACATCTCGAAATATTGAGTACCATTAACATAATCGTTGTTTTGTCCTATAATGTCGTTTATCCAGCACCAGCACCTATTGAAGGCGGTTTACTCAAAATAACGCTCATAACGTTGCGGCCGAAGACAAAGCGCAGACTTTATAGTGGCTCAGGTCGGGATTTATTGGACTGAAGATCTGTTTTGTTTAATAGGTGGTTCTTTCTAGGAAAATTGGAACAACTACTTGTTTTGTCTAATCTCTTCAATCCAGGCTGCATAAAGTTGTTTTTATGATGCCAACTTTTTCATTGTGTTCCTCCCTGGTGGATGTTTGCGGAGTGGGATGTTCTTCGCACACCTGTGAGCAGGGACGATCATTTTCGCTCTGTCACTGGCCTTCAAGACTAGAATACCGCCTTGTCTGCTAACGCCAGGAGAAGCCAGGGAGGATGGCTGAACATTGGACGTCCAGGTTATTCAGTACAATGTGCCATGTCTGGGTGCTTTTCTTCCACTTCAAATTGTCCACGTCTGCACCAGCATCATGCAGTGTGACGTCGACAGCCGACGACAGCTTGCGCCTGGCGGGTTATGCGAGTCAGCCTGCAGTCCTGGGCGTGTTCTCTGCCGTCTCGCCGGCTCCGTGGTTCAGTCTGCGAGTGTGTGCTGGCCGCTGGCGGACTGCTGAAGCACGTGCCGACAGATGCTTGCGCCGCGGCTGATGCCCGCTCACTGGAGGACTGCAATACGCGGGGGATAAATCGCGGCTGAAAGCGATCTCGGGACCATGTGTGCCGCTCCGCGGAGCGCTATCGGCCGTGGGGTGACCGGTGCCACTCGAGGCGGCGTCGTTTCGTTGTGTCAATACATTTCACAACCCATGACACTCGACGGATGTGGGCTTGGGATTGCCAGCGCGAGCTTCAGCGACGTGTTCCTTTGCCATGTCCGACCTGCTGGCTCCCGGCTTGAGAGGCTCAGCTGATTCATGCGCGTGTAATCCAGCGTGCGGCGCGAACCGAAAGTGCTGGGGATAGCACACCCGGCATCGGTTGTCAGAGACAGGTTGTCGTATGGTTCCGTGGGACATATGACGGATATGTGGCGAGATGAACTGAATACCGAACGCCTTCTGCGGTATGAACCAAAACTCACCGCTGTTGGACTAAGCCCTTACGATGTTTACCGATTGGGGCCCGAGACCAATTGACAGTCTTTGGCAATCGGACTGCGTTCTCATTGCATTGGGCTGCAACATGTGCCTGATCAGAGGAGTGGTTTTCTCTTGCTCCAGTTATCGTAATCGTAATATCGTTTCATATTAGTTAACGCTCTGGAAAGAGCAGTCCCAAGTATGAATCAAAGAAATGCCTTTGCGTGCGTGTGGTGGTAAGGCTTGACTCCAAATTGCGTCTCTGCAAAATTTTGCATTCGACAGAAAAATCTGCAACAGCTCAAAGATGAACGCATGTTGTGAGCAGAACAGTTACGGGCAGAGTTGACGTCCCCATATTCAGGTGTAGTGGAAGTGGGGGGGGGGGGGGGGGAGGAGTCCGGTGATGCCACTGGACTGTGCATGTGATGGAATGACTCCTACGAACTACGTAATGTTTCAAAAACCCGTCTGAATTCCTACCCTGCTTAATAATATGGTAGCTGTGAGCTCTTCATGACCATTTTCAGTCGACTCACCCTAAAACTCCAAATCATCACCAACGTCAATTTTTATTTAACCAATAATTGACCATCACCAAGGCATTGGTGATGGCCCCCGGGACATCAGCATAGGCTCCCGAGCCTAACAAGGTTCTCCGAATAAAAATAAACAGCCTTGCCCTCGGCAGCCGCGAAGAGGGGAGCCTTGGAGGAAATGTTTCCCTGAGACACAATATGACCCCCGCTTGAGCGAAATCCCAGCTACGCGTATTGGTTGGTAATAGTCTCCTTGAGGTCAGAGCGGGTTTGAGTCCGCAGACATGACATGGAACACTTCCTTTGCCAAAATGGCATTCGATGGAATGCCATGCTGGGTGAGATATCTCACCGTCACTTGTGGGTTTAGAGCCTGTTATCTCCAGCCCAATTTCGGTGGAACTTATGTGTCCCACCAGCTTCAACATGTTAACGAACTTGCCGATGGCCCGACAAAATTGACCCCATTTTCTGCCATGCTAATCTCTGTGGAAAATTAAAGTTCGGAGAAAAGGCGATTAACTGTAGAGTATCACATATTTTGTTAAATTCGAAAAAGACTGAGATGCAGTTGACTTTATCATACGAAAATGACTGCTTTGAATATGGGACATGTCTGATTCGGTGGACATTTTACTGTTTGGAATTTCAAGCTGTGAAACTTTCAATAGAAAACAATTATTGTATTCCCCCGGCATTGGAGCCACTGGTGTGTTCACGTCGTGAGATTTCTCCACATGACATATTTTGGCGTGTTTGAAGGGCCGTTTGTGTGAGCTGAGCTCGGATGTAAAGGTGACCTTACTATGTCACCCAAATTGTGTGCCTTTCGGGAAAATCTCGAGACACATTTGACGTAATCGGACAAAGACGATTTTTAAAATATACGACATTCTGATTTGGTGAACATTTGCTGATTGGGAGTGAAAGCTGTGCAAACTGACGACAGAAGCCAAACTTCTGCATTCCCCGCGCACTGGAGCGCATCGATGTGCTCACGTCGTGAAGATCTTCCACATTTCCTCTAGAGGATCCTGCGCCTCCACATATTTGATCGTTTTTTTTTAATGGGCCGCTTGTATGGGTTCAGCGTGAACTGTCTTGACGGACGTGATGTCTGTTGGCTGCCTAATTGTCCTGGCGGTGGCCGTGAAGCTTTCAAGGGCCGTTGCCTTGGCCGAACGGCTGATCACGTGTCCTCGGCTAATCGTTTGCCGTTCGGTGGACGCGACGTGTATGACGCTTGAACTGAACCAAGTGTGGTGTTGGTTCTCAGCCCCTGGTGTTTCGGATATGCTTTTCATTTGGTGCAGTTTCGTGCCCGATGCGCTGGTTTGGCCATCGTTTTGGAATGGGAAGAATTGCTTCGAAGGCTATATATTTATTTATTGCTGGGCTAGTAAAAGCTATAATGATATTATCAATTTCCAGCCGACGAAGTTTTCTTCCCTGGACTTTGGCGACTCAGATTTAGATGATTCGGACGATGAGGATTACGAAGAGGAGCGACCGAACAAGAGGAAGCCATACGTGCCACGCATCAAGGTTGCCGTTCCTAAGAACCGAGAGAAGGTTTATGGAACCATACCGGGTATGTTGTGCGCATATTTCGTGTCGCTATTTAAAATGAAACCGTGCGAGAGTTTATATTACTAATGTACCTAATATTAACTTGCCATTCTGCAATGGCGGACACGTTTTCATTGAATTAACCACCCTGTAAGACTTAACTTTTGGTCGTTTCATGTAATCAGCAATATCCCATGCATCGCGACCATCCTGTATTGATTGGTACTTAAGTGTGTTTCAGCACTTTCAGGTGTGGCTGTCAGTACGTGCATTGTCTTCGCCCTGTGGCCACACCCTCCTGTCTCTATCGTTATTCTGAGTGGTTGCCGTTGTACCCGTGTGTGACCCTGAATGTGGGCCGCGTTTCTGGGCTCTCCGTCCGTAAGACGTTTACATGTCCTCGTTTCCAGATGTGGCGATGGACACATGACGGCAGACTCGGCTGAATGTGTTCTGTCCCCAAACGTGGCGATGGGCACATGACGACAGACCCGACTGAGTGTGCTACGTCCCCAGACGTGGCGATGGGCACGTGGTGGCAGACTTGTCTGAGTGTGCTCCAACCCCAGACGTGGCGGTGGGCACATGGTGGCAGACTTGTCTGAGTGTGCTCCAACCCCAGACGTGGCGGTGGGCACATGGTGGCAGACCCGGCTGATTGCCCTCCGTCCCCAGACGTGGCGGTAGGCACGTGGTGGCAGACCCGGCTGGAGTGCTGCGCGGACGGCGTGCACCGGCCGACCGTGGCCGGCATACACGCCGGCCCCGACGGCGCCTACAGCATCGCGCTCAGCGGCGGGTGAGAGACGCACTTCCCAGGGCACGAGCCCGTCAGACCCTCTCTGTAAGGACACTGACATCCCAGACTGATCCTCAAGACAACGGCCTGCCTGACCCTCTGTCCCAGGAATCGGACCCGCCAGACACTTGACACGGAGCATCCGCCTGACCCTTTACTCCAGGAGAACTCGCCAAACCCTTTACCCAAGGACACGGACCCGCCAGATCCTTTACATAGGAGGACCCGCCAGACCCTTTACACCAGGAGGACCGACCAGACCCTTTAGCCCAGGACTCGGACCCGCCAGACTTGCTACCCCATCCGAGGCGGATATGCCATACCTTTTTCCGGGGGGGGGGGGGGGGGCGGATCTGCCAGACCCTACCTCAGGAGGCGAATCTGCCGCATTCTTTACGGCAGGAGGCGGACCCGCCTGACTGGGGTAAACTTAAATGCCGGCAACTTAAGCTGACGGCTTAAATGCACGAAGAGCAAATCGCCCCATGCTCAGAAAGTAGAGCATGTTGGAGTTACGCTTGAAGGTGTGTGCTGAGCGTCGTACGCCGTGCAGCAATCTGAGCTGGCCACTTCCATGCAGAGGTGATTTGTTTTCTTGAAGTTGGCTTCGATAAATACATTGCAGGTACGAGGACGATGTGGACTGGGGAGAGTGTTTTACCTACACTGGCGAGGGTGGAAGAGATCTGAAGGGAACAACTGCGCAGCCGAAGGTAGGTCTCGTTGTGCAGCACGTGATCTGTTTCAACGTCGGCTACTGTGCGGCGTCTAAAAAACTGCAGACGTATTTCGTATATGATTCTGTACCTGATGTAGCGTGTTTGTGCTTGATGTAGCATGCCCCTACAAAGCCGAATGTCTTGCCATGTGGACGAGGTGGATCCGTCCATGGGTTTTATCTTAGCAAAATGTCGGTTCTCTTTAGACCAGATCAGATGAGCGTCAACATCGGCTGCCACCGAAACCCTGTCCAGGAGTTGTCGATGCCGAAGTGGTATCTGCCGATGTTGCTGTCTGCCGCCGGAACGATCGGCGGACGCCGCCGTCGGTTGCCATGACGACGGCCGGTGTCGCCAGAACCTGCGCACGGCGCCGCAGTCGCGGGACCAGCAGCTGACGCGCGGCAACCTGGCGCTGAGCCGCAACGTCGAGACACGCACGCCGGTGCGCGTGATCCGTGGCTACAAGCTGCGCAGCCCGTACGCGCCAGAGCAGGGCTACAGATACGACGGTCAGTGGCGGCGCGGCCGCGGCCACTTGTGCGGTCGCAGGCCGCCTGCTGCGCTGCGGACTCAGCGGCCCGTGCCTCACCCCGCCGCCGGCCGGTGGTAACGAGGCGGCCTTGACTTGAAACCTTGACCGGTATCGGTTCGCTATCCGGCTCTCGAGAGGGGGGCGGCTTTGAGTGGGCTAACCCACACTCTGGGTGTGGGGTGGTGTCTGCATGACCTCGTCTCTACGACCCCTCGACTTGCTGCTGCCAAGGCACGATGTTTTTTATTGTCACCTCCCGATTATCTTGCGCCATGAATTACTATCGTCAGCTGCGTGATCTCCTCCGCTGATCGTCGCAGAAAAAAAACTGAGCTGAACCGTAGTCATTCCCATGATCACGCCGTAGCGACCATTAGCTCACGTGTTCCGCGGACTCGCGACACCCCCTCCGGCCAGGCTGTGGGCGTTTGGGGCTGCTGAAGTAGTGCATGCTTGTTTCTGATTAAGGTTTTGATCCCGGTACGCGTGCCGAGTAGATTCGACGTCATGGGGGTATTCAGACGCGTGGGCGTTAAAATTCTGGCAAACAGTGGTGATGTGATCGCTACCGGTGACGTCACGCTAGCTGTGGCGCGTTTTTAGAGGCAGCAACACCAGCATGTAGAACTTGAAGCCTAGAAGCTGATTTTGCCAAATTATGTAGCTGGCCATTATCGCCCAAAGCGATACTTTGTCGTTGCTCGAATGCAAAACTTATTTGTGGGTGCGATGCGATAACGCGCGATATGTTCCGACCATTGCTCTGAAGCCTGCATAGCAGATGCTCTGGTAGCATAGCAGACTCGCTATGGTTGCATAGTAGCACCGGCAGGAACCACCTCGGCACTGCACACCCTCGCGCAGGGGTTCGATGTAGAGCAGCCAGGACGGTCATTTGATCTGCTGTAAAGAGAGCTGGCATTTGGTGACCATGCAACCTGTAGAGGGATCAATCTCGTCTGCTTCGGCTGGAGCGTGGCTCGACATGCAGCTAAGCAGAAAATGCCACACGGTTCTGTGCTTGTCGGGTAAATCATTGACGCGATGGTCGTGGCCAGTGTTGTGAGCTGCCTGGGTGACAGTGTTGCCTGCCTGTTGTGATTGTAGCTGGGTGTGCAGCACCAACAAGATGGGGACACGTACGAAGAAACTAAACGCATTCCCAACCCCATTATCTTGCCGATGAAAAGGTTTGTAGCTGTATCCGTGTTGTACCCCAAACAGTAATTCCAGGCTCGAGGAAGACTCAGTCCCCCCCCCCCCCCCAAGTACGTTTGCAGCATGGCTGCGAGGATGCATGAGCTAGATGAAACTGTCGGTGTCATATACTGTGTCAATTTCCAGCATACTCCGGTGGTTTGATGACTATACCTTTAGTTAGGAGTGCTGGACTCAAACATGCTCCCTAAGAGCATTTTCACTAAGTTACGTGCTTTAGCATGGTTATTCCGCGTCGTGTTTTTACATAACCTATTTACTGTCCCTATTTACTGTATTTACTGTCCCCCTGTAGGTGCTGTCCCTGGCATGTAAGTGTCATGCTCTGGTCATCGACGTTTCTTCTCAAGCGTTGGTAATTGGTCATTTCGGAGCATTGCTGGTCGAATTCATACACGTTTGTGCTTGCCGTTATCACTTCCTGACCAGGAAGTATAATTTTGGCCCAACTTCCCGCCGTTGGTCACTGGCCCGTACTGACCACCGTCATTTGTTCTTAGTAAAATGCTTTCCACCGTCACAATTTTAGTTATGTTTTTCTCATTGAAATCGGTTTGTGGGTCAGTTGAACGCAGACTAGAAAGCAATTAGCGGCCTAATCTAATTTTGCCTTAACCAAGGACTGACAAGCAATCGTCGGCTTTGTAAACCTTCATCGCGATAGGGGTAATTCCAACGGTGTTTGTTTTGCACAGCTCTGGTCGGCTATTGCATAGCAGTGGGGTCGGATATAAACCCTGCCCCTCCTGTTAGTTCTGCTTGCTGACGCAGAGGCCGGGCGTTGCGAGCGGATAGTCAACCTGCAGGAGCGTTGACAGTCATGCGACGATGCGTTCTTCGCTGAAACGTTTGACATCGGGTGCTGACTCCATAAGGTGATGCGAGGACAAGTACTGCTGCGCATGCGCCTCATGGGATGGCGATAAACCCTGGCGGCCTTGTAATGTAAATTGTTATGTGATCCAGGGCTCTACTGGGTGGAGAAGTACTGGCTGTGTTCGGGACAGTCGGGCTTCCTCGTCTACAAGTACGCCATGAAGCGCTGCGAGGACCAGGCGCCGCCCCCTTGGAAGGTGCGTCATTGCCGGGCACAGCGCGGCTTCCAAATGTGCCGGCGTTTGCAGTATTGAAGGTGTCGAGATGCACTTCACAAAATTCAGTGACCATCAGTACTGTGACCCATGCACGGCACAGCCGATTGTTGTGTGCCACTCGTTATTTGTTTGGCTCTTGGCTAAGCCACTGCTACATGTTCTGTGGTGTTCTGCGTCAGCAAAGTGGCTTCAGTTATACCGGATACTTTGGCCCCCAGACTTTCCTTTTTACAATGTCAATGCGTTCACTGTGCAGATGAGCAACTCTGTCACCCATCTAACCGGCAAAACGCGTGGCAACAACGTGGTATGGTTTCGGCACAGTCTCATGGAGAGGCTGATGCCATTGTTTGGCACGTGAAGCATAACACGTGCGTTCAGGCCAACTGTGAACTACGACACAATAGATCGTTGTGCCCGTCCACCGTCCTGTTTCCGGCCGTCTGTGTGCCGCGCTGAGTGCAGGTGGTGTGATCTCAGGATGTTTCTGGCGACGAGGCACTGCTGTCGGACGGCGCGGCGGCGACAAAGCGCTCTGCCGACGAGGACTCGGGCGCGGAGCAGGGCGACGGACCGGCGGCGGCTCGCCCGAACGGCGCGAGCCGAGCCGACGGCGACTCGGACTGAGCTGTGTGCCGACTCGGGGCTCGGCTTAGGGCGAGGGATGCCCGCCATCAGCAATGTTTGCTCGATGATAGCGCCGGGATATCGTCGGTCGTCCCGGGCCTACTACGACGTTGGAAGTTCCGTCGTATTGATTCTGGCAGCGTCCTTTCAGGGCATGTGTGAACCGTGCTCGCGATACTTGCATACACGTCATACTCTTCAGGAACAGTCCGCGCATTTGCACACGATGGTGGTCGGCACCCGCCCCGCACGCGCTGAAGGACACGTCACCGTCAACTTTTACGCCTCATGTGCGCCTGCCTTTTTGATGCGTTTTAGGGTGTGTGACTTTTTATGAAAACAGGCGCAGCAACAGCCTGCGTGTTGGGCCTCCCCATGGCCCTCACTTCCGTTCATTCACACATTGTGGCCTTAGCCTGGCTCCGGTATCGGGCGCGCTCTGCCCTGTGGGGCTCTGCTCGGTGGAGAGGACGTAAGCAGTACATGATCGATGCTCGTGGTGGCGCGACGCCGGTGATGCCCGCCCGTGGCCACCAGGGGTCGTATCACCGTACCTTTGTGGCCCGCAGAAGGTGTCCTGTGTGCCATAGTTTGCGCTATTCAGTTCTTCTGGGGTACCTGATTTTATAAATACATGTTTCGCCATCGACTGCAGATTTCTAGTCGGTTATGCAGTGCGTGACAGTTCAAGGCAGTTAGTACCTTGCGATTACGTACTGACCAATACAGTCAGCTTCTGTTCGCCGCCTCATTGCCATCCGAGTTCAGAATGGTACGCTTACGAGCAGTGCGGCCGCTAAGTCGGTATACAGTGGGATTGATGGCCGCTTGTCGGCAAAGCTCACAGATGGGTTTCGTCCATTCATGCATGGTCGCTCGGAGAAATTCAGACTCTGATGTGCGCAGGGCCGTGCGTTGGGCACCGGTACCCCTTTGCGTGAACGCGATCTTTCGTTGAATGCATTCATCTCGGACTGCGTATGCATCCGTTTTCAAGGTCGATGCGTCCTCAGCATCTCAGCTAGCGGGCTGACGGCGTGGTATGGCCACCTGATAAAGGTGGTTTATGGTCTGTGCGATGATCTGATATCAGATGTTATCGTCAGATGCGCCTTCTAAAAAGTAATGCGATTGCCGTCTGAAGTGGGAAAAGCTGGATACGGCCTTGGTCTGGTGTTTAAGAGTGCGTCAGTATCGAGGCGATTTTCCGGTAGGTCCCATAGTCGAGCGCTGGGTGTTTTCACTCGACCTAAAAAAAAAAATGATGGCTGCCGTCAGGTGAAGCGAAAGCTAGGCAAATAATCCGTAAAAGTGGACGCATGGTCGGACTTTTTGTTCTACTTTAGCGGGCGTTATTTGCATGTATTACGCGCCGACTGTTCTATGGTGTCTGATTTCGCCCGCGGTTCACACTTCCAGTACAAACGACGTCGCGCCAGATATGTTCCGATCGAGAGTGCTGGAACATGTGTCGAACGAACGCTAGGCAGCACACACGGGCGGGTCCAAGAGCGCCACTGGTGTGAGCTGCCCATTCTGTGAGTGGCGCTGCAACTAGATCATTCACAGTTTGTGTAAATGTCTCGACTCGCCCTGGTAGGCATTTCAGAATCGGCGCTTCCCACGGTCATTCGCTTCATACAGGCGAAAATGAGATTACCTACACCTCGTTTTAACTAATTCCTTGAGAAGCCCCCAGGTTTTAACGGCTCCTGATGCACGCTGTCCCCGTGTGCAGTACACTTTAAAACGTTTACCGCGCTCGACTAGGCTGGTAAGAAGGTTACACTGTGGTGCATCTCTCCATGTCAGGAGGGTCCTTATGCTGAGGTGGCTGATTGCCCTGCCGACTTGCACCTGAGGTACGTCACACAGCTCTCTACAGTTCTCAGCAAGGGACTTCTCACCAGCCACGCAGTCCTCCCTCCGTGAAGGAAGCGTCAGCTTCGCTGGCACAAGAGGGTTGGATGCAAACTTGGTGTCAGTAGCGGCGTTAGGCATGTGACCGTCTGACTCACACAGGGCCAGGCGAAAGGCTGTGACGCTATGTGTGCTGTCCACGGGCCACACACGCGCGAGACGGCCGATCATTGCTGTGTGGAGGGGCACACCCTCTGATCACCGCGACCTGTTACGGTGCAGCGGGGCGCGAGACGACCGATCATTGCTGTGTGGGGGGGGGGGCAGGCCCCTCTGATCACTGTGGCCTGTCAAGGTGCGGCAGGCAGCACGTGACCCACTCCCACCCGCGTTTCGCCCAATGGCGCTTTCGCCATTGGGCGGAATGCTGCGTCGCTCAGATGGGGCGACATTAATTGTGTACCTGATCTCTATTGTATTCATTATAGATGGGGTTGATGGCTCGTGCCTGTTTGAGTTTCCTGTTCTCATGCTTTGAGGACATTATATTTGAACGCATACACACTTCGTTGACTAATACAACCAACGTACCCATACCCAGTGCAAAACCGGCTCAGCAGCACTCGGCAGGCAGAGCCCACAATGGCCGTAATCAAAAACATCTACACGGTATAAACGTGAATTGGCAGCATCGTTTGTCCCCACCTGATTGTTCGAGAACACGAAATGACTTAATATCTGGATGTAAGCCGTGGATCACGCGTGCAGTCGGCGCTACCAGTTAAATGAAATGTCTTCCCCATCACACCGGGCGTGAACTTGACAGACGAAGCGTTTCCTGTACGCTGCGGAAGGCAGCGAAGCAAACGCGGCAGTCGGGGGTACACGCGCCCACACAATTTTCAAAGGCCCACCCAAGACCATGACCTCCGCCCGTCCTCTCCGGGCGCACCCGGCGGCCGCCTGATAAGAACGATAGCGAGCAGCAGCGGCGGCGGGGGCCCTGCACTGCCCGTCTGGCGTCGGCCGCAGCACCGCCGCCATCCGCCCGCCGCCCGCGGCACGCCGCAGCCACCAGCCCAGACTCCAGTGCCGTCCCCCGTCCACCATGCAGCCCGGTCTTAAGTACGGCATCGTGCTGGGCGTCGGCCTGGGCCTGCTGGTGTTGGGCTGTGTGCTCGGCTGGTACGGCTTCCCCACCATCATCGACAACATGATTGAAGAGGTGCGCATTCGATGGGCGGCAGCTCGATTGTGTATATGTGTGTGTGCTGCGCCTGTGTGTGTGCTCTCCTCGGGGGGGATAAGGGGACAGCTCCGGGTCTGTATGTGACAACACTGTCTTGAATGTTCGGTGTAACCGACGCTAGATAGTTCGCGGTGAGTGCTCGTCCCTTACGGATATTTAGAAAAAACATCAGCCCCAATTTCATCATTTGTGATTGCATCAGAATAGCACACAAACGCTAGGTTTGATGGTGCACCAACCGCCCTTCGAAAGGACGTGAAATGATCCAATGTCTTGGTAAACGCCTGGTTATCTATTCCAGCAAATGGTACTGACGACGGACTCCGAAAGTTTCGACCCGTGGCAATCACCTACATCCCAGATCGACGTCTACATGCAGTTCATCGTGTTCAATGTTACAAACGGTGACGATGTCAGAGACAACGGCTCAAAGCCCATAGTGGAAGAAGTGGGGCCGTTCTCCTACAAGTAAGTGCTACGTGACGTTTTGCATTGAGGTGTGCGGTTCGTTGTGTATTTTGGAAGTGCATAGGCAAATATATACGCATATTTATGTATATATGTATATATTTATACCTATATATATATATACATATATATGTACATATATATATATATATATATATATATATATATATATATATAGGTATGCTATGCTAGACTAACACTCATTCAGATTGCTTCGATGACTTTGTTGTGTGCTTAACCGCCGTGCCTTCGACGGTTAAGTCGAAAGTCATATCTTTGCAGCCTTTGGAAAGATAAATGTTCCCATGAACGACGCAACCCCAGTGTGAAAGCTTGGATAAATTCGTTTTCACAACCGTGCTGCGGATATTTACACGATCTTTCAGCACATACAAATGTTGCTTAAGAGTGCTACTTAAAGGACCAGTGTATGCTAATATTCAGACATGAATTTGTGTGTGGCTTTGGCTGGATACAATTGAGAAACAGGCTATTGTTCGTTCGGCGACAGAGTCGCCTGTGTTGAACAAAATACAATACAAAAATAGAGATTGCCCACCTTCGACCGGTTAAAACCAGCCACTAGCATATTTAATTTTTATATGAAAAGGGTAAATCAGTCGACTGGGAGGGGTGCTGATGAAGCAGCGGAATCTTGATGGCTGCACTATCAGTCTATTTTCTACTCTGGGAAAACAGAGGTAAAGGATTTGATGTTCCTCGGTGCCCTAGGCCTGCCATGGTGAGAGGCAGGGGGCATTATGTAGCCCCAGCAACTGAGTGCATCGTAAATCTACAATGACAACGAGAGTCGGCTGGATTCGGCGGTACCTCCGTTGGGTCAAGTAGACGGAAACAGTGTCATGTCGCTGCTCAAACTGCCACATATGGTTGAACTTTAAGCCAAAATTTTGCAATCTAGCTTCCGAGCAGCAGGTTGTAAAGCTTCGGCCTCCGTCGATTGATGTGCACAATCTTCTGAACTTCTCTTAAGTCTAGCGCCAGTTACGATGGCGGAGGTCACACAACAACCGCCGCCAGGCACGCTTGGGTGTGTCTGGGCGCAGGCAGGGCACAGCCAATGCACGCACAGCGTCCATCTACAGAACGTTTGCAAGAACAGTCAACGGGCATGGAAGCACTTGCGTAGCACGAAGCAAGTTCTCCTCTGTTGTCAGTCCACTACAGCACTATAAAAACGGTTAGCCTCCACGTACGTCGCCACGATGTGTATCGCCGCCAGCTGACGCCTACAAAGCCGTGGGTGACCTGCGGGTTCTGAGCTCGTCGCCGCTTGCGACGTCTTTGACTTGTGTTCTGCATTGAGCTCGCAACCGGCATTCGAACCCGAGCTCCCACGTGGAAGTCCCAGGCTCTAACCACTCAGTCATTACGCGCCGACAAAGGTGACCGTGACGCTGTGCTACGTATGTGACGGATATGAGCATCGCGGCAATACGCCATGCAGGTGACGTATGTGACGCTCGTGAGTGTCGCGGCACTATAGGACGTATGTGACGCATGCGAGTATCGCGGCACTATGTGACGTCAGTGATATATGCCATGCCACGCTTATAAGTTTTGCAACATTAAGCGACATAAGTGACATATACGACGCGTGTAAGAATTGCTCACTATGTTACATATACGACGCATGTGAGTAGTGCAGCAGTTCATGACATAGGCGACGCATGTGACGCATGCGAGTATCGCCACATAACGCGGATGTCTGGGGCAATCGCGGTCACAGCTCAACTATCGCTCGGTCCGTGTGTTGACCGACTATGATCAGCAGCCGGCGAGATTGAACGGCCAATGGTGAGGTCAGCGTCCTTGAGGTAACCAAACGTTAGAACACAACGACGTGAACAATGGTGACATCCAGGGCTTCTGGTAAGTCGCTCCGAACCCTAAGCTCCAACGGGGGAAAGGCAGATTTTGGATATCTGCGACAGCGTACTTGCGCCCGAAGTGGATTCGTGCTTAAACAGAGTATACACACACACGCACGCACGCACGCACGCACGCACGCACGCATCATGGCATATATACATACATATATATAATGTCTAAGTATATATGTATATATCTCTCTCTTGCTCCACATGTATATATATATATATATATATATATATATATATATTCTGTTTAGTATTATGCATTCCATTTCAACCACCAGGTGACATTGGTTACACGATGTTATCGGGCTAAACGACGACATAATCGACGGGATATTATGCCGAGTTTTCTCATACTGCTGTCGAATTGCAACGTTTGCGTGATGACTTCGCTTAACCAGTGCCGCCAAGCATACTGAAGGCTGGCTGTCTTTAACCGTCACCTTTATTCGCCCTTTTCATGAAGCAGACTGATAGGAGAGTCGATGCAAACCCCCCCCCCTTCCGTTTTTGAACTAAGAACGACATGCCGTCGCGGAAGAAACAGTGGATTGGTGTCAACGAGCTTTTATGATTTATGTAGATTTTATGTTGCAAAGTGAATGATGACCGTATTACGCCACGTAAAAGTGTTTTTTCCCAAAATCGCACTTTTCAGCTTTACATGGCCATAATTACGAATAAGTGCGATGCAGTGACATAAAACTTACGCAGAAATGTTTTATGTTCAGTTTTAAACGTATCGATATGTGCCTTCCTCTGCCTTTTAAGAGTGTTTTCATGACGTACGGTTCCGTTCATGCGACAGCGTCGGCTCGCCGCGCGCGATCGTTGGATTCATTGGTTGCCGCTCACCGCCCGCGCCTGCCGTAGATCGCTGTATTGTTCCTAAAGCACGTCATTGCTGGAAAACCAAAAAAGCTAGAGGTATCCTTTTATGCCAAGACACGAACAATTAATGTCCAACTGGCTTCCGACCACTTGAGCGCGATCACATAACACCGCCGAGAGACATCATCAGAGAACTTTGCGAGTGAGGCGGCAGACCCCAACCAGGGCGAGGGTTAACATACCTCAATATGGGTAAAAACTGATATTCGACGGCCTTCGTTGTTAGAATTAGGTATCAGGTCATTTTGACCGCTAGATTCAGAATCAGTTGTCAGAACGAACAAATCATCGATCAAAACTACTATAGTTGGTACGCACGGCGGCCGGCCGGTTGCAATGACCTGAGGCCGGTCCGGCGTCGACAGCCACATGTTATGTGCTAGAACCGAGCATCCGCATTCGAAATATGCGATTTTTTAAGGCCGTTCGGATTCGGCGAGTATTTGTCTGCCGAAACAAGGTGTAAATGCTGGAAACGTTACACATCTAGTGAAATCGCAGAACAGACACTCAAACCATGCAGCGTTAAACCAACAGTTGACTTTCACATCCTTGCGGAACGTTAGGATAGCATCAAGAGAGGCTAGGTGCATAGCTTCGCGTCACAGAAACCACGTGTGGGTAATTAGTTTTTGACCGTGGCCGCGGCCATCAGTCGGTAACCGATTTACAGAAATGCGTAAAACTTTGATAATGATTCTGCAAAAACGTGGTCGGTGGGGCTGGAATTACTCTATTTGGAGGCCTTTGCAGTAAGTTATGCTTGGGAACGACTGGTGGAAGGGGCAGTGATGCAAAACATGCTGTGAACTGTAGATAAAATGTACAGTCATTGTAGGTTTCTTGCACATTCGAGGTGTCCACGTTGTAAAAAGCAGGTTTTCATGAATGCGCCAGAAAATGTCACGGCATGTAAAAGAAGTAAGTCACTGAAGAGATGTTGCCGTATTGCATAAAATTTGGTGGTTTGTTGTGCGTTACCTTATAACCTACAGTGGAACTGCCATTTAATTTTTTTTTAAAATAACTACAACAATGTTCAGCTAACACTCGCTACCCCTTAACTTGCTGTGCAACCATAGAGCTGTCGGTAGCACAAAAGCCAGCTCAAGCCTGCTCAAGTCCAGTTGCGTATGGCACTGGAAATCTCTCAGCAAGGTTTTTACTTCGAAGTTTGAGCATCATGACTGAGTCCTGTACCTCCTTTCCCAGAGAAAATAGACAGCGTGGAAACCTGATCTGGTCTCAAGACGGAACCCAGCTGACGTACAACGAGATCATCACTTACGAGTTCGATAGCGCTACGTCCGGAGAAGGCCTGAGCGAGGACACGACCATCGTCACCATCAACGCTCCCATGCTGGTGCGTGAAACGCTCGCCAGCGCATGCCTTTCTGTGCCCGTGTCCAGGTGGTATGTCCGGATTTGGAGTAGTCATGGATTTGGTGGATTGTTCCTCACACACTGACCTGGCACCGGACATGAGGACAAAGCTGGATTCGACTTCAGCTCTGGCTGCGCAAAGGCGCAGCTTTTACCATGGTCTGTGGTTTCGACTTGAAGTATTTTCCACGGTCGCATTCGTATGCAGTTTTGGCTTTATACCATTTGAAATGGTTTGCTTTGGCTTCGACTTAAAATTCGTGTTGTTTTGAGAGCTGAGTTTGGGCTTCGACTTCGCTTCTTCCCGGCAATTGTGACTACGTCAAAAAGGGAGTCGTGCCCTCATGTCGCTTGTTCCTCACACCACTGACCTGGCACCGGACATGAGGACAAAGTTGGATTCGACTTCAGCTCTGGCTACGCAAAGGCGCACTTTCACCACGGTCTTTGGCTTCGACTTGAAGTTTTCCACGGTCGCATTCGTATGCAGTTTTGGCTTTAGACCATTTGAAATGTTTGCTTTGGCTTCGACTTAAAATTTGTGTTGTTGAAGAGCTGAGTTTGGCTCGACGTCGGCTTCTTCCCGGCAATTGTGACTACGTCACAAAAGGGAGTCTTGCCCTCATGTCGCGTAAATAGCCGCACAATTTTTCGTGGCTGCGATGCAAACATGGCTTTAAAAAAACAAAAAACAACCGGCTGTTCAATCACGGGACCGACGAATACCTGACGACGGCGGAGGAACTTATTGCGCAAAACGTCATGCCACATAATAACACAAAAACGAGGATGATAACTCGAAAAAATATTTCATCCGTAGTGCTGACACGCTGTCTCAATCACTTTCAAAACCCCGATGACGTTTTCCGATCGCATACACTTTGGTATGCTACACACGCTACCTGCACACCATACAATCACAACATATGCACACCATTCGAAGTCGCTGACTTGCATTCGGCTGCACGTGTGCATTGTTGAAGCCACTGACTTTTAAGTCGGTTTCACGTTCTAATGATACCAAGCTTCTGGCTTCAGCCTCGGCGCCGAAACTTTAGACATCGAAGACACTATCTACGGCTTCGATCTCGGCTTTTCGTCATTGTCTTGGCTTTGAATTCGGCTTCGAACCCAGAAGCTTGGCTTTGTTCCCGTGCTTGCCTGGCATACATGAGCGCTTTTTTGGACCTGTGGCTGATTGCGGCTGGAACCGGTGGGTGACGATGCTACATTTTACCAGTAGAATAATGACTTGAAAATATTATCTTTCGGAATGGGCTTGACAGTGAAAGGATCATGTTTTCCAAAAATGCCGTTCGGCAGCTTAAAGTATTCTCAGCGTTTTTGGATGATTTGACCCAGTGTTGGGGAGGACCTCGGCATACAACCCCCCCCCCCCCCCCCCCCCCCCCCCACTACTTTCAACACTTGGACAGAAGAAACATTCGCAGCGAGTCTACCTCGTTCAGCTGAACGGAGGTGCCGCACGGACCGGCTCCGTCACCGTCCGCGAGCGCTGGCGCTCACCGATCCGCGGAGGCGCCGGCGCCGATGTCCCCTGCCTGCACCTGTGACCGTCGCGCCGCCGTCCGGCAGGTCGTGGCTACGATGGGCGATTCTCAGCCCCCGGCGCTTCGGAATTTGTTGTACAACATCATCAATTCCAAGGAGCGAGGCCAGAGCTTCATGGCGTACAAGGCAGGCGAGCTGCTGATGTCAGGCGTGGACGACCCGCTGTTCGCCTTCGTGGCGTCAGCTTTACCCCAGCTCCTGCCGCCCAGCTACAGTGATGGATTGTTCAGGCTCTACGCGGTAAGTGATTGGCGGGCGCCTCGGCGCAGTGGGATGGCAAACAACGGCATGCAGAGTCCTGCTTCCCTCCCTAAACCTTTTTATTTCAACGGGGGTCAGCTCATCGGGTTACGGTATCCTTCTGGCCTAAATTGAGCTTTCAGTTGGTAGTAACGCTGTCGGGAGGTGTGAAAGCGACAAATTGCATTTATTTAATGGAGTGCGTATTACCAAAAGCGAGGACTTAGAAATCAACTTGGTTCCGTGGCCATAGCAACCCTTCGGTGTGCATATAGCTGGCCTGTCTGGCCTAAATCTGAATAAAGCTAGCCGGTTATGTTTCTGGGACGTGCATGACCAAACAATCAAAACCATCGGTCGATTTTTTGCAAACCAGATCGCTAAGCTATCACTACTTGTTGCAAAATGTCAAACTTTCGTTTCCGTGTCGAGCGGACTGTAAGGACTCAAAGCCAACAGCAGCTGCCACTATTCACACTAGAACGCATTGCACGAAGTGCTGCATCCAATAGCGTTTTGGACTGCTAGGGTATTAGTGAGCGCTGAAAAAGTCAGTGATATGTGTAACGAAGTAATATATTCAGATTTAGGGCGCATCCAATATCCACTGGAGTAATGGCCTATACAATATACAAGGCTAGCAGAAATGATTCGACAGGCGTTCTGAAAATCGTCATGAAATGCACGTGTTTTCCCACCTCGGTGAAATAAACCTCAGAGTGAAAGGGATCAAGGACTTTTGTACGGTCCCCGCGTCAAGTTAATCAAAGTTATGGCTCAATTGCTTGCCTGTTAAGCAAAGTTATGGCTCAATTGCAAAGCTATGGCTCAATTCGACAGGCCCGTGTTTTCCGAGAGCGCCCGTGTTTATGCGTACGCGATCCTCAGGTATGTCCGCTAGCGGAAACCCACCAAAGAAGACTAGGCAAAGAACTCTTCTAACTTTCGCCGACCGCCTGATTCCAGTTCAACAACACCATAGACGGCCCGTACACAGTACTCACCGGCAAAAATGACATCAACCACTTCACCTACATCCAGTCATACCAAAACAGCCCCAAGTTAAGCTACTGGGGTACCCCATACTGCAACGAGATCAACGGCACCGACGGCATCACCTACCCCCCTCACACGGACGACGTCCAGAGAGTCTTCATCTTCAACAAGGATCTGTGCAGGTGGGTGAGAGTGTTGCAGCCATTATGCAACCTGGCGAGTCTATTTGAGTGCGTGCGGGGGAAGTGTATGGGTGTGCTTGCTTGTGTGTGTGGTTTCCTTATGTCCACGTGCGAAGTGTGAGTGGGACAACAAAACGCAGCTCTTACCACACATGACGGGACACTACGGCATCCCAAATGAAATCCAATGTGGGAATGGTGTCTGTTGTCTCACGATTTGCATTGCGTTATAATCCGTTTGCGGTAGCCTGGGCCATAGGCGTAGGAACGTCTCAAAAAGTTGTGGGGGGCGGCAAGCTCAGGGTGTACTTCAGGAACTTTTTCTGGAGAGCGGGCCCGATGACCGGGTGGCGGGGGGGGGGGGGGGAGTAGAGATGGAGATTGTCATCGCTCTTTATTCAAATGTCATAGCCGCTATGCTATGATGTATGATGCATCTAGAGCTGCTTATCACTGGTGCACAATCTTGCCTACTCGACTCATCTGTCATTTGTGAAATAAGGCTATCCAGCTCCCCTAGATCATTCGTCCATTTTAGCATTGTCTTTCCTGGGGGGACGAAATTCCACGAGCGGGTAGGTATTTTGGGTCATTAAGGAAGCGTTTGCCTCCACAGTGTAGATGCCAAAATACGGCATAGATATAGGCCGGTGATAATTTTGAAAGTGGATCGATGGCTCGCAGTGCGCCAGGTTTTTTGTGCGCCTTCATTTCGCTGTCTGCTTTTCAAGAAATTAGACTTGTCGCAGCATTTAAAGCGGAAACAAAGTCGGGAGCTTGAAATTGCTAGAAACAATGTTACAAAATCCATAAAATTGGAGATTTTCTTTTAAGAATCAAGCCACATAATAAGGCCCATCTGTCATATGTTCCTTATCTGGGCCCTGCTCCTGTCTGCCGTCGGTGGTCACTGCCCTGGCCTGGATGTCTCCCGCATGACTGACTGCGAGCTGATCGTGTGGCTACTTTGCCGCATATTTTTGGATCAGCATCTCTTCTACATGGTGTATGAAACATGTGTTGGACACCTGCAACAATATTTTTCCCGAATTATCTTCCCGTATGCCACAACATCGCAGAAAAATAGCCTCCGGGAAGCTGCCTGCCTTAGGTATGGATGGGCCCAACGGACACTTCATTGTCCATCATGCAACGCACGCAACTTGATCTGCTTTTGTGTGAAGGCAGGGACGTAGCCAGAGCCTTACCAAGAGGGAACACAGGGTTGACAAAAGCCCATCTTATGGTGCCCACGCCCCCCCAATCCCCGGATATGGCTTACTTGTTAACGAGTGGCATAGTTTTCGTCGTTTTATTTTTTACCTTGTAACCAGAACAGAAACCAGAAGCTACCGCGAGCTCTATTCTGTTTGCATTTTGAGATCAATAAGCTGCAGATATCAGGCGTTGAACGACTGCATGGAAGAAATCACCGGCGCTCTTAATTTACAATGGTTAGCTGACTCTTTCTACACCGATAGAATTCAGAAGCTCTGTCAATTTTTTATCTGGGTTCCACAGACATAGAGGACATCGCGAAGGCAGATTGTAGATCGATTTGTTTGATCCAAATTTGAAGACGAAAATTTGATTGCAAATCGAGCGGTCAACATTGTGTATTAACATGGCCAAGCCATGTTTGTCTGAAAATGTTCACCATTCAGCCAGAATCGATTGGTGATGCAATTCATGCAACGTATTTTTGCAACATGCTCGCTCGCAAATTTTAGCAGCAAAAACCTCGACACCAGGCGTTGCAGTCTCCATAGTCCGCGGAGCGTTAACCCAGTAGCTAACATTTAGCCGTGGCCCGTCAGTGGACGAAAATTATGACGCTTCTGAGAAAGTATCCTTGGACGCTTCATGACGTCAGATCTTGTATTTGGGAGGCAGTCTGAGGGCATGTTTCACGCGTGCAAATTTTAGATTGATGAAAAGAACGGATTGACCCCTAAAACACTGCAAAGAGGGCTAGAATCTGGTGGATGAACTGGAAGAGTGAAGGTAAAATCTCTATGTTTCGTGTTTCCGCAGCTATTTTTCTGTCCAGAAGACAGATTAACACGGCGCCCGCCGTCTGGCGGCACTTGCAGTGGCCGAAACTTATTGGTTTTACGGAAGCTGCAACCCGGACCATCCTTGTCCTTGCTCTCGATGTTGCGGCGGGCATGTTCAAGGCTTTTGGTGTAATTTGCTTCAGTAATATATTCTAAAATAAAATGAACGTTCTCCGGCAAACATGGCATGACTGCTCGTTTTCTTAATTCATTTCGACCCGTGCTTTTCAACAATAATGAGAGCCCCACTCTACTCAACAATAATGAGACCCCTTATTCACTTCCGGGCAAGGGATCTCTGGAGTAGAACACCAGGGTTACATAACCGTTTCCGGTGAAAGGCTGAAGGACCATTCCTTCCCATCGCGAAGTGTCCTCTGGCTATCATTCTAGTGGCATGGGGCGGGATCTCCCGGTCGATCTAGAGGTCATTAGAGGGATATATCATATCACATTGTTCCCATCCCTGACACAGGAGGCCTTCTGATCCGCGTAGTTAGCCCCGGATCAGCACAGGGACCCTAATTGACGCAACAGCATCCCTGATCACCGCAGGCATTTTGATTGTTTTCACAAAGACTCCAGTTCCATGTTTTTCTGTCTTCTTCAGAGATATTGAGTTCTCCCTGTCTGTAGATTGCAGATGAAATGGGGTTCATAATTTGTATTAACATGGCTAGCCCATGTTCGCCTTATAATGCTCAAGATCATGTCAGAGCTGATTACTGATAAGAAAAGTACGTAATGTGGTGTTGAACATGCGTGCTCGCAAGTCATAGCAATAAGTCTCGACGCCCGGCGTTGCAGTCTCCAGGCCGTGCGTCTTTCCTGTTCTTACGCCCATGGCCTGGGCAACCTATTCGTATCCGTTTCACAACATCAGCAGGTGTTTATTGATGGGCCATGAGTGGGATTTACGTTAAGTAGAAGTGAGAAGCAGTTTGCAATCGTGTCCTCTTTGGTAAATCGGTCGATAATTCAGCCTGAAGAACATCAGCTTATGCTGGAGGCTGTAATTTATACTCCGTTATAGGGTGCGGTCGGAACACTCCCTTTCAATGGTATCCTGACAAAAAGGTGGGATACTCCCTTTAAAGGGAGTAAGTAACCCACGTTTTGTGTACGTTCACTCGTTAATCAGACGCGTTCGCTTTAATCAGCAAAACCAGCTTTCTGGAAATCCTGATTAGCTCAGGATTTCTATCTGAAATAGCCGACCATGCGGGAAAAATCTTATTTGACTCCCTGCCCACCACTATGGAGGTAATAAATTTTGCTTGCCCTGCTTTTCCAACGTGGTGTATTATGTAGTGTTTGCCGCTTACTAAGATGTCAAAAGGTTTCTGTAACAAATGCTACGAAGCTGGAAACACTTCTAAGAGACAATGTGCAAATATGAGGTTATTATCCCGTGAATTCAACGAAACGTTATACTATGGCTATGATTTTCCCTCCTATGCGTTCAACACAGTGGCTCTCTTCGAGGCACACTGGCAGTGATAATGGGAGCATCACATGATCTACGTGACGCACTGGTTCAGACTTCAACCAATGTGCTCCTCGCTAACAAGCCCTTGCTCACTGGACCAATCACAAACGTTCTTTTTTCGCGCCAGTAAAGGTGCGAATTGTAGTTGTGATGACGACGGTGGTCGCGACTGCAGGAAGGAAGGGTAGCGCTGTTACAAGGTGTATAGTGTAGTAATATATATTTATGTGTAATTTGGACTCGAAGTTAATTAAAATTGATGCCCTAATTATGTACTGACAGCGCTGCAGTGGCACTGTTATAAGACTGACCCCAAAGGTGGAACCCTTCCTTCAAACGGCGAGTTCCGACTGGCCCGGCACAGCTCCCAGCGGGCTAACCCCCTCCCCTCCCTCTCCCGCCCACCTTATCGCCCGCTAGGTCGATTTATCTGGATTATGAAAAGGACGTCGAGTACTTCGGCATCACCGGTCGCCGGTTTGTGCCGCCCCGTGAGGTGCTGGAGGACCCGGCTGTCAACAAGGACAACCAGTGCTTCTGCATCCCCGCTGGCAATTGTCTGAAGGCGGGAGTCTTGTCGCTCAGTCCTTGCCAGTACGGTAAGTCGGATGCTGAAGCGATCGGTGGCTGCCCATTGAAGCTGCAACAGAGCATGTCTCCAATGAGAAGGAGCGGACCTATTTGGCTCATCGTCGTCTTTTTATGGAGATGTATCGAGGTGTGGCACGCAATTATTGGCTGCGCGGATATTTCGAGGTGATGCAATCGCTGTGACATTGGTGACTCACCTCAGTTCTGTCTCTTCGTTTCGGCTGCTGGAGACTCACCCCAGCCCTGTGTCTCCGTCTCGGCCATTGGAGACTCTCCCCAGCCCTGTGTCTCCTTTTCGGCCAGGTGCACCGATCGTAGCCTCCACCCCACATTTCTACAACGGAGACCAGTCATATGTTGATGCAGTCATCGGAATGTCTCCGGACAAAGTCCGACACGAGACATTCATCGACATCGAGCCCGTGAGTGGGTGTGATGTCCTTTCTCTGGGGATTCTTGGAAAAAGAGAGAGAGAGAGAGAGAGAGAAGAGAGAGGAGAGAGAGGAGAGGAGAGAGAGCGAGAGAGAGAGAGAGAGAGAGGAGAGAGAGAGAGAGAGAGAGAGAGAGAGAGAGAGAGAGAGAGAGAGAGAGAGAGAGAGAGAGAGAGAGAGAGAGAGAGAGAGAGAGAGAGAGAGAGAGAGGAGAGAGAGAGAGAGAGAGAGAGAGAGAGAGAGAGAGAGAGAGATATATAATTTATCTATTATATATATATATATATATATATATATATATATATATATATATATATATATATATATATATATATATATATATATATATACATGCATTTATAACATTATATTGTTATGTATGTGTGCATTACGGATCAGTACGATTCTCATAAGTGGACATAATCCTTGAAGTCAAATCGCCCGTGACAAGTAAACATCATCAGGTCGGAGACTTGCTACTGCACGTGATGTAGATACACAAGTTATCGCAATGCATGTGCACAACAGCGAGTGTACCTCTATGCCAGTAGCACGGGTCTATCAAACATTCGCACCATTATCAGCCGGGTAACATCAGAAGAGGCGTGGTTGATTTCTTAGGGCATAAAGCCACCGTTGACAGGGCACCGTAGGGACGTCGCATCGTCCCGCCCGTTACGTCCGGCGCCAGCTGACCGCTGCGGTGTGCTCGCCGGCTGTCCGCTGTGGTGTGCTCGCCGGCTGACCGCTGTGGTGTGCTCGCTGGCTGACCGCTGTGGTGTGCTCGCCGGCTGACCGCTGTGGTGTGCTCGCTAGCCGACCGCTGTGATGTGCTCGCCAGCTGACCGCTGTGGTGTGCTGGCCAGCCGACCGCTGTGGTGTGCTCGTCAGCTGACCGCTGTGGTGTGCTCGCTAGCCGACCGCTGTGATGTGCTCGCCAGCTGACCGCTGTGGTGTGCTGGCCAGCCGACCGCTGTGGTGTGCTCGTCAGCTGACCGCTATGGTGTGCTCGTCAGCTGACCGCTGTGACGTGCTCTCCGGCTGACCGCTGTGGTGTGCTTGCCAGCCGACCGCTGTGGTGTGCTCGTCAGCTGACCTCTGTGGTGTGCTCTCCGGCTGACCGCTGTGGTGTGCTTGCCAGCCGATCGCTGTGGTGTGCTCGCCAGCCGACCGCTGTGGTGTGCTCGTCAGCTGACCACTGTGGTATGCCTGCCAGCCGACCGCTGTGGTGTGCTCGCCATCCGACCGCTGCGGCTACTCCCCTCGCTGATACGGCAGCCCGCTAATCACTCAGGCGCTAATCGTGTTAAAGGCCACTTGACGGTTGCAGTGGCCGCGGGGCACGGTCGCCCCTTGGCAGTTCATCGCGACCACGTCTGGGCACGGGGGGGGGGGGGGCGTTGCACGTTAAACCCACGGCACAGTCGGATAACCAGAACCACACGTTCAAAAGGCGGTAAGCCCGGAGAGGGCTAAGGAGGCGACCTCCTACCGGCTGCAGAGCGGGATTTCCGTCGGCTGCGAGAGGCGGTCGCGGATGTCAAGTATGTCAAATATATCGACGATCGTAGCACTGGTCGCCGAGGGAGGCTCCCTACGAGGTTGCAAACACAGGTCTCCAGAGCGGTGTTTAAATGTTCCTTCCCAGCAAATATACTTAAGACGCGTTGGATGGCGTTGAAGAAAGCCGGAACGCAAGAAATGTTCCATAAAAGGCACTTATTGCAATAGCATTTGGTAATCCTGGGAGCCTTGTCACCAGGGGAAGGGAATTGCACGACCCGCTGCCCGAAAATGAACCTTTGAACTGCTGAACAAAAATGAATGAATGAAAAATGACTCAGAACTAGTAAATTTAGCATGTCGTTGTTATGTCAAAGTCGCTATCGCCCAGCCCAATGTTTTGCTCACATGCTCGAACGTGCTTGTGCTGTTGGCAACGCTTGAGCAGTGGAGCGAGCACGCTAATCAACCAGCAGCGAACCACGGCACGCTCGGCCGACCAACGTTCATACACGACGCCGCCGGCAACCGACTGCTTCTTCGTGTGACGTCACGTTTTTGTCCTCTGCTGTCATAGTCGTGCAGAGTTTGTGCGTGCGGAGGACGCGTGGTGTCACTGAATGGCGGACACGTACCGTGCAAAATTCGTTTCAGATGACTGGATTGGCCTTGAACGGTGGCAAGAAGATCCAGATCAATCTGCAGTTGAAGCAATACCCCAAAAGTGCACGGTTTGGAACATATACCGGAGATCCTGTTCCCGCTCATTTACACGAATGAGGTGAGCAGGTCTGCAGACTGCCCAATCAGCCGGGACACGAGTTCACTGACAATCAGCGGGGACGCACGCGGGGTCAGAGATAATCAGCCGGGATCGCGGGGTCACTGACGATCAGCCGGGACGCGGGGTCACTGATGATCAGCAGAGGCAAGGGTTCACTGACGATCAGCCGGGACACGAGTTCACTGACAATCAGCCGGGACGCACACGGGGTTCACTGACAATCAGCCGGGACGCGGGGTCACTGAGAGTCAGTCGGGACGCGGGGTCACTGACGATCAGCCGGGTCGAGGATTCACTGACAAGCAGCCGGGACGCGACTTCACTGACAATCAGCCGGAACGCGAGTGAAAAACATTCAGTACTAAACGCGAAGGTGCTGTGCATCATTTCAGCGTTAGCGTGCCCCCTGGCCTACGGGCTGTGCACAAGCGCCACACACCGAGCTTTAACATTTCGCCCCTTGGATTCGGAGATGCGCTATCGGTGTTAAAGAGAACGACTGGGGGGGGGGGGGGGCGCTGCTCCACGTCTTCTGGCGACCAGAAATCCCACGCCCTCGCGTGACCCTGTTCCGTCCTTGCACTAGACTGCCACGATCGACCAGAAGGGCGCCGACGACTTCGATCACCAGCTGAAGCTGCCGCTGAAGCTGCTGAAGGCCGCCCAGTGGGTGCTCATCTCGGTCGGCATTGTCATGATGCTGATTTCAGTGGCTCTCTGGTACAGAAACCGCTCAAGACTCACGACGGTGAGTCGGACTGGAATTGCCGCACAGGCACGAGGAGCGGTAGCGGTGAGGTTCAGATGGGAGCCGTAGGTGCCAACCGGTATGCCATTTCCTAACCGCATCATATTGTAAAATGTAATATGACTTGGCGTGGTTTGATCGAGGGCATAGCTCGACAGCATTTGATTCCCTTATTGGACAAGTCTCCTGCCTTGCAGTTAGGCCCCGAGAGGTAGCTTGATTTGCCCACGGCGATGATCGAGGGATAGAGACGTTCTGATACACGCTTTGTCCACTGTCGATTGCAGGTGTGAAATGGGGCATCGTTTTCTAGTCTACTCATCGTCAATGTCGCAAGATGAAGAGTCCACACAGACAAGGCGTCATCGATGCAGCTCGGCCCAACGCACGCACGAGTGCTGTAAAAGACGGCCTGGCGGGCAGCGCTGGGGATGAGTGCCGACGCTAGCGCCATGTTGGGGGCGTGCTAAGTCTGATGCCACGTGAGGACGGCGGCAATGCCCGCTCGTCGCCCGTCGCCTGTCATCGGCGAGGCTGTGACCGCGGTCGCCGGGGGCGGCGCGGCCACGGTCGCCAGCAGCGGCTGTGTGAGTCCGAGCTCGCAGCCGCCGGTAGCCTGCCTGCCCACGGCAGCAACACGTGACGTGTCGCTCCTCGTTGCACACTGTGACACTGCATCACTCATCATGCGAATCGACGCATGCTGTTTTTATTTTGGGAGAGAGTGGCGTTCGTCTGACCGCGGAGGAAGGCGTCAAGCCTACTGTTGGCTTGAGTCTGAGCATGTCTGTCCGGTTGTTGTCTTCGAGGCGCGGCGCAGACCCTGCCACCGACGAGGCGCGCACTGGTCGCGCCATGTAGACCAGTACACTCGGAGCGTAGGGGCAATGAACCGAAACACATGTTACATAGCTACCGATGAAGACAGTATATGATGACGCACTTGTACCAGCACGCCCATGTCGTGTCTGTGACATAAAGGCATATGACAAGGACCGTGAGCTTGCGTTTGTTGTATACTGTGCTACTCTATCCTGCAGAAGCCGCCGTTGTTGGGCGTGTGGCCATCCAATATGCCGTATCACGACAAATCCTGCAAGAGCCGCCGTCATTGGGCGTGTGGCCATCCAATGTGCTCTGGCACGACGAAGATGATATATGTTTTTCGTTCGCAGTCACGACGTTGCGAATGCGCGGTTGCGTCAAGACCACAAGGGGGTGCTTTAAGGGCGAAATTAAAAAAAAACTAAATGAGATATTCCGTCCAGGTAGCTAAGCTGGTTAGAACGACTACCTTCCGATTCACCCAGCCGTGGCGAGGTGGGTTCGGGCCGCGTTGGGTGCTCGCTTTATGCCCATGAGTGGTATGGCCCGCAGCCGGTGACAGCGCCCATCGCTAACGGCGAGGGGACGTGAGAAGACGGGAATGGCTGTGCCGGGCGTTGTGGCACGTTCAACTCTTGCCGCAAAACTGCGCCGTTGACCCGAAACAACACGATCGAATAGTGGGATCCGGGTTCATGCAGCAAGCATTGGCCAGAGTGGGCGATGATCTTAGAAATCCTTCAATTAAGAAGTTTGGACCGAATCTTAAACAAACAAAACAAAACTCATTAACGCTCACATGCCTTCTGAATGAACTAAAAAAATGCATTTTAAAAATGTTCTCATATATTCGGACACCGGAAACATTGTCATGGGCAGAAGCTTGACCACAGGTTCATTGGGAATGCTTGACGAAAAATTCGTGTTTCTGACGTTCATCAGTCACCCAGCGTAGACTCTGTAAGTAGATGTCGCGATTTGGTCACTCAGGCTGTGCATGCAGGAGCGGTACATTTACAATCTTTTAAGTGCAACTTTTGGAGGTCAAGCATAGTGCAAAAGCTTCATTTATCTTATCTCGCCATCGACCTGTAGAACGTAGACCACTCCTGGGCCCTCGATAAACGGCAGGCTGATAGGTCACAGTTTCGTCGTGCTTTGCCAGGCGCCGATGGCCGTTGACCACCGTCATGAACTTACCTCACACTTGGGTATCCAATTAAAGCCAGTCGTCTTCCCAGCTGCCTGCTGAGCTGTTTCCCAACCAAACTGGGTTATTTCGTGCCAGGTGGCAAACGGATTAAATCCGGAAGAAACTCTTTAACATTTTGTTTTCCTGTTCCACAACGGCGAGATAAGTGGGTTGACGTACTTCCCCGCACTGCATTCCCCTTCCTTCCTTTGAACAATACGTAGCGCGTCATTGCGAGGGTAAGATACTCAAACGAGGCCATACAGCAAAATAGAGCAGTCCACTGATGGAAGGAGATCGCATGGTTAACAGGGGAAAAGCACAAATGACGTCACTGTCACGTAGCACTCACGGGATGTCACGTAGCACAGGCCGTTATTGTTACACGTGTGATCCGTTATTGTTGTATCGGCTCGCAAAATCTAGGAGGAAGGATACACATCGCTTTACATTTGCGTAACAGTCAAAATAATGAATTCGCTCTATGTCAGATTACTTACGTTGCTGGTTAGGAACAGTGGAATAGCTGCACACACACCACAAAACATTCATGCATGCAAGCTAACTCATGAAGCGTACGCAAAATTTGCCGTACTTGTTGGAAACAAAGTTTGTTATCCTATGCCACCGAGGCATGTTCATAAATTATGTGCTTAGTCTTACATGATTGTAAAAGGCTTTCATTTTTCACCCGTCTGCCACTATGGCGGTCTCACCAACACTTAGCTGGGTTTGTATACACTTGGCGGTGATGTGTGCACTTTTAACAATGACACAATATATGCATATATATATATATATATAATATATATATATATATATATATGTATACATACTAGATATGTAGCAATAGGATATAATTGACACAAACAAATCCTATCCTAGCTTTTACTCTCAGCCTTGACAGAAGGCGAGGGGCCTCCGCCTGCAACTTCCCAGGTACCGCATCCTCGACGTTTTCTCTGCAAGACTACTGCGGTGACTGGCAGGTACGATGTTTGTGCAGTGTACAAGTCGACCACCGGAGGCCCGTGGTCGCGGAAGATGCGGGTAATATTGGGGGACACAGAATAGGGTGCTACAGATGCCACGGCCAGTAATTCAAATGACATGAACATCTGATGCGATGACACTCGCCTGCATATGCTTACTCCTAAATGGATTCACACTCGGATTGGCATCACGTGCGGCCACCATGGCAAGGAGATCATATAGATTAGGCGGTGGTCAAGGCCACTATAGAGCTCCTTAGTATTTCGCAAGCACGAGTTGGTGCCGCAAGGTCAGATTTATCTCGATGATGTCAATAGGGCTGAAGTTATTTATGATGATGACGAGCCTCCCCCGTCAGATACACGCGATACTGCTTTATGACATAAGCGCCGACGTCGGCCATGTTTGGCGAGCCGAAGGC